>NC_140448.1:18793502-19393502 GCF_963576455.1 Neolamprologus multifasciatus
CCACCTCTCTGCATCATCTCCTCTCCTGCAGAAGGCTGCATGATCAGGTAAATTAGTAAAAAAAAACTCTTAGGACATTAACTAATCCATCACCGCTTGCCAGTCCTGGTCTTGTATTTACCTGAATGAACACAACAAACAACAATATTAAAAACTCTGTCCATCATTGGTATCTATAGCTTTTTTGTAAAAACACATCAGTACTCATTAGTGAGAACTAAAGATTTATCATATATAGTGAATCACTCTAGTTTTCCTGCATTTTAACCTGAAACACTAGTGGAATCCAGGGCACACTCACACTTCTGTCTTTTCTTAATGATTTGTGGAGAAAAACAAAGAAGTGACCCCCCCATTTTCTTCAAATTCATAGTCACTCATTCATCCCAAACCTCCCTTGCTCTCTCTCCCAAACTCCCACCCACCCTACGTACTCTCTTTTCTTGGCAGCAAAGAGCAAAATAAATGCATCCCAACAGTCTGGGGGGTTAGAACAACCCATTTGCTTTAATGAGGTGATCCAGTGTGTTTTCTCTCCCTCTCCCCTTCTTTCCTTGTCTATCTCTCTCTCTGTGTGTCTTTAGCCAATTACACACTGTCCTGTTTTGCATCCCCCTTCTTTTTTTATGCTCACACTCATTTTCCCTCCTTCTTTCTGAAGGCCTCGGTGAGCCCTGATAGGCTTGCTGGGGATAAAACCTGCAAGTTGGGAGAGAAGAGGGACATTTTGGAGCAGGATGGCAAGAGGGACGGTGGCCACATACCTGCATGGAGTCCTTCTCCTGGCTCTGTGGAAACCCTCGCTGCAAGGAGGTGGGTCCCCTTTACTGCATGTGTGTGGCACCCAGTGGAGATCAGGTGTCACATAAAGTTTCTTTAGCATTTGTAAAAGAAATGCATGGACAGCTCTTTTTTTCTTTTCTTTGTTTGTATGTTCTATGAGATCTGTGAGAGGTTTTGCATATATAAACTGGCTGCTAACAATTATTCTATTATTATACCGTTGATTTCCTCAGTGAAAGCACATTGTATTCAATGTCCAAAAACCTACTACAGAGCTAAATTTACTTGACTGAAGAAGCTATTTCTTAGCACCATGAGTGTAGCATCATTACCAACATGTCTGCAGCCTGTTCCCATCTCAATTCTGAAGAACTTAAAGTCTAAAATGGCTTTCTTAGTCAAATTCATTTTCAGCCTTCTGAAAATACTACATTGACCTTGCAGTCAACATGCCTTATATGTTCATAAAAAGTGCATTTTTTTCTTAACAATAAATCAAGAAGACATTGCTTTGTTGAGTGATTCTAAAATATTGCTGCTTTAACTTTCCAAATGCTAGTTTCCTCCCCCCTCATCTGTCTGGAAGAAAGTGCTGAAGCAGGTGAACGCGTAAATTAAGGATGACACACTTTAGACAAATAACTTCTCAAAGTCCAGGTGTATTTATTTTCTCACAGTCAGCTCCTGAGGCATGAGGTCTGGACAACAGGGTTATACTTAAAGCTTTTAATGAGGTGTTGCACCGTATTAAAAGGTTTAATTCAAACCGTGTGATCCAGACCTCATCCCTCCAAGATGCCTTTTCATTGTCTTGTCTGTTTAAGCTTTGAGCCAGCTGATCTGAAGAGGTTCCCCCTCAACTCTTCCTGTCTTGTTAGACGAGACATCCGCTGGTTTAAGAGCTGTTCTAGACTGTTGTGTAATTTGCATTCACTCGAGGTCAGGCTGAACCACTGCACGATCACTGGAAAGCAAGGAGATGGTATCTGCTGTTTAGCTTCTTTGTTTTGGTCTTGCTTGGGATCTCAACATCTGCATTCTTTGAAATGGTACCTCAAGCCAAAAATAAATTGAAAACCTCAGCACAGACTATTCAGGGTACAGCAAAAGTTAAACTGTGTGAGTTTTAGAAGCAGAAGCCAAAAATAAGGTAAGAATGCCAGATCGCTTTTTTGCCTTTATCTGATAGGACCACCTAACTCCTGAAGTCTGCATTGTGTGATGACTTCAGTGACAATAAAGGCCAGCATACAGAGAGCACACAATTAAGCTGCTGGATACAAGAAGTGTTACTTAAGTTTTTGTCTTTCTAAATTAGATAAGAGTCAGTGTTGCGCTGGCAGGAAATGACAAGTGAAAAGAGAATGACATGACAAAAGGTTTTCCTGCCTTGAGTGAAATATGATCACTGGATTTGGATGTTAAGTGAGCCATCAGACATACTGTGACTTTTTCTGAGTTTTAAAATAACAAAACTGAAGTTCAGACTCTGTGAAGTTATAACTCCTTGCCAATTAATCCAAGTTGTTGGGTGCTATAAAACAAGATATTGAACTAATTGAAACCCGATGATGGGAATAAAACTTGCAAAAACAACCAGCTCACCAAAGTGCATTGAAGAATATCCAAAACAATGAAAGACCACTTTTAATCTGAAGCTCAGATGTAAACCTGTTGATTGTAATAAAGGAAATAATCACTAAATTCAGCAGAATTTGTCCTCTGGGGTTCCCACAGTAAGGCTAGCATGGCCTAAAACAGTAATATTTGTATATGGACTTAGTAATTAAATGTGGCAGGCATTATTACTTCACTAATGAGTTATTAATGACCCTGAAGAAAAATCCCTTTCCAAACAGTGACCAAATCTCTGGTGAATTTGAGAGCATACCTGTCCTGTCCAATGTTTAATTCCAATAAAAATTCCTCCAAAAACAACAAAAGCCTTTTGGCAACCCTGTCCAGAACAATCTAGCCGGCAGAGCTGAATGACCGAACAGTTAAGTTATTTACTGTGTTGGAAATGTGCTGTACATGGCAACACTATGATGTCAGTAACCCACATTCTTTAGGAATCCCTACAGACCTTTACACATCTGGACTGTGGGATCTTAGAAAGCCTTTCCTTTTATAGTTGTTCACGCTCCCTGGTTCTATTTTTGGTTTTTGTGATTTGAAAACAACATAGGTGCAAAAAAGTGTGAGAATTGTGACCGAAGCATGCCATTTGTATGAAACAGCGTTTGTTATTGGCTGCAGAGAAACTCGGATACGGAGCAAAGAGATGATAATCGTTTCGGACAAGCGGACAAGCGCACACGTACACGCTTTCCACACTTTTTATCATCTCCCTGCTTGTGTGGCATTAGATTCTATTTGTTAAATGTAATCCTTGGTGTTTGGGCAAATTAAATGGGTTACATCCTGCAAAGAGGTGAAAATTATGCCGCATTAGCGCCGACAGATGACTCACAAATCCCACAAATTCTGCTAGGAGCCCGAAACATGGTCACCAATAAATTGCTGTGTTTGTAAGGTGATGTAAATGGCTTTGTCTGCTCATATAAAAAGAACTGTGCAACTTTATTTTATCAATAATACCCACTGTTTTTTATAGCAGAATATTTCTACAGGCACAGAAAAACCTACAATATTAAACACATTGCTTTTGCACACTATGAACAGGGGTATATGTACCTGCTGGAGGTGCGACTGGAGGAGTCGGGCCAGGAGCTGGAACTGGATTTGGACCAGGAGGCATTGGGACAGGATTTCAGCCTGGAGGAGGTGGACCAGGAGGCACTGGTACTGCTCTAGGAGGCTTTGGACCAGGAGCTGGTGGAGGTAGGTTTGAGAGTTTCTCCCCAAGTTTTACTGAATCTGACTGCAGCTGCACAGAAACACTGGCTGACATGTTTCAACTTATCCTTGAACCGCTACAGGTAATCAGCATTCCTTTCAGATGCAGTTGTTCTCATAAAAATAGCTAAAGATTTAAGATTTATCGTCAATTACACAAGCACTATTTTTCAAATGTTCTATACCTTCTGTTTAAATGAAATCAGTTACTGGAGGAGTTCCAGGTTACAAGCCATGAAAAAGCTTTAAAAGCTACGCTATGTTTTCATGTCTCACCAATAATGAATTCCTCATGTTGCGTTCAACAACAAGAACAAAATCTGGCCATAAATTTGCCTATGATGTTTGGCTGCTTTTCAGCTTTCTACATACATATGTC
Source organism: Neolamprologus multifasciatus (assembly GCF_963576455.1). Taxonomy (NCBI): domain Eukaryota; kingdom Metazoa; phylum Chordata; class Actinopteri; order Cichliformes; family Cichlidae; genus Neolamprologus; species Neolamprologus multifasciatus. The sequence goes on from NC_140448.1 coordinate 18,797,524, forward strand.
ATCCACATCAATCTTTCTTTGCTTTCAACTCACAATCACTCTATTCCTCAGGGGGCTATGGGGGTCAAAGGCCAGGTGGTGTAGGCCCAGGAGTGGGACCAGGTGGAGTGGGACCGGGTGGAGTTGGACTGGGTCTGGGACCAGGAGGAGTGGGACCAGGTGGAGTGGGATTGGGTGGAGTTGGACCAGGTCTGGGACCAGGAGGAGTGGGACCAGGAGGTTTTAGGCCCAGCAGCTTTGGTCCTGGAGGACTGGGACCTGGAGGCGTTGGGACTGGTAAGACAAATATAGTCGTGAGATATTTTGTTTGCTTCTTGATTTATTGATTGATTTAATTATCTGCAAAGAGCAACGTTTTTCCTTCTGTTACTTTTCACCTAACTGTCCTGATTACTTTCCTCTTAAAGGTGTCAAGCCTCCAAAAACAGGTAATATGTTTGTTTTTTCAATAAATCTTCAAATGTCATGAAATTTATGCAACAAAAACTCAACTTATAGATCACTCTGATGGCTCTAAGAGTTCAAGGTGATTTCTCCTTTATTTAAATAGGAGGTGGCTATGGTACTGGTGGAACAGGACTAGGACCAGGCGGAGTCGGGACGGGTGGTTTTGGAGCAGGTGGTGTTGGTCCTGGTGGTTACGGAGCTGGGCCTGGAGGAGTTGGTCCAGGAGGTTTTGGAACCGGCACTCAAGGCATATTCATCATGATTTTTTTTTTTTGATTTTTTATTTTTTTTTTTTTGGGGGGGGGGGGGGGGGGTACAGGTAGCATATGATAAATTGTAGATTTTCAGCACAACCCCCAACATAGTACATGTTAAAGTTTGGGGATCTGGGATCTGTGTTCAGCCTCTGGTTAATTCAAGGCAGCAGGATAAGAACAGCATCGATGTACCTTCATTTCATATCTTCTGTCTTCTAGTTTACTGTTGGTGGGGACCCAGCCTGATCAGTACAGACACATACAGTGATAAAGGCTGATCCATTAGGCTTGGCAGACTCCCAATGAAGGAAAAAAGTCATTACATGAGTCAGAAGGACTGATATGTTTTGGAATTTCAGTCCATTCTGTTTTCAATCCCCCAAATCATGGAAGTGACAATATCCAAACTAATCCTAGACGTTAAACATCGGCTTTGTGTAACATTTTGAAATCCATCCATTGTGCCTTTATTTAGAAAGTGTAAACAAACCAAGTCTAGGTAAGTGTAAGCAAAGGAAACAGATTCACATATCATATTTTCCAGTTTCCTGACGTCTGGCCATCTCAGTGAACACATTTTTCATCCTCACTGCATGTTTATGTACACTAAGTATGTGCGTGTGTGTGTCAGTGTGTGTGTGTAAATGGTAAATGGACTGGTTCTTATATAGCGCTTTTCTACTCTGTCCGAGCACTCAAAGCGCTTTATACAGCTAATTCATTCACCCAATCACACCCATTCACACAAGCACTTCTAAGTTTAAGTGCTAAGTATCTAACATTCATACACATTCACACGCCGATGGATGCATCGGAGAGCAACATGGGGTTAGTATCTTGCCCAAGGATATTTGGCATGCAGACTGGAGCAGCCTGGGATTGAACCACCGACCTTCTGGTTAGTGGCTGATCCGCTCTGCCACCTGAGCTACAGCCACACACACACACACACACACACATCACACATCGTGTGTGTGTGTGTGTGTGTGTGTGTTTGCATGTTCCACTCTGAAGAGGTACATGTAAACATAGGCAAGCAATAGAAGGCATGCATTATGAATAAAAGTAAGTTCCAAAAATGGAAACCATTGCAAGCCAAAATTATGCAAATGAACACAATGATAATTAAATTATATTTCAAAGAAAAAAGTTCTTGTGTGAAGCTCGAAATGACCTAATTTGTATACGAAGCATGAACAGCAGCACCTGTTTTAACGGGAAGTTGCAGAATTCTTTTTATGCTACATGTTTTATTTTCATTCATATCTCTTTACAGGCTTTTGATTCCTCTCTTTGACCAGCTGTAATTGATTCAGTTACTGCCAAGAGGTTTTAGAGTTTATTACTCTAAAAACTGTAGTTTTGTCTTGGGAAGACATAAATGTGTAATAGTACAAAAGCATCAAGTTGCACAAAATTAGTTAGTGTATGATTTAATTTGTGTTTGGAAATTTAGGTAGTACTAAGTGCTCCTTCTTTACGTTTTTTCACCAGGGTTTGGAGGCCTTGGAGCAGGAGGTACTGGGACTGGTGGAGGACTGGGAGCTGGAACAGGTTACACACCTGGAGGTCAGCAGATTTCATATGTCTGTATCAGCGTGGCTCTTGCATGTATATCAGCTAAATACTTACCTTCATACATGCTGGATCTCTGTGATCCACATACCATAGGCATACTGTACATACCACACAAAGCATTGGAAATGACTGCAATATGATTTATTTAATCTTCTTAAGTTTCCATTTACCATAAATGTGTGGTAAACATAAATATAAGCTCCTTATCTTTAAGGATGCATATGTAGCAAATAACACTCTGGTCTAACACAGGTGGATATGGAGGTGGTTATGGACCAGGTGGAGGAGTTCAATACCCAGGAATTGGTGGAACTGGTCCCAAACCTCCTAAAACAGGTAGGTACTATATGTTTATGAATTAATATTAGATGATACTATATGACTGACCTATGATATCATATGGTTCTTTTTCATCTTAGGTGGAGTTGGGACAACACTTGGAGGAACAGGATTTGGGACTGGGGGTGCAGGGGTTGGGCCTGGTGGAACAGGATTTGGACCAGGTGGTGCAGGAATTGGGCCAGGAGGTGCAGGGGTTGGGCCTGGTGGAACAGGATTTGGCCCTGGCGGTGCAGGATTTGGCCCTGGTGGTGCAGGAGTTGGGCCTGGTGGAACAGGATTTGGCCCTGGCGGTGCAGGATTTGGCCCTGGTGGTGCAGGAGTTGGGCCTGGTGGAACAGGATTTGGCCCTGGTGGTGCAGGAGTTGGGCCAGGAGGTGCAGGGGTTGGGCCTGGTGGAACAGGATTTGGGCCAGGAGGTGCAGGATTTGGCCCTGGTGGTGCAGGTGTTGGGCCTGGTGGAACAGGATTTGGCCCTGGCGGTGCAAGATTTGGCCCTGGTGGTGCAGGAGTTGGGCCTGGTGGAACAGGATTTGGCCCTGGTGGTGCAGGAGTTGGGCCAGGAGGTGCAGGGGTTGGGCCTGGTGGAACAGGATTTGGGCCAGGAGGTGCAGGATTTGGCCCTGGTGGTGCAGGTGTTGGGCCTGGTGGAACAGGATTTGGCCCTGGCGGTGCAAGATTTGGCCCTGGTGGTGCAGGAGTTGGGCCTGGTGGAACAGGATTTGGCCCTGGTGGTGCAGGAGTTGGGCCTGGTGGAGGTATATAATATATATACATTTCCTCAACAATAAAAAGAAAGCTTTTGTGATTAAATTGTAATAACAAATTGACATTTAAACAGTGCATGCCGCATTTCCCGGTGTTTGTAAAACATACTATTCTGAATTTTCAAGTAGTTTGTGTCTTACTTTTTAAAGTTGATGAAACTTTTGTCTATAGAAAACATTTTTCCTCTTTCAGTTCCAACATTGCCACAGACTGGTACCACTGGAGGAGGACCTGGGGTAAAGAGTGGTGGTAAAGCATCAAAGCAAGTCCCAGGTAAACTTATCACAACACAAAAACAAGAATGCAAAAGGCTTTGCAGTTCTAAATTTAAACCAGAAACACTGATTTTTTTGGGTGGGGGTGGGGTATTGCGTTAATATGATGTCACACAGGCATTGACGTGCCTGGACTCTATCAAGGTGGATTTGTCCCAGGCCAAGGTATGTTGAAACATATCAAACATATGATAAATAAATACACGATGGTACAGTAAAAAAAACAATATATCACTATAAGAGATTTCGTTTACAGAAGAGGTTGCAAGTGTTATCCCGTCTTCTCTGATCAGGGTTTGGAGGCCGTGGTGTTCTCCCTGGAGTGGCTACAGGAACTGGACTAGGAACTCAGAGTGGTATGTACATGAACTTTGTGAATACTGGAAAATCTCATCTTCAAAAAAAAAAAACATGTTGCCTTGATCCCTGCAGGAGCCGGAGTACTTGGTCAGGGTGGCACTGGACCGGGAGGTGCAGGCAGTAAGCATCATAAAGCCTAAACCTAAAAGCTGTGTGATATTACAAGTACAGCTGTTGTGCATTACTTGGCTTTTAAATATTAAGACCTTAAAAAAATATTAGTGAATGGCAGCAAGTTAGAACCTTAAAGGGCTTCTGTGTAAAGTCTATCTCTCACCTTAGATGGGCGAGGACAGCCATTGCCTGGGATTTTTCGTGGTTATCCCCTCATATCACCAAAAACAGGTAAGAGAAACAGAGACATGAAGAAGATGCAGCATGTAGCGCTACAGGCCAGCAGGACAAAAAGGAAAGGAAAAATTCAACTTTTTTTTATTTTTTATTTGCAGGAGTGGGAAAATCCAAGAAGAATCCAGCCAAAGCTGCAGCTAAATACGGTACAGACCACGGTTGAGGTGTAAGCCTCATTTTCAACATTAATAATGCAAAAGTAACTGAATAATTGTGGTCTAATAGAAAAATACTTTGTTTAAATTTGTATTTATGGAGGTGGAGCTGGAGGCGCGCTTGGTCAAGGAGGCACTTTTGGGGGTGGGGTTGGAAGAGTTCCTGGAGGGGGAGTCTCACCTGGGTTAGGTGGTGGAGTTGGCACAGGAGGCGGACCTGGATTTGGAGGCGGAGTTGGAACAGGAGGTGGAGTTGGAACAGGAGGGGGACCTGGATTTGGCGGTATTGGAACAGGAGGAGGACCTGGATTTGGAGGCGGAGTTGGAACAGGTGGCGGTATTGGAACAGGAGGTGGAGTTGGAACGGGAGGGGGACCTGGATTTGGAGGCAGTGTTGGGACAGGAGGCGGACCTGGATTTGGAGGTGGAGTTGGAACAGGAACTGGACCTGGATTTGGAGGCGGAGTTGGAACTGGAGGTGTCCCTGGATCTGGAGGTGTCCCTGGATTTGGAGGTGGAGTTGGAACTGGAGGTGTCCCTGGAGTAGGTGGTGGCATACCAGGCTTAGGTAATTCCATACTTCTGTAAAAGTTACATCATGCATTCATTCAGAAATTTTCTGTTCATAGATGTTATTTATAAATTCTGAAAATTCTTCAACAAACAAGATTTGAAATTAAATATGTTTATTGGGGTTTAATGGGTCCGTTTGTGATTTGGTAACTTTGTATTCTGACATGGCCACAGGTTATGGCCCAGGTTCAGCCAAAGCACGGAAATATGGTGAGACACATTTCTTCATTTCTGTAAAATACCCAGATTACATTATGAATATGTGTTGTTTGCAACACTCAAAGTGCCTTAAATTTCTCCAGGTGGTGGAGGTTTCGGGACTGCAGGAGGGCCTGGTTCTGGAATTGGAACAGGAGGGGCAGGTGGTGGCTATGGTTTTGGTCCAGGTGGCTCAGGTACTGGCACATCTGGAGGCCTTGGAGGTGTGAGACCTGGCTCTGGAGTTGGTTTTGGTCCCAGTGGTACTGGCACCAGACCAGGTGGTCTTGGCTATGGTCCCAGTGGTACTGGCACTGGAGCAGGTGGTCTTGGCTATGGTCCAGGTGGTACTGGCACTGGGTCAGTAGGAGTGGGACCCGGGGGTAATTATGAATCACTATATTAAAATCTCATATTAAATATTAAAAAATATACATAAACTATATTGTACACTACTATCAATACTAACTTGAGAATGTGCAGTTATGAAACCAAATCTATGACATTATCAAAGACATACAATATACATAAATACTATAATTTTATTTCAGGGTATGATGCCAGTGCCAAAGCTCGTAAATATGGTAAGACATAATTTATCTATTTATTATAGATTATTCATCAAAATTAATCAAAGCAGCTAAAAGTTAACCATTTTCTCCTGAAAGGCATGTTAAGTGGGGCTCTTGGAGGTCCAGGAACAGGTACTGGAGGACTAAGGCCAGGTGGTGCTGGAACTGGTTATGGCCCAGGCGGCGTTGGCCCAGGCGGCGTTGGCCCAGGCGGCGTTGGCACTGGCTATGGCCCAGGTGGAGTTGGGCCAGGTGGAGTTGGCACTGGCTATGGCCCAGGTGGAGTTGGACCAGGTGGAGTAGGACCAGGTGGAGTTGGAACTGGCTATGGCCCAGGTGGAGTTGGACCAGGTGGAGTTGGAACTGGCTATGGCCCAGGTGGAGTTGGACCAGGTGGTGCTGGCACTGGCTATGGTCCAGGCAGCGTTGGACCAGGTGGAGTTGGCACTGGCTACGGCCCAGGTGGAGTTGGGCCAGGTGGAGTTGGGACTGGCTATGGCCCAGGTGGAGTTGGACCCGGTGGTGCTGGCTATGGACCGGGAGGTATGATAGAAGAGAAATAAGGAGCCATGTCAGAATTAAAATGGGTCCACCGTCTAATATAAAACTAATGCTGATGCGTTTGCAGGTTATGCTGGAGCCAAAGCGCGCAAATATGGTAAGAAACAACCTACTAAATGTCTGACGATCTTTACAGAAAATTTTCAATTTCATAAAATATATGTATAGAGAATATCAGAATATCCACCTGAACTCACACAACTATGCACTTCTAATGAATGTTACTAATCACACCTTTAGTTTTGACATCTGACAAGTCTGTGGATCTGACAAGTTTTTGTTTTCTCATAAAATCCTACTCTTTGCAGGTGTTCCTGGAGGTACTGGAGGTGCCCTTGGTGCAGGAGGCCTTGGAGGAGGAACCGGGCCTAGTTCTGGGTTTGGAGTTGGAGTAGGGGTTCCTGGACGGGGTGGAGTGTCAACAGGTGGTGGAACGGGACTAGGACTCGGGGCAGGTGGTATACCGGGGTCTGGTGTTGTGACAGGAGTTGGACCAGGCGGATTTGGACCAGGCAGTGCTGGAGGTACAGACATGAAACGCCTCTCTTATAGTTCTAAATATGATACACTTAGCTTTAAAGGATTTTTCCCCTCGTGCTTATCTCACAGGATATGCAGAGGGACCCAAGTCGAAATATGGTGCAAACTAACCTAAAATACATCACATGAACACATGTAATATACATGAGCATTAACATAGGAAGAGTTCAGAATATAATGTAATTTTATATTTAAATGAAGGCAATAATTTTAAGTTTCTTACATCAGATTTTGGTAGGAATTATAATCAGTCAATTAGAATGAAATCATTTTTGATATAAATTTTAAACAGCAACAATATTTAAAATATTTCCATGGTTAGAAATTGTTTTTCTTTTTAAAGATATTTTAAGCTTTTGTTATAGATAAACTACTCACACACTTTTGAACCTTCCTAGGTCTTCCTGGTGGTGGCACGGGCCCAGGGACTGGAAGAGGATATGGATCTGGTGGTTATGGGCCTGGGGTTGGCACAGGCTATGGACCAGGTGGAGGTTATGGTCTAGGACCAGGGACTGGATTTGGACCAGGTTTAGGAAGCAATGATAATTTTGTTAGACATTTCTGATTGTATCTCTTTAGAATCTTTAAAATGAAACTTTTTATGTGTATTTGCAGGTTATGGACCTGGATTAAAACCTGCTAAATATGGTATGAATGTTTTGTTTTTTTCAAACTGAATTCTCTTACTTTGTGAATAATGGTGAAAATATCTTCATATGATTTTGATGAAGGCCCAGGTGGAGCTGGCACAGGTGGAGTACTTGGAGTGCTCCGAGGGTTATTAAAAGCTAAAATATTAGTTGCTCATTTCTTTTTGTTTGTTTGTTTCAAAGTTAGCAAGGAAAATTAGGTACAAAAAAATCATTCCATTCAAGAAAAGTAATATACAACGAGCTACATACTCACTATTCCTGTTGTTTCTAATGTTTACTCAAAATTATGTTTTTTACTTCTTTTTTTTTTAACCACATCTGATTTGTTGTGATCCTCAGGCTACGGCACGGCTGGATCTAAAGTTGCAAAGTTTGGTAAGGTGTAGTCTGACAAGTCTGTGTCAAGTGGAAAATAATGAATAAACTTTTTAAGCACCTCTTTTGAATTTACCTCTTTTATAATCTGTAGGGCAACCTGGTGGAGTTGTACCTGGGACAGGAACTGGAACCAGCACTACAGGAGCAGGAACAGGGACCGGCCCTGGCGTTTCAGCGAATGGAACCACCACTGGCACCAATCAGACAACAACCAGACCAAGTGGTGAGCCTCTGTGCTAAGGATAACAAAAATCATATTACAGTTAACTATCATTTTCACAATTTACGAGTTCAATTGTCTATTGCTGGATCAGGAGGAAGACTTGAAGACACAAGAGGCACACCAACTCCAGCATCAGAAGGTATCTGTGCAGTGTTAGAGCAAACACACACAATCAATATGCAAACACGTTTTATTTGGCTATTTAAATTTATATTACTAATCATTCCAGACATTACATGGAGTGCTAGTTTCTAATCTCAGTCCTTTTATTATTCTGTCCTTGTTTCAGGTGATGATATTTACACTGTGATAGAGGGGTCTGGAAGTCCCGGTGGAGAGGGTGTGTGAAACTCTCTGGATTCTTGAGAACATTTTCTTATGTTGAAATCATCCACAGACTTTTGTGCATATGACAATTCTCACAATCAATCAGGTCAGGAATTCTGATGGTTGCTGAAGATGGTGCACAAACAAAGAAGCAACACAAAAAAACAAACAACAACAAAAAGAAACCTTTGTAAATATTTGTTCGAAATAAGCTTTCAGATGTGAAAAGATTCCTACATAATTATTAAAACAGGAGGTACCGGTGTCGGTGGCAGACCAGCGGGTACAGGGAGTGATGGAGATCGTCTAGGTGGAACAGGAATCCCCATCATTGGACCCAAGCCAGGTATTTTTGGCCATTCATGCTACAGAGATATAGATATATGCATATCATAATTACTTAGTTACTGGTTGAACCACGTGTTTCAGAAATACCAGTATTAGTTTAAAAGTTGTATATTAGTTGAAACTTTCTGTCATCTAAGCAGTATTACTTCAATTTATGTTATTTAAACTATCTGTATATAACAGGAATCAACGGGACAACAATTCCAGGTCAGAGATTCTGTATTTATCCATTTCTGTGTATCAGTAGCTGTGTCTTTGTCTTTCACTGCTTTCCTGTTCAAGTCATTATACAGATTTCAGCTACATTTGTTGTGAATCAAAAGAGCTGGATTTCTTAGATTTGGGGGTGGACAGTGCCACCATGTGGCCATTTGAAGTATACAACATGGTTGCCACAAATTCAGATTTTGACCAACATATTCAACCATTACTAAAACATTTTTAATCTTTTCTCCAACAAATTTCATCCAGTTACTAATCAGCAAATAAATAATATTACAGACTAGTAGATCTAAAACAACAAGCACTCCATGAGAGCAAATGTCCACCAAGCCAGCGCAGCATTTACTTTTGAGGGAATTGCATTGTATAATATAGATATCTATTTTGCTTTTTAAATTCTTTTTAAATGTACTTTAAGATGTTTGTAGTGCAGTAAAAATCAGGTAAGGGTATCCAATGTTAATTTTGATTGCAGAAACTCTGAAAATACTTTCTTGAAAGATAAAAAAAAGTTTGGGGTCAACTTGAAAGGAAAGAAGATGTAAAATATAAAACTGGGAATATGCCCTAAATGTTGCCAATGCAAACAAACGGCAGTAGAAAGCATCGTTTTAAAGATAAAAGACATTTTATGAAAGACTGACCGTAATTGAAGTTTAAAAAGAGCTCAGAGGTCCAAAATAACATGACATTTACAATCCCCATGTATTATCCCTATATGCTCTTATGCTGTCAGTACAAATGATGGCAGTATGAATCACTGTTTTAAATAGCTCTTTATAGCTTTACAGTCACTTTGAGTTTGTGATCAACCTATTGAAACTGAATGAGAGGTCAGAGGTCAAATGTGGGATGATATTTTAAATCTTTATATGGTACTCTATATGTTGACAATAGACACCACACTTCTAAGAGTTATGGTTTTTAAGTTATACAGCTTTTTTCAACTAATAAATCACTGAGTTGATTTTTAAGATCTTGGTGGATGCAAGCCAAATTTTAATGGATGGTTAAAATAACCCCACTCTACACTGAGCCATCATGTTTACGGACAGAAAGACAGAAGAGATAAATATATTCATATTATAGTAATCTGAGTGCGATGTGGTAAATAGTGTACTTTATACTTAAGATAATATTGTCTACATATAAAATTGTGCCCCTTACTTTGCTTTAGTGCACATTTTGTTTTGTATTTGTACACCATTGCTTTGTTGATGGTCTTGTGTGACACACCCAGTGTATGTGTGCAATAGCAAATTAAGTTCTTTTCTTTATTTCATGTTTTATTATTGATATTCTTCAGTGTAAACTGGCTGCAGTATTTTCACACCTACCAAACCTGCAGTAGATGACAACTCTCAAAATCCAAAAACTTGAATGAACTGATTACAGCAAGCAATAAATATCTTTGTGTCCTATTAAGTGTTACAAAGCATTAGGGGTGTGTGATTACAGATCAGTAAAGTGCCAATACAATTTCCTGATGTGAGATCTTTATTTACTGAGCAAAATTTAATGGTCACGAAGATTAGAGTTAAAACACTGGTGACATTTTAGGGGACATCGAAATATATTCTAACTGCCAAGCATCCAACATCTGTGAGGGAACAGCAAGTCCACTTCTCTTCTTTGAATTTATAACAGTTAAACTAATAGCTTTCTTCCTACATTCCATAGGATCCACAGGCGTGACCCCTGGTAAGTTAGTATAAATAATTAACACTGAGATCTTATTTGAAGGAAAGCAGATCTCATTCTAAACAGTACTTGACTTTAGAGATTGAAAAAGCATGTGCATTTGAATATAAAACTGAGCATGCAGTGACACACTGACTCCTTTTTGATGTGGCTCACGTTATTTCTCCACTCAAATGCTGTCACGGCTGTCACTGGTTTACCTGAGAGTACCAGAGAATACTGCATGGCAGAGTGACACCAGTTAACAGCTGCAAATTGAAACAAATTCAAAGCATCTGCTTTTGAAAATATGTTGCTTAACTTTTTCTGATTTATGCTTTTACAAATAAATCTGTACTGCTGTTGTTACAGTCGGTGGTGGAGCTGCGCAACCAAGTGGTATGTAAACCTCCATAAACTGTCAGGCTAAAGTTTAAATAAGTGCTGTCAGGATTTTACTTACCAGTGTTTCTGGTTTCAAACAGCTGGTGCAGGTGTTGGTAAGTAGGCCTATATGTGGCTAGCAGATTTCTGAAAGATACAAAGATATCAGCAAACACTGCTGTGTCATATTTACACTGGCAACTCTCTTGAACATTTCTCTTTAAAATTCAGGTGGGACAGGACTTCCCCCTACAGGTGAAAGCAAGATGCAGTGCACAGCATTTCTTTGATGTGTTTCTTGCAAAGTTATTCACAAATTAATATTATTTCTCAAATCTGGCCTTTTACAGGTTCTGGTGGTGATCTGACTGGAGTCAAACCCCTCAAACCCCCAGGTGATTAAAACAGGATAAAAATAATCAATTACAAATTAAGTTTAGGGATTACTTACTTATACTGATCACAGATTCAAATCATAAGATTAGCAATAGGAAAAGACTAGAAGTGAGACTAAAAGGAAAAATAGCTACCATTTTGAATAAAGACTGTAAAGAGAAAGGTCATATCAGCTGCAATGGTGGTGAACACGTCCGCACACCATCTATGTTCTGTCTGCAGGTGTCCCCAGAGGTGACACACCAGGTGAAGGTGATGGAGAAGGAGGCCCTGATGGATACAGGGGTGGTACAGCTGGCACAGGTGGACAGGGAGGAGTAGGAAGGGGTCCCACCAGTGCAGGAGTTGCAGGAAGTGTTTCAGGTGGTGTATCAACAGGAAGAGAAGGCAGCACTGCTACTGGAACAGGTGTTGGTTCAGGAGGTGCAGTTGGAGCAACACCAAAACCACCTAAAGGTGCCACTTGTGCCTTTTAACTAACTATCCAACTTCTTGACAGTGTGTGCAACTTGCCATGACTAACAAATATTACAACAAACAGTCATGAAGTATAAAAAACACCACACACTGAAGGAAAACATCTAATATGTCTTCACATTTTTAAACTATAGCGTATAAACCTATAGCAGGAGGCACAAGTGGTGGACAGGGAGGAGTGGGAGTAGGAGTGGGAAGTGGTCCTGGATCTGCAGGAAGAGGTCCTGGAGCAGTGGGTGGAGGTCCTGGAGGAGGTGGTTTGGTACCTGGGGCTGGTGGGCCTGGTGCAGTAGGAACAGGAGGTGAGCTGCACTCATGTTTTGGTCCTCAAATGTTTGTGTATCCACGCTAAACTTAAATTCCTAAAATACAATAACATAATGATTCCCAGTTTATGCACTTCACACATTTTTCTATTACAGGCTATGGTACTGGAGTTTTACCAGGGGGAGGTGCGCTACCTAAAACTATCTTTAACATCTAAATCCCAGCAAATTTAACAACCCACATTTGAGAATATTTTTGTTTTTCACTCACAGGCATTCGTTACCCTACTGGAGCTGGAGTAACAAAACCAGGCAAAGGTTTATAAACTGAGAAATTATGTTCTCCTTTTTTAAATGAAGACTTTTTGTTTAATCTTTAGCAATGAGAGATGCTACACAGTCCATTCAGTGTGTTTATTCTTTCCATCAGCATATGGGACTCTTGGAGCAGGGGGCCAAGGTGGGGTTGGCCCCGGTGGATATGGCACTGGTCCAGGAGGTTATGGCACAGGGCCTGGAGGTTATGGAACCGGTCCAGGTGGATATGGTACTGGGCCTGGTGGATATGGAACTGGACCTGGACGCTATGGTGGCGTAGGAGCAGGAGGAACAGGAGTAGGCCCTGGGGGAGGTGTTAGACCTGACGGTGAGTTTACATTGATCAAAAATATCTAATTTAAATAGTTTATAACTATTAGTATTAACAGTTATAAATGCTCTGTTAACCAGGTTCTAGATATGGCACAGGTCCAGGACTGGGTACTGGCACTGGAAAACCACCTAAAAGTATAATGAAGTGAACACACAGAGTAAACCTACATAAAGGAAGTATAGAGAAAACTGAAACTAAACATTTAAAATATTTGATTTTTAGGCTATGGAGCAGGAGCTGGTGGTACTGGGTTTGGACCTGGTGGCTATGGGACTGGACTAGGTGGAATAGGTTATGGACCAGGTGGCCTTGTGCCTGGTGGCACTGGTCCTGGTGGTGCCGGGACCGGAGGTGCTGGGACCGGACTGGGTGGTGCTGGAACAAGGCCAGGTGGTATAGGACCAGGTGGTGCTGGCACAGGACCAAGCAGCTATGGACCTGGTGGAGTAGTAAAACCACCTAAATCAGGTATAATAAGCAAGTATTTATGACTAACAACATTCAATAAAGTATTATATATATGAACCCGACAGCTGAGTGGTCAGAGGACTAGAACTCTAAAAAGCAGACCCCTGATCCAAATCCAAGCTGGGACAATTTGCTGCATGTTTGTCTCCTGTTTAAAATCCTGCAGTTTTTCTTTTCATTATGCTGATGTAAAGACACAAAATTAAAAATGATTAGGAAAATATTTTATAAGCTATACTCAAGCTGTTAACTTCTGTTGACAGGCTATGGATCATCCTCACTAGGTGGAGCTGGCTTTGGACACGGTGAGAATTTATACTTAATCACTTGTGAAGTGTGTTTTTGTCAGTTCTTTGTCTATATATTAAAAAAAAATCACCATCTGCTAGCCATTACATATATGTACATACTGTTGTTTGAAAGGCAATAAATAACAAGTGGTGATACCTTCACTGTTGTGTGTTATGATAAAATATGCACTTCATCTGTGTAGGTTCTCAGGCACCATGGTATTTTTAAGAGCTCGAAAGAAGACGACTGGACTTTGTTAACTATTTAAAGACGTTTCACCTCTCATCCAAGAGGCTTCTTCAGTTCTGAATTAACTTCTTTAAATAACTTAAAGAAGTCCAGTTCTTTCAAGTTCTTAAGAGTAAAGGAAGTACACAAATCTAAATGTAGGTTGTTATTAGCAAAACATATAGCTGTGACTGATGTCAATAACCCAATTCTTATACTCTCGGCACTTCTAATTAAAACCAACATGATGCTTTTTATTTCAGAGGCTTCTTCTCTGAGGCAGGTATAAATATAATAAAAAGAACTTTTAAACACAAAACTTCCAGATAGAGTACACCACATCCTGGTAAAACTATTTTTGCTTTCATTAAAAATGTGATAGGGTTACCAGTTAAGTTATGCCTGAATTTCAGGTACAGGAGGGTTTGGACCAGGCGGTGTTGGCACTGGAACTGGAGGGTTTGGACCAGGTGGTGCTGGCACTGGAACTGGAGGGTTTGGACCAGGTGGAGCTGGCACTGGAACTGGAGGGTTTAGACCCGGTGGAGCTGGCACTGGAACTGGAGGGTTCGGACCTGGCGGTGTTGGTGCAGGAACTGGAGGGTTTGGACCTGGCGGTGTTGGCACAGGAACTGGAGGGTTTGGACCAGGTGGTGCTGGCACAGGAACTGGAGGGTTTGGACCAGGTGGTGCTGGCACTGGAACTGGAGGGTTCAGACCAGGCGGTGTTGGAACAGGAACAGGATTTGGACAGGCAGGCCAAGGAAAAAGAAAACCTTATAAATCTGGTAAGCAAGGATTACATAAATAAGATCATTAGCTAGATCATATACTAATGGAGATACCTAATGGAGGTTTCATGATATAAGAAATGCAGCCAGCAAACAGATGTTTTATCAACGTTTTTTTCCTTGTTTCTTCCAGGTTATGGAGGAGCTGGTTATGGAACAGGTAAGGGTTTAGTTTGGAGTAGGGCGGTTAATGGTTGTTTTAGATATTTATATGGTTTATAACTGTGTAAATATATTTTAACTTTTCTTCTAGGAGGAGGATTAGGAGGAGGATATGGCCCTGGTGGAGCTGGGGGTACAGGTCCTGGAGGTTTTGGACCAGGAGGTGCTGGGACTGGTGGGTTTGGCCCTGGAGGTGCTCCAACTGGTGGTTTTGGCCCTGGAGGTGCTGGGACTGGTTTTGGTCCTGGAGGTGCTGGGACTGGTGGTTTTGGCCCTGGAGGTGCTGGGACTGGTTTTGGCCCTGGAGGTGCTGGGACTGGGAGCTTTGGCCCAGGAGGTGCTGGGACTGGTTTTGGCCCTGGAGGTGCTGGGACTGGGAGCTTTGGCCCAGGAGGTGCTGGGACTGGGGGCTTTGGCCCAGGAGGAGCTGGGACTGGTGGCTTTGGCCCTGGAGGTGCTGGGACTGGTGGTTTTGGCCCTGGAGGTGCTGGGACTGGTGGTTTTGGACCTTCTGGCCAAACACTTGGAACAAGAAAGCCGTCTAAATCAGGTTACGGCTCGTCGTTGGGTGGAGCTGGCTACGGACCAGGTAAAATTCTGAGATATACTTAGAAGCTTTTGATAGTAACTCATATATTTTCTTATCAGACCCTCTACATTCAAAGCACTACCATTTGCACAAACTTAATGTAAATTAATTCAGAGAGACACTTAAACTAATCCAATTTAATTTTTTGACTGGATCAACACCACATTAAATCATGCATAGGAGTAAACAGCAGCAAAAAGCAACAGGAACTGTATCATATGGTTTGGTTTGCTATGTGGTGGGATTCTATGGAGGGAGTATCTCACACTTTGTGTTTGTCGTTGCATTAAAGTCTTGTCAGAAAGTAACCTTAGACATAGGAGCTCTCTTTACAGTTACAAACTGTAATGTATGACGGACCATTATGATTATTTGAAAGACCAAATATCCTATTCCTTTAATAAACGTGGACTACAGCTCAGTCTGCTTCTCTGTTTAACTTGTTGTTTCACGTTGCTCTATGGAAACATATGTATTGTTGTATTATTTGTCATTTATGTAATTTAATCACATCACTGTTCATTAGGAGGTGGTGTCGGAGTTCTTCCTGGTACTGGGACAGGAGGCGTCACTGGTGGTGGCCAAGGTGAGGTTCCAGTTTATAAAGTCAAGTAAACGTTTAGCACACAGCACATTATAATAAAGAGACAACAGACATGTGAAAATTTGACTGAGATAAAACTTTTATTAGTGACTAACTTGAGGTGTGTCAGTTCTCTCTAAAGATCTGTAGTCTCTGGTAATAATACTGGTAATAAAAAATAAGATGGTTTATTTTACATTAAAAATTCTCCCAAGTGCCTCTAATCCACTGGGTACAACAGTGTTCATTTGGGCCTTTGTTTATATCCCCATGTTGATTAAAAAGTTAACTTGTCTCTCATTCATACCCATTTATCTGTTTAGGTAGCGTAGCAGGAGGTACAGGAGGGCTAGGAGGTCCTGGAGGAACTGGCCAAGGAGTTGGAGGACTACCTGGTGGGGGACCAGGTCAGTTTATATGAAAATATAGTCATTAGGATAATGAGAATGTGCTTTTAATATATTTCAAAACATCAAAATCAACAAAATTCATAGCACTGCACTGTAAACATGGCACAGATAAGAAGTGCTTTGAAAGCTGTAATGTTTTTATTCTTCCAGGAGGTGCTGCTGGTCCTGGATATGGTGGGCTGGGTATAGGAAGTTATCCAGGTGAGACAGATTTGATCACATATGTCCTCTTTTTAATACTCAGCATACACATTTTAGTAAAATCATACAAAAAAAAACCCAGAATAACAGGAAACAGAAAGCAGTGTTATTCTGAGATTTTTTTTTAAAAGTCCATTGTAAGGTATCAGTTGTTTGTTATGACTTTATCTTTCCTGTTATTGTTCTCTAGGGTATGCAGGGGCTGGACAAAAATGTAAGAAAACTCACTGTGTCCTCTGGAATAAGCACGTCCAAATGAACAACGCTGGTCTAGCATTAACACAAATATACACAGATCGGATGAACATATTACTTTTGCTTATCTTGTTAGTGAAATATAATATATCAAGGATAATTCTGATTGTAACATGCATGCTTTTTTAATATCTACTGACAACTAAGTATCTAAACTCGTTTTCTTGTTTTTGTTTGTTTGTTTGTTTTACTATCATGACCTTCAGCTAAAGCGCAGAAGGCAGCCAAATATGCAGCCATGCAGGGTTTACTTGGATCCAGGGGCTACAGAGGTAAAAGTCATAGACATATCATAACAGTCCTGATCACTGCATTTCCTATGCAATACAATATTTAGCCTCACTTCTGTTGATTAGATAATAGCGTTGACAAATAATAATAATACAAAGTTTTTATAAGGTTTTATAAGGTGCAAAAGGGCTAAAAAGGATCATCTTAGCCCTTTGCTAGATGGTTGCAAGGCAACATGATGACATTGTAATATCCGATATAGGTAAAGACCTTTGTGAGCCTGAGATGTATCTATGTGTCATGTTTAGTTGTTCAACTCCTGATTATCTAGCAGGAGTTTGCGGACAAAGAAACAAACATACGGATAGACAGATTTTCTATCATATAGTAAGAAGATGTGATTTACATTCATCTTAGGACTCATAGCAATGATATGTTCTTCTTCATGTGTTGCAACTTGAAAGGAAATTTTAAAAAAAAACATAAGTAAAGATTACCGCACCTCCCAATATACACTGTAATTATTTTCACACGCATACTAGACCGGATATTAAATGGTCTTTGGCCTGCCAGCTCCCCAGTACAAAGTCCTGTGATATCCAAATGCAACAATTTGTGTTGATGTGAGAATAGCACAGGTCCACTGAATCCATAGCTAAGTGGTTAGCTTGTGCATTGCTCATACATGCTCTGTTCAGGCAGCAACCTAAAGCAAACTGAACATTTTCCAGCAAATTACATTTTCCAGCAAATTATTTGAAAGCAATCTGAAGCTGACGACCTCCTGCCATGTGCTACATGCGAGGAAGGACAAGGACAACGTCCTCACCTGCTTCACCCGACACTTAACTCTGACCAGAATTATTCTTTTTAGTTAAAAATAACATTTTTGCTTCGCAGGTGTAAGCCTCTGCGAACCAATCAAGTTGTAGTTTACAACTTGGTCTCTCCAGAATCACAGTGAAGCTACATTGAGACTGCATTGTTGTAGGCAAGATAAGATTTCATGTTGATGTTGCTACAAACAAGCAACTTTGTAACCTAAATACAAACATAACTACAAACCACCTCTGGACTACAAACTAGCTAAGGACTCAACCAACTGGGAGATCAAACTCACCTTCTAGTAATACATTTTAAGGGTTTAAGAAAAGTCATGTCATGTTTTTTGTGTGTGGCTGTAATCTTTGTGGGATGGGATAGACTTTCAATTAATAAAAACACCGAGAGTAGCTTCTAGAGTAAATTGCCAGACTCCTCTGTGAGTTTCCTCTGATTTTTCTACAGAAGTGACATGCTCAAAATTGGCAACAATTGGTAACACCCACAAATACAGGAACTCTGTGTCTGTGTAGAAAATGAACATTTGACCCAACAAACTGAGGAAATATGTCCTGGAAGCTATTCTGAGTTAGTATAAAGTGGGATTTAAGGAGTTGTCATTTTATATTGGTCTGGATGAACAGCCGAAGTCTTATTTAAACAATCTGCATACTGCATGTAAAGTGAAGAATAACGCTGCCTTTGTTCCGCTTTTTAGGAGCTGGCCGTAGGAGGAAGTGAGAAAGACCAAAAGACAGGAAGTGACCTCATTAAAACAACAGTGGTGCTATTGCATGATCCCACACTGTAGATGTCTTACCTGCCACAGAAGCTGAAGCTTCAGCACATCCCGCTTTTTACATTTCCATTTGTTTGGGTTTTATAAAAGGTTGCAGTGGTTCTCAACCGGATCAGATTCACCGCCAGGTGAAGATTGCTGTTTCCCTTTGTTAAATACTTTTTTTTTCCTTTTTTGGATAATTAAGTCATTTTATTTTGGTCAAATTAGTAAATGTCAATTTCTCAAGAAAGTTTCAAAAATAAAATAACGTGCGTAGAATACCCCAGAAATTCCTGATGATCGGGTTGAGAACCACTACAGTGAAGAATCAGCATTTCTTTTCATCACTTTTTGTCTGTCTTTGCTGTGTTGATTATCATTTGTGTTGTTATGCAAGTATTGGCACAAATCCTCTGGGTTAAGACTGACACCAAGGACTCCCTCAGGGCAGCTCCTTCAGACCTGTCTGCATGCTGACGCAATGTGTAAAGAAATATAGGGCAACACTTTTACCCAGTTAAACTGGGATGTGTCTGCAGAATGGCTGAGCAGATAATTCACTGTTAGCATCTTTTACATCAGTGGACAAACAAGTAGTGTGTACAGACACAGAGACAAACAGCTGCTGTCACAGGAGAAGATGAAGGCAGTATTTTATGCAGCAGTGGTAGTCTTTTGATCCTTGAAAAGCAGTCTCTGGCCATGTGAGCTGTACTCAGGCCTCAGTAGTATCAGTAATGGAGCCTGAGGATTCTCACAGATACCACTTGAGGCCCACCTGTGAGATTCTTCCACTCATTTCACAACTTAATGGCACTGTTTTATAGCCACATTACACTCAATGGTATAAATGTAAAATATTGGTTAGCGTGCATATATTTTGATTGTTAGGAGGGTGTATTTGTCCTGACTTTCTGAATGGGCTTAGTTTTAGCTTTTACATTTGCTGTTGAGGTAAGCATTCAAGCTAAATGTGAGGTAATATGACTAGAGTACATGACATCCGAGGAGTACTGATTACTGCGTTTTCCTTCTGTTCATGAACCTCCTTTAACACTGTTGGGGAAACTGCTCACGTTTACTAGACTTTTTAAATTATGTTGAGAACTGTATTTAGCCTCATTTTACAAAGTCAAGAGCATTATTACAGTACTAAAATATTTGAATTAGTCATTCTGTGTGTGTGTGTTTTTACAGTTTTTAAACTCGTGTACTACTATGATGAGTATAAGTGCTTTGTTTTCTACATTGTCCTTGAATGTGTGCTGAATCACAGTGCAGTCTGTGATGTCAGTGGGTCAAAAGTGGGGTGAGTGAATCTCGTCTTGCATTTGAGCTCATGTGCATCTCGAGCTCAGTGTGATTTTTAACATCTGTGTTTCTTTTTTTTATGTGGCCTATGAAGAAAATTATGCACTTTTGTAAACTCTCTGACAATGCTCTCCGAAGTAAAGAGATGACCAATGACGACTTCTTTGTGTCATTATTTTATTGCTACTTGAGTACCACTTGGCAAGAGGAGGAAGCTCACCATCTAGAAGTAGATGTTGGTTTTTTAGCATATTGAACAGTGGTGGGTTAAGCCACAAGGTATGCTGTATTGAGAAAGGAAACAGACAACTGTGGCTTCGGGGAGTATAAAAAAATGCAGAACAGCAGTGAAGCTTTGTGTACGTGGTGAATCATATGAAGAGTGAACAATTAGTTGTTGATGCTGTACAAACTTTAAAAAAAGACAACTATTATGAAGAGCTGCAGTGCATGTTTGGGTGCTGATTGAGATTGGGTACTGCCGAGTCAACATCAGTTAGTGATAAAGTGCCAGCGTGACAACTCTGCAGACTTGACAAGTTATTTTAAAAGTCTCCGCTCCTTAATTTGGTAATGCAGGTCAAGCGTCACAACAAGTTGGTAATTGTCAGTGCAGACAGTCATTGTTGTGGGCTATAGACAAGGGTTTTGAGTGATGTTGGTTACATAACTGATTGGGCCTTAAAGTCAAATGAAGGGGGGCTTTGAAGCCATTTTGGCATCCCACTGCACTCTAACCTGAGTAGGAACAATGTGCATACAAAGCCAAGTTTCTGCTCTTTGTTTGGGTTAGAAATGAATTCAAGGACACTTTAAAGGTGCATTAGGCTGCTTTTCAATTACTAGTAAAATCTTAAAATGAAACTGTTGTTTCAGCTAATGGGGCAACTACATCAGTTTAGTTTAAATAGTAATAGGTATCCTAAAAGTACAGTTCAAAATGTGACTAGAATTAGGGAACATCTATTGGAGTCTTAGGACAGGAGTAAGCATTGGCCATCCAAGTTACCGGTCTATTGCACTGCTCATATTCTATGACACGAAGCTCAGTCACTTGTGAGTCTCCCTCATCATAGAAAGTCAACACAGCTTCTTCAGTTTAAACAGACCAATTTATTTTCCAGCGCCCTGCTGTCAAGCCAGGCTCAGTGGACGTTCTTCTTTATAATGTTCTTCTCTAGTTTCTCCCAAACCGTCCACACAGTACCTTCGCCAATTACTGCACAGCGTCTCCCAGCAGCGATTAGCTCATGCGCAACAGGTGTGTCACTCACCTCGCTTGGCACTGCTCCCTGAACCAGCTCCACCTCTCCCCTCTACAGCTGAGCTACACATTCAGCCAATTTGGAATCACAACCTAACCAAACATGCGTGACTTTGAACTGTAGAAGGAAACCGGAATACCTGGAAAGAATCCATGCTGACGCAGGGACAGTGTGTAAACTCCATAGAAGAGGGTCCCTGATGACGAGCATGTTGAAACCAGATACCCTCTTCCTGTGTGACAGTGTTAACTACCACAATACCGTGCTACCCTAGGATGGCACAATCATACTTAACTTATTTCCTTACCAGTGACGAGAAGCAACCCTAAAGTCTTAACAGCACTTTCTATAGCGTTGTTAGATAAAATTATTCTACTCGCAGCTCATGTAAGTATTTGCCTTTTACATGAAATATCACAAAAGAAGCAACATTTAACACAAACTAGCTTCTTTGGTTTAAAAAAGGAGGAGGACAAGAACAACTGGATATAGTTTTGTAGTGCTGTGCGTCATGCTGCCTGGAAGTTTTACAACACTGAAGCCTGGTAAAAATATTTATTATGAGCAATACTCAAACAAGGTTTTGCTGATTAATTTGTTCATTATGCAGCTTACAGAGATGCAATGACTAACTCGGGCATGAGAAAAACAACCGAGGATGCAAATGAAAGAGAAACGGTAACTGAAAGTCGCATAAATCTATGACAGTATCAGTTTTGTGACAGAAGGGTCTCCTCCATATATCTACACCTGTTTCTGCTTTTCTGTTTGCAGTGCAGATTTGCCTGGACAATTTACAAAAAAAAAAAATGCATATGCAGACATATAGCACAGCTAGTCTGAAGTTACTGAATTGACAGGACTGTTTGCAGGAAACCTACAGCAAAACAAATTTAAAGTACATTAGGTCATAATTTTGGTTTGAGAGGTTGATGCTGAACACTATCAATGGATTTGTTTGTCTGTTCTGAGCTGTTCCCCACAGTTATGCTTTAACTAATTTCTCCCTCTTTGTTCGTTGTGTGTGATGAATGGAGTTCTTTACTGCAGGATCTGGACAGTGCAGTAATTGGGGCATTCATAAAGAGATTATGCCTGCACTGATGGGAACGGGGCTTATTTCAAAACACACACACAAAACGCGTCTCAGACCACTTATCACATAAGCACTCATTTAGGTTGAGTTTAACTCTCCTAAACTTGCTAGACTCTGCAGAAGAGTGTAACTATATCTTGCAGAGGTCTACATGCTGGACATAACAGGAGAGGGGAGGGTGAGGGAGGGCGTCTCTTATCGGATTGGTCTGTTTCTCAGCAGCCAGCAGGGGGAAACTGGCCAGCTGGTGTCAGTGGGTCAGACTCTTTTCTCACACAGCTTCTCTTCGCAAAGGGAACTCATATTCACACATGGAGAGAGAAAGGCAACGCCTGCCATCAGTCACAGCGGAGTAGGTGTATATGATCCGCTCACAATCACATGCTGCTAACAAGCTCCTTTCTGAACTGGGTGGACTGTGTTTGACAGCTGTCTGTCGGTTAACTGGCAAGGCAGAATGTCACGACGGGACCAGAGATTTCGGCGAGGCACAAAAGGACGGTAAGGACTGAAATCTTTATTCAGTGAGATACGCGTAAGAGTGAGAGAAAGGGGAGGAAGCGTATGAAAGAGTGAGTCAAAGGAAGAGAAAAAATAAATAAATAAATAGGGAAACTTCTAAACGTCTGCATGTATACTTCCTCAAACAGAAGTCTGCCAAAAAAATAACACTTGAGGTTTGGTTTTTTTGGAGGTTGTTTTTGCTCTAATGTTCACAATAACAAAAAAGCATGTTGAAGCACATTTCCGCAAGTTACAAAAAAAAATTATAATTTGTTTACTCTGTAACCATCCCTGTTCCTCAGGCCAAAACCTAAGTGTTAGCGTTCAAAGTCTTTTATTTAGCATAAAGAAATATGTGAAACATCCAGCGTGACACAAGCAGTTTAAAAAAAATCCTTTTTAGAGCTTTTTTTTTTTTTTAAAGGAAGTCCGACATACCAACGTACAGAACATGGAGGAAACGGTGGTAGGAGAAAACGTCATGAGATTGTTAACATCTGACTGAGGTTCAGTTCTGACGTCATAACTTCTTTAGAGACACGAGAACAAAGGGGATTTTTATTAATGGCAGGAAAACACTCAGGTGACCAAAGAGAAATGTGGAGAGATGGATGAGGGGGCGGGCAGTAGAAACTGCTGAACTGATTCCAGGTTTTCTTGCAACCAGATGCTTTAGCGGAATCGCAGATGTGAAGCTGGAAGGTTCCACATCCGCGGCCTGCAGCACAGTAACAAAGACAGGAGGTCGAAAATAAACCTGCAGTGGTCTGATGGCTTTATTGCTTAATTATTTCCTTAGCAATGAAGGAGAAGCGAATCTTGGTCTCTAGCAGCACTTCCTACAGTGCTGTCAGAAAAAAAAAGAGATCCCACATGTGAGGGTGTGCGCACTGAAGAAGCAACGTGTTGCTCTATCAGCAACAACAAAATTAGCTGTTTGGTGTTGTTAACAAAAACACAAAGGGGAAGAGCTGCCTATAGTTTTCTGTGACGAAATACTAAAACCACAACAAAAACGGCAGAATGAATCGTGGCTTTAAGTTGTTTTGCAAGATTTAAGATCACTTTAACATATTATGAAGAAAACCTTTAAAAGAAACTATTGCAGGTATTATGCTTTATTCTCAATATGACACAACCTTTTGCTATTCTTACAAAAAGGGATTCAAAGCATTTACCACATGAGGTTTGGGGAGAGGAAACATGGGCCAGTACTCAGCCCAGGAAGTCACCTCCCACTCCGGCTGCAGTGTTGGAGAGATAAGGAAGCAGGGCCTTTATCGTACACACTATAGTATTATTCTGCTTTAGCAGGATAACGATGAGTCTCACTGTAATCTGCAAACTTTAAAGGCCTGAAAATGAACATCGTGCTCTGCATTTAAGGAATGCATGCTATTTTAATTTTTAACAGCTGTGTTGTGCAATCTTGAGTGGGTGTGTCTCTATGGGGAACATTGTTTTTGTGAAAACATGTGACTAGTCTCCTTGCATGAATAGTCTTTTTTTTGTAAAAACCAATATTAATGTCACCCCGGGCTGATTGTCATGGTGATGTCAGCATAGAAGTAAAGATAAGTGTATTTCCTTTGGGTGTATGCCGCAACGTGATGCCTCTTCGTGACCAGATCATATTGTTAACCAACATAAGAGAAGAAATTAGTAGAGTGTGAGTGGAATCGTATACTGCGTTCATAAAAAGGAGCTAAACAGAAGGCAATCTGTTGTCTCACAGGCCTTGAAATGTGATACTCTTTGTGAGGATTTCAAGTCCCACATCTTCCATCCGTGATTAGGCTCATGTTACTTTGTCTGCGTATCTAAATCTTTTTTTTTGTTTTTGCTCAGGTTTTGTTCTACTTTCTCACTCTGTTACGCCATATTCTCCCGTTTCCCTCTTGTCTCTGCAGGTGTTGTGAATGTGGCTGTATTCTGTCTCACTGGTACTATGAAAGAGAGGGGCAGCTGTATTGTAAAAAGCACTACTGGTGCCGTTATGGAGGACACTGCCACGGTTGCAAGGAGACCATTGCAACAGGACTCATAATGGTAACATCGAAATCACTCAAAATTTTAACACAAAAAATGGATCTGATGAAACTATCCCTCTGGAACACAAATAATTCACAAGTTCCTCACTGAACTTTTTTTTTAAATAATCTTGGCTACAAAACTTTAGCATACATGGATTTCTAAGCTCATAAGATGAAAGCCTGACTAGCTGCCCTCTCTGTTGTCTGACTCACTTAGTCCAAAGCAGTCTGAACTGTGTCAGCAACAAATCAATTGGACTAGTTTAAAAATATCCCACTTATTGATCATTCAAAGCTTACTGCTGTTCAGACTAACAAGTTAAAACGAGTTTTATATAATATTCAGAAACAGAATATGGAGTACCAAATCTCAGCATGCTCCACCAATTATTCATAAATTCAAAGCTTTCCCGACTTTTGGTTTCCTCCTGATAAGAAAGCATTTATTTTCTCTTTTGACTCTAAGCTAGAGGATATCCTCTGAAAACATCCTTTATGCAAGAATGAACAGAAACAGCTCGAGTGTTTCACAGTTCAGAGTGGCCCAAATAAATGTGTTCTGGTAAATCTGTATTATGTTTTTTATACACTACTTGCCTGCATATAAACAGGTTGCTGGAGAGCAAAAGTATCATCCTGAATGCTTCACTTGCATGAGCTGTGATATGGTCATTGGAGATGGAGACACCTACACGCTTATTGAACGCTCTAAGCTCTACTGGTAAGTAAGACTCTGAAAGGAAAAATGTAAAGAAGTCTTGTGTGTTAGCAAATGTGTAAGCTGGAGATGAATGAGTGAAATGGAAACAACCTCTTTCTGACAGATTTACAGTTATGTTAAAGGTTAGGGACTCTGGGCGGTCCTATGGAAATACTAAGTAGATCCCATGATTCAATAGCTTGTAAAACCACTTTTAGCAGCAGTTGAAGTAAATGTTCTCTGTATGACAAATTTGGCTAATTTTTCTTTCCAAAATTGCTTTAGTTAATTGAGGTTAGCAGGATTTGTTTATGCACAGTTCTCTTAAGGTCCCACCACAACATTTCTATCAGAGTAAGATCTGGACTTTTACTGGACACCTTGAGTCGTTTCTTTTCAGCCAATCGGTTGTAGATTTTCCACAGTGCTTGAGATCATTGTCCTGTCCCAGTTTCGGCCAAGCCTAAGGTTATAGTCGACTTAATGACTGTCAGGTGACCAGGTCCTGTGGCTGCTAAATAAGCCCAAATCATCGCCCCTCCACCACCGTGCTTGACAGCTGTTTTGAGACGTTTGTGTTGATATTCTGTTTTTGGTTTTTTACAAACATTGTATGTGCATTATGGCCAAAGGATGCTACATCAGAAATCTTTTAGGTCTGTCCAAATGCCACTTTGCCAGCCTAAGCTATCCTACCATGTTCTTCCGTCAACACTTCCAAACAAGCCATACTTGTTCTTTTTTTTTTTTTAACAGTACTGTTATGAACTTTAACCTTTAACATACTGAGCCCTGTGGATTCTGAGATGTGGCTCTTAAATTTCTACATTTTCACTGAGCATTGCACAGTCGACCCTGCAACAGAGGTTCTCTGCACTCTTGGGAAGACTGTAGCATTGTGAATGCTCCAGATATGCAAACTGTCCAAATGGAGGTGCTTACATTTGCTGAAGATTGATTAATAAAGTGCACTTGATTAGCAGGACCTGATGTTTCATTTTAATTCTTTTTGAAGCAATAAGGGTGTACTTAGTTTTTCACAGGAAGCTGAGTACACTGTGTAAACTTTTTTTTTTCCTTCAAGTGACTATAGTATTCATCTTTTGATTTGCCTCTGCAGTGGTCACTGCTATTGTCAGGGTGCTGTATCGGACGTGGAGCCAACTTCTCCAGTTACCAAGAGACCACACATGGTGGCGCTGGTCTCTTTCCCTCCACATGCAGTCGGACAACGAGGCCTGAGTGTAGTCATTGATTTCAGCAAAGACAAAAGTCCTCTTGTGACTGTGACAGAGTGAGTTTCTGAATTTAGCCATTAACAATTCTGACCCTCACATCTCGCCCACCTATTCAGTCACTGTCAATCTGTTCAGGCTGGACTCATCAGTCCTCAGCCCTGACCTGCTGTCCTCTGTCCACACTGGTGATCAAGTATTGGAGGTTAACGGCATCCCAGTGCTCAATATTTCTCCAGAGGAGGTAGGCCTCAAACTACCCACTGCTTCAGTTATAACATCACAAGTTTAAGAGAGAAGAGACAAAAATGTTAACGTGACCATAATGTTAAATGTCCTTTCCACTAGATAAACCGTGTAATCCAGAACACAAGCAGACCACTGCAGCTGACCATTGAGCACAACCCACAGGCACCTCATGACCTCTTTCACTCAGACAGTCCCTCGGATAACATCTCTTGTCCTGAGCCCCCTGTCCGCAACAAACTATCTTCAACCCAGAAACTCCCAAGTCTGGAGGAAGAACCAAGTCCCAGAGAAGAACCAGATGAGCAAAATGAACAAATTAGGATGAGACTCTCACCATCTCAGCACCAAGGGACCCCAGGAATCCGATCCAGAAACATTTCGTAAGTGATGTCAGCTGACAGCTTGCCTTAACTCAATACTCTCCCCTTTCTAAGTCTTTGTTTCTTTCTCAGGCGCAGCTGCAGTATAGATAAGTGCCCCCTGTCTCCTGGAATGCTGTCGCTTTTATCTCAAAAAAAAGAAATGATTCGCTCAGAGTCTCTTCGAGTAGATCCAGGAGACCGGACGCACCGTATCTTCAGACC
The DNA here is from genome assembly GCF_963576455.1 of Neolamprologus multifasciatus. Taxonomy (NCBI): domain Eukaryota; kingdom Metazoa; phylum Chordata; class Actinopteri; order Cichliformes; family Cichlidae; genus Neolamprologus; species Neolamprologus multifasciatus. Next base: position 18,825,296 of record NC_140448.1, read on the forward strand.
TTCAGACCTCATCCACGGAGAAGTGCTGGGCAAGGGCTGCTTTGGACAGGCTGTCAAGGTGCCTTGCTGTTTCCATCATTTTGTTGCCTGACTGCAACTCCCTTTTAGTTGTAACGCTGATTTTAATCAGCAGCACTGTTATGAACTTATCTCTCTCTCTCTAAAGGTAACGCATCAGGAGACTGGGGAGGTCATGGTGATGAAAGAGTTGATACGCTTCGACGAAGAGACGCAGAAGACTTTTTTAAAGGAGGTAAGTGGTCGTGGGCGCAGAAAAGGCCACGTGTCTGAAGAGAGCATGACATGTTTAACCAGCATCCCTCTCAATTTTACAGGTAAAGGTGATGCGCTGTTTGGACCATCCCAATGTTCTCAAGTTCATTGGGCTGTTTTATAAGGACAAGCGAATACATTTTGTCTCTGAATACATCCAGGGAGGAACTCTTCGAGAGACTATCATAAAAATGGTAGGTTAAACTATGTTTTTATGTTTCTTCATGAGAACCATCAGCATACACAAACACAACATGGTGGTCATAATCTTTCTGTTGCAGGACAAGGATTTTCCCTGGAAAATTAGAGTTGGGTATGCTAAAGACATTGCAGCTGGGATGGTAAGTCTTTCAAGCCAGTACTCTAAGAATAAAAAACCTTTTATTGCAAAATTATTAAGCTGTTTTGGTAAACTTGTCATATATATATATATATATATATATATATATATATGACATCTCATCTCTCCTTCACAGGCTTATCTACACTCCATGAATGTTATCCACCGAGATCTAAACTCATACAACTGCCTGGTCAGAGAGGTGAACAGATGTTTTATAGCACACATGTCAAAAATTACAGTATCTTCCATTATATAGCTCCACTTGAAAAATTGCTTTGTTACTTGAATGTGTTACTATATTTAAATCTGAAATTATATTAACAAAACAAGCAAAACTTTGGTCCCGATACATTTCTAATCCAATTCCAAGACTTGTTCTTATTATTCTGCCAATGGTGAAAGATCAACAGTTCTTGAATCTTAATGAATTTTACTTATTAAAATTCATTATACATACCACTTTCAAATAAATAAAGACTTCACAGCTGATTGTTATTACTTCTTTACCCCTCTTTGGTTGTGTAGAACCAGTCTGTGGTGGTGGCAGATTTTGGACTAGCCAGGTTGGTAATGGAGGAGAGAAACCAGAGCAGAACATCTTCGCTTGAACGTCCTACAAAAGGGACGCTGTCAGAGCTCCGCAAGCATGACCGCAGGAAGCGGTATACTGTGGTAGGAAACCCCTATTGGATGGCGCCTGAGATGATCCACGGTGAGTACACAAGCTAGGACGCTACTACTTATGTTGAGGGGTGGTCAGATTCTGAATCAAGCTCCTAAACCTTCACGCCTTTCGTAACGTAGTTTGCAATAAACTTTTGGTATTGGTGGGTGCAGATTTAAAAAATGCATGCATGTATTATTTCTTATTATGACAAAATGAAAATGGGAATCACAGGACATTTTCTCAATTTGTTCAGGATTTATAAAAGCTGCTATCTTCAATATTAAACAGGGAAGATATTTAAATAATGGCCTGAGGATAAGTAGCTCCACATACTGAATGCAGAACCACTAAATATCCACGACAGGCTAAGAATGTCTTCTTCACATTTTCCTCCCAGGGAAAACCTATGATGAACGGGTAGACATCTTTTCCTTTGGCATCATGTTATGCGAGGTAAGAAAATCTGGAATGCTAAAAAGATTTCTGAAAATGCCACGTTTCTAAAACTTTTAACAGTTTTAAGGCTGAGTATGTCTCTGTCTCTGTCTTAAGATAATAGGGAGGGTGAGTGCAGATCCTGACTACCTTCCGAGAAGAAATGACTTTGGGCTGAATGTGGCAGGTTTCCTGCAGCAGTACCACCCTCCACAGTGCCCCTCTGCCTTCATGCCACTGGCTGTTCTCTGCTGTGACATGGACGCTGATAAACGGTAAGATTGCACCACAAGTAAATTAGATGGAGCTCAAGTATGTCTGTTTTGTGTCTGTTGTTGACAATTATAAGCTAATAGGCAAAGTATTACTGTTTTTGTTTTTTCACCAGTACATACAGAAACAATAAATACTTTTCCAGTGTTCTTTTTGCTACCCAAACAGTGAATACTTCACTGAGTAATTCAGTAAATAATCTAGCTGCTGAATAGCCTACCAGTGGCGAAAAGTTTACATCAACTCATCATTGGTGTGAATGTCATAATGATTTTGGGGCTTTTATTAAATTCTTTGAACTTTTTCCAGGGAAAAATGATCGTACAGCACACATCTTTAATGTCTCTAAAAAAAAAAAATCTATTCACACAAGGTCAAAAGTATACATGCAAGTTGAAATGTATACATACTCTCATTTTAATAAGTGTTAAGAAGGTTCTACAGTGTTGATGCATGCTGAGTCATCCAGGTAAGTAAATGCTAAAAGGTCGATTCTGTTCATCTGGACAAAATGTTTTCTGTGGGAGAAACGTTTCGTGACAAGGTTCTACAGTGTCTTTTAACTTGACAAAGCCTAGCTCTATTAACTTCTCATGAGCAAACATGATCAACTACAACTGTTAGTTTCTCTTTAACAGCATAAAAACGATTGGTTTGGCACCACTCATTGGTTTGAACAATACTCTAAACATTGGAAAAGATCAAAGCTCTAAGAAGGAAAATTGTAGATTCACAGAAGTTGGGAAGATCTCTTGAAGCCAACAACTGCAGATTCCACAATCCTCAACCTCATCCTCAAACAGCTGTACATCAGTACAAGTTATTCACATGTGTCACCAGTTTGCCAAAGAACACCCAAACTGTCACCCTCAGATGATAGGCATTTGATAACGATGTTCAAGAACAACCCAGGAACTACCAAGCCTCAAGCATGAATTGGAAACAGCTGGAAAACCACCATCACTGTGGAGAGTGAAGCCAGTTTTACACCACCGTGGACTGAGATGATGCCCACCAAGAAAGAAGCCCCTGCTCCAAAATGGACACCTTCAAGCTCAACTGAAATTTGCCCACATGGACTCGCCATGCCTTCTGGAGAGAACTTTTATGGTAAGACGAGACAAAGATTGCGTTATCTGGCCACAACGCCAAGAGGTATGTTTGGAGGAGTAAAGGTGAGGCATTCAAACCTGGGAACCCTGTACCAGCTGTCAAACATCGCAGTGGTAGCATCATTCTCTGGGGCTGTTTTGCTGCCAATATTACTGGTACATTGCAAATAGTGGCCTTTCCAAAGCCTCAACCCAATTGAAAATGTTTGGACTATGCTTAAAGACCAGGTCAGTGCCAGGGAACCAACCAATCTAAATCAACTCTACCAATTCTGCCAAGATGAGTGGTCAAATATTCAGTCAGAATTATGCCAGAAGCTTGTTGATGAGTAACAAAAAAGGGTTCCTTGAGGTTCAACTTGTTAAGGGATATTTAACTAAACATTAGTTTTGGGGTATGGATATATTTGAGCCTGTATGTGTACTTTTGACCCTGTTTGGGCTACTTATTTTCAAAATATTTTTTTAATGTCATTAAAGGTGTATGCTGTACAATCATTATACCCTGGAAACAAAAATAAATGATTAAAAGCCCATAATTACCATGACATTTATGCTCATGACCTCTGACAATATGTGGCAGAGCATCTTAAAACTTCTCATTAATGCAACTTTTGCCTTTCAGTCCGTCCTTTTTGAAGCTGGAGGAGTGGCTGGAGAACCTGCTGATGCACCTGGATATTGGTCTGCCTCTGCTCTCTGAGTTAGAGCAGCTCTGCAAAGCTTTTTGGCAGAATAATAACCACCAATGCTCTGAAAATACAAATAACCACACTGAGCCGAATCAATTTACTGAAAACAAAGACCAAAATGGCAGACTTGACAGCCACACAAACCACGAGCAGAACGCTCAGGCTGACCTTACTGTGAGGACTGGGTCAGAGGGTAGAAACCAGTCGTGCCGCAGGTCGATAAGCACAGACTCATGCAATAATGGCTCTGATACCTATGAACACAGTAACCCTGCAGAACAACTAGGAGCCCGGCGTGAGCAGTCAAGACCAGTACCAGAGCAGTTAAACAGGTCCAGGAGGATATACAAAGCATTGTGGGACACATCTACAGAGGATGGCTCATTTCTTTGATTGATGACCAAGATGGGACACATCTACAAAGCCCAGTGTTAAAGGAATAAGAAAGTTTGTGGAGACATTTGTGTCTTTTCAGTCAAGCAAATTAGTCATGAAACTGCATTTGTGAGAGGAATATGTAAATGCAGAATCATGCAAGATATTCAACATGCAAAGCAGTAAATATTTGTATGTTGCCCACATTGGTCTCATACTCCACTGTGAACCAGTATTTATGTGATTGCAGCTAGAGCCCAGCTGACACTGAGAATAGCAAATATCCAAATTGAAATCAACTGTTTCCATTTTTTTCCCCCATGAGATCTTAATGGAAACGCACAAAAAAAACCTAAATTTTATTTAAATTCCATAAAAATTGTCAGTGGACAGATTAAGTAAAGACAATCCTTTTTTATAATTTACCTCAATTGCTTTTTGGGGGGATTTTTTTTGTTTTTGTTTTGTGTACTGCAGCTGGTCTTTACTTATTGGCCAACAACATAAGCTAAATCTGGTTGTTTACCATTTGGGCTCTAGTTTCACTTTTACCAAGAAGCTGTGGAACACATGTCACTTTATGTCGCCTTATGTATTTGCTGCGGAAAAGTGTCAAACCGAATCTAACCCAATTGAGGACATTAAAACTACTACTGCTACTAAACTTATAATTAAGAAAATAAAGAGATGCAAGTCAAAATTTTAAACTACGATGTAGCAAAGATTTATTTACCAAACATTACACAAAATTAAATATAAAACTATTTAATATTTTAAAATGCTGACCTTATTAAAGACAAATTAGCCAGAATTATCAGCACTGTTCTTCTTAAAGGATTGCACACACATTTTTGTTATGATGGACTGTTTACACTCACCTTTTAGGTACACCCTTTTGCCTTAGTTCTTCATGGCATAGAGTCTGGAAACATTTCTCAGATCCACTCAACACACAGTTGCTGCAGATTTGTCGGCTGCATATCCATGATGTGGATTTCTCGTTCCACCGCATCTCAAAGGTGCTATAATAGATTGGGATCTGGTGACTGTGGAGGCCACTTGAATGCAAAGAAGTCATTGACATGTTCAAGAAACCAGTTTGACATTATTTGAACTTTGGGACAAATGATCTCATTCTGCTGGAAGTGGTGCACTGCAGTCATAATTCAATATGAGTCTCCCCCATTATTTATTTATTTTTTTTAAGATATATTTCACAGTCACCTCAAGGAACTTTATATTGTAGGTTAAAACATCTATAACATAAAACCCTAAAGGGATAGAAATGGTCAGCAGCTGTACTAAGGTAGGCTGAGGTATTTAAATGATGCTCAGTTGGGCCCCGAAGTATCCCCTGCAACATGAATACATGCATCCTTGTATCACCATTGATACAAGGATGCATGTATTCATGCTTTCATGTTGTTTGGGTCAAAGTATGACCCCACCATACAAATGTTGCAGCAGAAATCAGGCACTGTTTTTTTTTTTTTTTTTTGGTTGTTTGTTTTTTTTAGTTTTTTTATTCAAATGCAGTGATCGTGTACAAACTGTAGTCTGTTTCCGGGTTCTTAGCTGTGGCCTTCCAATTAAAGGTTCGACATGGTGTGCATTCAGAGATGCCTTTCTACGTACCATGGTTTTAACAAGTGGCTATTTGAGTTACCATTGCCTTTCTATCTGCTTAAGACAGTCTCCCCATTCTCTGACCTCCAGCATCAACAAGGCCTTTTCTCTTACAGATCTGCTGCTCAGTGGATATTTTCTTTTCTTCCCTGACAATTCTTTGTCAACCCCAGACATGGTTACATAGCAAAATCTCATTTAAATGATCAGTTTCTGAAATACTCAGCTCATCCCATCTGTCAGTACCAACCATGCCATGTTCAAAATCACATTTGTTCCCTCTCTAATCTTAGATTGATTTGAAATTTAGCAGGACTACCTCCAAATTCTTCATATTAAATCTCTTAACAAATTTGAATAAATTATAATATAATCCCATGACCTAGCTAATATAAACTCACCACCTGTAGGCTTGAGTGGTGGCCCTCTCTTGACAAAAACATTACTGTAGCCAACAAGGTGTAAAATCAACCAGCAATATTTGAAAAATAAAGCAGCTCAATGATGTTCAGAGTTGACATTAAGAAGTTTAGTCCAGAAATATATCGTGAAGACTTTTTAACCATTTGGAAGAAAAAGATGAACAAACACTTTAAGATTAGCCTCACACGTGTTAGCATAAATTTAAATCCAATCGTTTTTTCGCCTGCTTGTTTATTGATTGATTTATTGTCTAAATGTGACTACTTTACTATATAACGACATGAATGTGTACACACTTACCAAAATATTTAACATACTTTTCTTATACAAAAAAAGCTGTTAGGCTAGCTTAGTTAAACTGGCTAATCTTGACTAAATGTACCTAAATACAATAATATTAAAACATAAAAATGGCAGCAACTTTCAGACTCAAGCTTTCATGGTTGCCAAAAAAATTTAAAAATATTGCATAAATATAACTCAATAAGCATAGATAGCTAAGTAAGCCGAATTGCTTTCCAATATGAGCGCTAACCTTGCTTACGTCTACAGTACTATACATGTCATGTCTTTTTGGCTTCACAAAGATTAAACGAAGAGAATTTTATGGACTTTTAGTATTAACACTGGGCTCGCCCACATGTGATTGTGGACTTACTCAGGGAGCATACTTACAAAACAACTACCGGTAGTAGAAAATCCACAACACTGCTTTGATAGACTCCACTCTTCTTCATTTTAACACACTTTGAGCCACTCGATAGAAAAGCTGGAAATGTTACACACTACTAGATCTTTAATTATGGTATTTTCTACTGCTAAGATAATGTTTCCTTTTTTTCTTTCTTTTTTTAAGGTTTCTCCTATAAATAGGAAGTTATTTCTATCTTGTGCCACCTCAAGCTTGGATTACCAATCTTAAATACTCCAAACATATTTTTTGTGTAAAATTTACTCATTGTGGTCAGAGGTTTATAACAACTCATCATGAGCATAAATATCATGGTAATTTTGAGCTTTTAGTGGTTTCTTTGAGCTTTCTATTTGCTATGTGGAAGTATTGTACATCATAGATTTTTAATGACTTAAATAAACAATGGGTCACAAATCAGAATTTAAACAGTATTTTCTATAATCCACACAGGTTTAGAGTTATACATAGAGCCTCAGATTGACCAATACTCCAAACAATGAGGACGTCCAAGGATCTTAGTGAAGATCTATGACGTTGTACTGTAGATTTACACAAGTTGGGAAGAATTAAGAGTACCTTCTAATTCTTCAACTTTACCTCAAATCAACAGCTGGATGAATGAAACTTTAAAATATTGGGGATTTCCACCTGGACAATGATCCCAAACACACATCAAAACTGGTTTTGGAAAGAAGGCTTACATCCAGCTTCTGGGATGGCCTTTCCAAAGTACCAACCTCAATTCTATTGAAAATTTGTGAGCTAAGTTTAAAATCTGTGTCTGTGACAGGAAACGAACTAATTTAAATGAACTTTACCAAAACTGATCAAATGTCCAGCCAGAATTGTGCTTGAAGCTTGTTTATAGCTACTAAAAGCAGCTTGCTAAGGGATATTTAACCAAATATTACATTTGACTTCTGTATGTATGCTTTTGACCCTCTGTGGATTAGAGAAAATGCAAAACATACTCAAACTTTTGCACGAAATTCGTGTTTTTAAATATATTAAAGATTCGCAATCAATCCATTGACATTATTATAATTATGATGATGATGATCGCTGAGCTGTATTAAGCTGTTGTGTAGCCACAGAAAAGCGGTAACACTGAGTAGACATGGAGCAGGGTGCACCCGGAGCTGAGTAGTATAATTCAGGGACGTACACGCCCACAGAGCATCTGCAGCATTGTGCTGCAGCCATGCGCTGCCCTCCTCTGATCCAGGGACAGCTTGAATACCGGCAGCATGGAGCACATGTCCTCTCCCGTCAGATTTCGCGGCAATAAAAAAGGTAAGTCTATAATCCAGTTAATATACAAGTCTGCAGAACAAGGCTCCTTCAGAAATCAACTGGAATTGGCCTACACTGGTACTTTCAGAAGATAAAATTTGCTCAGCCAATTTAAAGCTCAATGAAGCTGCAGCCTGTGACAATCCTGCAAGGATTTGTATCTCTGTAGGTTATTGTATTCTTAAGCTAATGTTTTCTCAACTTATTTACTGTAAGTTCATCGTTTATCTGTTTGTATAAACAATAGGGGGTTATGGGTTATTTAGTATTTTTCTGCTATTTTTTCCATTTCAGTTCTGCATTTTATTGCAGATTTCCTTTTTAGACATCAGGGTGTGTAGTAAAGTTAAATTGATTACGTTTTTTTTTAGTAGCATTGTACAGGATGGATGCAGCAAACCTGAATAAATTATTTTTTAATATATATTTTTTCCAATTTTCTCTCCTCAAAACAAAGCTTCAACTTTCTCGGGCAAGGAGGTAGGGCAATTGTGTAGAGTAGCCTATAGATGTAGTGCTTGTTTGAGCTTATGTGTGTGTTTAAGAGTTAAATCTCCAAACCCCAACCCTGTCAGAGCGTTAGAAGCTGGATTAAGCCTACTGCAAAGTTTTGTGGGTAATGAGAGCTGACAGGTAGAGGAATGCCAGATAAACCCTGGTCAATCCAGCAGCACCGTGGCCGGTGCTTTTCTGCATTCCTTTAACCACTTTAAGAGCCCAGTGTGTTTATCTTGGATAAAGCAGGTGGAAATTCCCTATCCTAGCTCCTCATCATAGGGTACAGTCATATTGTGTGGAAGCAGGTGTGGAGTGAAGATTTGGAAAACTACAAAATCAGCATAAAAACATACAATTCAGGTTATTTTTAACTAGCTATAGATTTCATGCTGAACGAACCCGGCACTCACAGCCTTGTGGGTATATCCGGTTTGTCCCTATTGTTTACTAACCTCCAGCTTCAAACTGTCTCTACATCCTGCCTGGACAGATGGATGACGGCATTTGTAACGGTATAATGAGATCACAGGTCACACCTAATCAGTGAAGAGTTTAGTCCAACACTGCAAGAAAAGATACGTCATTATGCCATGTATTCAGAGAGCAACAAACAATCACACTTTTTAGTTTCCTGTTTTTTTTTAATTTATTTTAGTAGTGTTAAAGATATCTAAAGGGCGGGAGGAAAATTACAGTGGAACACCAAAAAATCATGGTTTTACTGTAATAGCATTATGATTCATTTACTGCATGACCGGAATACAGATCACCCCCTCATGGCCTCCTTCAATTACCATTGTATTAAATTCCAGATTCTATTCTTTGTTAAGTTACTTATATCTCCTTGTCAAAGCCTTGTGACACAGAGCTCCTGGAACAGGTGGCTACCCTGGAAATTTAAGTTATTAAGTTAATTCCTCTGAGGACAAAGACAATCTTATTGGTCTGTTGTGAGAAACCTTCTGTCTTCTCACAACAGGCAGTCTGGAGTGTGTAATGTTATGAGATTAACAGGAAGCCTAGTTAGTGCTTATCTTAGAGGAAAAACACCTCCAGTTATAGCTGTTAAAGCCAAAATATCAGCATTACCATTGATTCGCTGAGGTCGGACAGACAGTAGAGGTACAACCATGACCAATGATTGATACACGAATGACGAGTATTTTAATCATGGTGTGACTTTTCTTCAGGTTTTAGGGTTCGATGTTTCTCCAGCTTACCCATCTTTTTGTTTGACTGCAAACACGAGGCTTAGACAACAATCTTGAGTGAGTGTGGTGATAACCCGTCTATGTTGTGGACACATACATAGGCTGTGGACACATACACAAAGCCACAATGAGAAAAAGAGGCAGATAAGTGAGCTGGTTCCCCCTATCAGATGACCAAAATCAGCCTCAGCCCAGCATCACTGCGGTACCTTCAGGAGAGCGTGGTTATCAGCCACATATCGCCACACGCTCATAATTAGAGAGGGGCTTTCACAAGAGTCCTGTCAGCTGAGGTATATTCGTCTGCTGCGCCTAATTAAAAAAACTAATATCAGACAGAGGAAAAATCATGCTGCTCTCTGTTTTAGTTGTCCAGTCTGTCCATAAGGGACCAGGAGGACATGCAGTATCCTTATGCCATGAGGGATTTGCCTCTCATGTCTCACTCTGGTGAACAGCACCAGAGACCAGGCCACTATGGAGCAGAAGGCATTGGGAGCCCCATCAATGGGAGACACCTCAGCCTTCCTGGGACTCCCTCTCTGGTCCGCACCATCCCCTTCCACCCCGGGGGCTCTCCAGCAGTCCCTCCCAGACATAATCACATGGGACTGGATCCAGAATTTCAGCAGCTACCGCTGAGGAGGCAGATTGTTTCTCAGGTGTCTCTGGACTCGCCGCTCAGCCCTTCCATGCGCCCACGTAGCCCCTGGGGACGCTTTGACCCCTACGACTCTCCTGAGGTGTGTTTTTACTATTTTATATAATGTCTGGCTGTTTATGTCTCTAAATGTTTGTTGCCTGAACCTCTGTGTTATTTTGCTTCGTAGTACATCTTTAAAACCTTACACCCACTTTCAGTACCCATTCAACAGTTTGCAACTCCTTCATGCAGCTTTCAAAGAAACACAGTTTACGACATCAACTTTCACACAGGAAAAAAAAAAAGCGCCAAGCCAGTTTGGTTATCACATCTTTCTGGCCCTTAAAGAGCATATTAAGCTCTAAAGCTAAGACGCGTCTATGGTTTCCTTTCTTGTCTGCTCACCCTGTCTGTGCACCGAAGCTTCTGGGGCAAAGGCAAAGTGAAGTCCAGCTTGTGGCCCAATAGGGATCAGCCTGTGACGGGAGAGTCATGGCTGTTATTGTGACACAATATATGTTTATTTATTCAAGATAATAAGTGCTACAGTATCCATGAGGAGAACGACAGGGCTACTGATAACCAGTTTGGACATTTCAGACCCATATCTGACTGCTTTATTAACTAAGAAGCACTAAAGCTCGAGGATGTAGAGAGAATTTCTAATTGAAGCAGTAAATATCCCCATATGTGTATGTTATCTTTGTATTTTCCTTCTTTAGGATCAGGACAAGGAGTACGTAGGTTTTGCCACATTACCAAACCAGGTCCACAGAAAAACTGTGAAGAAAGGCTTCACATTCACACTCATAGTCGCAGGTGAGTCTGATTTCTCTCCTGAGAAGGAAGGATTTTACAAAAGGAACAACAAGTCAAAAATATCAAATATCAAAAAACTTAAGTGATGATAAACGAGTAAAACAGAGTTAAAAAAAATATCTTAAGTGGCGATAACGAAATCACTGCTCTGCCAGCGATCATTAAAACACGCCACTGATTAGTGGGAGCGTGGCGTCCATAAATCCCTGTAACTTTATCTGTTGACACAAATTCTTCCGAGGAAGACAGATGATTTATTACCTTACTCAAACGTCTCTGTAGGGGAGTCCGGTCTCGGTAAATCCACACTAATCAACAGTTTGTTCCTCACGGATCTTTACAAGGACAGAAAAGTTCTCAATGCTGAAGGTAAGCATTAGTTTTTCACTTTCTGTATTGGGGGGTAGACACACAATCTGATGTCACGTGTGTGATCTCATGCGTCTTTGAACAAACTGCGTGCGCTTACAGAGCGGATCAGTCGAACAGTCGGCATCATCAAACACACCGTTGGCATTGAGGAGAAAGGAGTCAAACTGAGGCTCACCATCATAGACACGCCAGGGTTCGGAGATGCCGTCAACAACACAGAAAGGTGAGGTCATGAACTCCTCCTCACAGTCAAACCAGCTTAACTCGAGCAAGACTTTGGTATTTTGGTGGCATTTGAATTGAACTCGTGAAGCACATACGTAGCCCTCGATTTCATCGCTCACATTGAAAGTGTGCCTCTGAAAGTGTTTCACTCATTCATTTTCTGTTTCTGCATCAGCTGGAGGCACATAGACGACTACATCGACCAGCAGTTTGAACAGTACTTCAGAGACGAGAGCGGGCTGAACAGAAGAAACATTCAGGACAACAGAGTCCACTGCTGCCTCTACTTCATCTCACCGTTCGGACATGGGTACACTGATGAAACAGCGATAACACTGTTCCAACAGCATCAGCTAAACTTTTGCTTATTTTTCCATATTTCTGTATGTGACTATTTTCTCTTATCAGCCTTCGACCTCTGGATGTGGACTGTATGAGGGCGCTTCATGAAAAAGTCAACATAATTCCTGTGTTGGCCAAAGCTGACAGCCTGACACCGGCAGAGGTCTGCAGAAAGAAGATGAAGGTAACAGCTCAGTTATACCAATATGTACACACGGCTGCTTCACTGGGTATTGTTCAACTCTCTGTTAACACAAATATCTAATCAGCCAATCACACAGGAGCAGCTTAATGTATTTAGGTATGTAGTTATGGTCAAGAGGACCTGCTGAAGTTCAAAGTGAGCATCAAAATGGGAATGAAAGATTATTTAGGAGACTTTGAATGTGACATAGTTTTGGGGGGCCAGAAGGGCTGGTCTGAGTACTTAAGAAACTGCTGATCTAAATGGGACTTTCCCACAGAACCATCTCTAGGGTTTACAGAGAATGGTCTGAGAAAGAGAAAATATCCAGCCCGCAGCAGTTCTCTGGGTGAAAAATCTTTGTTGATGTCAGAGGATAATGGTCAGACTGTTTGGAGCTAACATGAAGGCAACATTAACCCACATAGCCGTTCATTACAGTGAAGGTATTCAGAAGAGCATCTCTGAACACACAACATGTGGAACTTTGAAGCACAATGTCAGGATATCAGACCAGGTGGCACTGCAGTCAGCTGTGAACAGGAAACTGAAGCTACAATTTGTACAGGGTCCTGAAACCAAACACAAAAAGACTGGAAAAGCATTACCTGGTCTGATCAGATTGAAGCAATCTTGATTTCTGCAGTTAGGATCAGAGTTTGGTGTACGCATGGATCCATCCTGCCTTGTATCACAGCACAGCAGGAATTGCAGTGCACAAAGTTGGAATTATTCATGACTCCTTTAATTTCAAACTATGCAAAGCTATCCAGCAGGGCCAATTTGACCCTCTGGCAACCCAGTTCTGTTCTGTAATTGATCTCCAATCTCTGTTATATATTTTATCTATTTCTGTTACACATCTTCTCCTAATGAGTGTTCATGTGCTCCAGATCAGGGAGGAGATCAAGCAGTTTGGGATAAACATCTACCAGTTTCCTGAATGTGATTCAGATGAGGACGAAGACTTCAAGACACAGGAACAGATACTCAAGGTTCCTCATTTTATTCATAAGTTGTCATGGTTGAAATGTGTTGTCTGGTCTATTTTAAGGCTGACGGTTTATTTTGGTTTGGGGTTTTTTCTATGTTGTCGTTGTTGTTGTTGTTTTCTTGCAGAACAGCATCCCATTTGCTGTGATTGGGAGTAACGTACAGGTGGAGAGTAAAGGTCGAAAGTTCAGGGGTCGCGTCTATCCCTGGGGCGTGGTAGAAGGTATTACCCCAAGCCTTTTAATTTTAATTTTACTTCAGTTTTTTTTTTTTAATGTTTTTTGGTTTATTTTTACTCAATCATTACCCCTTAGAGTACATTTTGTGTCAGTTGCGCACCTGGCTGTTGTTCCATTTGATAACAAAGAATCCAGTATGATGCGGTAACAATGTTGCTGTTGCATGGTCAGTGGAGAACCCGGCTCACTCCGACTTCCTGCCGCTGAGGAACATGCTGGTGAGGACGCACATGCAAGATCTGAAGGACGTGACGCGGGAAATTCACTATGAGAACTACAGAGCTCAGTGCATCCAGAACATGACACGCATGGTGGTGCTGGAAAGGAAACGCAGGTGGGTGGAGACAGGATGCACAACACCACAAACCAATATTAAAAAAAATCTTTAAAAAAACCCTGTTAAGCACAGTGAGGTCAGATATTTTTTTAATATCTTTGTGTGTGTGGGTTTGGTCTTAGTTTGCGTGAGAAATATCGGGACAGTAGTGAGGCAGACTTTCCTCTGCCTCTGGCCGTCGCTGACACTGAGAAGGAAAGATTGATCTATGAAAAGGATGAAGAGGTGTGTTTCTCTTTGCTCATTCATTCATTCATTCATTCATTCATCAACTTAGCTTATGAGTAATCAGACCTGTATTTACTCTCTTATTTTGTTTTTAAGCTGAGAAAGATGCAGGAGGTGCTGGAGCGGATTCAGGAGCAGATGCAGCACAGTCATAGAGGTGGCTGCTGATTCTCACCGTACATCCCTGAAGCAGGAGCCAGATGAGGAGCGCTCAGAGTCACAGAGGAGGCCTTGGCAATTGGCAAGCTTGACACTGAGCCTATTTCTAATTGTTTTTACTTAGGATAACTTGCAGTGAGAATCACAGTTGGAATCATGACTTTCCAAAGATACTTGAAAAGATTTCACTGTTTTTTCCAGATCTAACTCCCGATCTAACCTCCTAATCCTAAAAGAAAAATCATGAACTTTATCCTAAAACATTCTATAACTATTATGGATACTGCAAGGACATGCAAGTCAAAAGCTCAGTATTGCTGTTTCGGAGCATCTCAGCAGGATAACTTATTTGGACTTTGGAATGAGTCACCCATTCGAAAAACCAGAGTGCTCCAACTGTTTTAGTCACATGCTAGCTAAAGAAAGGAACATAAGTCAGTGTTTTAAATAGAGTTTATAGACCAACACTATGGCATATGTAAATATGAGATGTGATCCAATGCAAGCAACTCCTGGATGTGTGGAAGAATTGCTCTCCATTCCTGGGTGAGCAGCCTGCAGCTGTACAATGATAATCGATTGTTGCTGTTCAAGTTTATTTATATAGCACCAAATCTCAATAGCAGTCGCCTCAAGATGCTTTTAATTAATTATAAGGTAAAGACCTTACAGTAATACAGAGAAAACTCCAACAATCAGAAAACCCCCTATTAGCAAACTTTTAGCGACAGTGGGAAGGAAAACCCCTCTTTTAACTGGCGGAACCATGCTCAGGGAGGGGCTGGTTTGACTGGTTGGGGTGTGTTCATCATGCAAAAGGCACACTGATGAACACGCTGACCCAGAATGTCCCAGAAATGTTTGATAGGAGACATATTGGTGCTAAATGATAAGGGCGTGTGTGAAAACGATTGTGATCCAGAAAGACCAGCTCTGCCCTGACATTGTCCTCCTGAACAGCAGGAGGCACCGCTGCCTCTAGTACAGCTTGGAGCACCTCGTCTTCAGACATCTGTTGCAAAGCAAAGACTGAAAACATATTTCACCACATAACACTTGCATTTCTTTTTTATGACTGGTAGATTTGTTTCTTTATCATGTGAACATAATCCCTTTATCAGCAACCTCGTTAATGGACCAAAGCTGCCACAAACAAAATAAATACATCATTCATTTGAGAAATTATTAAAAACAAATATGTTGATATTTATTTTACTTTTCTTCCGTATTTAAATTTGTAATGAGCCCTCACACTTCTAAATTACTGAAAGCAAAAAGGTTAAATGGTAAATGGACTGGTTCTTATATAGCGCTTTTCTACTCTTTCAGAGCACTCAAAGCGCTGTACACAACTTGTACATTCACCCATTCGCACAAGCACATTTTTCTAAGTGCTATCTACATAACATTCACACACACATTCATACTCCGATGGATGCATCGGAGAGCAATTTGGGGTTAGTATCTTGCCCAAGGATATTTGGCATGCAGACTGGGGAAGCCAGGGATCGAACCACCAACCTTCCGATCAGTAGATGACCTGCTCTACCACCTGAGCTACAGCCACCCCTGCGTCTAACACACGATCACTCTGACATGTGCAGTAGGTGAAAAGTTGCTCCACTTCAATCGACAACCTTTCTAATTTGCATAATGACGCAGAAACACATTACCAAAAAAAAAGTTGGTTTTTTTGGGTTTTTTTATGGTGTTTTTATTTAACAAGTTATTTGTTTATTTAATTTTGATCATGGTAGTTTTAGGCCTCCATATTATACTGCCATCTAGTGTTCGCTGTAGCAAAGTAAGTTTTTTTTAATGTTTCAACTTATATATATATATATATTAGGGGTGCAACGATACTCGTATCGATATCGAACCGTTCGATACAGTGCTTTCGGTTCGGTACGCATATGTATCGAACGATACAACATTTTTAATTTATTTTATCAACTTTCCTTCTGATGATGCTGTCTGTGTTGAGCGCTCAGTGGATCTGCGCTCGACAGTGCAGCCTAGGCGGAGTAGTCGAACACAGATTCACTGAGCGCAGGGCAAGCTAGCGAGACAGAAGCTAGGCTAGTTGCAACATGGCAAATTGAACCTCCCCCACCCTCATTCAGATCTGGCGTTTGGAACTATTTTGGTTTTCATGTGATGTATGACCCTGAAGGTAAGCCTGTCATGGACAAAAGTAAAACAGTATGTTGGATGTGCCAGCAATGCTCAATTGGTGGGAACTAGTGTGTTAGCGCAGTTAGCTCGTTAATGTGTTGACGTCTTCCAGCCCCACTCATGAGGTGATCCGCGGTAGCTCGTTAACGGAGATTTGCCGTGTTGTGACGTTAATGTCATTTCAGATTTACGCTGACAGCACTAGTGGGAACACAACCAATATGACTGCACATTTACTCCGACATCATCCTAGTGCAAAGACAAGTGGAAGCAGAGAAAAACAACAAGCAGCATGCTACAAACTTTACCCGAGTCATTTAGACAGCCGTTAGCACACGATTCTCCTTATGGGGACCTGATATGTTTAATATGCTGCTGAGAATATAGCCCAGAAGAAGCGTATAGTATAGCTTTTATTTTGGAAAGAGACATTTCTCCATAATAAACTCTCTTTTCCAAAGATGAGTGATTCCTCAATCAGATACAGGGCTCGCAAAATCGCTAGCCCCACGGGGCTTTTTTCCAGTCGGGCTACCAAAATCTATCTCTGCCCTGCCCGTCGGCCTATCCTAGGAAGGAAAAATATATGTCAATGCTTTTGCATTCTTTTGGAAATGTAGCTGGGTAATTATGTCATTGGCATCGGCCACTGTCAATATGTGACATACTGAAATCGCGTTTGAATTTGCGCTTGTTTTTTGCTTTCACTTTGCAATCGCGTGAACTGTGTATAGAGAGCGACAGTACTGATTGGTGAGTGATGATAATTTGCGCACCAATTCCTCTGACATCGTCTTATCAATCGTTAGCTTACTATGCAAACATGACAAGTGAAATCTCCCGCAGCTTAAACATGTGAGAGGTTGATCGCGCAGAGAATCGCTGAGCGTTATGTTAGTGCGTGTGTAAAAGCAGCAGGATATATATTTTAGTTCTGCTGAGCCAAATAAGACAGGTCAGCGTGAAGAAGTGACAGCCAAAGAAAAGCTTACCACAAAACGGAAAGGTTATGACAAATCAGACTATAAGGAAAAAAGAAAGTGCAGCTTTATGGTTTCATGGACAAAAGAATTTCTGTGGCTGCAATATGACGAGCTAAATAACCAGGGCTGCACATAAGTGGTCCGCAGGTGCGCATTCGCTGTCAAAATAAAAACCCGCACAAGATAAGAAGTTGCAACGCGTGTTTGCGTACATAAGATTTTCAGGAGGACAGACATTTGTTTAGAACTCTTAAAGATGTCGAAGAAGCTCCTTTAAGCAGTTACTGTGATGTTCCTCCACCTCCAAAGAAATGTCAGAAGGAGTCCGAACCACAAAAGAAGCGCGTATTCTCTGAAAAGTGGTTGCAGGAGGTGAGCTGGCTTCAAACAAATGATGAACGCACAGAGATGTGGTGCAGAATGTGCCGTGAAAATTTAATAAATGACAAATTAATAAAAAGGCATGAACATTTTTTTTGTATCGAAAAAATATCGAACCGTGACACCAAAGTATCGAAC
Source organism: Neolamprologus multifasciatus (assembly GCF_963576455.1). NCBI lineage: Eukaryota > Metazoa > Chordata > Actinopteri > Cichliformes > Cichlidae > Neolamprologus > Neolamprologus multifasciatus. The sequence continues at coordinate 18,843,429 of NC_140448.1, forward strand.
CGAACCGAACCGTGAATTTTGTGTATCGTTGCACCCCTAATATATATATATATATATATATATATATATATATATATATATAACAGTTTTTCATGCTTTTATTTCTTGTGAGTTGACTTTTTTGTAATTTTTAAAATCCAATTTTGCTGTTTTGTAAAGAAAGTTAAAAAAAAAAATGTTAAAAAAAACTGTCTTAAGCCCGTTTAAATTTTTCTTCTGAAAACCACTCACGCAGAAGCAAAATGTGTTGTAAATGTAATAAGATTTATTAAGAATCTTTATTATTTCATCAGCATAATTCTTCATTAATATGTTTTTTTAATCCATTATTATCATGGTTATCTTAAACAGTGGACAGTTAGATCTAAAAGGCAGCCCAAAGTGTACAGGCGATATATAACTTAAAACTTTCTCCATAGGGAAAAGATGTTTTTTATATTCATATATAATATCAATGTAGCATGAGGTCCAAGATTCTGCCCACGTTATATAGTATTGTACATGGTCCCAGAAATAAAACATTAAAACAAAACTTCTAATCAAAAGAAACTAAACAGAATCTACATGCAAAACAAAACCAAAAAAAAGAAACAAGCATTTTTAAAATTTTGAAGATACATACACTCATTTGCCAAAACGTGCATACAATCACAAATTTACAAAACTTTCATACATACATACAAATATTACAAAAACTCAAATATTAGACATTATTAGGTTATCAAGAAAGGATCAACAGCTTTTTTTTGCCCCCCCCTCCCCTACATTTCATGTCTCAGTCCAACTCACAAATATGGAAACCTTAAATGTTAAAAAAAAAAAAAGGAGAATAAAGAAAAAGAAAAAAAACGAGTGTGACAGTAAATCTTTGTCTCTTCCATTCGCTCGATGTGTACGTGTTTTGCCAGAGCTGTCACAGTGTTCAGGAAAACTGAGTAGAGGCACACACGATAGCACCCAAACAGGCTCATACCATAAATCACCTCTGTGTAAAAAAATAACCTGCTAGCTACACGCTCACACACACATTCAATCATGCACAGGGCAAAGGGTAAACACCCCCCTCCTGAAAAAACCTAAACAAAAAACAGAGCCATGCTACAGGTACAATAGGATTAGCTATAGTACAGAATATAAAACATACTTAATACAGTCACATATACATACGTAACACACGGAAACCAGAAGAGGAGGTGAGGAGCAGAGCCACGCAAGACTGACGACATTATACCGAAGAGAAATCTGATGAAAAGGCTGGCGAGAAGGCTGTGAGAATGCGCTCACACACAAACACACTTTCAGATTTTTTAATTTAAATACATTTGATTTTTTTTTTTAACAAATTTTCTGGACTGGGGCTGAAGATTTGGTGTTCAGCGTTTGTCGGACATCTCTTCCAAATTTCTCTTGGAATGAAAAGCTGTATTTTTGGCCTTGCATCGCCCTCCAAAACAAGTAGATAAAGTCATAAAGTTCAATCTATGGAAGGTTGTTTCTGCCACTGGAAGAATGTAATTTTTTTTATTTCTTCAAAATGTCATCTTGCTGAGCGAAACTTCTGAGAAAGCTGAAATTTTGAAATACTAACCATTTAAAGTTATGTTCTCAGAAGTCTGAACGGCAACATTGTGTTTTTTGTTTTTATTTTAGTGGCATAAACAAGCTTCCATACGGTCATATAATTTTGTTTCGTTTTAAGTTTAAAAAAAAAGAAGAAAAAAAAGCATTTTCACAATTTTTAAAAGCCTCATCGGAAACGTATGTGCTGTGTGTGCCTGGGTAACGACAGCAGAGGGAGCTGTTGCGTTACACTAAAGAGGCTGGAAACCTGTTTTCCCCACAGTGTGCTGAGGGAACATCACTCATCAAAGGGACAAAAGGAAACCTGCCTGACTGTTTGAGAGCAGGTATGCAGACAATTTTCTGCGTACAGTCTCGTTCAGGCCTTTGGTTGGTTTCAAAATGTCTTAGCTAATAAGCAATCCTATTAAAACGCACAAACACGAGCTTCGGAGCAGTCCTAGGAGGTTTCCTGAGGGCTCATTAAGCCGCTTTAAGCCTCAATAACCACCAGTGTGTGCAGACTTGACGGGAGTTGATGCACTCAAATGACCTGTGGGTAACTGGGCAACTTCTCAGGTTTTGAATCTGGCAGTGAAAGATAGCCGAGAGCCTTTAACATCTTTCTTTTAAAAAAAACCCAGCCGAAGGCAAGCTTTTCACTGTGGGTGTAGGTAACCAGATCAAAGCTGACTGCACTGCACGCTCTTCCTACTTTTAACTATTTTTTTCAACAAATAGCTGGAAAATCCCAGTTGCCAGCTTCTATCCTCAGCTGCTTTTCTGACTCAGCTCCTGCTCGCTTCAAACTTACTGCCCTACTTTTATTTGTGGTTAACGTGACACAACTTCTCCACAGGGCCATCAATAACTGCCCCAATTCTCTGGAGCAAATCTGCTGTTTTGGAGTCGCCCTCCAAAATAAAAGCCTTCTGAGGTAGTGGATAAAAAGAAAATGAAAAAATTAACTCCACTGCAGAATTTGCCTTTAAAAAGATGTGCCGTCTCCTTTTTTTGTATTCTGAACTGCAGCGTGTCAGGTTTTTTTTTATTGCACTACCATCCTCAAATTCTTTTCCTTAAACTATTTGCAAGATGTTTAAAGAATGACTTCGTCTGCCACGTGTCGAACTTAGATCATGGCAAAAGCGAAAGGGGAAGAACAAAAAACTTTCCTGTCGTGTTCCTGGTAGAAAAAACTAAATAACTGCATCAGTACGTGACAATGTTTTAGCCCTAATTAACTATGTAATGTTATGTGATGTAATTAACTGATAAACGGCCCTGCGTGTGATTTATCTGGATGAGACCACTGAATCCAACTCCAGCTCCACCCTTTAAACACAGGAGTGACGTTACACGTCCCACACGAGCTCAAAGTCCTCTCTCTGTCTCGCTGTAATCATTTCCCCTAAATGACTGAATGACCAGTTAAGGTAAATCCTTGATGCCTGAGTGCAAACTGAGCTTATTGTGTTAGTGCCTCTGGCGGTAAAATAAAGAGAAAAGGAAGGAAGATAAAAAGGTATAACAGAGTTCCTGTGTTTGCGGAGGAGACAAACGTCACAGTCGCATTTTCACAAACAATGGCCCGACCTGCTGACTCAGCTTTAATGTAATTGTTCACAAACTAACAGAGCTGTGACTGAAATATCTCAGAAGATATTCATCACACAAAGTCCAGAAACAGTTGATGCTCAAATGTTCACGTGTCTGTCAGAGACTCTGCGACTGACAGGAGATGAAAACTCGTTCTCCTGTCTCACATCCATCGCTCCGTCCTGTCTGTTATTGTCTGTTTCAGGCCAGTTTGAGCGTGCTGACGGGAAAGGTTGGGACTGTAACCATGGTGACAGGGTTCAGGACAGTAGCCTGTCCAACCAGCTGTGGGTGGGGGGCCAGCACTGCTGTGGGTTTCCCTAGCGACGGGCTTCCCTGGCTCACCACAGTCGCGCTGTTCACCTGGGCGCCGTTAGTGTTAGTTTGAGGATTGGCCTGGACGTGAGGAAGGGTGTGGTGGGCGAAGGTGTGAGCGATGTGGCCCACCATCGTGGGCTGGGACACAGACATACCCTGGGGGTAGAGAGTCGGGAGGTGGGATGCCAAAGGAGAGCCCAGGTGGGCCACCGGATGGACGGTGATGTGTCCGATGGGCTGGGCAGTTATTGGCTGGTGAGTGGCGGTGGCAGGGGCAGCCGGAGCCGCTGTGATCGGCTGAGGGGTGGAAGAGTTGGGGCCAGGTGATGGGGCGATATGCGTTAGGTGTTTGTGATTGGCGGGAAGGGCATTATTGACAGCCTGGATGACTGAAGCATGGGACACAGTGGCGTGAGCGATGACGGTGGGCTGGACCTGCATGGCTGGGGGCTGGATAGGATGAGGAGGTGGCAGTGGGGGTTGACCCGGGGCTGGAGCAGGGGCAATGGCTTGAGGTGGAGGGGGACCCACGGGGGAGGCGCTGGTGAGAATAGGCAGTGTGGTGTGCTGGATCGCCAGGTGAGGGGTGATGAGCGGCTGAGCTTGTAAAATGGGAGGAGCCGGTTTGGGGAGGGGCGTGGGAGCAGGAGGGGCGGGAACGTCCTCGTCCATGTCCTGCTCATAATTATCTTCTCCTTCTGCAGATTAGAGCAGAAACAGTGATCATGATATGAATGTTTACGTAAAAGTGAAATTCAAACCACATTTAAAGACTGCTACATCAAAAAACAAACTTCTCTGATCACCCTTCTCTCCTGCGATTCAGTTTGGAAAAGAAACTGCTGCAGTCTGCTCCCTTACCTGAGGCCGTGGACGTGGAGGCCTGGTCGTCCTCTGGCTGGATGGTCTGTCTGAGGACTCTGTCGATTTCTATGGCGTCCATGTTCTGGCTGAGCTCGTTCTTCAGCTCGGCCAGTCGCTGCTGCGTTGCGATCTTCTCTCGAGCCAGACGCTCCATCTCGTGCTCGTACTCCTTCTCCTTGCGCTTCAGAGTCTTAAAGGATGACAAAGAGAACAGGTGTAGACTGTTATAAAAATATAATATGTGGTCATATCCGCATTTATGATACAAAAAAAGAAAAATGTCTTAACCAATTACCAACAACAGGTGAAGTAAGACCAGGAGCCTCATCCTGCAACCCAAAGAACCTAAAGGATGCACTGGATCAGATTTATCTGAGGTACACAGGGGGATGCTACATAGCATCAGGTGGGTGCTTTTAATGTTAAGGCTAACTGGCGAGTAGCGCAGTCTCAAGTGAGGCTATCTAAAAAATCATTTACATCACTATGACGACGAGTAATCCTATTGCCGAGTTTCTTTTTAAGAAAAACCTGTCCTTACTTCATTAGCTCTGACTGATGCTGCCTGGTTTTAAGCAGCTGTTTCAAGTTTGTGCCTTTGAGGGAAGCGTGGGGGGATTTGGCTCTGTGAAACAGTGGAAGTGTGTTAATATGAAACAGACGGGGGACTTTTAATCAACAGCTAACAGCAAAGAAAGGTCAGAGAAAAGGGAAACTCCCTCATTTTGCCTCTTTTAACTAATAACCCGTGTGGCTTTTTCAGAATAAACCCAATACTGTAAATAAACAGCATTACAACACAACTTTTCTTCTCCCTGTACTTCTAAACAAACATTATCCATGCTATCCCAGATTCATACACCAGCGGGAAGTCACGCCTGCAAATTCAAGCATGTCCACACTGCTTTAGTGGCATTTAGTCATTTACCTAAGCTCCTCCCATTTCTTAGATATCACGCTAGTTTTTTTTTTCCAGTGGAGTGAGGCCAGAGTGAGAGAAAACACCCTCCTGTCTATTATCAACCCCAAATCACTTTGGGGTTGATAATAGTTCCTAATTACTTCTACAGTTCTGTCACTGGATTACTGAAATCTGTTAATAATAAATGCATTAATTTCTAGAGCACCGCCATGCAGCAAGAGTGAGCTGAATGTGTTTGTGGAGGAAAATGAAATGATTATAAACATGGCAGGAAACACAAGAAGAACGGAAGCTTCATGGAAAGATTTAGGAAGAAAGAGCAGAGCTTTCCCAGCCCCGCCACACCATCGTCGTGACCCAGTTTCTGTGTAGGTCAGCTGACGCATGAACTCCAAACACTATGACAGGCTAAGGACATTAAGGCAGATTACTGGTGAGGAATGACGCATGGGAGGAGGTAGAGGGGAAGGTACGGGCGGGGAATGGGAGGAGAAAAGTAGAATAGTATGTTGTGTGCAGCTGATTAATTCTGGAAACTAAATATCTGGTTGAGATGTTGAATAGCCAGCATGAAAACTTGGAGGGGAAAAAAGGCTTGGCAGAAAATGGCTTCCTGTCCTAATGAGGGTGCAAATGATCCTCAGTGATGTATCAGACTGTCTCAGAGCACCACCTCTTCCAGTATAACTGCTGAACAAATCCAGGAGGTATTAGGTGCGTGCCACTTGCACTTTATTCTGGCACCCACCACGAGGGTTTTAACTTTGAAAACAGAAGGAAAATCACAAGGATTGTAAGACGAATCCAATCTTAAGGTGGGTTTTAAATTACAATACTACAGCTAATCAAATGGCTTGAAATAACAGACTTCTGCTAAGTAAGGTAAATGTATGCAGACCTGTCATGATTATGTGTGCATTCACCCCCCGAGGCCCATTTTGAGCCAGCATAGGCTTGTTTGTGGTGGTCTGATTGCTGGTAATTGTGCCGCTGTTATGGAGGACATTGCTGATAAATGTATATCACGGGTGTAATTGTGCTGTCTTTTTTGTTGTGGCTGTGTTTATCTGACAATTAGCGCAAACACGAAGCGAACCGTCGAAAGGATAATAAACAAAAGGGAACTGAGGTAAGGCTGGAAATCCAAGCGATGATCTTACTGCAGGAAAAGCTGTTTACTCTCTGCAGGCACGTGATGGCCTCACACACGAACCCACCTTCCCCACAGCCCTCCTTAAACAGTTCTCATGGTGCAGGTTAGCAGCACTCAAATCACTTAACAGCTCAACACCGCTCACACCAACGCCCTCCCCTCTTTGTACGTCCACGCACGCAGTTGTGTGAAGCCTGATCGTGCGAGCAGTTTTAGAGGTCATAAGTGACGAGGAGGCAGTGCTAGAAATTACAGCAAATCAGTTCCAGTGATTTATCAGCATAGGACCAGGTTACATTTACAAATCACATGTAACCACACAGTTAAACAACACTGGTGCTTTTGCACTAGAGGTTCTCTGTGTACGCAGTGTAAAATTATTATTAATGATGTTAACAGGAACGAGCTGGCATCAATCAAAACATTGATCTGGGCTTCAAAGCAGGCCTTTGGGAGGTACTGGTGAATTTCATTTGATGTTGAGGTAACGATTTATGAGTTTCCAGCTCCAATTTTGAATTGAAGTCAGTTCAGCGCAACCCTACCGAACCCAACTCAGCAATCCAAGATTGACTGTTAAAGAAAACATTAGCAAAACAGTAAAACTTATCTGTAACCAATGCTGTGGCTAAATAAACCATATGCAGAGCACTGACCAGTTTGTCTGTGAATGTGCTCCAGCGGTGCTTTTAAATGCAAAAACAAACAAACAAAAACCAAGCACCGTATCATGAGTGACGCAGTAATAAGATTCACTGCACTACAGAGAAAACCAAAACCTGTTTTTCCATGATTTTCAAACTACTACTGGAATGTGAAGTCAGCTACGACATCCGACTTCTAAGGTGAAGGCATAACTACACACATAGTACAGACTCGGTGCCTTAACAAACGTCATAGAAGTCTGTGGATTTCTGTGTTTTTAGCCATTTGAGAAGCAAAAGTGGATCGTCATCTTTTTATTGATATTTTAAACCCCACTAACCAAAACATAAATGGTGATTACACAGTGGAAACATTACATGACATAATGTTTTATATGCATGCAGTGTAACCAGGGATTACTGTAAATACTACATGTCATGCTGTAGAGCAGCAGTGAGACCAGTATAAATACTGCATACTCATTATCAGTGTACTTACAACAAACTTGGACGTGCTGAAGCTATCCCCTCCATAAATATGCTTCTTTGCTAAGCTACAAGTATGCATCTAGCTAATAAAGTTATTTGAAAAAGGTTACCAGCTCCAGCAGCTCAGAACAATTAGCTGACCATTGTCACATAGCAAGTACTCCACTGGAGAAACTACCTGCTATGTTTGATACCTTCTGTGGTAGCTAAAATGAACCAGGAGAAAGACTACTCAGGCTCAGTTTTGATCCAGAAAACTAAAGAAAAGTCCCTCCATGAATCATAACGCTGTTCCCATTTTAACCCGACTTTGTTAACATTTACATTTGGCCAGAAGGGCTTCGCTCGACTGTCTTTAGCTAACTTCGTCACTGCATTTACATTAGTTTTTCTTTTTTTATCTTCACGAGGAGTCTCTGTAGTTCTTTGGAGCCAGTTGTTTATTGACATTAGTCATTAGTGAACTCCTTTAGCTAAAATTAGTATCCAAAGAAACATAAAAGCATCTGATACATAAAAAAAACTCTGAGTAGAGCACATTTAAGGGCAGCTTTCTGTTCTAATAAAAATGCATGTTGTCGTCACAAATTTGAAGCTTGTTTTAACACAGATTTTGGATGGATCAGCATCTCTGGCTGTGCAGTGAGAAACGTTACAGAAGCCAACCAAAGCAGATGCACTTGCAAGCGGTCTTCCCCTGACCCAGCAGCATATCATCTATGTGCAATACGCATAGATGATTAAGAAATGTTGATTCAGATGTTGATTGAGAAGGAAATTGAATCGGCATGGAGTTCACCAACATGGAGCTCAAAAGATGCCGGGATGAGAAACAATCCATAGCTGTAGTGGACATTTTTAATGCGCCTGTCTTCTCCACTACATGCACTAAACTAAAAGACAAACAAAAGCACGAGTAACCCACTTTAATCAAATGCGTCTGTTTTAACAGTATTTTCGACACGTCTGCAAAGTGTTACTACACACATACAACATGTAACCATGGTCTGCGGAGCTCCACGTAGCATTAACGCACTCCAGTGCTGGAGATGTGACACTTAATTGACACAGCAGACTCTTTGAAACACAAGGACTTCCGAAGAACTGCAAGTGTGTCCATGAACATCATTTCAAGGTCTACTCGCATCAACCCAGACACCATTAGTCCTGCACTAAATCACCAAGGAAGCAGCTGCCACCCATAGCTGTTTCCTTGGCAACCCCATTTGTGAGGATTTGGCTGCTTGAGCAGCAGTTTGTAAAAAACATAAGGAGCCCTCTAATTGGGTGAAGCGCAGGGGCAATTACATATAAGGAGTGATGCGACTGGGTGTTTGCCAGTCGGGTGCTCTTGGATCCCTCCCAACCCCCCTCCTCCTCCTCTTTCTTCCACACTTCCATCCCACACTCCCCTCTCCTCCTCCTCCTCCCCACATCCACCACTCCCTCAAGACCCTTCCCCCCTTATTCTCCTGTGCTTCATCTATCGCTCTTTTATCCATCCTCATTTCAGAAAGTTCCCTGTAATAAAAAAAAAGGTGCAAATGACTCAGGTGAGATGAAATTTGCCCTGGAAGGTTTTTTCTTAATCATATGCATCTGTAATCTGATATGAGGACAAGGCAGCAGGACTATCGATGTCTTGAAAGCACCCATGAGTGCTCCATCATCCATAACTGCTGACAGAAAGACCAATATGACCAGAATTTGACTCGTTTAGTCTTGCATCCGGCACACTCCCTCATGCAGACAAACATGGAGGAACGGACTCACTACAGTGCCCTGGCCACCTGCCGCCTGTTGCCATAGTTACCAAGTGCTTTAAAGGCAAGAGACAGTGGGGTGACACAGGACGAGACGGACACAGATGTGGATAAGAAAAGGCTGGGACAAAGAAGAGCTGATATAAGTGGATGCGCCGCTCCATTAGCGTAAACACTGAACCCATCACTGCACATCTCCTTCTCTCTGCAATCTAGGGATGCAAAGCTACTGGAGTGGGTGAGCTGTGGTGACATCATCGGCCTTGCGCTAGCCATGTGCTCAGGTCTCACATGGCTCCGCGAGAAGGAGGGGGAAGAGGTTTACAGGTTCACATGGGGAGAGGTGAGAAGAGAAAAGGACGAATGTGCATTAAGGTCCTGATTATGATTGCTGTGCATGGAAACACCATCATCAATCATTTGAGAAACCTGGATGTGCTACCCAGAGTACTAAAACACCATCTCCAGTTTCTGTTTTTTGGCTCAGAACATTGAAGCTGAGATGAAATCACGACTTGCCTGCAGGCAGACGATCAGAAAATTGAAAACTGTTATGAGCGTGCACGCAGGGATATGAATAATCAGGCTTTTTGTGCTTCATGGAGAAAGAAAAAAGAAAAGGGAAGACTGGGTGTTTGTACGCATCTAAACGCAGTCATTCACCTACAATAAAGCCAGCAAATATTATAAATCAGATGAGAGTATGCCACAATGAAAGCATCAAAGGAAAACAGAAGAAAAGTGAAGCAATTCATCAGCCTCAACATAGTGTGATAAAGGAAAAGCATCCCTCTAAGATATTACCCAACCAGCTCCGCAGTACAGTGTGGGCTGGGGAAAATACTGCAAGCAACGCTGACATACACTAGCCGTGTGTCTGTTAAGCTAATGATTACTCTGCTTCTCCACAAAACTTCAAATGTCTTGCTGTGTCTGACAAATAGCCCCAAATCCTACAATATCTCATTTATAATCCTGCAAAACGGATAAAAATCAGCCGATACTTAATGTTTTTCTGTTTGTGCACACCCCCTCGAATATACTGATATGGCTGAATGATTTTAAAATCACTGAATGTTACACGATCACCTAGAGGGATGGTCTTTAAAATAGTTCTGCAATTAAAATAATAAAAAAAACAACAACAAAGTTTATGCAACTTCTTCTTCCCATCAGTATAACTACTGCCAGAATATCGAGACAAGTTAAACTGGAGGTGAAAGGTTGCAAACTGTGTGTGCAGTGAGGTTAAACACTGCTGTACAAACAGGGCACACATGAAAGGTTAGACTACAGACATACTGACTCACCTTTCACCCATACTAACAACACACTTTTCACTGTATATTACCTCTAAAGCAAGAAACGTGTATCTAATATGTGCTGTTTGTGTTTCCTCAACCGCAGCTTGGCTCTGCCTAACAACCATCATCATCTTAAAGATGGCCTGAAATCCCTCCGCGCTCTGCTCCCTGGAGAGCAGCCCATGAACTTGCAGTCATCAAGTTTTGAATAAATTCCCTCATCTCACGCCCTAATTTAGCTCCTTCCACTGACTTTCCGCTGCGTATTTCATTGGACTCAAAATCTTAAAGCTTACACTGCAATAAAGTAACCCCCTACATAGACAGTAGTGCCAGCCTGACATCTATTTCTGCTAAAAAAAAAAAAAAAAGTACAGAAGTCCTCATTCATCTACTTTTGCAGACTGAAAACTTCCCTCTTGGGGCTATACAGTCGTCCCTCCACCCAAGTACCATCAGCCCCCTGCCTCGATGTGCAATGTTAGATCTTCTAACAAAAAAAAGTTGCCATTTTATCCTTTCATGTTATGTAGTTCCCACAAGATTTGCTGTGATGTGATGCAAGTCCAGGTGTGCTGTGGGACTTTGTGACAGCCATACATTATTACTGCAATATACACGAAAAGTTAAGAGTGAAATGTTGAGAGGTTGTACCAGTAGTTTTTAGTTTAAAGCATAAAAATAAGTTCATTCAGTTGCTGAATGAAGGGAATTAGAAGAAGACACACCAAAGGCCCTGACTGAGAGGAGGAGAGTAATAAGAGTGATGTTCTTGTGTAACTAACAAACAGTGCAAATTAGCCACTGCAAATGAGAAAAAACTAACTGTCAGTGAACAGTCTGGAGACAGCAACCCGTGTTACTTCAGCTGAACTGGAAAAGGCAAAACCCTGAGCCCAACAACGCCATCTGTCAGAGAAAGTGCTGGGTGTTAACACTAGGGATGCCACGATTTTTCGACTAGTCACAATTTTGTCGACTATCCAAATCGACAACGACTGATTTAATAGTCGACGCGTCCACCGCCGTCTTTCGCTACTCAGGTTAAATATATATAAGTCACTTAGATAACTTCAAAATGTTATTGTTTGGCCTTTTTTAGTATTTTATTTGTTCCTGAGTAAATCGGTTTGGCTGAGATTAAAGTTATTGTTTTTACACAGCTGAATAAACGTCAAGCAGACAACTGATTATCAGAAGTGTGAGATGCTGGAGAATATACTCCGGTGTCCCGTTATATTTTAGATAGCAAGGAGTTTATGAAACAATCTGCAAATTTCATTAAAATTTAATAAACTATCATCTTGTCTTTATTTTTAGTTAGCACATACCTTAAACACTTAAAGCTGTAAGCTAATGACAGTTATATAAGAGCAGATGCATGCTGGTGCAATAAGCTGTACGTTTTACGTCCAATGGATGCATGATCTGATTAGTCGACTAATCGCAAAAATAATCGGTGACTAGTCGACTATCAAAATAATCGTTTGTGGCAGCCCTAGTTAACACTGTGCCAAACCAGGCTAAAAAGACACTTGTAGCTCTTTTCCATTAGTACCTACTTGGGTCAGCTTGGCACAGCTCTACTCGGTTTTTAGGCTTGTGTCCTTTAGCTGGTACCAGATAGGTTTAGTCCCTACTCGGTTGAGGATCCAAGCAATCTGAGGTAATCTGAAAATATGACATTAACAGACTGCACGTCACTGACTGGCTGGACAGTGGCATCACTCGATGAGTGACAAGAGCGTCTCCGCTCAAAACCCCATTTTTTTAAAACCTCGGAGCGACAGAAATGGCTACAGAAAAAAACAACAGCGTGGCCACTGGGTTTGACAAAAAGCCACACACTGAGCAGCAGTTATATCATCCCCTCGATGTCCTCCTTTGTTGTGGTGTTCCTGTGGCATACAAATGACAGCACGGGACTTTCGGCCATGTTGCTATAACGACCCCACGCACATTAGGTGGTACTCAGTTGTAATGGAAACCGACTGAAACAGTCGAGTCGAGTCAAGCTGTGTTGAGGCAAGCTGAGGAGGTACTAGTGGAAAAGGGCTAATGAGAGAAACTTGGCCTACAGTAGAAGAGTGCTTGAGCTGAACCCAAGTGTCTGCAAAGGTGATTGAGGCAAGAAATATGTTAATAAAGTTGTAACACTGTTACATAAAAAACTGCAGGCATCAATCGAGGTCCAGTTGCCACAAATGAGCTTTAGATGAAGTCCCTTCATCTGACAAGACAATCTAAAGAAGACATCCATGGATAAAGGTGTGCCTTGAACTTTTAGTTTCCCCTCTGATGTGACTTGGAACAAAAACTTTGAAAACCACCAATTTAGTTCAGCCTGTTTCTTTTCTATCCCTACATGACTACAGGGCAGTGTTGGAGCAACTGGTTACCACTGTATAGACCAAGGTCTTGGAAACAAAGAAGCCTCCGAGTATTACATTATACTGACTGATTCACAAGCATGTAGCAGACACTGTATCACCGTCACAAGATACTAACCACACCAATAACACTGGACCTATGACCTATGAGGTCCCCAGAGCTCAACCAGTTAATTCAAGTCCTGACAAAGTAACATGAAGAGCTTGCTGGGGAAAGCTGAAACTGTCCTTACCTGTATGTAACGCAAAGCGCTGCGGAGAACACTGAGGTTGGACGTTTTCTTCTCATCAATGTTCGGAACATTTTTCTTCAGTGTCTCAAAACACTCCTTCAGGTGCGCTCGCCTGAAGAGGCAGAAATGTAAGAGTCGAACTTCATATGGTAGTCTTTGCTCAACTGTGAATATTCACCATTTTTAAGAAGGTCGATTCTTTGCGTGGGATTTTTACCAACAAATTTCAAACCTCCAATTTTGCATTCTTGATGAAGGATTTCATGGATTTATATTAGTTCAGGAACTGCCGTGACCTTTGCCCTCGTTAAATGCTTTCATGAAAAACACCCAGAAAATGTGTGTATGTGGAAGGCAAGTTTTCCTCAATTTCTTTCAACATGAGAGGGGTTACCATCATTTTGACTAACCTGTTCTTCTCCAGTTTATTGTGCACCTCTCTGGTCCCCGCCCTGGAAAAGCAAAATAAATAATCAACCATAAGCCGATCACTCTTTATACCTTATTTAACACACACACAGACAGACACACAAACAAACTCACCCTCCTGGTCTCCTCTTCCCTTCCATTCCCTTCATTTCCTCCATGGTCACCCCATTAGGCTGTGGCTGAGGTGTGGGTGAGGCCTGATGAGGAACCAGTGCGTGTTGGGAGCCATTAGTGCTGATGGGGGCCGGGTACTTGATCTGAACCTGAAGCTGTGATGCTCCAGGCTTTACATCTATCAGCTGCTCACTGGGTTCCACTTTGATCTGAGGGGAGCACAACAGTTGACGAGTCGCCGGCTGAGGTGGAGGGGAGGAAGAGTTCTTGACTGGCGGGGAGCTGTTGAGCGTCGCTGCTGCAGCAGCAATTGGCGTTTTGAGTGGAAGGGGCGGGACTGAAGGCGTCGCGGTGACAACCGGCACCATTGGGATGACGGCAATGGGGAGTTGACGAGTAGGTAGAGACGGGGGCGGTGGGACAGGAAGGTGATGCGGCTGTTGACGGTGAGTTTCATCACCCCAGGTGACATGGTTGGCTCCTACTGGCTGAGATGGTGAAGCCACAAGTTCCACATGCTTTGACTCCGCATCCCTTCTGATGAGCTCGTTGTCTTCAAGTTGCTCTTCTTCTAAAGGAGGAAAAGAAGTAAGTTAAAGTCAAATAAGGAATAACATCAAACAAGTAAGAAGAACAAGGATGGATGACTATCACTATTGGCTGATAACAGTCTTGTTGACTGTCGTCTACAATTACTGATGTCAGCAACTGAAATGCATCTGTTCTCTGTTCAAAGACAGTGATAAAGAGCTGAAAAGACCTTTAGTTACTTGATATAATAAAGATTCTCTGGCACAAAAGAAGAGTAAATAACTATAAAAATAAAACAATCAAACAGAATAAAATGCAGCCATCAGTGCCGACTATGAGCCAAGCTTTTATAACATCAGCCCAGGATTTCAGAATCAGCGTGACAACAGTAGTATGTAAGGAGACAAGCAGGAATGTGATGTATATGATAATCTGGCAAGACTGGCCTTTCAGTAGTTAAAACTAGTTTTCACACAGTATTTCTGCACATTTTACTCATTAACAGGCTGCGTCATTGTCCAAATGTAGCACACAACACAAAGTAGTCCACATCAGATTGGTTCTCACTACTGGAAATACTTCGTTTGGTTTAGGCGAGGGTGCTGTCTGAATAGAGCATGCGGGAGGCAGGACACACTACGCCCACTCACTCACTGTGGATTGCAACACAATCAGACGTCACACTGACTGTGTAGCAAGGATCTGGCAGGACAAAATCTGTTTAACGTTCACCTATGTCAGACATTTATCATATCTGAAACGCGCTAGGAGACCAGGACCTCTGTGGGGTGGGAGGGGTATGCTCCTTATCACTACTGGTTCACATACAATTAAGATGTTGAGTCTGGGGTGTCTGACAGAAAAGGAGGTATTGCATTGTCCTCTCATTTCCGGCCATTTGAAAAAAGAAATGTATTGAATGCCTGAGTAAATTAACCCCCTGTTACATTTTTATTACAGCCCTGGTGAGTTTCCTTTGATGAAAAGCCAATTTTATTCCCAAAATCTAGAAAAAAAAGTGATCTGTGTTAAATGCAGAAAGCACTCTTCATAAATTCTGATTTCATCAACCAACATATGACCTATGTTCCCTACAGGACCTCTTAGCAGCTTCACTGCTACGCTACCGAATCTGTCATGATGGATTTCACTTTGTCTGTATCATGCACACCAACACTTCCTGCACACAAACACGTACAAAGAATGATGTCATCAGAGAATGAGACAGTGAGGAGGGGCAAATAACCACATTAACTGTCTCTGAATCTATTGCCTGACTGGAGAGAACACCCCTCAGTCTGCCCTGTGATTGGACCGGTCCAGCACTGAGAGAGCCTCTCGCCCTGGGCTGCGTCAGGGCGTCTGACCAAGAGTTGAGGACTGTTGTGAAGGAGCCATTCGGCTGGGATAACTAGAGCTGGCAGCGTGACAACATACAAATGAAGCACTGTTGTGCTGAAAACAAAGGCAAAGACATCATTATGCAGAGGCAAAGAAACACACACACATACACACAGTGAGTGATGATATGAGTGAGTAGTTACTGCACACTGTAGCAGGCAGACTAGAAAGTAATGTGGAAAGCCCTCAGTCACCATGGAAACAGCAACATTAGAAGATCCCAGGGATTCCTCAAACCTGCACAACGCCAACACACATCCCAACGCCAACACACATCCCAGCCACCTCCAACAAAACAGAAACAGCACATGCCAAGATGCCTAGCTGTGCGTTAAGTAACACTTTCGTTTCCTCTCTGCGTGAGAATAAAAACTCCTGATGACGCAACCCGGGCAAAAGGACTGCGTAGTCAGTGATACGATCACGACCACAGACATATTTCTAATCACTTCTGGAAGAATATATTCCTTTGAACAATAGGATTTGATAACAACAATGTTGAGAGAGCTCCCACAGAGTTATAATCAAGTTATCTATATACTGAGAAATCATCCTCCGACTCCTGAACAGCACAGGCTGTCCTTCCTTTGAAGCAAAAATCACTAAATCAACTGCTGATTAGTCAATGTTAAAAAATTAAACTGTAACAAATATTTTGAACGTAAAAATATTAAAACATATTGCATAGTGGTGTCACATGTGAACACAGAAAAATTTGTATTTAAATGTTTGTTTATTTGCATCTTTAGTCACTTTACTCATTATATATATTAATAGCTTATTTATTTTGTGCATCTTATTGAGCTTTATTTCAGCTAATTTGTTAGAATTCTGGATAAAATAACAGGGATCTCCTAACTTATGGACTTAATAAAGTACCTACTACACATCGATTTTAATTCAGTGGAAGCTCATTTAGGCTCTATCCCTTCAACATATCACATAGAAATTAACATGCATAGTTGCAGTTTGAACATTTTCAAGTTTTTAGACAGCTTCTGAAATAAAAAAGCCAAATTTTGCATTAAAAAATTATATATCAATAATACAATAATTAAAACTAAAAACTGAAGTGACAAAATGTTTTTCAGTACAGTGTACTCTATATAACATAGAGATGGTGTTTATCATCATGATTGCTTTCACACAGCTGCTATGTGATGACAAAGACTGAAAGTGAAAGAGTTTTTTTTTAAGTTAAGATAAGTCACACTGTAACTCAGAAAATGGAAATCCCTCTGTTACAGGCATAATAATACTAATACAAAACAGTTTAAAAAGCACTTAATTATATTATTCATTGTTATTATTATATTATTAATAATAATAATAGTATTATTATTACGTAAATTATTAAAATTTACGTCGCACGCAAACGTAAATTACATAACTTCTGCATTGAGGCTGGGCCGAGGAGAAGGGCGGTGAGCTGCCCTACTTACCCCCCTTTTCTCTCTCTTTGACCCGCCACTGTCAGCAGACTGAATGGGAAGGGCGGGGACGAGGAGGGTGTGTGTGCATGCGCGTAAGTTTGTAATATTGGGGGGGATAGGAGGGGGTGTGCACGTGGTAACTGTGGGCGGGCCCTAGCACGCGGTAGGGTGAAGCACGCCGAGAGGGGGAAGGGGAGCGGGGGGCTGGTTTGCCTGACACGTCATCTGATGGGAGAAACACAAAAAGGCAGCCTCCCCCACCCCCTACACCCCCAACCCCCTTCATCCAGTTCAGTGAGTGATCTTTACGTCGATTGACAACTAATCGGAGGAGCACGAGCCAATATGCATAAGTTTGAGCACTGATATACAAATGAGGGCCGGGGTTAGCGCGAGGGCCCGCCCAAGTGAGTGTCATAAGATAGCTGAGCAATGTCAGGGTATTATGTAAAGAGCAGCCTCAGCTCGCCACCGCCCTGCCGGCGCTCGACGGACAAAACCTGGGGCAAACTGATCCAGGGGAAATTTTTCATTGGAAAAATATTAAAAAAGAAAATTATAATAAACCATTTCACTGCCGATTTTACAGATTTCCAAAAGCGCATGGGGGTATTACACAGTTACAGCGCGTGTATGAGCTGAACACACACATTAAGGACTTCTATGACAATCACACAATTTATAAATGGACCACGGTTAGTCACACAAAGTCTCCTGTCCCTGCCTCTCACCCACACACACGCGCGCTCGCGCGCGTACGGTGAGTCACTGGAGTGGTGAAACTATGACTGACACACACACTCCCGAGAGCGCGCAAAGTTGTTCGAAAAATCAACTTTAGTCGTTTCCGCATTAATGCGGGGGAGGCTGTGCAATAAGTAAGCACCTGGGGTTTGGTGGTAGTTTTCTGTGAATCCTTCTTATTTATTTTATTTGTATTTTTTTTGACAGGAACCCAAACAAACGCCTCATAGGCGGATCGATTACAAATACAACCCGCTGGTAGTAACGGGTGTCGGTTCCTCAAAAGGGAGTATGGTATTAAACACACACACTGTACACTGCCCTGCACGTTGAGCACGAACCCCCTGGTCTGCTGTTCAACTCACCACGTGTGGTCTGTTGTTGCTGCTGGGCTTGCCATTCCAGATATCTGGCCGCCTCCAGAAGTGTATCGATGCTCATTGCGCGTAAAACCTCACGGCAGGAGACCCGGTAGCCCGGGACGGAAGGAGGAAAAAGACCGAGGGAGGGGGGAGGGAGGTAAGTAGCGTCCCAGTAGTAAGCGTCGTATGCACGGTTCACACCAGCCCTCCCAAACCTTTCGTCCCTTGGGTTTCTCCTGAAAGCACACGGGCGATTTTTAATCCGGCCGAACGGAAAGTAGATCCTCGCATACGTAAAAAATAGGATGGCAACAAGATGGCGATGCGAGCACGGGAATACACACAACAAGGCGAGTCGTGTTCTCGTTAGGGCCCGCCCCTCCCGGATTACTGCCCCGCCCTGTTACTATGGCCACCCACAAAATCCGGCGACCGAACCACTCCCCATTCCTCCGCTCTCTAACTTACCAGCTTGTTAGCACCTTCCATTGTTCATTTATTAACATTCCTAATGGCATGAAGATGAATTACAAGCTCCGCGAACAAAGAGGCTCCTCGTGTAGTGGCGTTGTCCCCGCAGGATTCGAGAAAAGAAACCCCCGTAGCCGTAAACGTCCCTCCATGTTTTTCTTTCCGCCGCTGGCCCGCAGCGCATGAAGCCCGATCAGGCGCCAGCCAGCCAATCAGCACTCAGAACAACAAGGCATGGTGCTGGTCCACATGGGCACCCGCCCGGCCCGAGCGCAGCTCATTTGCATGGCGAGAACGTGACTGGCCACCCTTTCGTCTCCGGATCAGAGCTGTCAGTCAAATCACCAGGGGGCGGGACTTATCCGAGGAGAAGCAGCTGACCACAATGCACTGTGATGTAAAAAATGTTACTTAATTATTATTTAAAAAAACATACAAGTAGTTGCAATTATTTGCCCATAAAACCTCTTTTACAGTAAATTACATTCCCTTTCTGCCATTTACCTCACTTTTTTTAAAAGTCTCATCCGCGCTGTTTCTGTGCCACACACTGGAATAAAGAAAGGGGATGTTCCCTCTCTGTAGCTACATGCTCCTGCCCTTTGGTATGATAGATTTATGTCCATGTCTTTTGTTCTATAATGTATGCTTTAAGGTTCATGCAGTGTTTCTCTCAGGGGACCGATTAATAGTGTCATAGTGCTTGAAATATATTACAGTTACAGCGATATTTATGGATGTATGCTGTGTATGGATGCACATATGTAGAGTATGTGGCTGCATGGTAACTATCTTTGATTGGACACTGCTCAGTCATATATATTCTCCACCGCACCGAGGTCTGAGAGTATCAGCCAATCTGAAGAGCAGCTCAGAAATACATTTAGAGCTCACATTGCCACGCAATGTGCCCTTCCTGTACATACAAACCTACTGACATCATTACGATCCACACGGTTAAGAGTCAGGTTTGTGTGGGAAAACCACAATAACAACTAGCCAGCGTAAAGTGACTGTGTGTGTGCGTGCGAGGGAATGGGAGTCATTTAGCAACAGGCTGAGACACTATGACAGCATGCATGGACGAGAGAAAATGAATCAGGCAGAAAAAAAAGGAGGGGGCTGGGGGTGAGAGTGAGACAAGAGGCCGCAGCACATGAGCTGCATGGTGAAAAAACTATAGGAGTGTTTGCATATAGAGGGGTGGGAGGAAAGGAGGAGGAAGAAGAGGAGGGGTGACTTGAAGCGATGGTGGGGAAGGCGGGAGGGATGCGAGGAAGGCACAGGCTGACCCAGTTAGAAGTGTTGCATCATTCCTGGATCTACAGACTGGAGACCAAAAGGAAGCAACATAGGGGAAGAAAAATTACTCCTATGATAGAAATTTAAACTTCTATCTGGCAAGCATCTTAGAAAATTACATTATGTCGTCAGTTAATGCTGATCACCTGAAACGTTAAGTTTAATCTGAAACTTTCTTTATACCTTTTTGTTGTTGTTGTCATTGTGAAGACAAAAACAACCTTTAAAAGTTATTCTATTTCCGTTTTCCATTACATTTATGTGTCCCCTGCTTACTTGCTGCTGCAAAGTGCTGGGAGGCAGCAGTTTTCGCCTCCTCATGTATGCTACCACCAGAGGGCGCCACATCCTGTAACATATCCATTTCTGAAGCTTTCCCGAACGCTCTCACCGGGTATTGCAGGGATTATAACACCGGTCACGTAAACTAAAATGGGATTCATCTAAGCTACACTGAGCTGACACAGAAACCTATAAATTACACGATCCGACAGCCGCATGTGCAAGTGGAAAGTGCGGAGATCTTCAAATGCAGACAAATGCATGAAACAGTTTACTTCTCCGTGGTTGAATCAATACTGCAGCATCTGACGTGTCTGTGTTGTACACTGACCTTGAAACCTCTCCGCACTTTCTTATCATGCCAGCTTATTTAAATCGATGCTGGCTCACAGCTCCCTGTAGCTCACTGTCTCTCTCTGTGCCATGAATCCATATCAACAGTCTCGTTACAGAACTATGTAGAAATGGGTGACCTAGAAGCAATATAAATGAGAAAGTGAGCCTTCTCCCCCGTCTCCCTTCTTCTAACCATCTCATGAAGTATTCAGCTTGCACGAGGGAGAAAGCGTGCAAAAGCCATATATGAGAGAGAAGTGGTGGGGCGGATGTAGGCCAGTGTTTCTACTCCAGTGCCTCTTTTGAGAAACGCCGGTTTCAGACTGAGACAGGTTTCATTATTCTTTCATTAAATCCCACGAAGACACAATCACTGCATGAACTCGTGCAGTGATCAATCCCCATTTTGGCATTTGCACCTACCCTTTGCAGTCCTGTATAGCTAGCAGTATTTGAGTACCCTCACAGGTCTGCAGGACAGAGCAAGGTGTGGTGGTTTGCTCTTGCCATCCACGCAACTGTTGCTAGGATACCAGGAGGCGCAGAGGAAGAGTAATTGCTGTGTGGGTGAGTGAGCAGGTGTGTGTGAGAGAGCACAGAAGTAGGCTGAGGTGCCGTACATAATTGATTTAAAAAAAAAAAAAAAAAAAAAAAAAAAGGCCCTGAACTCTTCAGTGTAAGGAACTGGACTTTAAACTCCTTTACACACACAGCACCCAAACATCTCGTTTTTAAATCACATCTTGTGTCTCTCATCTTATCTTTCACTAAAGAAAATATTCGAAATTGATCTATTCCTTCTATTTGCATCAGCAACAGTGACTATATGACCTCCTCACTGGATGGAAGTCGCCCTGAAGAGGCTGCACTGCAGCGCCAGACTAACATCAGTGCTCCTGAGCCTGATAGTTATACATAAATAATACTGGCTGTCTACAGCTGCAGTTTTTCCTCGACTGACCCATTTCTTTCTTAAGATTTTAGTCTGGCGACCTAAAGTTAGCAGACAGGCTTTAAAATCTAAGCTTGCCGATTTACAAGCACCAACTGCTCTCCAAGAGCCAAAATACTTTTCGGATTAAACAACGCGCATGTTACAAATAAAACCAATAGCACAAACAAGTCTCTACACAATTGGTTCTTTGTGTTAAATCAATTAAAATCCTATCAAGAAAGCACTTAAACGCCTCTTCGGCACACAGACTACAAAGCTCTTACTTTGACATGCTTTTTTTGACTATTAAAAGCAACAAGTGCAGCAGTTGCAGCATCCAATCAGTTGCCTTTAATATCAAATGGACTGAACAATGTGCTGAAGCATCCAAACTTGCTCCTTGAGTTCTTGTTCCTCCTCCTCAAAGAAAGCACACACACGGGCAAGTTATATTTACAGAATTTTATTATGTTGCAAACAATGACATCCAGATATATTGATACACAACTTTTACTGTGCGTGTATGTGCATTTGTGAGTGTGTTTGTGTGTGTGTGTGTAAAGAGAGCAGTGAGACCACAGAAAGCAGAATGAAAACCCTGTGTGAGGGAGCCCTCAGTGGGTTAACAAGGCAGAGATAGCGAGCAAAAAAAGAGGGCACTGGGCGATTTCTCCAGGGCGACGTATACACACGCACAAACCTCAGGAAGAAAAAGGTGAGCCGGCTTATTTTCCTCTGTTAAACACACTTCTCGCTATGGGCTGTGTGCCTGTGCTCTCAGCAGCTTATGGATCATTAAGGTCCTGTGAGTGTCTACTAGAAAGCAAGTTTGTTAAAAGAGATGAAAGCGGCATGAATGAACACAGCGGGTGAGAAACTTTGCCTCCTCTCCCTCCTCTGACCATCAGAGCAGAGACGCTGGAGAGATTCTCCTGTCGTGACATACAAACACACACGCGCGCACTCACACGACGTAAACACACACGCTCACATGTGCACTTGCACAAAAAAACAAAACTCATGAGATTCATCTAGGGAGCCGCAGCCTGCTTCAGTTTTTCATCTT
This sequence comes from Neolamprologus multifasciatus, assembly GCF_963576455.1. Lineage (NCBI taxonomy): Eukaryota > Metazoa > Chordata > Actinopteri > Cichliformes > Cichlidae > Neolamprologus > Neolamprologus multifasciatus. Next base: position 18,866,073 of record NC_140448.1, read on the forward strand.
CATTGTCAGCGTCGTCTCCTGGACAGGCTCCACTTTTCCCCACCTCCCTCACACTTTCTCCATCACCAACCACACAGTGACAGACCACAACAATGGAGACATGGAGTAAAATAAAATTAAACTAAACCCCTCCAACAAAGAGGTGCTATTGGTATTCGTGCACTGTTAACCAGAACCCACCTAAGCCAGCACACAGATATTTACCCTTTGACCCGACGGGAAGTCATGAGAACGGTATGCAAATTTAACAGTAGAGAAATTTTTTTTTTTTGTTGTTGAATTAACCATGCAAGGATACTTCTTATTGTTTTTTTTTTCGAGTGTGTTTATGTGTCAGAGATTGCGTGACATTTATTAAGCGTACCCTACATCCAGAATAATTTACACAAAAGGACAATAGTCATCTTAATAGGGCTGGACCGATGTAGGGGAGGAGGGAGGGAGAGGGCAGCGAGGAGAGGGGAAAGCGGCCTTGGTCTACTATGGTTTGAAGTGCAGAGGGTTGGGGGTGGGCACAAGGAAGAGGGTGCAGGACAGGGTTGGGCTTTAGGGGTGGAGGTTGGGGGTGATTGAGGCAATCTCAGCGGCACTCCCACACTTTGACTGTCTGATCGACACTGCCCGTCACCACGTAGGGAGCAGTCTTGTGGAAATCTGCAAGAGAGGGAAACATCTGCTCAGACACATTCAACAAGTTCACACATCACAGAGTGAGCATCAGCTCCAGCTCAGGTTACAGAGCTTCATATACAGACAGCTTCATCTCTTGTCATATGTTATTTATTTATTTTTAAAAAGTGCGTCTCACCAAGAGAGGTAACAAAGTGTTCGTGGGCACTCAAGGTCTTCATGCAGCGTTTGTTCTTGTAGTCCCAGATCCTAATGGTCTTGTCATCAGCACAGCTTACTATGAATCTTCCTCCAGGGTGAAACAATATCCCGCGCACCCAGTTGTCATGTCCCACCTGCAGACACAAGACCGATTAGCTACCACACTCCTCACTATTCACCCACTGTGCAGCGACACTGGGGCTGACACTTCCGTTACTCACCAGAGTCATGAGGCAGATCCCGATGCTCACATCCCACATCTTGATCGTTTTATCTCTGGAGCCAGAGAGCAGGAAAGGCCCAGGTTTTCCACTCTTCTTATTCTATCACACAGACAGAGATAGGACGAGGCCATGAGAAACAGTGTTTGGTTGCAGCAAAGACGACAGTGAAGTTTGGTATGTGTAAAGATTCCTTCTAAGATATGAAGAGATCATTTTTCAGCTATGACAACATGATTTAAGGCAGGATTACGCTGCTCTGTGAGTCAGTCGGAGCCTGCACAACAGTCCAGTCCAGCCTAATGAATGTTTTTGCAGAGTGCTCAAATTGTAAATGAGGGCAATAATTCTACACTATTCACTAGAATAATTATGTAGTAACTCATAAGAGAGGTTGTCTGAATCATTAATAGCATCAGATCCTTCTTATTCACAAAACCCTGCTATACCACACCAAAGTAAAGTGGTTTATTACAGTAATTGTGCTGCTACTGAGGCAGACACTTTCATAGAACCCAATGTACATAAACATCCTCCTGGGTCCTGCAGCTGCCATATTCACCTCTGAGCCTGTAGCTTCTAGGATGGTGGGATGAGCGCTGTCGGGGGCCCAAGCGATGCACTCTACCACATGTTCGTGTTCCCGCAACTCAGCTTTGCACTCCTTTGAGGCAACCACCCAGACGCGCACCGTCTGGTCATTGGAGCAGCTGGCAATCAACGAGCCGTCCTGATTGGGACGCACCATCCTCACCCACTCCCTATGGCCTGTAAATGTCTTCACACAGTACCTACAGAAGAAAGTACAAGGTGATCTACAGAGAGCATGTTCAACTTATCCTAAATGCTTTACTACAGAGGGCTAAAACAGCATTGTTGGAATAAAGAATGAAATGTTTAAAGTTAACTTTAAACCTAGTTTAAGAACCTTAAAACATGCCTCTGTCTCACTTACCCAGTGGCCACCTCCCACATCTTGATAGTCTTATCTCTGGAGGCAGATACTATATGGTCACCATTTGGCATAATAGCTACAGATGACACATTGTGATCGTGGCCTGTAGGACAAAGTCAAAAGATTAGTTGGTCTGCTCTTAATAAGGCAGATACTTCCCAAATAAGACCGTCAATGTGTAAGATTTCTAAAACTTCACTAGGAAGAAAAAAAGAAAAGAAAATCAGAAGTGAACCCTTAGTGAGACTGTAAACCAAACATCTCAATCAGTCATACACACTTGTTAGAATTTTCTCCCAAAATGAATGGCAAGCCTCAGGCCACAAGGCCCAGATTAAACCAGAAACTTTCTGTTGTCTGTTGTGTTAACAAAACACAGCAAGATTAATAAAATACTGTGTGTAACACAAGTTACGATGGTGTAACTTAAAAGCCTTTGCAGGTGGTGTTTTGTAAATATTTCTTACCATGCATTGTTCGAATGCACTCAAAGCCCTGAAAATCCCAAAGTTTGATGCTCATATCAGCTGAACATGAAGCCAGAAGTTTTCCTGACTGGTCAAAGGAGATGTCCTGCACAGAGTCTGTGTGGCCTTTGAGGGTTCGCTCAAAGTCCCCTGCTTCATAGTCCCACACCTAAAATTACAGATGCAGGCAGTGAGGAACGCCAGTCCATAATGATCAAAAAGAACTTAATATTGAACCTAAAAAACACATGCACACAAAAGTGCATGTGTATTTAATCAAAAGTGATTAAATTGGTCATTATTGAACAGAATCATGACACAGGGTTGGGTTACAAAATGTAACAAAAATACTAAAAACAGAAAACATTTCAGCCTAATTAAAAAGTATACAATTTACTACCACAGTGTCAGTTAAATTCATTAAAACAAGAATGAACTTTGACGTTGGAAAGAAAAAGATTTGCACATTTCCCATAGTGCTGTGCTCTGGGAGTGCTCCCTCTGACAACACAAGCATCAGCCCATCTCCACATAGATGAGCAGTGACAAAGCAGAAAAAAATAAAACAGCGAAGAAGGGAGGAGGATGAAGGGAGGAGGGTGGAGGGGGAAGTGTGCTGAAGCCGAAACGCAGAGGATAAAAAGGGAGAGCAGCCTCAGATCTGCAGTACGGCTTTGATCTAAAGGGTCAGAGCTGCAGAGGATTCACTGTGCTGCAACAGTCTCCCTGATTTTGCTTATGAAATGCTGCTCAACACAGACACCACTGATTTGAAATCCCTCAGAGACATTTTCAAAGCAGTATAACTGACTTCAGATAAGGCATTTCAAAGATGTGAACAAAATGTGATGTGAACAAGAAGGAAAAAAAAAAAAAAAAAAAAAAGACAGCAGCAACTTATGACAGAAAAATGAATGCATAATTTATCAGAGTGACAGGTAGGACAGGTTCCAGCCCCTCAGTGACCTTGAATTAAATAAGCAGAAGAAGAAGATGGACAAATGTGTGAATGGCCGATACAGCTGTTAATTCTCCACTTTGATATGGTGAAAAAGGAGACGTTCTATTTTTCAGTATGGAAACTACACCTTCACGCTGCCCATATCTGTCTAATACAAGGTAAAAGCTCTCCTCTAAACTTGTTTTCTTAAACTGTGATAGAAATGTAAGGATTTAACTAACCATAAAATGAATGAAGTGCATGCAGGATTTGTAAGCAAGGTTCAAATGCAACTGACTGTATTTACTAATATTTTAACAGTATGCAAACGTTGTCTGGCAATACAGATGCAAACCTTAATGGTAGCATCCTCAGAAGCTGTGACCATGACCGAAAACACGGGGTGGAATATAACACGCGTGACCGGAGCACGGTGCCCACTCAAGGCGTATCTCTCTGGGGGGCGAGGGATCCACTCCTTGGGGTCGCGCTTCTGGCCCACAGACCCTCCGTGTGTCATCTCCTCTTTAGCCTCATTCAATTTTGACTCCAATTCCATCACCTGAAGTAAAGCAAGGAGGAGCAACAGGTTAAGAAATCCAGTGAGACAACACTTATCCCAATAAACAAAAAAAGTTTTCAAATTCATTAAGGCCATGGCTAAACGCAGCTATCACTTTACATAATGCATTGTGCTTACAAGTTTATTCCGCCATGTTAAAAATGTACAGCTAATCTCAAACGTGTTTTCATTTGTTACCTTCTTCTGTAATCTGATAACCGAGGTCCACTTCTTTTCCAACAGCCCTGCATACTTCTTATCTACTTCTTCATTCTGTGAACCAAGTAAAAGACAACAAATGTTCCCCCTCATTAAAATAACATGTGCAACTTTTTGGTCATTTCTGTGCATCGACCTCATCATACCATATCTAACTCTGCCTCTTTCTTGAAAGTGGAATACGCCTCCTCGTAGCCATTGGAACGAAGATAGTCAGCTATGGCCCGGTTTCTGACGAAAAAAAAAATTACAACACCACAGTCATTTTTCTTTTGTTTAAAGGTTTAATCTCAAGATTTAACCAACTCTTTGGAAATGCAGTTTCTGTGAAACCACTGGAGTCCAAAGCAAATTTCTGCAAGAGGAAAATTAAGTATATTGTATCATATATCATTCTAACATTTCTAATCTTACGTGACAAACATGACCTGAGCCAAGTTGTGCCAAATCAAACACATGTCGATAAAGTCAAGGTGATGTCGACATTTATTAAGTAGCAAGTCTACCCCAACCGAAATGCTGGTTTTTGAAAGAGGGCAGACTGCACCCCGTCTTATGATGGGGGCTTTGGGATTCAAGTTTCACAGTTCCCCTCCCCTTAAAAGTTGGGCAGTTTGAGCAGGTGCCAGAGGAAATTCTAACCCTTCATTGAAGAAAACAAAACGTAAGGACCCGATCACTGGGAAACTGTGTGTTGTGCTGCTATGGAAACCAAAGACTTGCCACAGAAAGAGTCCTGAACACCGAGTGTGGATGACACGAAGCCCATAACCCGCAAGCACATGGAAACGCATACCGAGCATGCAAATACACACATACAGAGTTATATAAATGATTGTAAGGGCTCTTTTATAAGATGAGGGGTGAATATTTCATGAGTAAGTGAGCTAAATTTAGGCTGCAGCTTTGGGGTTACTTCGAATGTCTGATAAATCCTGTCTGCTATTGCCTTTCAACAGGATTTCCACTGATTTCTTCGTTTCGGGGTTTTTCAGACCTTTATTGCAACAAGACAGCAAAGAGAAGACAGAAAAGCTGGGAGAAAGACCAGTGGGGGACAGAAAAACAAACAAACAACAAAACAAACCCCCTGCACAGTAAGTACTCTTGGGCCAGATTCAAACCTGAGCCTCTGTGTTGGTGTTATGGTATATGGGTCGCCCAATTAATAAGCATAGGGGTTTTTCAGGTTTTTCATGAGCTAAACCAGCCATGATCAAACCTGTTTTTTTTTTTTTAATGTTCTACATTTTGAAGTCCAATGGCGAGTTAAACTCCTAAAACTTTTTGTACTGTCTGGACTGTGAGATCAGACAGTCATTCACCACGGAAGAAGGCTGCCCACATTAAACAGCCATCACTTTGTTCAGTTCCTCCTCCTGGCACACCCCACTCATTTATTTGCTCCTGTCATGCGGGGTTATGAAATATTCACCAAGCAGCTAACAAGTGAAGCACCATAAAGTGCACATCTCTTCACACTTCCTATAATATGTTCTTGTAAGGCAGTGTTTTGTATCAGGACTAGAAAATACAAAATTTACAACAAAAAAAAAAAAAAGGCTCATTTATAGAAAGTGCCCCCCTCCCTCTCCTCAAGTCCTGTCAGTTTACATGTCCATTCTTGTTTGTATGTTTAAGAAGGCTGCATTCCCACATATTTACATCAGGGCACTCACAGTTCATCTCTTTGTCTCTGTGACAGCACCATGGTGGCTGCTGTTCACTCCCTCTCAGGGAGGTGAGGATGAGGTGATGTGGGAGGGGAGGGGGAAGTCTGGTTCGTAAGTGTCTGGTGGTGAGGTGCCCGATCCCTCAGAACTTTCTCCTCCAGAGGTGCAAAGGTGGGGAAAGTAAAGGTGCCGGGCAGAGCAAGATGATCTGGAGATACTGCCGTCACCCAAATGTCAGGATCAGGTTCCACGAGTTCTCACAAAGGTCCAAATCTGTCTCACTGAACAGATGAGCCCATCACCTGATGAAGAAAGGAGAGGGAGAAGAGCAGTGGATTAAACATACATAATACATAATACATATATGCAGTATTCAGACATACAGAAACAGGGGACACATGAATTACAATCTAGAAGAATTCTCCAACAGTAAAGTCAGTGGTAAAAGAATATGAAACTTTTCAACACCACATTTTGGAGCCAACAAACTTTCCAATATTTTTTTTTAAAGCAGATTTTATTTGTGATTCCAGAATAGGAATGTGAGCAGCTAGATGTTTAAATACTGCTGTTTGTAGTGATGCAACGGATCAAAAGTCTCACAGTTCGGATCGGATCACGTTTTTTTCATCACGGATTGGATCAATTTTCAGATCAGCGGAAGAAAAAAAAAGACGACAAAAATTTAACTCGCCATTTACTTATTTAAGTACTTTTTGCCTATTAAAAAACATTCAACTCAAGATTCATTCCTCGCTGTGATTTAATGAGCGGTCACTGTCACGTAGCTTTCCGTTGCCCTGGAGGTCCACCCATTTGTAGTTAGGGCAACAGAAGATGCCTGGGACAGCTCAGCCATAACTTTAAACTTTTCCTGCTCATACATGCTTGGAGCGATCTTGTCACTGAAGTGGACGCGCGACGGGATATTATAGCGTGGCTCAAGCGCTGACCATAGCTATCACTTGACAGACTGATCACGTGCACCATACACATACTTTTTTCTTCTTTTTTGAATCTTCGGATCACGTGTGTGCCGAACCGTGGAGTGGGATTGGTTCGGATTACGGATCAACCATGATCCATTGCACCTCTACTGGTTTGTTAATCAAATTACTCTAATCTTTCCTGTTATTAAGATGTTCCGATGGCACTGTTCCCACTCAGTGATGGGGAGTTGAAAACAACAACAACAACAAAAAAAAGATAGATTATAGATGATAACTGTGTTAATGAGTGCTGTTCTGCAGTAGTCTGACGTAGAACATGACTGATTGATTATACAAAGCAATGTGTTCTGCACACGCGCGTGGACGTTAACCTACAAAGGTGGAACGCACACACAGTAACAAATGCAATTTGACTTTTGCAGAATGCTAATCTTAAAGGCGCAATTTAGTACAGTGGAACCCCGACTTATGAAATTAATCCGTTCCCGAGGGTCTTTCGTATCTCAAAGATTTTCGTAAGTCGAAGCACCCATTGCGCGTTTTGAGTGAGGCGATGCTGAACGATAGGCTAATTGCTAACTAGAACAACAATACGTCGTTCAAGTGGAACAGCGAACCGCAAGTACGGAAGCCAAGGGATTGTCACATGATTTGGAAGGCATTGTAGGCTCAGCCAATCAACCACAGAAATGATTTTTGGTATTAATTTATCTTTATTTTACATGGAAGTCCCACTGAAATCAAATCTCTTTGACGTGACCAAGGTAACAGCCACGCGAGACACAGTATAGGATATACTATATACACAGGGGTGCACATAAGTGGTCCGCAGGTGCGCATGTGCTGTCAAAATAAAAGACGCACCATATAAGAAGTTGCAATGCACGTTTGCATACATAAGATTTTCTGGAAGAGGACAGACATTCGCTTAGAACTCTTAAAGCTGTTGAAGAAGCAAGCTCCTTTAAGCAGTTACTTTGGTGTTCCTACACCTCCAAAGAAATGTCAGAAAGAGTCCGAACCGCAAAAGAAGCGCGTATTCTCGGAAAAGTGGTTGCAGGAGGTGAGCTGGCTTCAAACAAATGATGAACACACAGAGTGCAGAATATGCTGTGAAAATCCCACTCTAGCAGACAAAAACAGTGCCTTTTATATGTACGCAAACACACGTTGCAACTTATTATCTGGTGCGCATCTTTTATTTTGACAGCGCATGCGCACCTGCGGACCACTTATGTGCACCCCTGGCTATATACAAATAGCCACAAAACAAAAACTTGACTCTAGTGACTCTAGCAGACCCTTGTCGTTTTCTTTTAATGCCTTTAAATTCACAAGAAATATAAGACCATTGAAGTTTAGGCCTTTCTGTAAACTACTCCATGTTTAATTTTTAAAACAATTAGCAGCTGATTCTGTTGATCTTACCGGCATCACTTTAGACCAACCGCCATGTTTACTGTGTCAGGTTAACACTGGCCTTTACCTTGTACAACATCTCTCTTTGTTCTTGCTTACAACATTACTCTGGATTTTGGAACCACATAACCACCCTGAAAAAAGAGTAAGTCAGCATCTTGTGTTTAAAAACAAAAAAAAAACAAAACAAAACCCCCCCTCACTATTCTGTGATTTTGTAGCTAACATGAACACATGCTTAGTGAGCTTCAATGCTGCTGGCACCTGGGGCCACGATAGCACTAAGCTCCTTAGTGGCCTAGACCAGACGACTTCAAGTTGTGACACAGACCACAAGTCCTTCATACAGCTGACAGTGCAATGTAAAGAAGAGACTGGATGGTCGCTAAAAGGATTAACCCCAGACACCGACAGAGGACCATAAGAGCATGTTGCCCTTGTTTATGTCACAGTCTGCTGCATTGTTCTCGTCCACTTCACCCTTTAGACCGCCTTAAGATAAATGAAAACTGCAAGGTGCCTCACTGGAAACTGTTCATAATAATATTTATATTTTACAGATGAGCATCTGCTTAAAACGGAAGCAGTCAACCACTGCAAACCTTTAGCCTGTAATATCCTAGAAGGAGCTCCTCTCTCCTGCCTGCAAACATGATGACTGACTGAGATGACAGGACAGAGCAAATGATTTTAGCTGATCTCATCTCTCACCATGGTGTAAAAACAGCGATTTGACCAAACATACCATGCTCCATCTATTACAGAACCAAGACAATCTCTGTTACTTCTGCACCTGCCCGACACTCCTGAACATCACCATTAAGGAGAAAATATTTTAAAAGAACACACAGGCAAAAGTTATTGCAAATAAATAAATAAAAATTGAAGAACGGTTTAAAATTCACAAACACCTTTTTAAATCTTCTAAGTTATTACACTGAGAGGCAAATGTGTTTAGTTACAAGGTTAGGACAAAAGGAACTCATGCGGGGGCGATTTGTTTGCAACCTTACCTTCTCTTAAATGAAAAAAAAAATTAAATAAAATACAAAAATTATTTTAATGAGTTTTCTACACAAAGATATAAACAAATAAAAAATGAAAACCATACGCACTTATTAGTGTATGAACATAACTGCTTATTTTCTAGTTAGAAACCGGGTGTTGTATCATTTGTAAACATTCACATAATCATTAAGCTATTAGAAACATGTTTATGCCACATTTATTTAAGACACACCTCTATTTCTACCACTAACTAGCCTCTATATGTGAATTCATGAAGTTTATGAATGCAGCTTGCTAACCAACTTCAGTAGCACTGGATAATAACTTCATAGTCTCGGTTCAAATATGTCAACTTATGACTTGAAGAAACCCAATAAGGTGGCTGAAAAAGCACCAACACTGAAGCTTCAAAATGTGTAGTCCAAACAGTGGGTGGATACGACCATCTTTTATACCATCTATTATTCTCCCTCACTTTTCCCAAGATCTGGTTTCAGGTATAACAAAATGACCAATGGGTAACTTCATGGTAGCGGGTCCATTTTTCATACTGTCTGATACACAGAAGTAGCTAGAGAACAGTTCAGATTAGATATGAAACTGAAACCGTTTCAGTGAGACGGTTAAACAAATAAGCATGCGTTCAAAGAACCAGCCCAATAATTAGTTAAGTGCATTTATGCAATCCTATAATCACAAGATTTAAGATTTTGATTTTTAATGGCTGAGCTTACAATAACAAAGGGAAAAGACAGCGTCCCCTTTCTTCTGTCTTCAAAACACACAGTTCCTACAGTGCAGGATTCTTTTTTTTTTTTTTTTACAATTATAGAAAGAAGGAACCTTTGAAAAGAAAAGTCAAATTAAACAACCTTGTGACTGCCCATAGGTGTGCAGCCATGGGTCACAGCAGCCAGCAACTGACTGTGGAAGATTTAAAGAATATCTGAGAAATGACACTTCTATGATACTTGGTGATTTCTGCAAGCAATTGATTGTGCATTTACATAAAAAGAATATAATCATACTATGATATTGCCCTATGTGATTTAATTGCTAAACCTTTATTATTAAACCAATGCCAACGTCTTTAGATGGACAAACAAGCCAACGTGGTGTCATCGGCACATTATCCATGACGCGATCAGTAGAGTGTACACAGCATACCGAACACTTTCAATTTAGCAGTCAGTGAAAAGGACAGAGATGTCCTCCCATCTTGCTCCCGACGCTCATCATCATCCACAAAGCTCTTCACGCCTCTCACCAAGAGCTACAAATGTACCCATGAAATACTCTCAAACCGTGAAGGTGAAAGATGACTAAGCCCCCAATAAGACTACAATAACAGGCAGTGATGTCAGCTACGCCTCAGCTCCTCCTGACTCAAATACGCGTTATGTTCAGTTTAACAAGCAACATGCACAGGTGACCCAGACCTTACCGCACTTGTCAAATGAACACTGTATAAACGCACCGCTATCTAAGCGATGTAGAAATTCATTACTAATTGTAATGATGCAATCATGAGAATAATTTCACTGAACCTGCTAGGCACTCCTACATTCACTATGTTCTTATCAACCAAACTACTTTACAATGATAAGGCAAGATTTTACCCAGGCTCAAAATGGGACTTTGCAGAAGGAGACTACATACGTGAGCAAGACTAGTCCACATACAGTTAAGGCCAACGTCTCAGCTACCCTACTTAAAAGAAGTCTATGCATTTCCCTGTTATTTCTTGTCACTTCACACAACAAAATCTATTCTATTTTACAACCAAGTAAATTAATCACCATTTACAAAAAATAATAACAATGAATGTCTATGAAGGTTCTCAGTCATCCAGGTCATCGTAGTCAAAGGAGCTTGACAATGAATAATAAAACTTTAAATTCTCTGTCCTGGGTTATTTTGCTTTGGAAGACAACTTAAAGCCTCTTTTTTTCAACTTCAAAGTATAGACAGGAAGAAAAAAAAATTCTGCACATTATAAAACAGGAAAATAAAATAAATACACTGGAGAAGCTGAATCAAAAGCATGATCTAAAAACTGACTTGGCATGGTCTATAGCCAATTTAAACCATCACTTTTTTTTTATTTGTTTGAAATTTGTTTAAAATAAAGACTTTCAGAAATGTTTGGGTTCTTCACTTAAGCTATTAGTTATACACCATGATAACAGAGCCTACAGGCAGAGATTAGAAACAGAACTAATCATGCCTTTTTAACTCCTTGATAAAATGTACAGCCTGTGGGTACACGTGTCCCGACTGAGTTTATGACTAGACAGAGGGGCATATGTTGTTTTGTTATTTAGATAAGACATAATTTCACAATGTTTACATGCAGACCCAATGAAACAAAAAGGTGACAAAAACCAACCAAACCCATTAGTATTTGCTCAGTTTGTGTCAAACTGCTGAGCAATGCCCCTCCTTATGGATGACCTTCAGGCCAAACAAGTCCCTTCTTGCACAGACTAAAGCATATAGCAATGTTTGCTTACTAACCAAACATCATGACAAAGCAATCTGTTTTATTCCACTTGCAAGCCCTGATACTTAAGATTTTTTTAATTATGTCATTTAAGTTTATTCTATTAGTCTAGAACTTCAGCTTAAAAGTAATTCTCGCGACCAAAGTGCTGCCAACAGTGACAGCCCATGACATAAAAAATCCAAACTATTTAACAATCTTAAAAATGGTACCAAAAAATACCCAAACAACTACAACAAAAACCTGCATATTAATAGATGCAGGCATCGCAAACATATTATAAACAAATCAGAAATGTATGCATAAATGTAGCACTGAATTGAACCTTTACCTTAGTATATAAAATATCATTTCACGCTATAAGATGGACAGTCTATTGAACAAGCACTGGCCTTCGCGTTCCGTGTTATGCAATAGCAACTGGTAGACAAATCAATAGTGATTCAATTAGCAAAATTGGGCTTAGAAGAGAGTTTTGTGCACAGCAATTTAAATCTGCATAGTATTTTTCCATCAGACTCCACTCTGAATGCAATTCCTAAAATGCAGGTTTAAATATAGAGGAAAACTACCAAATGTCCCAAGACTGCTTCATGTATTACAAATCATAGACGAGTTTTAAAATCTGGATAGGGTGACGTCTTTCTAAGCCTCTGTGGCCACAAGGGCAAAGTTGCAGTACAGCCTCAGCAACGCCCTTTCCAGCTAGCGTTAGCTTAGCACGACAAGTGCACCAAGTCCGCTAATAATCACACGCTGGATTCCTGGATCACCACACCGTCAACATAACAAAATATACAAAGGGCGTCTGTCCACACCAACGAACAGCTAAAACATCCAGCCGCTTGTTTGACAAAAAATAACTGCTACCCGATATATGTGAAGGCGGAGAGGGTATGAGCCCCAAGTTTGGGATGTTATTGCCAATATTCCCAATAGGAGACAACACAAAAGGCTTCAACTTTAAAATTCAGAACCTTAATTTAGGCGTTTTCCAGCCGCATCAGATCCTTTGCAGCTGACCGTGAGAAATATGACAGCACCCAGGTTAGCTCAGCCGGCTAGCACACCACGTTAGCTCATCCGAACTTCCATAAATAGGCGTAGCTAACGTTAGCTCGATCTACAGGGAGGGTTCACAACAAGCGCCCCGATGCAAGTCATGCATAGCCCGAGAGTCGCGACACTTGCTTTTAAAAATCCCAGTCACACTCGGGGGCGTTGAATAACCTCACCGTGAGACTGTCTCAACGTTCAACCTCCGAGTCGATGATCTTATGCGGGCGAACTTTTGCCACTTAGCTTAGCTCTCGGCCTCTCCGCCATTTTGAGGTTGGAACGGGAAAGCGCAGACACTGCAGGCAATTCGTCGTCAAAATAACAAGTCTCACTAAGTGCCAAAACAAAAATACACATTTGTTACAACTAATAACTTACCATAAGGCAAATCTCATTCTCATATCGTCTTTCCTGGCCCGAGCATGCGACGGAATACCCTGGTTTTGATGTGATAATGGGACTTTTCGCATCACCCGGCACGGACGGTCAGATTTTTCTCCTCTTGGTACCACCGCATTCGCCCGGCCCAGCTAACGGTCGCGGTTGGGTATCGGGAGCGCGCACGTTCACATGAATGGTGGTGCGCAGCGTACAGATATCACGCTCTAAATATCACGCTTTAATTTTTTTTTCTAAATTAAAGGAAAAAAAACATAGTCACCATAAGTCATTTTTATTGTCAGCTGCATCCATGTTTTGATTTGAATAGATGAAATTACACCGCCATGCTTCGGCTCTACAGATGTTTATTTATGCTAAACAACTCACAGGAAGCTATATCAGAAATACTCGGATAGTTTTCAGATGGAATGATATATAAAATATATAAAACTGTCGCTGTTTTTATGAAGTAGAAAGGCAATTTCAAACCCAATCCTCTCATTTTTAAGCTTTCTGTTATTATATAATAGAAGAATAAAAAAAATAAGATGATATTAATGACAACTAAATTGTGGTTCAGATCTAAATCAGTCTCACACAATAAAATGTATTCATTGAAGTGCCCCCAGCCTTTCTACCTATTCTCACTCGAATGTTACTTGATTAACACAAGTAACATAAATGTTGGACTTTCAGGTCTGTGGCCTATCGCACAATACAAAACACACACTTAATATAAGCCTATAAAATAGTTACTTTAAAAAAAATCTATTTCTTCGGCATAATGGGAACTCATCTACTCTACTTTGTTCTGAGAAATGCTCATGGCACAAGTGTGAAACCCAGTGGACACTCAGGGTAGTGCAAGAAGACGACATGCCATATCACAATCTGAGATATTAAACACTGTGGCTATATATATTTTTTCTCTGTATACGCAGTGTAAAACTTACTGTGCTTTTCCATTCATCTAGCAGCACAATTCTTGGTTTTATTCATCTAATTTCACGACAAAAAGGAAGTGAGTTGAACGTGTTTGCCATCACGTACAGTGCTGTACAGTTCGGCAAGAGCTTTATTATGGCACTGATAATCTATGTCTACTGACAACAGCAGAGCAAAGTCCTCTTTTAACAGGAGACAGGTGCACCTGGGTGACCTGCTTAATAACGGCATTGTTTTGCCTCGCTTTCATCCGCCATTGCTGCTCATTGTCCACGGTCACTTTCACAGATCATGCAGGTGTCCCATTGTGGTTGTGGTTTTAGTTTATATGTCAGTATTGTTGTTTGTACTCCACAGAACTTAACAACTGATTTTCAAGCTCTTCCGTTTTCACTTTTACTTTTCCTTTAAACTCAGCCCGGAGCTCGTCAATTTCTTTTCCACTAGAAAGGAAAAGGAAAAACATATATACAGTGAGAGGGAAAAACACATTTACATGAACAATTTTAATCAGGGAGTGTTAAACTGGGACATTAGTGCCTACTTTTGATCCTGTGTCTGTTTCAGTAATCACCTGAGGGGGATGAGAATGATTCCGCATGTCAGGTTGAGCTGCTGGAGTATTGTGGGAAGGCTCGGTGTGGAAAACTAGAGAAAAACAGAGAGTCACAACCAGAAATGCATGCATTGCATATCTGTGTATGTTCACATAACATCCAAACTGTGCAAACCTTTGGTGGTGGAATACAGGCACCAGGTGTGTTGCTGTATATTTGGTTGATGGCTTTCTGAAGGATCACAGCCTGCTGAGTGAGGCTCTGCAGGTAGTCCGAGCTTTCCTTAGTGTTGTTATGGTTCTCACCAACCTACACATGTTCAGCAACAGTTAAAATCCAGAGCAGAAAGCATGGACATAACACCAGAAAACACTTTATTCTAAAACACACCTGGCTCTTATATATTGAATAAGCTTCTTTCTCGTGGTGCAGAGCTGATCGAAACTCTCCTTTACTCTCATACACAGTGGCCAGCAGGTGATGACTGTGCAGAAGAAAGACATGGAAAGGCAGTTTTTTGGCAAAGAAAATTCAAATGTGAACATGAAGATCACAGCAGTTGTCTCTCAAACTTTCTGTAACTGAATCTATGTTTTTTTTTATGCAAGAAAAAGGAGTGTGAGGACAAAGTGTGTCACGTACCTGTGTGCGTGTTTCAGGGATGTGACACCGTGGTATTTTGAGGTTAAAGTTAAGGCATTCTGCAGGAACTTCAGGGACAGCTCATACTCCATCAGTCCATGAAGTACCAGACCTAGCATGCTCTAACACAGAGGAGCAAAACAGGGACACAAACGCACAAATGAGCTCTTACTCTTGAGTATTTCATGGATATGACCCACTTTGACCTTTTGACCAGTGCAATATCACATAGACTACCACTGTGTCACATAATATTGTAGTTCTTATATAATGTGTTACATATTCTCAAACTTTTACTTTATATTTCACTCATTAAAATATCAAAAGGAGTCAGTTGAGGTGGTTCGGGTATCTGATTAGGATGCCTCCTGGGCAAGCATGTCCTACTGAAAGGAGGCGCTGAGGTAGACCTGGGGTTTACATCTCTTGGCTGGCCTGGGAACACTGACACACCAACAGGTTTTCTGCTTTTTTCGGAGTTCTTATCTTCCTCAACTGTTTTGAATGTCCAAATAAAAAAAATCTTGATGGTAAGAGGGTTTTTTTTACATTAGAAAAGCAGCTCAATTGCAGCTGTCCCTCTGATGTACTCATATCTAATATTGTCGCTTCTGATTACGTCCAATGAAACCTGAGCATCCTTATCTCTGCCACCTCCAGCTCCACCTTGTCTTTTTGCTGTCTCTATACCGTACATCATAGCAGGTCTCACTACCATTTTGTAAACCTTCCCCTTCAGTCTGTATTGTCCCCACCTTTGAAAAGTTGACCTCAAGTATTTAAACTTATCTACCTTCACTGTCTTTACCTTTCTTTTT
The DNA here is from genome assembly GCF_963576455.1 of Neolamprologus multifasciatus. Classification (NCBI taxonomy): domain Eukaryota; kingdom Metazoa; phylum Chordata; class Actinopteri; order Cichliformes; family Cichlidae; genus Neolamprologus; species Neolamprologus multifasciatus. The sequence goes on from NC_140448.1 coordinate 18,882,223, forward strand.
GCCTCCCCTCATTCACACACATGTATCCTGTCTTGCTTCTATTAACTTTCATCATTCGTCTCTTCAGTAAATACCTCCACCTCTCCAGGCTTTCCTCCACCTGCTCTCTAATCTCACTACAAATCATCTGCAATATCATCTGCGAGCATTATAGTCCATTGAGACTCCTGCCTGATGTCATCTGTCAGTCTGTCCATCACTATTGTCAACAAGAAGGAGCTCAGAGCCGATCCCCGACGTAGCCTCCACTTTGAACCCATGTGTCACTTCTACTGTACACCTCACCACTGTCTTAATTTCCCATCCCTCGCATACTTCTCTGTGACTTTTGACTTCCTCATGCAGTACCACACTTCCTCTCTTGTCACCCTATAATATGCTTTCTCTAGAGCCACAGACACAGTGAAGCTAATTCTGGCCTTCTCTATACTTCTCCATCAACACTCACAAAACAAACGTCACATCTGTAGTGTTCTTTCTTGGTCATCACGTCTCTTCTTAACCTAACCACAGGTGGGACACAAGTCCGTGTGTCTTTGCCAAACCAAACACGCTAATATACTTTTTTTTTAAAGATTATTTTTTTGGGCCTTTTAGCTTTTAAAGTATGTGGTCACCTGCTCAATAAATAAATAAATCAGGTGGGATCTCACTTACATCCAGTAATGCTACTTGTGGATGATCATCTCCACTAACAAGCAGGGTGAGGTACCGAGCACGATACAGCAGCTGTAGAGAGGTCAAGTGGCAGCCTCCAGCAAAGCAGTAGAGGGTCAAAAAGGTCTGAAGCATAAAATGATAATATATCAAAGACACATTTTAATAAATACAGTTAAGCATTTGGCTAGTTTTTGTTTTCATTTGTACATGGAAAAAATAATCCCCAGATCCAGTCGGTAACAGCTGCAGAACTGTGAGGCCAATATGAGCAAACTTGGGTTCTATAGATGGATTTTAAAAAACATGATAAGTGTCTTTATCCACATCACAGGGTCAAGACTTGAAAAACAAAAACAAAAATGATGCTGATGTTAATGAAACTATTCTTTTTTTTTCTTTAACTGCAGATCTGTAAATAGAGCACCACAACTGCTATATTCATTCTAGTCATAGTGATGTTAGGTATCCTAATCAGGGATTGTGCCACTGAAAAATATCACTATATATATTTTAATAAGATGTGTGGACTGGAGATCGTTAGGGTGGAAGACAACACAAATAACATAACAAGACTGTCTGTAAATTAATGAAAAAGTGACGAAACTCACATAATCTTGTATGGTCTGTGGATGGTCTATACCATGCAGTCTCTCAGAACTCATTACGGCCTTTTCTTGGTGGCTGAGGGCCTGCAATGCATGGACACATTACAGGAAACATTGCTGTACATTACTATGGTCTGCTTGATTCAGAAAGTTAAGTACTGGTTCATTGTATAAATTAACATAATGAATATTTACATCTGCGTTTTCTCCCAAGATGTAGCTGAGCCGTCCGAGGAGGCGCAGGCACATGCACACGTCCTCGTGCAGGACCCCACACACACTGCTGAATAGAGTCAGGGCCTGACTAATCAAGTCGTAGCATTCCTTGAGAAGCCCTAAAATCAAACACAAAATACTATTAATGCACAGCAAATAAACAGAAATGAATATCTGCTCCTCATATGAGGACTGGCCTTCGAGCAGATCCATTATCAGGATCTGTATTGACAATGTGCATCATACATCATGTTAAATACAAGGAACTGAGCAGCACAATACAGCACATATAGCATAAATGCAGTCATGTTTAATATGTGCACATGCTTGGTATAAACACACATTTTTAAGTGTGTCATAAAATCCTCCACACATGTCTACATGTAGACTGATGAGATGACTGCACAGGTTATTGATTGCTTACTCTTCTTATATAAGCTGTAAAGACTTGAGATGATTTCAATATAGGTGATGAGGTCCAGCATCCACCTACCTTGCTCTGTGGCCTGCACTATAAAGCCAGATGGGCTTAGCAAGCCATGTAGAGCTTAAAGTTGGCGTATGAAAGTGGCTGTCTCTTAACCTGGCTATATCACCATGGTAACTTATGGTGAGTGCAACATTAAAAGACATTTGCTTGGTTTTTGTGACTGACTGGCTGCTGAAGCTCCATATTAGATTAAGAATGTATTTTATTACAGAATGAGAAGTGTGGATCTTGTATCACTGGCATCAGTGTCGCCACTATGAACAGGAACAAAGAACAAATACTCTTTCAATTTGCATGTGAGAACTTCCTCACACACAGAGCACATTAGGAAGTTACTTTTAAAACAGTGATTTTTCTTTCTTGCAATGCAAATGCAAACAAATAACAAATAGCGCGTTAAAACTTCCTGTTGATTGTGCAAGCATACTGTTAACGCTTCTTCCCACACCACACATGTGCCCCTATCAGATGTGTGATATTTTTAGTTAGTGGCATTTAGAGTTTGTGTTGATGTTTGGAGGTAAGCAGCTCCTGCTGCTGCAGGATGTTAAAATGCAGGGATCTCAAACTCCTTTTACATCGAGGGCCACATTTAATTTTACTGTAAGAAAAAGAAGAACACATACACTGTATATCATGCTGTTTACGTCTATATTTGTGCTTATGTCTCACCCTGCTGCACTGCCAGCTGGGCTTGCTGAACAAGCCGCGTGGCATCCCACGACGTAGGCTTGAGATGCCGGACCACGGGAAACATGTTGACGATGTCCTCCTCACCAAATGCCGGCCTGTGTCGAGACTCAAACACATATTCCCTCAGCTGCACCTGCACACAGAGAAAGGGAATGGAGGAGGAAAGCAGATGCACCTTAAAAGTTGGACTTAATAACTTTGTGGTTTTTGGTCTGATTTTCTGCTCTAAGCACAGTAAATTGTGAACTTCAGCCACCAAAAACTCTGAAGCTTGATGTCAATATTCTATTTCTTGCGTAAAACCACAAGAAATAGAATTATGGATTTAAGAGAAAAACTAAAGTAAAAAACATTCACTTTTCACCCATGAATGTTATGATTAAAACTATTTAATAAATGTTAAATAAATGTAATAAATGCAAAAACAGCTCTATATGCCTCTTAAGTCACTTAACTTTAGATCCTAGACTGCCACACTGTTCATTAATACATTCACTGGCCACTTCATTAGGTATGCCTGTTCTATCTATCTAATCTAATATCTAATCAGCCAGTCACATGGCAGCAACCTGTGACGTGGGCAAGATCATCATAATGGGGGCAAAATGTTATTTTAGTGACCTTTAACATGACGTAGTTAATGTTGTATTTCAGAAAGTGCTGATCTGCTGGGATTTTCCTACACAACCAACTCTAGAGTTTACAGATCTTGGTCCGAGAAAGAGAAAATCTCCAGTGAGCAGTAGGTGAAAATGCTTTGCAGAGGTCGGAGGAGAATGTCTAGACTGCTTCAGGATAATAGGAACAGGATAGAACAGGATATGGATGCTATAATTCAAACATGTTGCCTGATTTCATGAATCTCGTTTTCCGCTGCAACATTTGGATGGTAGGGTCAGAATTTAAAGTAAACAACATGAAGCCATGGCTCCATCTAGCCTTTTAACACCAGTGCAGGCTGATGGTGGTGAAATGCTGTTGGGGATATTTTCCTGGCACACTTTGAGCTCATTACTACCGACTAAGTATCATTTAAATACCACAGGTTACCTGAGTACTGTTGCTGACCATGTCCATTCCATTATGTCCACAGTGCACCCAAAATTAAAATCTCTGAGCAGTGTTTTCAACACCTTGTTGAATCTATGCCACAAAAAATTAAGGTAGCGCTGAAAGCTGAGGATGTACCTAGCAAAGTGTCCAGTGATAATCTAGGTCATTATTTGAATTTAAATCTTTGTTAGTATGTTATCTCTTTTTTTTCTAAGGCTGATCATCTTGTTGATCAGCCTTGTTGGCTGAGAATCATCTGTCAACTTATTGCTATTAATAAAATCTAAATGTATTTGTCATTTAATTGTTATTGAAATTTAAATGTTTCAGATATTAAAAAATGTATTCTCTAATTAAAAAAAAATATTCTTGGATAAATGTGGGATAACATTGAATCCAGATCTTATCTTTTTTCCAGCCTCAGTTTATTTTCAAGGTTTTGACCTTGAAAAAACAGAAGTGTGGCAAAAAAATAAACTAGATTACCTCACGTCAGCTTCTGCAAAGGGGTAGAAATCTTGACTCATGGTCAGTGATAAGCATTTTTATGTATTTGTTCTCCATATTTTTGTCCCGTCTGTTATGTCTTGACCAAATAAAGCAGTGTGTTGGGTATTCTATGATAAAGCTGTTGTGATTTCACGTAGCATTGCCGGCATGGAGACTTAATTTAAGCTTATAGGTTGCTGTATTATGAAGAGATGTCTGACCTGGATGCCTGTCTTGATGGAAATCTCTCTCAGCAGGGAGATCCTCTGAAGGTTGTGCTTTTCTATTACTTCATCTATACTTTCACTGAACACAGAGAAGATGACAGTGTAAAAGTCTTGCTGCACATATCCAGGAACACATAGGCACACACACACCTGTCAAATGTGTAGTGATAATAATCTCGAGCCTCAGCCCTGATCCTGCCCCACAGCTCGCCGGACGTCAGCCTAGCCCACATGCTGTCACTCAACAATGCGACTCGACTCCCGTGACTCCGGCGTCGGCGGCTCCTGCGACGGGAGAGCAGCTCATCTGAGCAGGAGTCGGGGAAGCAGGAGGAGGAGGTCAGGAGGCAGTTTAGGAAGTGACTGACAGCTGCAGAGAAAGCCGCAGGTTCCACATCCTGGGAGAAAATAAGGTAATGAAATGAATGAAAAACAATGATAGGTTGCGTAGTGATTAGTACATGTGTTTTCTTAATCTGAGCACCTGCAGGTAGGTCCTGAAGATGTGTTTGGCACTTCTGAGGATGATTTCACTGACGCAAATTCTCTGTAAGGGAAGAGGAGAGAAGACTTTGAGAAAAAAATTGCCTTCATGAGATCAAACTGCAGCTCAGTCTTCACAATCCATGCGTGAAGGCTAATATTGAGAAGGCTGCTCTTGCTGCTTCACACTATATGAACAGACATTTAAAGGCTTGATGAAGGTTTAAACTTTGGATTTAAGAGATGTTTCTTGATTTCTTCATATGACAAATGCTTTTCTATTTTCTTGCAAAATTAACAAAGCTTATAATAATAACAACAATAATGATTAGGAATAGGTTTCTTATACAATGTGGTATATTCAGTGGAATAAAATGCACGCTTCACCAGCGTGCCTCACCAGCATATATGCCTTATGCATATATGCTGAATAATAGCATTTATGTGGTATGGTTATTAATAGCTGTATTAAGTGCCTGTATATGGCCGAGTCGTCTTCTCTCCTCCACCCTGCCGAGCTCCCTCAGTATGGTGCCCAGATATCGCACGTTCACACCCCGCTGATGAAGCGCTGAGGTCAGACTTGCGCCATCCATTGGCACTGCTGTGTGGTCAAGACAGTCCATCAACTATAACAGAAATGACACACACACATCATCTTACATTTTATGCATACGATAAACTTAAACATTATCACTCCACACACAACTGACCACTGCTGGGATCTGATGAGACAGGAGAAAAGCAGCTGCTTCCCACAGCAGGCATCTTTGCCTCTGAACCTCCTCTAAACACTCAGCAGGGAATCGAGCACCTGTAGGAAAGACACACAGTTCACCTTTAATTTGACAACATATACATATATATATATATATACATATATATATTATTCTGAGTATTTGTATGTGAGCACGAGGGTGTTCAGTACCTGGAGAGCAAACATCAGGATTGAAGCGGATGTCAAAGCAGGAGTCACTCACTGAGCCGACGGCTCTACAAGCTTTCAGGATCGCATTTCTTTTCCTTATTTCTACAAAAATCAAATATGAAAGTATTGTCAGACAACGTGAAGACAATCAGCTTTCTTTGCCCTCACACATCTGTTAACATTTAATATTTGCATTTTCATTTTGTGGCTCTATCATCTGATTCAGGCCTATGATAAAAATTCTTTAGTGTGTGCAGATTATTGCATGTGTTCCAGCTTCTTCTGACCTTCTGTAGATTTCTCCATCAACAGTTTAAAATCAAACATCACATCTGCAATGCTCTTTCTCAGCATGACACCTCTGTACATATGTCATATTCACTTGATTTACTGTATAAGGTCTTATTCACCCATGTCAGCACTGGCTGCAGGTCTCTCCCCAGTATCTGAATCACAGACGGGCTTCTCACTCCACTCTGTGGCTTCATCCTGTTCAGTAAGCTGGCTCAGCTCATGCGACACCATCTTCACGAAAAGCTCATACCTACATCATAAAATAAAAGATAAGAAGATGAGAAAGCTCATTTTCTAACATTGGCTCATCCTGCTGGTCTAGTAGTTCAGTTCTGAAAGTCTCCCTCACCTGTGCTGGATGAAGGCCTCAATCAGCTCAGGTCTCAGGCTGGCCAGACTGTGACAATGGAGACATGGGTAACCAAAGCTCTGGCACTCTTTTGGCACCTCCTCCCTCCTCTTCTCTGTCTCTGAGAACTGGAAGTTAAGATCTGGGGGGAAGGTTCGCAGGAGGTCCAAGATGTAAGGTCGTCCATCATTACCCAGGATGCCTATGGTCTCGATGCCAGAGCAAAGCTCCACCGGTCTGTTGTTGTGGTCTAAAACCTGGTGACGCTGGATTCTCAGCTGCTTACTGGTTTTATCCAGCAGCTCCAGAAACCTGCCATAAAACACACTCCTGCTCAGCTGCAGTAATAGTGTAAAAATAAAAGGGCGCGTCCGGCTTTTCGATCAAGATCTACACATAAGATTTCACTGTTTTGGCATGAGTTTGTAGGAATGTTACCTCGGATGAGTAAACACTGTCTTGCCATTGTCATTGGAGCCGTACACTATACTCTCCTCCTGATTTTTCTCAAGTATCCCAGGAACGATCGTCTGAGCAATAACTCGGACACCGCGATAATCCACCACAGCTGTGCCGATTGTGTGTAGCCCCTCTATGTCCACTGATGCATATGCCTGCAGCCGTGGAGATTATTTTTTGACCAGTTTGACCATTAATATCTTTATAACTACACCCTTAAAGATATCTGAAATGATAATTTCCTCCCAAACACCTCCCCGGTCATACCATCAGGATCTCTCACCTGAGCTCCTCTTAGGTCACAGATGGCAGCAGCGTGAGCAGCAGTGTTTCCCCCTAGTGGTCGGTAGTGCTCAGACACATCAAACCCCTGGCTGAAGAAGAGGTTGTTCCACATGAACATTTGCAAATGAGGCGACTCCCCTGGGTTTATCGGCATGATGTTGCCGTCAATGACAGCCGTAGCACCTCGTGTCGCAGCGGCCACAAAGTCACTGTTGGTCTGCGAGGAGGGATTCAAATACTGGTTAATGAGTTTATGTTTCAATAAAACAATTTGGTCCCAGAGGAGGAAGAAGAATAGAGGAAACATAAGAGGACTCTTATAAGAGGTCATGGCTTCTGGGCTTTAAATTGATTATCACAGATTTGCTTCATTAGTAATGAAGGACAGACTTGGAAAGATGATGTTGGGAATCCGCACCTTGAAAATGCTCCTCTCTCTGTGCAGTCGTTCCTGCAGGGAGCTCCCGGGGAGCTCCCTGCATCCCTGAAACTCCTCGTTCCAGTCCCGACTCTGAGATCATGACACACAACCTAAATATCAGCATCATCATCGCCATCAGTTGAAATGTAAAATCAAACCTATATTTTTACGTGTCCTGCATTTCCACATTTAGGTTGCCCCCTCGATCTTGCGTCCACTACCGTATGCTCATCCTGGCCCATGTAGCTGGCGTGCGTCTCCTCCGCTCTCACGCAGTCAAGAGTGTGGTCTCCGTGTGGCGCAGTCCAGGTGAACACCTGGAAAGGTGCTGCAATGCGCTCATAAGGGTGCTGCTGAACTCTGGCTCACAGCAGAGGATGGAAAATATTTTTACTGTCAAGCTTCATGCTAAAACAAGTTCTAAATCAATTCCAAACAGTTGGCTCACCTCTTCTTCTGCAGGGCGGTGAAGTTTTTCCTGAAAGCAGGGCTGACTTGACTCAGCAGCTCCACTAGAGAATGGCAAAGGGTTTTAGGAACTGCAGGTTTGGGGTTAAAGTTGAAGGCAGTCGACCTGGAGAAGTCAGAGAAGAGCACACGCCAAGTCAAGGCAAGTTTATACCCTTGAGTAACTACAGTACTCAAGGGGAAAGACCAATGTGTAATTATAATTATAACTATTAAACCTACTGGAAACATCTGAACAAAATATCTTGCCAGGATGGATAAAACCTTTTCATAGCATGTAAAACTCACTGGTTGAGGAAGAAACCCCGTGTAGAGGATGTAATATTGAGTTCTCTATCCTCCATAGTCAGGACATTCAGGTATATTAAGTCGCCGTGCATCTTCCTGTTTCCTGGAGGTGGGTTCCAACTGCTGAGGGTCAAGACCCGCAGGCACTGCAAAGGCTGTCATTTCACTGTTGTTTAACCACGACTAAATGCACATTTACCCAGCCTTAACTGCATGTAGAAAAACTGACAGCTCACCTTCCAGTCCTCTCTGATTGGCTGAAGTGGACACAGCGGTCGCTCCTTAGAGCTGGGGAGGATGTATTCTGGAGGGCTGCAGTCAACAGATTCCCTTTCAGAAGCTCGCCTCTTCCCCACATTCTGACCATCTGCAGGGTTGAATGTAAAGGTGAAAGGGTTGAGCGCTTTCTTACAGGGAAGCTGATCCTAATGTATGACAGAGCGGCGTTACCATTGTGTCCTCTGGTGTAGAAGGTGAGGTAAGACAGTGAGCTGCCGTTTACGCCGTTGTACGCATCAGTGGGGTCGAGGCTCCTCAGAAGATCACGTACATGTCTGAGATGAAGACGAGCATCACGCACCGAGTAAGATTCTGCAACAGGAGCAACAACGCTCACAAAGGATTCAAATCTATCTTGCATGAGTGCGGGATTAAATGGAAGCATTTTCCATATGAAGATGCTCATGAAATAAGATTATCAAGTGGAAATGCAGAAATAGTAATGCTAAATAATTTAACATCAGTTTAAGAAGGTATGGACTTTCACTCTAATACTATTTTGAGAAATGACTCAAATGGTGAATCATCACATGAAGACAAAACTAATGCAGAAAGAACAGGAAGAGGCAGTTACCCTCCACCACCTTGATCACCGCTCCGTCACGGATGCCCGGGACAGAGTGCAGCTCATTAAGGCTGTCGAGCGTGACACCACCCAGCTGGAGGGAAAAGCACGTGCGGTGGCAGGTGATCTCATGATCCATAAGCACCTGGTGGAGCTCCACAACCAACATTTGGCCGGTCACCTGATGGTGGAGGAGAAACATGAGAGCTGAAGCGAAATGAAGACACAGTGAAGTGAATCTTTGAGAAAACAGGGACTAACAACAGAACCTGCAGCTCAAAACTTTCTGTTCCCGGAGGCTGGATTCTGACAGTAAAACTCGTCTCTTGGAGATCAACTATGTCTTGGATACTGAGTTTTTTCCTTTTATCATCATCAGACTGCTCTGGGAGATCATCTTCAGTGGGTGCTGTAGCTGGATTTGGATGTGCTGTTAAACAGAAGAGAAAAGACAAAAATAGACCATTGAGATGAAACTGGCTGAAAAATAAATCGCTGTTACACTTTAATGTGAGTTAATCAGGTGGAAAATACAAATTCAAAAAGAAAAAAAAACAAGGAAAGTTGATCATACAGGAAGCACCCCGAGAGCACCCTGCTCACTCTCTGGGCAGTATTTACTTCTAAGGGCAGAGGATTGCAAACATACTTTAAGATGTTTGCAGTGGAGTAAAAATCAGATAAGGGTAGCATGGCAGATGTTTACTCTGATTACCCAAACATTATGTTGGAGTGGGTAATGGATAATAGATGCTGATTTGCGAATAACTGGACACGAACAACTTGAGCTTATTATATAATTTTATATTACAGTGTATTTCGGCTTTTCCACATTCCAACAAACACTACACTTATCAGAATCAGAGTTTTTAAGTTATAAAGCTTTGTGTCGATTTTTGGAGATTATATCGTGGAATTTCAGGAGCAGGACCACGCCTCCAAACACGCTCCTTCTGGTTGTCATCTATATAGGTTCCCTCAGTTCTGCAAGCTGTTCATTCTTGTTTACGTGCCCCACCCTCCCTCCCTCCTTGTTCTCAATTCTTTAACTTCTTCACTCCTATTAGTACATGGGGATCTGCCAAACCCAGTCCCCTTCGAGGCCTTCCCCAAACCGCAGCTCAATTCATGTCCAAGTATTCACCTTTACCTACTAAAACGCTGTCAAACCTAAAATGAGGACGTAGGCCCAGCTAGTGAATTGACCTTGAAGTCCTTGAAGAGCAGGATCTAGACCCCTACGAAATTTGACCAGAAATCTTTCAAAACTTTTTAAGTTATTGTTTTTACAGACAGAAACAATGACACGACCAAAAATACCAAAAATATGCCCTCCTTGACAGAAGTAATTACATTATGTGTCCGAGGAAGTGAAAAAAATCTAAAAAATGAAAAGAAAGATGAAGGAAGATATGGTGTTATCGTCCAGAGTTTTTCACTGTGATAGATTTCAGACTAAATAGATGAGTTCTTAAACACAGTCTTAGCTTAACCAGCAGTAAAACTGACTACAAAAAAAAAATCCACTCACTTTGGACATGTGTTGCTCCCAGAAACAGTCTGTCAACTAAAAAAAGGGTCATTCGATCAATCTCAGTCTCTCCTTCTTCTTCTCCTTCTGCCTGTCGCTCATCAGTCTTGATGGCTTCCTCTAACTTCTTTGGCAGATGTGACTTGTCCTGACTCTGAATATGACCTGCTGTCTGAACCACATGGTTGTTTGTTTCTATGTGAATATTATTATGTTGCTTTTCATTTGCAGTCTGCTCTAACTCTTCCATCTGTCCATTGTCCTGATTGCTCTGTTGTTTCAGGTTCACGCAACCCTCAGTGGGGTCAACGTTTTCCACATTTTCTGTGTCGTTAGCAATGTTTTCATTTGTGCCGCTGACCTTGTGGTCAGCCTGCATCACTGAATTGGATTCAGTCTTTTGTTCGTCTGGCTTTTTGTTGCACTGTAAGGTTGTCGGCTCTCTCAGGGCAGAATCTGTATGTTCCTCTTCAATTAGGTCAGTGTTTCTTTCTGTCTGCAAAGTTAGCTTTGTTAAGGTGGCCGTCACTTCGAGTTTGTCTTTGGCTGTCTGCCTTCCTACCTTTCCTGGCAGCTTCAAGTCAGCAGAAACTTCAACGTCACACCAAATGTCACTGCTTTTCTCCTCCGATGTTTGTGCCTCCAAAAGCAGCTGTTCCACACCTTCATGTTGATCCCAATCATGCATCTCTTTTCTAGTCTCACTATTAATGATCATACTTCCTCCCCTCACCACCCTCTTATTACCGAATTCGAGTGTTTCTGTTTGTGTTTGAACTTCTGTTTGCGACTCAGTCTGAGTCTGCACCCCCATACCAATCTGGGTCTCTATTTCAGTCTGAGTCTCAACCTCAGAGTACCCTCTGCCTCGCATCTCATTGCTCCTTCCTCGTTCTTCGCTTCTTTGCTCGCCCATCCCCTCGCCTCCTCCTTCATCTTCCTCAGACACGAGCAGACACACCATTGGCTCCACCAGAGTCACATCTCCTCCCAGGCTGCTGCTTAGGATGATGTCAGGAAACAGAAAGTTCTCCGGTTCGAGGGCCAGGTTTGTTATACTGTTTGTTGAGACGGTTAACACGTCGTCCTCCGAGTTGTCCAGCAAACTCGGTGACTCACATTCACTCTCTTCGCTGGACAGCAGAGGAGATCTTTCTGCTTCACCCGGGCTTGGTGTATCCTGACACTTAAAGTAGTTTGAGAGGGTCTGGCAGCACTGGAAGATGTTTCCCATGGTGCCTTTATGCGCTAAATAGAAGTAAAAACTGTGAAGGTGACCTAGAGAGGACCATAAAAAAAACTATGTTAGTGTCAAACCCCAGTAGAGTCCACTTATACTTTCATACTCGAGCCAGTGTTGTGTTCAGTTACAACAATAAAAGGGAAACAAATAAGTCAAACTAGGAAATCACAAGCAACAAGACCCTACAGTTTTGACAAAGTAAGAACTTTATTTAGAGATAATGAATGGTCCTAATTATTCCTCATTTCACCAGAAAACAATGCAATCATACACAAACATTAGACATTGTTTTCTTTTCTAGATAAACCTGACATGTTTGGGGCTATGTTTTCTATTTTTACATTGGTGGAATGAATTATTTAATCTCTGGAGGATCTCAGCCCATTTTATGTATAAAGCACATCCGTCCACAAAACCAGTTTCTCACCAGTTCCTCAACATGGAGCCGCATGCAAGAGCTTACCTCATGGGGTTGGGATGGTCATAAGAAAGGTGGCAGATTAGCCCACAACTTCATGGGAGGAGCATGTTAATGATCTGAAGGCAGCCACCAAGATAACTGGTGGTAACACTACACTGCAATTGATTGAAACATTGCAGCACCTGCAAGGTCCCTCTGTTGAAGAAGACCCATCTTTAGTTTGCCCACTCCTCTTTATCATTTACAGAAAACATGTAAATGATTCAGAGAAGGCTTAGGGAAAAAAGTGCTGTGACCAAATGAAACTAAACTTGAGCCACCATGTTTGAAGGATGAGAAATGCTGAGTATCACCCAAAGATCACCAAACCCCACAGTCAAGCATGGAGGTGGAAACATCATGCTGTTTTCAGCTAAGGGTACAGGAAGACTCCACCGCATTGAGGCACTATCGGACAGGGTCATGTACTGTAAAATCTTGGATGAGAACCTCCTTCTTTCAGCCAGAGCACTGAAGGTGTCTCATAGGATGGCTCTTTCACCATGACAGCTACCCAAAACATGCCACCATGGCAACAAAGGAGGGGCTAAAGAAGAAGCGCTTCAAGGTAACGAAGTAGCATAGCTGATCTCCAGACTTCTAGACCTCACCCTGTAGAAAATCTGAGGGGGGCAGCCTGAAAATTTTCACAGTTTCTGTAAAGAGCAGTGGGTCAAATTCTCTTCTAGGATGTGTGCAAAACTAGTGACCATCTACAAAAAATGTCTTTTGCCTGTGCTTGCTAACAAGCAAAACTACAAAGTCACGTTTTGCTTGGGAATGAAAAACCTATTTCAATCAATGACATTTAAAACAATTTATAACTTTTTTATAAGTCATTCTTTTGGACTTTTGGTTGATATTCTGTTTCTCTCTATTAGATTGAAACTACCATAAAACGAGAGTCTGATGATTTCATTACAAGGGAGCAAACTTACAAATTTAGGATTGGATCAGATAACTGTTTCCCCCCACAGTACAAATTCCTGACTGCACATTTGATAACGCTGTCTTATGCTACCCAAAGCAAACACACAAACAAAAACAAACTAATTATATTTTAGTATCACGTTTTAACTTCTCAGCTTGCAGCTGTGATGTACAGTCGTACTTCTGGCTGAGGTTAGTAGACATCACTGCGAGGTATGGCTACAGGTGCAAACCAGGGCCATTTACTTACTCAAAACTCAGAAGCACGCACTTTCAGTCTGGTGTGAGCGGCTAAGCCGTAACTGAGTCTAAGTTTTGACACTGCCACAAGCGTGCGTGTGTCATGTGTAAATGCAAGCAGCTTAGACGACAGCTGATGACAGGACAATCATGAAGTATTGCTGCAGAGGTGTCACCTTACAGTGGAAGGGCCTGGAAAACCTCAGAGACAAATTCTGATCAGACGAACTCAGCAGTGATGTTGGATGTGTAAAAATCCTGGAATGAGGAGGAGAACAGATGAGAAGGAGAAAAATATCCTCTATAAAGCTTCAAAAGAGCCAAAGTAAAACAGCAGAAGATCTGAAATGGACAGAGTTATGATTTTATATGTAACATGTAGCACACCTTATTTTGACCTCATGAGAACACAAGCACAGCAGAAAATGAACGCACATGTCTAAAAACAGAGAAAATCACATCAGTTCATTACAGATTAGTGTAGCAAATCTACAACCCTACCATCCAGTGTAGAAAGACTGAGTCTGTGAGTCTGTTTCATCTTCTCCAGATTCTCCTGCTCCTCGTGGAATCAGAAACGTAAGTTTCCTCAGGCTTTCCTCCAGAGCAGGAGGCTCCCCAGTCCTTACAGCGAAACCACATTACACAAACTATGTGTGTGTCTGCCCTTCAAGGGGAGGAGAGGAACTGTGGCAGGCCCTCTGCTCAAACACACAGTACCCGTCTAAGTCCAGAAGAGGGCAACCTTTCTGCCGCTCATGATGCAACTTCCTGTATTCAGATCGGCCCATGCTTTCTCTATCAATCTTGAACGTGTGAGCACGTGCAATGTGTATAAATAGCATCAGCAGGAGAAGGAGGAGGAGGACTGGGACGAGGGCTGGCGCCTTTTCACATTGTGTGAGATGTAAACATGACACAGCAAACACCTCCTCAGACACTCAGTGCTGGAAATGAGGCTCCAGTAGGTGCGCTGAAAACTCAGGCATCAGTCTGAAAGCAGCTCTCTGGTTGCCATGGAAGCGCTGCAGCGGTACATTTGCATTCTGAGCACAGTCACCAAGACAACTGTGGGAACGTTCTAGAATGGGACGTTTGCTAGGAGACAAGTGTCGACTGACAGAACCATGTTTGGGTTTTAATGAGTGATTTTTGTAAACCTAATTTCTCGCTATAGCTTATTTATATTTTGTTTTCTTTTTAATACATTATATATATATGTATATACATATATGTGTGTATATTTGTGCGTATATTACTCATGTCAAAATTTTATTTTATTTAAACTGCCAGCTTCACTAGAAAGTAATGGTTCATGGTTCAGCGGTCTTGGTCTCTTATGTGTCCTTCACCTTGTTTTAGCAGGTTAAAATTTGCGTATATGAAGGTGTAGAGTCCCAGTTTTCCGGAATCACATGAAGGACTAATTTCTGAAAACTGGACTATGAGTCGTCACAGTTTTCCTCCAAAGACTTGTCTGGACCCTGAATGCTCTCTCTGCTTTAATTTTTCAAGCCCAGAAAATCCAACTATGTAGGTGTTTGTGTGTATGATAGAGCACATTTTTTTAAAAAAATGCTACTAGCCTAATAAGGTAACTAATACGATAATGCCTTTACAGCGGTGTGTAAAGTGACTCTTCATGTGTAATCTATGACACTTATAGCAGGGCTCAAAGACTTACCCTTATAATAATCCCTCTGAAGACTGGGCTATACTGCCACCCAGTGCCGTAATTTGAAATAAAAGCTTACTTCAGTTTAAATTCCACTATTTATAATTTAACTTATAATCAAATTATAAAGAACACAATTACAGCAGTGCAGCAGGAGAAATTAACTGTTGACTAATAAAAACGTAAAATACCCTTATACCTGCTAAATTATAGTGTATTAACTATTAACTGTTTGAATATTTCTCCCATCCATCCATTCGCTTCCGTTTATCCTTTTCATAGTTGTGGAGGACGCTGGAGCCTATCCCAGCTGTCATAGGGCGAGAGGCGGGGTACACCCTGGACAGGTTGCAGGGCTAACACACAGAGACAGAAGGCCATTCGCACTCACACTCACTCCCGCATTCACGCCTATGGGCAATTTAGATTGACAAATTGACCTATCCCCACTAACTGCATGTCTTTGGACTGTGAGAGAAAGCCGGAGAGTACCCAGAGAGAACTCACGCAAACACGAGGAGAACATGCAAACTCCACACAGAGAGACTCCAGCCTGATGGTGGAATTAAACTCAGGACTTTCTTGCTGTGCGGCAACAATGCAACAATATTGCCCAAATATGCCCCAAATATGAATATGAAATATGGGGGTGCAGTGGGGTTACTCTTTTATAATTTATTTTTACACCCGGGTTAGTTTTGCTTCCATTTTGGGCATCTGTGAGGATATGGAGTGAGTCATCTACTACTCAAAAGGTTGTTGGATTGATTCTTGACTCCTCCATGCCAAAGAATCCTTAGGGAAGATACTAGACCTCCACGTTGCTTCTGATGCATCTACTGGAATGTCACAAAGTACCTATGCATACATAATATGAATGCACCATACACTGTATGAATGTGTGTGTGATTGGGTGAATGAGACGTAGTACTAGGAAGTGTTTTGAATCTTCAACTGAGAAGAAGGGTGCTATTTGAACACCAACCCATTTGCTAATTTCTTGCTGTTTCTACATCCAATAACTTAATCACTTTCACTAGAGTGATTAATGCCAGGTCATCATTGGAATAGATTGAGCTATTCACCTCAATTTTAAGATCCTTGTGTTTTCTGTGTTTGACCTTTCTATCTGTTTTATCAGCATTTCTTTTGCCTACTCATGTATGACCTAAGCCTGGAATAAAGATTTGGATGATGCACTTTCACTACCTTTGTGTACTTAAAGAATCTTCTAAGGAAACATGTAATGAATATAAAATAAATTATTACAGCTTAGTGGGAGACTTGACTAGGGCAGAGAACTCACTAATGTTATTAGAGGCAGCCTAAGAAGTCAACTATAGAACAAAAAACATGACCACATAATTTTTGGCCATTAACAGGCACATTGCATGGATTTAATAAAGTGCGAATGATTACAAAATGTCCCTAAGCCTTTCAGAGTGACTCTCCAAACCTGCAGTACAGCTTGTGCAGTGAGAAAGCAGACAGCCACTTTATCGGCACGGTGTCGGCGTTCATGAACCCAGAGGCAAGGCTACTAATTATAGGAAAAAAGCTGTGATCAACAGTGTTTAAATCAAAAGGCATCCATATGAAGCCATTAATCTTCTTTGCTTTTTTTGCCCTGTTTCTTCACACTTTCAGACTACATGCTGCACCATCAATGTGACAAATTCACCTAATAACGTCTACGTGTAGGTTGGATCACGCACTCCTGCACAACTTAACTCTAACCTCCCAAAATCTACACACAATCACAAGGTTACATCGCTCTCATCTGTATCTTTTTCTAGTATAACTGCATCAGACGTTAGCTGAGACCTGTTGGAAGACAACTCCACCTCCCTGTCTTCATCACAGAGCAGTTTCTCCCTCCCCTGCTCCCATGTCCACCCTCCTGGGCACCCTGCTGTCATCAATATCCTCCCATTCGTCCTCCAGCCCTTCTCCATCCTGTGATCTAACTGGCTGGTGCATGCGGAGGAGGCGGTACCTAAGTGGCACCAGGAAGAGGGCGGGGTCAGGCATGGGGTGTGGCTGCTGTGGTGATGTCACTCTCTCCTGAGGGACGCAAGCCCTGACCCTCTCCTCTCTTACGCTGATGCGCATCCTCTGCCTTGCCTCTGATTGGCTGGGAGAGACAGGAGGAGGTGGAGACAGTAGCCAGTCTGAGCTCTCCCCTTCACCATCTTCATCATCTTCATCCTCCTCTTCTTCCTCTTCCTCCTCCTCCTGCTCCTTTCCTCTGGCCTCCTCCTCCTCTCCCTCAGGAGCAGACCCACTGCCCTGCTGCTGCTGGAACAGTTTTAACCGTGCAGTGTGCAGCTCATGACAGAGGGTCGTGGTCATGACATTTTGCCGCTGAAGCTCACGACTCAGCAGTGTGATCTTGTGGCTTCGACGTTTCAGCTCCTCTAAGAAACGTCGCTCTTCTTCTCTGAGGCTCCTCCCGAGTGCCGATGCCCGTGCCCGGCTGGCCCGCAGCTCCCCCCGTGCAGCGACCATCATGCAGTGCTGGTCCTGTAGAAGTCGCTCCGCAGCATCACAACGTGCCGCCAGCTCTGCCTCCTCCTCTGCGAAGCATATATGAAAACACAAACACACAGAAATGCAGATTCAGTGGATACTAAAGCTATGAGATACACTACAAAGTATGAGGGGTTCACTGTTTACCTTCTAGTGCCAGACTTTGGTCTGTTTTTCTGTGCTTAATATCTGTTGATTCACCTACTTAACCATTCATTCTTATCTTATTCTGCATGAATTTCACTTTTCACTGTGTCTTTCTGTCTACTTTTGCTTATCAGTCGGTGAAATCGGGCCCAATAATTAAAAAAAAAAAAATCTATTATTTAGATCACATTTTGCATCAGAGCTTATGGTACAGGGTACAATCACAAAATTCCAAAACCTTCAGTTTGGCAGATCTCCACCTGCATGCATTATTGTGCATTAGGGACCATTTCCAGCACTGTGTAGTAGCTGTAACTCTTAGTTTCTCTTTGCCAACATAAAAAGGATTTGTTTGACAGCACTCAGCACCTCAGTTTAGTCCAAGGACTCGATTAAGATCGATCTAAGAAGGAGAATTACAGATTTACACATGTCAGGAATGCCTCTTGGAGCCAGTTCTAAACATCTGCACATTCCAACATCAGTTCAATCAACTGTAAGTACAGCTTTTTCAGAGAACCCACACTGTCACCCTCAGATTAGTGGAAACTGGTTAGGTTGATCAAGAATAATC
This sequence comes from Neolamprologus multifasciatus, assembly GCF_963576455.1. Lineage (NCBI taxonomy): Eukaryota > Metazoa > Chordata > Actinopteri > Cichliformes > Cichlidae > Neolamprologus > Neolamprologus multifasciatus. The sequence goes on from NC_140448.1 coordinate 18,900,804, forward strand.
AGGAACCAGCAAGGCTCAAGCCTCCCATGAACTGGAAACTGCTGGAATACCAGCATCACTGTCCACAGTGAAGTGAGTTTTATATCACCAAGGACTGGGAGGATTTCAACCAAGAAAGAAGCACACCTTCAAGGTCGAGGCCCACAGAGACGAGCCAAACGCCTTCTGGGGAAAATGTGATGGTCAGACGAGACAAAGATTGAGCTGTTTCGCCACAATGAATAGAGGTGTGTTCGCAGGAGTAAAAGTGAGGCTTTCAAACCTAAGAACAGTGTAGCAAATGTGAAGCATGGTGGTGGTAGCATCATGCTCTGGGGCTGTTTGCTGTGATACCGGTACATTAGAATGGAATAATGAGTGATTGAATGTTCCCACAGGATGATGATTACAAACACATCAAATCTGAATTTGGATATCTGGAAAAGCAGGCTAACATTAAGCTTCTGAAGTCCCAGCCTCAACACTATTGAAAATTTGTGGACTACACTGAAAAGCTGGGTCTGTGCCAGGAAACCAATTCTGCCACATGCAAACATGCAGCCAGAATTATGAGGCTGAATGTCTTGACTGTGATTTGAAAACCAAACTGGGGTTGTTAGTGGGAATGTCTACATTGTCAAAGGCGACACATCAGGTCAGAATCATGACTGGGGAACACCATGCATTAAAAACATGCTACATCAGCAAAACTGCCACTTATTGCCCACCCCACTCACCAAGTTTGAAAACTTTCTACTTTGTCTCCCTCTCCCGAATGAAATTAAAGATTAAGGGTAGCTGTTTTGACAAGAATCAAATCAAGAGAGACATGAGTCTAATTTGTCAGTATTATACTACAGTACTATATAGTAGCAGACACACTGGAAGCAGAGTGCTACCTAAGAGGTATATCTACAAAGTAAGGGGCGAAATTTCAGTGAGCTAGGGTCTTTAATTATTTTTTTAGAAGAGTTGCAAAACTTTATAATCTCACGTCATTTTGATAACTTTATTTGATATATTTTAAATATGCAACTCAAAGTGCTAACAACAAACCAATATCATCATGTACTGCTACAAATAAGTCAACACTGGGATCTAAAGACATAACTTTTTATTTCCCTAGGCTCATTTTTAACTATGACAGCAGCTAATCCAGCTGATAACTGAAAAACAAGATTTTAATCACGGTATTTAAAATCTGTTATCGACCTGTAGCTCTGCTTTGTAACAATTTACAATAAATATAGATTTTATAAATATTAGCAAGATTGCCCTGTCAGTGTAACCCTGTTAATTCTCAGTTGTCCTCTGCCCATCTTTTCTTTTTTAGATCTCTACAGCTATGATATAAAGTTTCAGCATCTCTCATATATCATTTTTCCCTTGCTCAGCAAGGGTTTGTAATTTCTCACCTGCTGTATTTCTGTCAGGAAACCTGGAGTCCAGCTCACAGCTCAGCTCTGCAGGCAAGAAAGGCAGTAGTACAACAGGCTGGCAGACAGACAAATATAAGACAAGTAAGCACATAATGAGATGGCAAGAGCAGTTCACCTGTACACTGACCGTGACAGCGCCTCTTCAGGTGTGTGATCTCCAGCTGCAGGCCAGTCAGCATGGCCAGGTGCTCCTGCTTCAGGAAGGTGATGCCTCTCTCCACACTGGCCACCTGCTGCTCGAGCCTCCCGGCATCCATGGCCGAACCCCTGCAGAACCTGTGCACAGATGTTGATGGCTGGTTTGTCTTTGGATTGGCTGCAAGATTTATTACCACAGCTGTTTATATTAGTGTCGCAGTTTCAATGCTGGCATTGAGTAATACTTGCAAGCGAACACTTAAAATAAGATTATATCACTCAATGATATCCATTAGTAATTATGCATTTGTCTTCATGCAATATAGCATAACTGGTGTTATATTACAATGCTTTTCTACATCATTTAAGGGTTTTTAATGCATTTCTATGCATCTGCTTCTTGGGTCATTTGACAGCAGCCTGCTCTTATTTAATATTATCAGTTTTATGAGCTTTCTCATTTCTGCATGTTTACTCAGTCTCTCATTTATCTCCATCACTGGCTGTGGCCTACCGTGATACTGAAGCGATATCCTCTCCAAAGCGTCTGTCATGGATCTCCGTATAGATTTGGCTCTTTATTTCCCGTCCTTGATGAAACAGAAACGCAGAAAACAAAAGGCCCGTGCAAAGCGATCAGTCTGCAAAAGGGCTCGCTTGTTTTCTTCTCCGGGAGGACATTCGCTCTCCGGGAATGAATGAATCCTACTGCAGGCTGAGTCGAAACAACCTCCTCGTAACCTTCTGGTTATTGGCTACGTGCAGCGCGGTGATGTATTCACAACAAAAGCACCACGGAGTGTGAGGTTGTCGGTGCCACGGAGCAGCACCAGGAGGAGGAGGAGCTTCCTGAAATCTAACCCGCTCTAAATGCCTCAAAATTCACCAATAAGCCCACAACAGCTCATCTTTACTGTAACGTGAACAGTGTCAGAAGTGTATTTTGCTTATATGACAGCAACCCGTGCTTCATACAAGGATAAAAAAAACTGTTTCACAAAAAATTCCAATCAGCAGCATTTTCTGTATTAAATTATATATAAGTAAAAGATTTGTGTTTTTTCTTCTATGTTCTGTTTTTATTGTCTTACATATCCAGTAAAATATATTTATTTTACTCATTTAATCAATTTACCTTATTTAATTTACTGTTATGGTAAAAAGAAAGTATGCCCTTTTTATTCTTTGTTAGAAATAAATATGGTTCTTAGTATTTACCTTAAAATTAGATACATTAGGTAAATACACCATCATATGAACAGCAAAAAAGTTGCTGATTAACTGATCATCAGCAGGTGGGAGGACCTCTGTAAAAGCAGATGTCAAAATTCCTCCAAAAATGATGTGAGAGCCAGATGAAGTCATACAGGAAAAGATTACTTCAAGTTATTGCTGGTATGGAGCTTCTACAAGATACTGAATGGGCTGGTTTACTTTTGTTTTTTGTAAGACCTTATTTTCAATGACAAGGAAATTAAAATTAAAATTTGTAATATGTTTTGTGGAGTGTTGGTAAAGAAAGAAACTAAAGAACCTAAAAAGTCCCTATTTTCTGATCTGTTCCTTTGATGTGGACAACATCCCGAACTGAATGAAAATAATTATATCTCTTTTAAAAGCTTGGACCAAAAAAAGATGGAAAATATATATTGTGTTTAAAATTACTGTAAAGTTTCTCATTCGTGCAGATTCAGAATACTTTCCTTTTGTGTAACTCTGAATCTTTCAAAAATGATCTAAAAAAATAAACAGCATTTGCTTTGGCAGGTGATGTTTTGTCTGACAAAGAGAAGTAACCAGTAATTGTTGCTTTAGCTAAGTCAATGTTTGCCTCTGAAATTAAAAGGAGGTAGCAGTTATATGAATATTACATATACAAAAACTGAAATAAAATTTAAGTCCACAATCACTCACACATTTAAAGAAGTTGTGCAAAGAAAGCATGTATGTGCGTTGTCATTTTCACAGACCAAGATGAACCACAATGATCTTCTTTTGGCTGCTCAGTCTCTCCTCTTAACCAAGCTTCAACAACTCTTTCTTATATCTCAATGGTATACCTCATCATGTTTATCCATCTTTAGGTCCTACGGTTCTGCATATAATCTTTGTAAAAAACCACAAAGGTGTTAATTTTAATATCTTTTCTGACAAATAAAAACATAAAAGCCTTGAACCAGTTCAGCTGTTTTGTTTAAAATGAGTAAAATATGATTGATCAACACTTCTAAAAAACATATAGTATATTTATAAATGAAAGTATGAACTTATTTTCTATTTAACACTAACAATTTTTATTGTGTTATAATCATCTTAATCCCACACAATACAAATATCATCAGCTAAAAGTCTGATTAATGATAATACTTAGAACATATTATTTTCCAGTAAGCCAAAAGCCTCTGTAAACCTCTGTTAAGTTTAGGTAACTTTTTTTCTGTAGAGTTTTGCAACATAATGGTTATAGAAGACACTCTTGGTATCTGTGCAGAATAACCTGGCCATAAATACATTTTTGGGGCAGGTGCAGCAGGGGAATTGTTGTCATCTGTTTCCTGTGAAATGGTTGACAAGGCTCGAACTCTTCTGGCTGCACCTCTGTTTCTCGTCCATGCTGGGGAGGGAAACCGGCTTACTGTGCAGGGAGACCTCGTAGTAGGGACAGACTTTCAGGTGAGCAGATATAGGAGGGATGTCAGCCATATGCCACGAATCCACTGAGGAGAAGAGATGACTGAACTCCCACACCTGAAGAGAAACCAAAACAGAGTCAGGAGAAGACCAAAGGAGGAATAATTGCCATAGTATGTGATGAACTAGCTGGCTTTGTTTCTATATCTCACAAGCTTGGCTCTCCACTTGGTTCTCCCGTGTGAGTAGGTTTTCTTCTCCCAGCGGAAGGTGACCATCCCTCTCTCCTTCAGCAGAGTGGAGCACACCTGCCTCATGAGGTGGGACACCAGAGCCAGCTGGAAGAGGGACAGGCTGTCCAGGAAACTGGCCATGTGGCACAGCACCTCGTAGGGAAGAGAGCTCAAAGAGTCCCCACTTCCTTCTGAGCTCGTGGGTGAATTGTCACCTACTAATCCTTCGAATGTTGGACGCAAGTTAAAACTCCTCAGCTCCTTACTGTACGGGAGGGAAAAAGGAGAGTGGGTGGAGTTAAAACTAAAATAAAGGAGGAGCATATGCAATAAAATCTTCCCTTTGCTGCACTCACTGTACTCAATGTTTAAGACATTCAGAGACTATTTTCATTAACAAATGAATCCTTGTGGATTCATATGAGTTGTGCTCACTTGTATGTGACGGTAGCTTTATGTGTGGAAGGATGAAACCTCCTCTGACTATAGGTGCACCCCAGATACGCGAGTGGACACCGCTGCTCGAACCAACCGCTCAGACATGTGTGGATGTCACAGTGCACATTCCTGGAAAAGGAACATGGCAGTTTATACATTCATAGCACACAACCAGGGCCATTCATACACATTTTATTTGTTTTTTGCAGGTTGTGTCTAAAAATAAAAAGACAAAAATGCGCTCATCCACAGTTGCTTCCAGTGAGAGCTTAACACTTATTACTTTAATGCTGAGGGCAGATTTTGCACAGACACCTGACATGTGTGGCGAACTCTCGTCGGTGGAAGGTGTGACCGCAGAGGAAGGTGAAGACACAGCTGGCTCTGTTGTGTCTGCTGTTCACACTTTCCGCTTGCAGCTGCAGGTGAAGCTTCAGCGGTCTGTCCACCATCACCTCAGCCAGGGTGGTCTTCCCTTTGAAAGGGGCTGAGCGAAACGAATATGTCTGCGTTCCCACGTCAATGTAGAGCCCGTCGTATGCTTTAGACTCGCTGATCTGCAGGGAGGGAAACCAGTAAGTTGTAATACCCGATTAACTATAAACCATATAAAGGTTTTCAGACTTTCCACTTTTTTTCCTGAACTGCTTGTGTGCTTGAGCATGTTATACCTTGTGACCCATGACCTCTTCCTCTGCATAGCCCAGCAACGTGGCTGCTGCTTCATCAGTGAGCCACTCATCTTCTTTGACTCCGAGGTCCGATGTGTCCACACCGCGAGGTTCACTTTGAACCCGTGTGGCCGTGTCGTATAGATGAACACGTCGCCTGTAGTGATAGCTGTCAGGGACCTGTGAGGAAGACAAACATCAAGCGAGTACAGTGAACAGAGAACCTTTTGTGCTTTCTGATGCTGGTGGATATTTTAAAGCCAGAATGGTCAACAGCAGAGGCTGAATAACTGTTTTCTTTCTGTTTAAAAGGCTACTAAAAGTTCAAATGTCAGCTTTAATCTCAATGGATTGCACATATAGACACAGATCACTGCTTCAGCTGTGAGAGTCTCACTAGTTTGAAGTGGGTGGAACTCATTTCTACTGAACACCAATTATGAGCACTTGAATCAAATGCAGTAAGCCACTTTAGTTTGGTGATAAAAAAATTCAGTTATTAGACTCACACTACACTGGAGGAGGTCAACAACTCATGGCTGTATCTCTGCTTACTATATATTATGTGACAATGCCTCTACAGTCCGTTCTATCTAAAAGTTAAAGCTTCCAGCAGGTTAAAGGACCATAATGGTGCATTTATAAGCTGCTCAGCGTATATTCAGTGAGACAAAACGTGTGACGCCTCAGTACGAAGAAGAGAGAAACTTTGGGAAACTAAAAGATGGAACACACACAGAGACATGTCAAATATCCAATATTCATTTTGTGTTTCTGTAAGTTAAAATAAAGCACTTTAGAAGTATGAAGTTTGTGCTATAACTGAACAACATCAGTAACATCTGTTTCTTCTGCACACCAGGATCGTTCACTGCTGTACAGAGAAAAACCCTGTCATGCTGCTCAACCCTGGAGGGCTGGCACAGGATACAATACATCACAGAGGGCAGGTAATGCTATTAAGTCATTTTACAGGACATTGACATGATATTTTTTTCTTATTTATGTGTTGTCCCATTAGCTCCCACTCCAGCAGTAGTGGGGATAATGTGATTTTGTCCATAAAACTAATTTAAAGCAAAAAAAACATAAAAAGTATCCCTCAAACAGCATTATCAAAGTTAATACTAGCATAAATATGATTATTGTAAGTATAATAAACCAGGAGAGCGAAACTTTTTTTAAGCAAATTAAGTCATATCACTGGTCTAAACATGGATTTATAAAGCAGTTTGTCTTCACACCGAACGCGATAGAGGCGACCAGAGCGTCAGGTTTACATGTAAAGTCAATGGAAAAGCGCGATGACAGACGATTTCAGGTCCCGCGAAAATTCGGAAGCAGATTTGCGTCGTGAAAACGCCAAAACGTGTGAAACGCGCGTCAGTGTACCGCGTCTGGCGCATTTGACTCGCGAAAGTTTTTGTGTTGCCATATGTGCATACGCGCATATCGCGTCAACCGCTCAGTTGGAAAAATCTGAACTCCAGCGTCAAATCGCGCCGCGACAACCAATCAGGAGCCTGGTGACGTGGCTCTGACCTAGGTCAAAGGGGCAGATCCAGCCAAAGCCCTTCATTCAGTATGGAGGAAAAGCTCATCAGAGCCGTGGCTAATCATCCAGAGCTATATGATGCTAGCTACTACTTCTACCGAGACAGGAATAAAAAGGACCTAGCTTGGAGGCACATAAGTGAGGAGATCGGGCAACCTGGTAAGTTCATTTATTCTTCTTTTTAATTTTCAGACTGACCCGATGAAGCCGCGCAAAAGCTAGCAAGCCCGCCTACTGCCCCGCTATTTTCCCACTGATGTACAAATACCTTTCCGCTAACAAGATAATGTGTTTATTCAGAGGACATCTGCAGGAGAAAGTGGAATAGCCTCAGGGACACCTATTATAAGGAGAAGAGGACAGAGAAGGAGAAGAGGAGTGGGTCTGCAGCAGGATCGGGGAGGAGATGGAAGTTCTTCGCGGTCATGGGGTTTCTGGACCCCTTCCTCACCCCGCGGGAGACAAGCCGGACCGTGGAGAACTTCCCCCCTGAGGACCAGTCAGAAGGTATGTTTATAATGAGTTAATGTAGGCAGTTAATTTATGCGTGTTGTCATTTAGGAATATATTTTGTTTATTAATAAACAGTATACAGTGGTCCCGCTGTTCATCCGTCACTGCCTTGCCTTTTCGCTGATTTTTTTTATTGCAGTACAGCATTGCATTCTGCAGCCCAATTGACAAATCTCCGTGTGTGTCTCCTGCGCTTGCCAAACTTATCATGTTTGGTTTTGATAACCATCACGTCCAATAGAAAAAGCAGCACAAAAACACTCATAACTATGACCCTCATTCGGAAATACACACCTGCACCGCGAGGGAAAAAGGCGCACAAAAGTGGCGCCAGAAAAAGCGTGGCATAATAATACTTTTACGTTTTAAAATCGACAAAGGTTTGCACTTTGAGAATCAACTTGTGAGAACTGTGACTACTGTTCATGTGCTGCAATAAATGAGAGACCACTGTATATAATTTCTCTATGACTATTGTCTTCAACCTGTTAACATGTAATATTGTCTCGATAGAGTCAACTGATTCTGCAGCAGAGTCATCCCCTGTTGCTTCTCCTGGCTCCCCAGTCCCTGGTCCCTCCACTCCTGTTGCTGCACCCACAGGTATGTACATGCGGGTGGCTGTAGCTCTGTATCTCTGTAGGCTCTGCTCAGGTGGCAGAGCAGGTCACCCACTAATCAGAAGGTCGGTGGTTCGATCCCAGGCTGCCTCCTGGCTGCATGCCAAATATCCTTGGGCAAGATACCAACCCCATATTTGCCTACTGGTGGTGGTCAGAAGGCCCGGTGGCGCCTGTGTCCAGCAGCCTCGCCTCTGTCCAGCAGCCTCGCCTCTGTCAGTGCGCCCCAGGGCAGCTGTGGCTACAATGTAGCTTGCCATCGCCAGTGTGTGAATGCGTGTGTGAATGGGTGAATGACTGAATGTAGTGTAAAGCGCTTTGGGGTCCTTAAGGACTAGAAAAGCGCTATACAAATGCAGGCCATTTACCATTTACATCAAGCACTGATAGCTTTTTACTCGCTTGGATACCCTTGTGATCACCTTTACTAAATATCTACAACCAATCTGTTTATATCCTGTTTTTTTTTTTTTTTTTTCAATTTTGAAAATGAAAATCTAGTAGCAGCCTTCTCATTACTTTGTTTTTTTTGTGCTGTGTTTTACAGGCCTACAGAGGAGGACAGCTCGAAGGCGGTCGAGGGACGGGTCCCAGGACAGTCCATCGGCGGTGGAGCTGGCCATCCTGGAGTCCCTAAAGAGGCCACGCCAGTCTCCAACAGAACATTTCCTCCTCGGCCTTGTTCCTGCTCTGGAGAGCGTGCCGCCTCAGACACGAGAATTCGTGAAATTTCAAATTTATAAATTAGTTTTTGAAAACAGCACAGCTGTGTTAAATTTGGAAACATTGGACCCTAATGATCAGTAGTTTTCTGATGAGGCAGCAGCTCTCCAGGGCAGAAACAATGTTATTTTTCTCCTCCTTCTCCCTGAGGCTCTTCCACTCCAAGCTGGGTCCTTTTTATTCCTGTCTCTCTGTAAATAGTTAAATTTTATATATTTATGTTTAATGTTTTTGTGAGTGAATTTATATATTTTTTTCCAATAAATATTTGTAATGACTGATGTCTCTGTTCTACTACACAGCAAATGTTGACACACAACTTCACACAAATAGAATTTATTTCATATTATACTAATGACAAAATATACCAATACAGTGTGATGCAAAAGTTTGGGCAACCTTGTTAAAAGTCATTATTTTCCTGTACAAATCGTTGGTTGTCACAATAAAAATTGTTAGTTAAATATATCATATAGGAGACACACACAGTGATATTTGAGAAGTGAAATGAAGTTCACTGGATTTACAGAAAGTGTGCAATAACTTTAAAAAAAATCAAGCAAGTGCATAAATTGGCAACACAAAAAAAGAGAAATGAAATAAATATTTAGTGTATATCAATGTGTGTGTCTCCTATATGATATATGCAAGTGACATTTTTCATTGTAACAGCAATTCATACAGGAAAATAATGACTATTAATAAGGTTGCCCAAACTTTTGCATCACACTGTATATAGGAACATAGTGAAGACAAGTTACTTAAGAGAGTAAAAAGAGGTTAGTTTATTTTGGAGCAGAGCTCCATTTATTAAGAAAAATTAAAAAAGATAGGAACACTCTTTAGAGGTTTGTGGGTGGCTCTTAAAAGAGCCGTTGTGGGGAAGTCACTCGGACTTCAAACAGGCTACTCCTTTGGTTGCCAAGACACAGCTCCCTCCGCCGAGAAGTGGGCCATGAATTTCTCCCTTACCAGGACAGCCTCTCTGGAGGAGTTGTTTGCTGCTACACGACCCAGGCCTTGCAACAGCTCCACCACAGCAAGTGCCACACCCCTCACAGCAGGTGCCCCTCTCTTGTCCAAACAGCGCAGAAAATTGTGGAGAACACACGTTGCCTTCACACACTTCTCCGCTTAGCTTTGAAGCCACACCCACAAATATTATATAAAATCAATTAGCCAAGTTTTGAAAGATTCACTTTGTTAGTGGGGTTTTGGACACATGTAACCACTAACTATATTATATATTATATATCATTAATATGTCTGCCAATTTGAACATGTGACAATTGTCCCAATCAAAATGAAGACTGGTCTGCAACCATCTGGCAACCACTGGTGAATTACCAGCCAGTTGGCAAAAATTTGTAATTGCTTTGGTCGCTAATGTATTATTATGGTATTAGTATGAATTGAAGTGATGGAGTTGTCTTCAAACACCGTCCAGCTACTCACTTTAAAAAGTATGACACAAATCAGAAATGGAGACTGTAATTTCTTTTGTTGATTCTGACCTCTTTTCTCAGAAGTTTAAGTGAGTAAGTTGAAATTTAGAAGTTTTAGAAATTTTGAACACAGTTTTTTGTGGGACAAAGAAACTTCCATAGCAATAAGAAACCTCAGTAAATACTATATATATTTCTTTTTTCCTGCAAACCTCAGCTTTGAGTGTTGGATACTTGGTAATAAAGTTTGGATTTCAAAGTCTGTTTGGATTTTAACGTTGTTGAGTGCAATTTGTCTTTGGTTGGAGCTTTTAGCAGCTGTTATTTGTGCTTCACTCTTAACGTTTTCATTTTCCACTTCCTGCTCTTAGTTAAAACCCAAAATCAGATGTAAAAGGAGCTCTTAAAGTCCAATTTAGATTTTGGACTGTTTATAACTGGTCTGAATGGTCATACACGGATGGAAATGACGTCATAGTGGCTGTAACTGCAAATCTATCCTCTTTTTAAAGTAAGGCAACAGTGGCACTTAAACATCCTGTTCTGTCCTATTTCTGTTTTACAATAAAAAAAATAAATGTAGTTTCGTCACCTTGAATGAGCGCAGTGTCTGGACTGGAATAGGCTCCAAGCTGCCATACACAAAGTCTTTCTCCCTCGGAGTACAGGCCTCGATTTGTCCAAAGGCTAGCAGCATGCGACCATGATGCACCACGTACATGTTGTACTCCTGTGGTGTAAGTTCCTGCCCCAAACGGTCCAGCACTCCCTCCTGCCACGGGGCCATCCCGGTCTTACTGGTGTCCACTGGGGGACAGTTTTTGGCAGCAGAGCTGTCATTCTCTGCATCTGTCTGGTCCTGCCTCTCAGTCCCTTTTGGATTTCTGCCACTCTGAGTTTTTCCCTTGTCACCAACGTTTGGGTTTTGTTTGGGGTTGTTCAGATTTTCCTGAGCGGCCTCACAGCCACCTCTGTCCATGCTGAACATCATCTCAAACAGGTCATATTTATCTTTGTTGATGCCTGAACCTTGCACAGCACTGTTTGGTACAGTCTGTTCAGCACCACTATGCTCACAGGAGGTGTTTTTAGGAAGACCTGGAGAGAAAAAATAAATGAAATACACTTTTCAAAGACAGAAACTGAACTTTACTGAGTTTCAAAAACATATCAGTTTTAATTTAGTTAAAGATGTTTTAGGTTAATCCAGAAATATCCTGTGCTGATAGAAGTGTTGAGGATTTATTTATCACAAATCTATTTTTAGAGTACCTGAAACATGATTTTAATCTCACAAAATTCAATTTATTTTTAATCTCTCACGGGTTTTAGGTTTTCAGTAACTCTTAGGCAGATTTTGTTAGGGAAAGCATCTTTTGAAAAGCACCACTATTACCCACCTTCACTGGTATCTTCAATTACAACACCATTGACTACTCCACCAGCTGCTGTTTCCTCTTTCATCTCATCATTTATTTCCTCCTCTTCCTCCTCTGTCAGCTCTGGATAGAGCGGCTTCATTTTTAGGCGGCTGTAAAGGTCTTTTTGATCGATTATGGCCATGGCAAGGTCCAGAGCCTCCTCCTGTCCCTCACTTTCTTTCACCAAGTTGTCCTGCAGGGCTTTGTGGCTGTGTGGGTTTGTGTCATCGGTCGGCCAACGGAGCCACTCCATGGTGCAGCACACCACGCTGGCTGGACACACCTGGAGGTGGGATGCCCGTGAGGAGCGAGGCAGCTGAACGGGGCATCCGTACGCAGCATTGATGCAGGGCACCCTCACATTAGGGCAGAGCAGCAGGTGATCCTCTTCTTTGCACAGGTGGAAGAGGGCGCCACAGTGCAGACGGCAGGGGGTGACCGCACAGCACACAGAGGCCTCCACCCGAGCCCTACAGCGGCGGCTGTAGCAGGAATCACAGTGGATGTGCTGCTGCATCCTGGAGGCCCGAGAACGCCGACTCTGATTTGGATGAGGAAAAAACCCAAAGTGAATCAATGATGACAAGATGTTTACAATATATGAAAATATGGCTCATTAAAGGTGCAATATGTGAAATTCCCTGGAATAAAGGGATGCTTCAGAACTCTATGTTGCTCTGGCATCATAGGCGTAACCTGTTTGCACTGCTTCTTGCTCTCATTTTAGCTCTCAATTTAGTCTTTAGATACAAACTGATAGCATGTGCTGTTAGCATGCAAACTTTGGTGGATATCTCTACAACACAATTCACATGATCTGTTGTTTCATAATCTGTTGTTAATTTAATAATATTTGAATCTTTTTTAAAAATAAAAAGATGAGTGTGCACCCTCACAGGTTGAGTGTGAGGGTGCTCATTTCTCTTCAGTCCAAAATAAATGCACTTAGGATGGGAAAAAGGGAATATAACAGTAATAATGATTGTAAAACTTCTGCAGAGACAGTCAGAGACTATACTCAGAGGGTAGCTGTGGCACAAAAGGTCACTGAGGTCAAGACTGATGGTTTGTAAGTGGAAATCTTTTCTATGGGGCGCATAATGCAGGAATTACAACTGTTACAAGTCCAGTTTCAGAGCTCTGGTTCACCCCCAGACCTGATTGGAGTCGGGGGACAGCCTCCTTACAGTATAAGTGGTTTGTTGATCATATCAAACTCAGAGGATCAGAGAATTTAACGATGAAAAGAGTGATGGGGGTTATCTCAGTTAGACTATATAGTTACTATATTCAAAAGGGGGTAGCTTGGAAGGGTGGGGAGTTCAAGTTACATGCATGCACGATTATTTCCATTATCTTTAAGATACAACAATGATAATATCATAATGATACATTACATAGATTTATTAGAGCTAGGCAATGGGGTTGTCTAGTCTTGATAGTACAATAGTAATAACACTGTCCTTAATACCACACATAAGTCATTATAATGAGTGGAGGACAGTGGGATGTCAGAAAATAGCATTAGCAGTGAATTATCTACATTATTCTGTATCTGAATAGACATATGTATATATGAGATGGAAGCAGGTTTGTCCATTGGTTTAAATAATCTTTAAAACCAATAATCTTACATACTCCACCTTTAAAGCTCTATGAGCTTCAATCTTTAATTCAACAGCAGAAAAAGTCTGACTCACCATATTAACGGGACTTCAGCTGGTTTTGTAACTCTGCAAGAAGAAATTACAAAGAAAATGTATATGATTGACATTTCTGTCAAGCATGATATGACATGATATGACCTTTCTGTGACATCTCCCAACACTGAATACTATAGGCCACATTTAATCCACATGCAATCCATCATCACTGGTCACGTACAGTATATCAGATTGTTAAAGACAAGTAAACAAAGCAAAATGAACAAAACCGAAGCTCATATGTTGTCATAAACCATTAAAATTTTTACTTACTTCATCTCGCACTCATTCAAACCCACAAATATGTTTCTGTACATTTGTCTGCATAAAAGGGTGAAAAACTCCAAAGTCACACAACAGAATCCTTTGGAGAGTTCATGCTTCTCAGTCTGGTTGCTGCCAAGATGTGTCAGAGGTGTTCAAACAAAAGACATTACTACCCTTTTCCACGACTTGAGAATCTAAATGTTTTCTAAACCTCTTGTCCGATCCCGAGCTGCAGAGGGGAAGTTGTAACTGGAATCTATCAAGAAATCGGTACAGACAGAGAAAGCAGAGCAACCTCTCGATTCAAACCCAGAACGACAGTCTGTGAAGCAACAGTCCTAACCGCTGCACCACCATGCCATCCTGACCGGACATGGTTTTAAAAACTGAAGGAACATCTGCAAAAAAAATATTGTGAAAGTCAAAACAGTTTCCTGTTCAGTAACAAGTAGACTCCCAGAATGAGCGATGGCCTGTGTGGCTGTAAATCTCGACACGTGCAAGTCAGACGAGCACTTAGATCTGAAATATTTCACATCTCCACTTTTATCACTTGTTCGAGCAGTTTCACTGGAATCCTTTCAAATTAGAGATGAAACCAGGTAATCTCAGAGAATTTCAGCACATTCACAATGGAGTCAAACCTTCTCGACGAATATCTTACCGGTTGGACAGCACGGACGAGTTGTTTTTTCTCTTTGGTTTTATAACGTTGCTTTCTGTCCCCGTGCTCTTTGAACTGGTAGGTTATAATTAGCCAAGCAGCACAAGCAGGTTCACAAGTAGAAATAACTCCCCGCTCAGCTTCTCAACATTGCTGCAGCGGGGAGCCACAGGTGCCAAACCTTATACAAGACTTCCTATCTCCGTATTCACAGCCTGAGTTTATGTGTCCGAGCACAAGTTTGTTAGTACAAGTACATTAGAACAAGTAGCTCAGCCTCTGCTGCAACAACTGCAAAATAAATTCACTTTGACAGTGTTTTGACAACACTTAAATATCCACTAGAGGACTCCGTTTGGATATTAAGCAAGCATCTGCCTCGTTTTGCTGCACGCAGAATGAAAGTAGGCAGATTTCTGATGCAAGTGTCTGAGACGACCAGTAACCCAAACCATGTCTCTGACCACCCGTATAAGATTTCTCAGTCAGTGCTCAGCTCTATTTATAACACACAAACACACATAACAGATACACATGGAAACACTTGGTCTTTAAAAGTACCAGAAGGAGTGCGAGGACTTTCAAACCTCAAACCCTCTTTGAATCTTACGCCACAGGATTCTGCTGATATCCTCTGATTGTCCATTTACATGCACTGGGCTCAGTCTGATTAACAGTTTCCTTTCTGTTCGCAGGGCAGACCTGCAGCTTCGGAGACCTGGCACCAGAGGATCTGAAAAAAATGGTATGATTTCATTTTTGCAACTGTCAGATCCCCCCCCAAAAATTTCAAAACGCTGTTGGTTGTTTTTCCTTCAGCAGCTTTACATTTGTCACATGAGGTGTGTTATGTTTGTCATCTCTCCATTGAACACATATGTTGTTTGCAGAAATCCAAAATCCTTTTTAAACCTGTCTTGTTATACATCTATTGTTTCTACTTTTAAAAATTGACAAAAGAAGCTGGCTTAGTAGACCTCCTGAAAAATCAATCTGGTCTTCTCTTAATTTTTCCAAATCAGAGTGATCGTTCTTGGGCATCCAACATGCAAAAGCATGTCCAGTATGATTGTGCAACAGCACAGATTTTTTCTATGATATCACTTCGTAGCTCAAGACGGGATAGTCAGTCAATGTAGCAGCCAACACGATGTGCAGAAAGAAAGTCAGGTTAGAAACGGAACGTGCGACATTGACTCCTTCTTCACCTAATTCTTCTACGTATTTCAGCTTTAATGAGTTGTGCCTTAATGTCCTGTGTTGCTTTTTGAGTAAGTCATCATTCTTGCACGGCTGGCTCCTCCTGTTTATTTTCTCATTCAAATCAGAGTCACCGTTCTCGGGCCTCCAAGGTGCGCGACCACATCCACTGTGATTCCTGCTACAGCCGCCGCTGCAGGGCTCGGGTGGAGGCCTCTGTGTGCTGCGCGGTCATCCCCTGCCGTCTGCTCTGTGGCGCTCTCTTCCACCTGTGCAAAGAAGAGGATCACCTGCTGCTCTGCCCTAATGTCAGGGTGCCCTGCATCAACGCTGAGTACGGCTGCCCGATCCAATTGCCTCGCTCCTCACGGGCAGCTCACCTCCAGGTGTGTCCAGCCAGCGTGGTGTGCTGCTCCATGGAGTGGAACCGCTGGCCAGCCAATGACGCCCACTCCTTCCCAAACATGGAGCTGCATGAAAACCTGCTCAGAGAAAGAGCGCAGGGAAGGTGTCTGGACCTGGCCTTGGCTCTGAAAGACCAGGACCGCCTCTTTCACTCCATGAAGATGAAGAAACTGTTCCCAGAGCTGATCCAGTGTGTGGAGGAGGAGGAGAGGGAGGAAAGGAGGATGGAGGAGGAGAGAAGGAAGGAAAAGGAGAGGAAGAAAAAAGCCATGTTGGAGAAGGAGGCAGCAGAAAGGGCAGCTGCAAAACAAGCCAGTGAGCTCGCCTGGGCCTCTTTTAACACATACAATTTGAATGATAATACCCCTGATGACAAAGAAGAAGAAGAAGATGAGGATGAAGAGGAGGAAGAGGTTCAGGTCGAATATGAGCAGGGGCTTACACAGGAAGAGAGAGAGGCTCTTGCAAGGGCATCAGGAATAGGGGCTGATGATCTTGAAAATTACAGCGCCTGGGAGCGAATGTTCAGCATGGAGATGGGTGGATGCAGGGAAGCTGAGGGGACAGCTGTGGCAGGAAGGGGACGGGGAGTGGCTAAAAGGAGGGGGAAAGGCTTGAGCACCGTTATGGAAGAAGATACAACAGATACCTGTGGAGGTGCAACCTCATCAAACACCTGCAAACTGCTGACCAGCACTCTGAACAAGAAGAAGTTTACATATGAACGCCTGGAGCCAATGAAGATCATCATTGTGCGCACTTTCAAAGTCCCGACCAGCTTTTCTGCCAAGCAGAGCCGCATCCGCAACCCAGGTTTCTACAAAAGAGAGAGCAAAGCTGTGGATACCAGTGACCTGGGGGTGGCGCTAGAGGCGATGCCAGTGTGGGAGGAAGTTCAGGTGAGGCAAAGAAATTGAACGGCATTGTAGACTTTTTGTAAAATTGTCCTTTTAGACCTGCAAAGGCTTTGAAAAAGTCACTAAGGTACAGCAGAAACAAGCAGTAAACACAGCACTGATTCATTCAGATTCATTCATTCATTCAGACCTATCAGC
This sequence comes from Neolamprologus multifasciatus, assembly GCF_963576455.1. Taxonomy (NCBI): domain Eukaryota; kingdom Metazoa; phylum Chordata; class Actinopteri; order Cichliformes; family Cichlidae; genus Neolamprologus; species Neolamprologus multifasciatus. The sequence goes on from NC_140448.1 coordinate 18,917,904, forward strand.
AGACAGCTGCTTATTGTTCATGTAGCGATGTTGCAATTCAGTGGTATTAAATGCCTTAATTATGAGAAATATACATTTTTAAATGATTATGATATAATAAATGAAATGACAAATGATATGTTTTGCTTGATTGCTTACTTGCTTTTAGCTTTATAGTTTTCCGTCTCTATTGACCCCAGAAGAATATATGTTGCATTCTGTTTCACAAAATAGTTGCTAATTCTGTGTGACCCATGAATTCAGAATGGCTGAAATGCTCCGTAGACAAGTCCAGTAAATGATTTCCACAGACTCAATACCTCCTTTTGCATTACTCATAATGATTTTAAGACTTTCCATGTGCATTAGTTCTTTCTGGGCTCCCATCCACAGTCCAAAGACATGTATGTCAAAGTAATTAAACATTATAAATGATTCAGCAACCTCATAGTGCTGAATCATTGTCCTGAATTGTAAGGTCACCTTACAACAAAATGCAACAAGAATAATATTAAAAGAGATTTAGGAATAATATGACTGTAAAACATATAAAGCATGATGGTTATAGCTGACACCCTGATAAAAACAGAGTCTTGCTGATGAAGGTGAATGGTAATACGTTTGAAGCGAGAAGACGTCAGGAGAGGAGCTCAAGCTGAGCGTAGGCCAGGTGATGGGGTGTACGCATGAAGGACGTCTGAAAGAGATAGATAGATAGATGGGCTTGGACTTTACTGAAGTTCTTTCAGGTCATTTACAAAAATGTATGTCTATTTTCATTTTTACTTTCTTCAGTAGGTTTTTGTGCTGGGACACATGCAAAAATTATAAAATAAACCACTTAAGTTGGTTATCTAAGAGGAGAGTATGGCTTTGCTGCAGGACAATATCAGAAAGAACTGGTTTTTGTTGTTGTTGTTGTTTTTTAGGGCTTTTGATTTCTTTTTACATTTTATAAGCCGACAGCGTGAGTGAAAAAACTTCTTTCATATTCTTGAGCAGGAATATATCTTTCTTGTACCTTCTTAGACTGTATTTTAAATCCTGGAGCATCACATGACGTTTTATGTCATATTTGTCTTATATTTAATAAATGAGAGTCGTTTTTGCTTTCATTGTTGTTTAATGCTCACCAGCTACGAAGCTCCCCGATTAAATATTGCTTTGTTGTTTGATTGGCTTCTCAGGCCTCTCTGCTGTGCTCCCTGGAGAGGGAGCTGAGGGGTCACCTCATTGCAGAAAGCGTGTGCACAGATGGTCTGTTAACAGACGAAGGCACGCAGACCTACAGCTTTCTGTCGGCTCCTTTCCGGAGAAACACTTCGCTGGCCGACCTGACGGCTGTCAAACCGCTTGAGCTGCACCTTCAGCTGCAGGTGGAGAGCGTCACCAGCCGACATCACAAGGCCAGCTCCGCCTTCACCTTCCTCTGTGGACACACCTTCCAGCGCAGGGAATATGGCAAACATTATAAGTGAGTTGTTTTTTTCTTAAATATTTAGGTTTTGCATCGGTTTAAGAGATTAAGACCTGAACAAGAAATACACAAAGCAGTCACGGACTCAGAATGATGCTCTAAACCCCATGTGTCTGGCATTACTGTGAGATCAAAGTGATCTATTTCCAATAAAAAATGTTCTGTCGTGTGCAGGAACGTCCACAGTGATATCCAGATGTGTGTAAACGGATGGTTCGAGCAGAGATGCCCGCTCGCTTACTTGGGATGCAGCTACAGCCAGAGGAGATTTCAGCCCTCCACACACGAAGCCACCATCAGCTACAAGTGAGAGAAACCACAGAGTTCATCTAAATGTAAACAAATTTAACTGTGAGCTGAAGCGTGTTAGAGGGGTACAGGGTACACTTTTTCCGCACACACGACACATTCTAACTGCACTGTGTCCCAGTTAAATTTCTAATTAACTTTTTGAGCTTTATAAACAATTAAAAAAATCTATTCAGAGTTGTGTAGAAAAGAAAAAAGCTCTTTATACAGTTATGTGATAAAGAAAGTTTACACAGGAGTGCATAGACTCCTGTGTAAACTTTCGTGCTGGCCAGAGAGTAACTGCAATAATCTGAAAAACATTTGCAAGCAACAGTGAAGTACATTTACTAAATACAACGTCCTTTGTACAGATGAGACCACAGTGGAGGTTTGGCAGAAACTAAGCAACATGTAAGCACAAACACCTCAAACTAACTTTAAAGCACGGTGGTGGAGGAGTGATGGTTTGCGCTTATTTTGCAGCCAAATGACCTGAGTGCACGTCAGCCACTGACTTGAACAAACAAAACCATATCAAAGTATTCAAGAGTCAAATGTGAGCCTGGGTCATGCAACAGGGCAATGATCTCAAGCGCAGCAGCAGATCTACAACAGGATGGGGGGGAAAGAAAGTACTTTTGCAATGACCCCGTCCAAAAACTGATTCAAATGCTGTGGTGGGAACTTAAGAGAGCTGTGCATAATCAAGCGCCCACAAACCTCCATGACACAACATTGTAAACAACTTGAGTGGGCAAAGATTCCTCCACAGTGATATCAAAGTCTGATAAAGTCTTGCAGAAAATGATTACTTCACGTTATTGCTGCTAAAGATGCTTCTGAATCTGAGCTGCTGAATCGTGGCGGGTGTAGATTTTTTTTTCACACTTCTCTTTATGTCAAAGCGATTCGTGTAAATCTGCAACAACTATTTGTAACCACTTGAGGGCAGCAGAAACACACTATCAAACTGACTAGTTAAACATTTTGCACATAGTTATCCGTTCACATATCCTGCAGATGCAGAGCACAGCTGTCATGTTTTGGCCTCTTTGAGTAATATTTTCTCCTTGTGGATGTTTGTAGTTTCTACAAGCACACAAATACACTATCTGTAGGTTTAGCTCTTAATGCTTCACTCTGATATTTCATTGCTTGCAAGGTGTCCCTGATTTTGGTTTTGGGCTGTAAAATTGAAAGCATCAAACTGAACAACGCTTCAGAACTTCAGTTAATCTTGTATTTCATCACAAGTCACACTTTTAACATCACACTTCGTGAAAATAACAAATATGATGCATAAATTAACCTTAAAGCTACTATAAATTTTATTTTAACAATCTATAACTCAGGTCAGAGTCAAAGCATTTTAATCCTCTGCAAATAAAAATCCAATACTCTTTCAAAGACCACAGTTTCGTCTGTACTTTCAGCGAGGATCTAGGCTGCTTCAGCCTGATTCCCACCACCTCTGTTTGCCTGGGTGACAATTCCCAGACATCCAGGAGCACGGATGCCTCCACCAGCTTTGCTTGGAGGAAGAGAGGCAGTCGAGCGGGAGGAGCGGATGACTCGCTGAGCTCTCTTCCCTACGAAGTGCTGTGCCACGTGGCCAGTTTCCTGGACAGCTTTTCCCTGTCCCAGCTGGCAATGGTGTCCCACCTCATGAGGCAGGTGTGCTCCTCTCAGCTGCAGGAGAGAGGGATGGTCACTCTCCACTGGGAGAGGAAGACCTACTCTCATGGAGGAGCCAAGTGGAGGGTGAAGCAGAGGGTAAGATTGGAGCCACGCTAACAGGACTCACAGTAGACATAATCCAAGATATTTCATGTTTATCAGAATCAGAAAGACTTTATTTATTCCCAAGGGGCAATTAAGATTAGAAGTAAATATTAGAAATAAAGGCAAGAATACAGCATAAAAGAAGGAAGATGTAAGGGACGAGTGCAAGTTTGGCTTTGAGCTGGAGGCACAAGAAATCAGATGATTGTTGATCTTGTTGTCATCATGTAGCAGGGTTGCCTTGATAGTAATCAAGTGATGCTAGATTTAGTTTAGAAAACACAACGCTGACGTTTCTTACCAGGCTGTTTAATTGTTGAAGGCCAAAGAAGTAAGCGCATGCAACATTTCACAGCAAAAAGCAAAAAGTCACTGAATGAATGCAATTTAACATCTTTGTAATCATGAGTCTTTTTTTCTGACTTCATGAATCACATAATTCATGCTGTGACCACTTGGAGCAGATTATATTAGAAATATTGACTTCACCCTAAAGAGCACCCTTATCTAAATATAATTGAAGCAACTTCAGAATAAATAAAAATGACAGATTGAATGGTTTCCCAGTTTGAAAAAGCAGAGGCCTGCAAATCACCTCATTTTTTAAACTACTGTAATAGTAACCATTCTGGACAATCAAAGCACTGAAAGATTTAATGTGAAATAAAATGGGAGATATCGCTCCCCCTTTTGCAATCAGGACCTTATATTTAGTTGCATCTCCATCGCTGTTCATCACTGCAGGTCTGGCAGTTCAGTACCTTGTTCTCTCCGGTGGATATGTGGTGCTTCCAGGATGTGCCGCCTATCTCAGAGCATCTAAAGGTGTGTCGTTATTATGAGAGGGAGTCCAGGACGGAGAAGATTTACCTGCCACGCATGCGAGAAGAAATCCAACACAACACAAGCTGCAAACCTCCCACTCTGGTTACCATGTTCCAGCAGAAGAGAATCATGATGTAGTTCACTGTAAACTGGTCTGTTTGGGGTTTTATTGCATGTTAACTTCTTTCCCCCCTCCTTCTATTCCTATATCTCCTGCCACTGCAGTTCACTTTAAAATTACAGGAGAAAAATCACAATAAATATAAAATTAAAGCTTACAGAGATAAGTTTTGGAGTCACATGTTGAACTGAATCTTAGAAGTTGCATATATTTAAAAATGATGTCAGAAGAGCACTGAAGTTAATTTTAATTATAAATAAATAAATAAATAAAGCTACAGATATCTGCTGTTTTTATTCACACGTTTCTTTCTCATTTACAGATGCTTTGCAAATGGTTATAAACTGAAATGAGAGGAATTTCATGACTAAATAGTATCACCAAACACTTTATCTTATGCATCCACATTTTATTTTATTTTGTGTTACGCCTGTAAACAAAACATATTTGCTTAGTCCGTTGCATAGCGTTAACCACGTGATGAGGTAGAAAACGGATTCAAGTCACTTGTGCAGGAGTAACACAGCTCTGCTTCCCCCTAGTGGTGCTCAGTGGTACTGCGCATGTTTTTGAGGATATCCGCTTTAAACATTTTATAAAACATCGCCACGTTCATGGTGGAGATGAGACTCAGGCCGGTGGCCCCCATCATCAGGACATAACGAGGAATGTGTTCACTGTGACGGGCTAGCCAGCGGCTCATCCAGCCCAGCGTGCAGGCACGAAACACCAGAAACCTGCAGATGAAACAGAAGAAACAAGCTGACAGATACCAGTCTACACTAAAGTCACCATGCAAGGCCCAGATAGTGAAAGCTTGGTATTCAGTATCTTGCTCAGTATCTGAGATATTGATGGGGGAGCAGCTGGGATAAAACTGGCACATCTGTGATTATTGGACAACAGTCTCAGGCAGATAAACACAAAACAGGCCTTTCAGGAAACAGATTAAAGAAGTAAAAGTAGAGCGCAGATGGTTTCCTGGAGGCCTCACAACTTTAAGCTCAAAAATTCTGGTTACACAACCAATTATTAGGTTTGGGGGGAAGTTTTTCGCACAGGGCCACGTCAGTTTGGACAGCTTCCCCCCCCCCCCTTAATAAACGAAGCCATCATTAAAAAAAATTAATGAGGCTTTATGGCTATGTTTGCATAATATTAACATTTATTTGATGTAACATATTCAAAAATGCTTCAAAATGCTTTTAAAAAGGTGTTTTATGATCTTTTCCCACCTCGCATACAAAAGATCATTTCTTCCTGCTAAAAAGAATTCCTGAACCACCTACGTTCCCAGGTTGAGCCAGCTGGTGATGCTGTAGGCGAGAGAGGGCTGAGGGGCGGTGAGTTCATTGCCTGGCTTGTTCCTCCGTCCTGAGAGGACGAGGAGCTGTCTGAGATGAAGGAAAACAGAGTTGATCTCTACCAGCAGAGACATCACTGCAAAACCTAGATAGAGGCGGGACGTCACAGCCAAACCGAAGCATGAGATCACCTGAGAGAAACGTTAAAACAGCACATGCAAAGAGACAGCAATACAACATTTTATTTACACGTTAATCATGCAAAAATCACAAGTTTTAATCATGGAAAATGTGAATTAGCTCATTTCAGACCCCCCAGAAATGAATGTCAGTAAGTGATATATAGAAACCTGGTGGACCACAATTAATAAAGGCTTTATTAATTGTGGCCATTCATAATTCATTCATAATTATGAATGAATTATGAAATTCATTCATAATTATGAATTTTTATGAATGAATTTTTACACACTATCATTAGTATTTGGAGGATGAATTTCAGGTTGTCAAGCTCCACCAGTCCCCTGAGATCAGCTGATCTGTGCCAGCACACACCAGCTGATGGCTCTGCTGATTGATCTCATAATTATCAGTTTTATATCGGATGTTATTGATGCGCGCTGTGAGGCGACGCTGCTGCCCTCCCACTATTGAAAATAATACAGCAGGAAATAACAGAATGACAACAGAAGAGAGTTTAAAATGTTACTAAATTGCTATAAATAAAGTTTGGTAAAAGAGTTATGTAACTAAACATTCTCTGAGATTTTTTTTTTTTGCATGAATTTAATGAATTAAGTATCTGGATAAATTAAAAACAACAGGAATGTGGTGACCCACTCTGAGAAAACTGGACGCAAACATATAAAACTTGAACCTTGAACTTTGATCAGAAAAGCTTGTGCAGGATTAACTATTCGCCACGTAAAAATAAATAACTTATTGTGTCTTTGGATAAAATAGAACCTGCATAGAGATACTTAGCAGCACAGTCAGGAGCAAACGCACCATGACACACCATGTGCTGCCTGAAAGCATGTCTGCTGTATGCGCTGACAGTAAAATCACAGCATAGAGCAGCACGACTGAGGTTTCGCTCACTGACCTCGTCGTTATCACCCGGATATGGGATGAGTGCTATCACCAGACTGACTCAACTACAGTGGGGCAAAAAAGTATTTAGTCAGCCACCGATTGTGCAAGTTCCCCCACTTAAAATGATGACAGAGGTCAGTAATTTGCACCAGAGGTACACTTCAACTGTGAGAGACAGAATGTGAAAAAAAAAATCCATGAATTCACATGGTAGGATTTGTAAAGAATTTATTCGTAAATCAGGGTGGAAAATAAGTATTTGGTCAATAACAAAAATACAACTCAATACTTTGTAACATAACCTTTGTTGGCAATAACAGAGGTCAAACGTTTACTATAGGTCTTTACCAGGTTTGCACACACAGTAGCTGGTATTTTGGCCCATTCCTCCATGCAGATCTTCTCAAGAGCAGTGATGTTTTGGGGCTGTCGCCGAGCAACACGGACTTTCAACTCCCGCCACAGATTTTCTATGGGGTTGAGGTCTGGAGACTGGCTAGGCCACTCCAGGACTTTCAAATGCTTCTTACGGAGCCACTCCTTTGTTGCCCGGGCGGTGTGTTTTGGATCATTGTCATGTTGGAAAACCCAGCCTCGTTTCATCTTCAAAGTTCTCACTGATGGAAGGAGGTTTTGGCTCAAAATCTCACGATACTTGGCCCCATTCATTCTGTCCTTAACACGGATCAGTCGTCCTGTCCCCTTGGCAGAAAAACAGCCCCATAGCATGATGTTTCCACCCCCATGCTTCACAGTAGGTATGGTGTTCTTGGGATGCAACTCAGTATTCTTCTTCCTCCAAACACGACGAGTTGAGTTTATACCAAAAAGTTCTACTTTGGTTTCATCTGACCACATGACATTCTCCCAATCCTCTGCTGTATCATCCATGTGCTCTCTGGCAAACTTCAGACGGGCCTGGACATGCACTGGCTTCAGCAGCGGAACACGTCTGGCACTGCGGGATTTGATTCCCTGCTGTTGTAGTGTGTTACTGATGGTGACCTTTGTTACTTTGGTCCCAGCTCTCTGCAGGTCATTCACCAGGTCCCCCCGTGTGGTTCTGGGATCTTTGCTCACCGTTCTCATGATCATTTTGACCCCACGGGATGAGATCTTGCGTGGAGCCCCAGATCGAGGGAGATTATCAGTGGTCTTGTATGTCTTCCATTTTCTGATGATTGCTCCCACAGTTGATTTTTTCACACCAAGCTGCTTGCCTATTGTAGATTCACTCTTCCCAGTCTGGTGCAGGTCTACAATTCTTTTCCTGGTGTCCTTCGAAAGCTCTTTGGTCTTGGCCATGGCGGAGTTTGGAGTCTGACTGGTTGAGGCTGTGGACAGGTGTCTTTTATACAGATGATGAGGTCAAACAGGTGCCATTCATACAGGTAACGAGTGGGGGACAGAAAAGCTTCTTACAGAAGACGTTACAGGTCTGTGAGAGCCAGGGATTTTCCTTGTTTGAGGTGACCAAATACTTATTTTCCACCCTGATTTACGAATAAATTCTTTACAAATCCTACCATGTGAATTCATGGATTTTTTTTTTCACATTCTGTCTCTCACAGTTGAAGTGTACCTCTGGTGCAAATTACTGACCTCTGTCATCATTTTAAGTGGGGGAACTTGCACAATCGGTGGCTGACTAAATACTTTTTTGCCCCACTGTATGTGCTTGTGTTCTCAGATTACACACTCAGGAGATGAAACAGTACTCAGATCCCGTATTTTAAATGGATGACAGAAATTAAGCCTATGTAAAAGTTCAATAAGGAAGATCTGTAATCACTCATCTGCCTGCTTTCCTGGCTCTTCGGCTGCTAGTCTGTTCATTTCATTACTACCACTTTCCCACGCTGGCTTCCTGGCTCCTTTGAGACGATCAGCCTCCACTCTGCGTTGTTTAAATCTGTGATCTCTTTTCAGACTCTCATCTCTCATCTTCACTTCACTCAACTCAGTTTTCATCTTCACCCCCACCAGCATCTCGACTCCGCAGGGTCTTGTCCAAAATCCTATCAAATCCTATCCTGTGAATAGCTGTACCACTCTACCTCCATATTCAAAAATGTAAAAAACAAAACAAAAAACAGCTCATTATGATCTCTTATGAGGTCATAATTTTCACTTACATTTGTAAGGACAAGGGAGAAGTATCTTAAGTATCTTATTAACTGAGATAGATGGATCTATTATTCCCTGTTTTTGTGTAAAATAAACTGATGTGTTCCCGTTACAAAAAGTGTATGTTGGTTCATGTTTTCACACTGTGTTAGCAAAAACACACCCAAGCATTAGACCCACAAAGGTCATTACCAAAGAGTGGTGGAGGAGTAGATCCCAGGACTGTTTGAAGGGCTGGTTCAAGGCCATGTCTAGGAAGTCGTGGATAAAATACCCTGGAGGAGATGTAGAAATATGTGTGCAGGCTCATGTATTTAAACAATGCTAAAGTATTAAACTGCTATCAAGTTATTTTTTGAAATGCAATGTATACACATTTGCATGTGTGTGTGTGTGTGTGTGTGTTTGTGTGGGCATCACCTGTGGATACAGCTACAAGACTGTGGGAGTGCAGGGAGCAAAAAGAGATCAGGTCCTCCATCATCTGAGGGTGACGGTAAAAGCTGCAGGGCGAGAGAGCCCACAGGAAGAGTGAATATCGCACGAGTAGAAAACAAACGTCCACACTACCCTGGCTGCTGCGCGCCTCTACGAACCATAAAACAGCCCCCGCTCCTGTCAGGCAGCTGTGAGCTAACGACGTGCTGACATTCCTCCATTTCCAGGCTTTCCTCTGTGCCGGCTGCGGTGTTGGCAGGACTCTGATGACTGCATTGAGCAGTTTGAAAGAGCCGGCAGAGCCTCCAGTGAGCAGAAGTGTTGATTTCAAATCCATAACAATAGTTGAGCGGAGTTCACCTCACGCATGTCCAGTGCATACCTCAGTGGAAACACGCTTTATGAAAAGAGAGCATGAGACGCTTGTGTCACTGTGAGGTCACTGTTATATATCATATATTGTTTCTAGTCTCTGCCCTCTAACACACACCAAGTGATAAACTCATAGCTGATAGTAAAGGGCCGTGGACACATAATGGTACGATTGCCTCTCAAGGAAAACAACCCTGGCTTTCATAACTCACTTTCGCTTCATCTTTATGACATCTTTTCAGCAGTACTGTTAGGTCTGCTGAACAGTTCAGCAGCTCTACTAGCCCCACACACATATGTACACACACCTACACAGCTCAGCTCCACACTCCTCACCCTAAGTTAATATGCTTGGCCTTTCTGTTGTCTTTTGTTATCACTGCGCACACCAAAAAAGGCCATTTGTAGACCTGATTAGAGTGATTTAGTGGAAGTCTCCCAGCAGCCTGAGACTTTGGCAGAAAGGTTAGGGATGGTTCATCATTACGTGATCCTAACTATACACCCCTGCGTGGTTTATAAATCTTGTAGGGTGATGATTTATTTTGTGCATCAATCTAATCCAACAGCACTGCCATGAATGCTACTTAAGTTTTCCAACAACTGTGATCCCAACAATGTTAAAAAAAGAAACCTTTTGTGAAAGCCGAGTTGATGACAAACTTGATGTTTGCACCGGATGTCCTTAATGAAATTCCTTGTGGCACATATGGGCTAAAATCTGATAGACGTGCAGCCTCGTGTGTGAATGTGACCACAGTGCCTGACTTCAGTGTTTCTGCTTTAGAGTGAATTATAACCACCTGTGGTTGAGTAAGTGTTGCTTTGTCGCCCCTCCATTCAGCGTTCAGCCTCGTCAGCCTTTCTCTGTGCTGCTGTTGTAAAAAAACAAAAGAGCAGGGTCTCCTTTCTCTGCGACAATACGGCGGCTGAACGTGAGCCGCCACAGTGCTCAAACTCTCCGCTCACTGCCTCACCGAAGACACTTTCCAGGGTGATTAGAGCCAAATCATCTACTTTTCACTGGACCAACTGGGATGCAGGTTGGGGATGGACTGGTTCCCTTGGAAATGGACTCCCATTGTTCAGCTGCTGAGAGGAAAGCAAAGTGACGCAGGACTCAAATTGTTTCCACCTGAGCGTCTGAATAACCTTTAATGTCCCTGGGGTTCGCCTGGGTGTCTGTGAGCTCTTACAGCTGAATCACAGAGATGTCGACCAAGCCGCGTGAGTAGCCTCAGCAGAGTGGTGTATGAAAGTAAACTGATGATCATTCATTTGATGACTCATTTATTTATTTATAATGTGTTTGGGCAGCCCGCGGAGAGCTCACAGACTCTGATTCAGAGAACCCATCAGAGGAGCTGACAGAGGTGGTTTGTCTGGAGTCAGACCTGCAGGATGGACAGTAAGGAGGGGATGGGGAAGCTGCAAACATACACCTGTGTGTTTTAACCACATAAACACTTCCTGCTATAAATTTTAAACTGGTCCCAGTGTGACATCTAAAACACTTGAATGGTTTATAGCAGGGATGTCAAATAAAAGGGACAGGGACCAGAAACGGCCCGGCAAAGAGTCCAATCTATTTCGTTTTTGTTGTTGTTTTTTGTCCTCACAAAAATGGTTAATTTCTGTGAATAAACCCTTTTTTCTATTATTACTGGTCAGTCTGAGAAATTGGACTTTTTTTTGTTATTTTCCAAATTTATTTCTTACAATTTAAGCTCAAAGAGTCTTGCTGAGAGATTTCTTTCTTTGCTAAAGCAGCATTTCTTGGCCTCTCTTTTTCTTAAATTAAGACATCTCAGGGATTAACCTTCTTTTCTTTGAAATAAAGGGGAATTTTCCTTGGGGCTGAGCTGTATGTACCTCACAGTGTAAAACGCATTTGACCACAAAAAACCCTTTATTTAGATTATTTAGACACTCTGTGGGGTCTAAATGACAGTGAGGGTCCCAGTAGATGAAAGGTCTGGAGTGAATATATGTCTGTGCCATCTGGTCTAAACTGTAGATCAGACAGTGAATACCAGCCTCATAAACGCGAGCCAGAGACACTGGGGCTATTGAACCTGTCTAAAACCCAACAATACTACGTCAGTTTTAGTGAAAATACTACCAGGAGGCCTTGTCATTGATTGTACCCTGTCAAAAACTCCCTAAGGTTGCAGTTTTATCAAAAAAAATACAGCCTCTGCTGGAACAGGGGAGGGGTAAAAGTGATTACAGTTTATAAGGAGGATAACACGACCACCTTGTCTGTGTGTCCACGCCCTCTGGCTGAACTGAAGCTCTGGTTTTCAGACTTTTTCTGGCACACCAGACTTCAAAATCAGAAAAAGGTTGATGGACCACAGACTACAGTTTTCATCGGGCGCTTTTTTTTTTTTTTTTTTTAAATAGAAAAGCCCAAAGTATTCAAAAACTATTTATGCCCAAAATGGTAACTTTATGTAATTTGATTACATGTTAATTTTTGTGCATAATTTTGTTGTATAAGTTCAATCTAAAACATTACATTTAATCCAATCTGGTCAACTAACTTACTTGATAGGTGTGCATTCAGTTTATACCCATTAATGATGAATTATTTTAATACATAAACCTTTGATTTTATACATTTCAGGTGCATTTTACTTAAAAAAAAAAAAAAATTTTCAGTCCAGATAAAGCCATCCCTGCAGACACGACGCTTCCACGGCTGGAGGAAAAGACCAAGTTGAAGTGTTAAACAAGCTTAGATGTACAATGAAATTTATCTTATTCTAAAAAATTAAAAACCTCTGTGTGTGTGTGTATGTGTGTCTGTTATCTCAGGATGATGGAAGTTGAAGTCGGACATCACGGTGTGCTGCTGACGCGCAGTGGGGGTAAATACAGTGCCATTGGGAACCAGTGTACACACTACGGCGCTCCACTTAGCAAAGGTATGAAGACAGGAAGTCTGAAGAGGAATTTCTGTGACATAGATGTATTTCAGTCTTGAGTCAAGTCTGGGTGCTTGTGTGGGCAGAAAAGTGTCATTTAAGGAAATTTACCTTGTCTGTGCACACTGTAAGCTATCAGACTGGTCTGAGCTTCATATGTGTTTCTTATGTTTTAATAATTTGTCTTCATCTTGTATTTTTCTTGTGCACATCTTTGTGTGTTCAGGTTTTATTTCGGGGAACAGAGTGCGCTGCCCGTGGCACGGCTCCTGTTTCAATGTCCACACAGGCGATCTCGAGGAATACCCCGGCATCGACTGTCTACCTTGCCACAAAGTATGAACCGGAGAGACAGACTGAGGCAAAGCTTATGAGCACATTTGCTGTTGTTTACATGTTTTTATTTTCTCTTTTGAAGGTCCATATTCAAAACAGCAAAGTGTACGTGTCCATAAATAAAAAGGTAAGTATGTTACCTTTTCTGTTTTAGTGATATGAGGCCATTTTAATCTCCTGGTATCGATCTCTTCAGCGAGGAAAGAAGGCCATACGCAACTAATTCTGAAAACCTTTGTCACTGAACACAGCTCCCCGCTGCATTCATAAACACTAGTTAAAACCCAGCTACAGAAGGAAAGAGAGGCTGAAATTATTGCCAGGGAGTAACTGTGGGAGGGAGAACCTGGATGTTTATGGTGGAGGCGATAAACACCAGTTGATGACCTGACTCCAACATAGCAGACTCCTGGTACTTCTGCAACCCAAATCTGTGACCCACTGAAACAGTTAGCACATTACAAAACTTAACAAAAGAGGTCCTTTGCAGTTGAAAACACAGATTAATCAAGAATGGGGAGCATATTGCTTTAAAAACTAAAACAGTTATCATTTTGTTGTTTTTAAAAAGAGGCGATGCTACAAAGTGGGATTTCCCTGCTTTTCTTAAGTGTGACGTGTCAATAAATTCATACTAACCACATTTTCCCCTTAAAAATCATTAAAATATCAGGTTTTATCTTGTTAGTTCATCACTGACACAAACTCTTATGTTTTATTTTGATTCACATTTTTGGAAACTAGTTTGTAGCTGAAAGTTGCAGTGAACAAATGCACTGAAGGGCTGTTTCATGTGACTGGCTGATTTGATTTGAACCTAAGAAAGCAACCGTGAGTGTATTTTTAGGCAACTGAAATAATATCCCATGTATAATTTTCTGTTTGTAAATATCACTGTTGGTACCTACTGATGACCTGACCACGTGTTTGATCCATGATTCAGACTCTCAGGCAGGAGAAAAGGATAAAGCGTATGGGCACTGCAGTCCCAGGAGTTACTCACACTGTTCTGCTGCTGGGAGGAGGTGAGTGTGGACCAATATGTGTGTGTGGTTGTGTGGCTTCAATAGGGCACTTAACTGGCATCTTCCACCATGTCCTCTCAACAAATAAGTAAATGTAACAATTTTGCCTTGGGATTTGAGTAAATGTGTCAGGAAAATAAGATGCTTCTCTGATCTTGCAAAAAAGTACGTATGCTGTACATGGATACGTGCAGGTATTAGATTGAGTTGCCTCTAATTTGCTTCCTTTGTGTGTGTGTGTGTTGTTTTGTGTAAGTGCAGGAGCCGCTTCACTCATTTGTGCTGAGACGCTGCGGCAGGAAAACTTTGGTGGCAGGATCATTATGGTGACCAGAGAAGACCTCCTACCTTACGACAAAACACGTCTGAGCAAGGTTCAGCACAGCGAATAACTCGACACAAACACATGAAAGTCTCTTTATGAATTTCCTTCACTTCACTGGAGTTTCGCTGATTTCACAGGTGATGAACGTGGAGAGCGACAGCATCCTGATGAGGAGGATGGAGTTTTTCCATCAGTATGACATAGAGGTGTGGCTCAGGAAAAAAGTGAGTACTTCCTGTATGACAACATCCTTCATGTGCTTGCATCTGTGTTTTATCTCATAGACATTGTGACCTTGAGGTAAATCTTCATCCGGACAGCAACACATGTGGGAATGACTTGCTATCTGTGTGATTGAGTCATGCTTTGAAACTGGTTGCTGATGTGTTTGCAGGCGCTTTCCGTGGACACAGACAAGAAGACGGTCACATTTGATGATGGTTCAGTCCAGAGCTACGACCAACTCCTCATTTCAACTGGCTGCAGGTACAGACAACCTCACAAATATGTGTACAAACATATACTTGGCTCCAGCATAAACACCTTTTCTAGCCTCAGGCAGGCATCAATTATTCCCCAACTAAAATATTATTGTTAGTGTCCTCTCAGTTTTATCATATATTTTTAAGTCTGCACATTTGATGGAAATGTTTAAATAAGAAATATATTATAATTCACTTTTACGATAAAACTAAGGAGACTTTATTAAGCTGAGTCTCAGAGTAACAACACCTTTTCTGAAAAAGCTGGGTTGCTGCATAAAAGGTACCTAAAACAGCATGCAGAGGTCTGCAAATCTCATAAACCGACAGTAGAAGATAGAAAACACATCAAAAATTTAAAACGAGAAAATTTACCACTTTAAGATATAATTAGTCGTTTCAAAAAATCTGAGAAAGGATCATGGTTCCTGCTGTGGAGCATCCACTTTACTTGACAATAGAGTGAGTTGCTTCTGATCCCTGTCCTTTAGAGCAAAGGGTCTGGATGTTCCTGGCATGAACTTGGGGAATATCAAGATGTTGGAGACGCCAGAGGACGCCCGGCAAATCCACGCAGCCTGTACGGGCTCCGATGTTGTCCTCGTGGGAACCTCATTTGTTGGTACTGATTACTATGGTTTAGAGCTGGGCGATAGAACGATAACAATATGTATTGCGAAATAACTTTTTCTCGATAGAAAAGTTAAACTATTGCGATAGGCCTCATCTCTCTTGTCCTCTTAAAAAAAAGAAGAACAGCCAATCCAAATTAACTAGCGCAGAGCCGAACCAATCACAGCCGCAGCGTCACGTCACGTGACTTGTTACGTACAGCACAAGTGCCAAGCCGTACGTGTGTATTTGTTTGGAAAGCAGCCAGCCGCCGTGCCGCCCGGGTAATGGAGGAAATGAGTGTGCCAACTAGAGAAAAATCAACCGAGAGCGTGACCGAAGGTTACCGAAGAGAAAACAGATGATGGTTCCAATGCAGGTGTTCTGGGAATCCATCCTACCTGACAAACCATCCTACCCGAAATTACACGAAATTCAGTGGCGTCCTACCTTTGTGAATATAAGCTACAAACATACTCTGACGGGTAAAATTATGTGCCAAACCATCCTACCTTTGTAAATGTGATGTACAAGCATACTTTAACAGCTAAAATTAAGTGGCGAACCCTCCTTCCTTTGTGAATATGAGCTAGAAGCATAAATTTACAGCTAGAATTCAGTGGCAAATCATCTTACCTTTGTTAATAAGAGCTAGAAACAGTCTGACGGGTATAAATACGTGTCAAACCATGCTACCTTTATGAATGTGAGCTACAAGCATACTTTGATGGGTAAAATAAAGTGGCAAACCATCCTGGCTTTATGAATGTGAGCTACAAGCATACTCTAAAAGGCAAAGTTAAGTGGCAAACCATCATACCTACTTACATTTGTGCTGGAATTACTCTGTGACAGCAGAAATGTGCATAAACTACTTACGGTAGGACGTTTTGTCAGAACACCGGAGAGATTGTCGAACGGAAGAGCCATAGAAGTTCCGTAGTGTGACGGTATTTCGGCTATTTCAAGTCTGACAAAAAACAGAGTAGCGCGCACTGTAAATTGTGCCGAAAGCAAGTCTGGAAATACAATAAACCGGTGCATGCTCAATCTCTGACTGAATCGCTAATTCGTCATTCGGATTTTGTCAGACTAAAGTAACTGTTAAAACTGTTTGAAAAACTAAGCTATACAACAAGGAGAGATTGAGAATTTCCTTTTAGTTCTCAGTTTATTTGATATTGACAATTTTGTCTGTTCTTCTGTAAAACAAACTAAGATTTATTTTTAGAATTAATATTTTGTTTCTAAGTGGAATTGACAATTTAGTAGTCTGTTTTGTTTGTTCTATTTTGAAACTTAAACGCTTTAGCGGCTGCCTTTTGTGTAGTTTGCAATATTTGCCTTTATTTATCTGAAAAAGTCTCATGTTCCTTAAGTACATCTACCCTGTTGAACTTATTATGGGAAATAAATATTTAAAGCAAAACAAGCTGCTGATTATTTCACATTTTACTTATATATATCTTACAAATATAGTTATTTGGCTTATATCGTGATATATATTGTTATCGCCTGAAATGAAAAAAAACATATCGTGATATGAAAAAATCTTATATCGCCCAGCTCTACTAAGGGTACTATGTGCACATTTGTATTGCCTGGATTTGTGTGGAAAACAAAGCTAGTGGAATTATATGCTTTATGTGAAAACTTCCTTTTTTCCTTTCTTCCCCATTTTTATATAGACCCAAAAGCCTACAAAAGAGAGGAAAATAAAAAAATTAATTTACAGCATCAACACCTTTTAGCTTTATTTTTCTTTTTCTCTTTGTCTTTTTGTTCACATCATATGTCAAATATTAAGTAAAATATATTATTCACACTGATATTCGCTCCAGCACCTACAATTACATGTTGCTTTCAGGCATGGAGGTGGCATCTTACTTGACAGACAAAGCCTCCAGTATCACAGTGATAGGCAGCAGTGAAATGCCGTACCAAAATACATTGGGTCCTGAAATCGGCAAACTCACCATGACGGTAAGAAAGATGAAGAGATGGAGATGTACGTGTTATACCCTGACAGTAGTTCATCTCCAGCTTACCTATTTGTTGTTCACTCTTGTTTCTGTAGATGCTGATTGAGAGAAATGTGAAATTCTACATGAATGATAACGTGACAGAGATCCGAGGTGTGAATGGCAAGGTAAAGTGAGGAGATAAACTTCATTCCAGTGTCACGATATGCACTGGCAGAACATGTGGAGGGAGGAAGAGGACCCAAATGCAGACACTTGGAGCAAAACTATAATATAACAAAAGGCGAGCCGTTTATTTGTGGCTGGGAAAAGGTACAAAACAAAAGGCAGATGCAGACTGAGGCGAAACTAGAACTAAACTGGGAAAAACTAAATGCTAAACACAACAGACAAAGAACAAAACCTTGAACATGACAAAAACCTGGAAACATAGAGGCGTGACGAGAACTCAACAGACGACCTGACAAGGAATCAATGAAAACACACAAAATGCACACAGGAGGTGATCAGGGGAAGTGGAAACACATGGGTGACAGCTGATTAGAATAAACATATTGATGCCACAGGGGAAGTGAAACTAAACACAACGAACACGGGACACCAAACCTCTTCAAAATACAACGGGAAACATAATGAGACGCAGACATGAAACGCATGAAGAGCAACGGAGACTTAAACACAGGCGTGAAGACACAAGGGAAATCTAATAAACAATGAACTATAACAGGGCATCATAGGCAAAATAGAAATGAACTTAGATAAGCTAATGAACTTAAACATAAACCATAAACATCAAAATATATTAAGACTCAAAACGCTGGGTCAAATGGCCCAGGATTGTGAAACCTAGTTTTAGATAAGAATATCAGCAGTTTTATCTTCAGTAATGAAAAAAAACACTAACACTCAGTTCTTCCTGTCACGTTCTGTTTTTTTTTTTTCCTCAAGGTGAAGGAGGTTGTGCTGAAAAGTGGAAAAGTTATCCCAGCTGAAGTTTTGATTGTAGGTATTGGTAAGTGGAAACATATCAGAGTCTTTTATGAGTCTTTTATTAAGTAACACAGAATTCTTGAAAGCTTTTATAGTCAGTATATGTATATATTCACTTATATTACTGTTGCCAGCATATTGTAAATATGTCTGATGTTAATGTTAAATGACTTGTTACAATTGTATACAAATAACTGAGTGAAATGACCTGATTAACTGCTCCTATTTTTCCTCCATTAGGCACAATGCCAAACTCAGAGTACCTAAAGGACAGTAAAATACAGATGACCTCAAAAAACTTTGTAAAGGTCGACAAGGTAGGCTAATGGTCAGTGGTTCACCCGATTATCTACAGCACATAAGCCTGACTTGTACTTTTTCCCCAAACTTGTGCTTTGGAACACTGATCATCAGTTCTGTGTGTGTATCCCTCCTGCAGTACATGCACACCAATGTCCCCGATGTCTTCTGTGGTGGTGATCTGGCCATGTTCCCACTGGCCATGGCTAAAAACAGGATGGTTAACATTGGACACTGGCAGATGGCACAAGCACAGGGTAAAGCAGGAAACATAGACTTAACTGGAAAGTTTCACAAAGAGACTTTGATGCACAAAATCAATGTTTGACATTTACCATGGGAAGCACAAAAGCTGTTAAAACGTCATCTATCGGAAGCGGGACTAAATTCACGAGAATTCTGGGTGAATTTATATTACTTAAAGTGCCAAAACTGACATCAACATTGTCAACCTTACCTTTGCTCTCTCCTTCAGGCTGGAGTGTTTACTAAGCATTCTGATGAATACAAACAATAACAAATTAAATATCAATTTGCATATATACATTTTCATTTGTATAATTTTTGCTATTGCTTAAAAATGTATTGTGCTACAAGGCTCGCAAAATTTCAAAATCTCTGGTAGCCCTTCGGGCAGGCATTCTTCAGTTTTTGGTAGCCCAAAATAAATTTAAGTAGCCCGAATAAAAAAAGAAATTATTTTTACGTTTTGTTTCCTTTACAATATTATACATTAAAGTATAATATTGTAACGGAAACAAAAATTAATCAAAAAAAATCGTTAAAATACAAATCACAACAACTGTATAAAAATTAAAACCATCAACTCAAATACTTGGTTCTAATTGAACAGAAATTTCTATGAACTTGTAAGAACTGTGTAGAACATGAATCAGTCTGTGTCAGATCCTGAATCTGAAATTTTCACTGAAGTCACGGGTAAGAAGTAAGTGGAACCAAGATCTAGGCCATTTGCTTTTTGAAGTTTGCAAAGACTGCTAAATTCTGCCAATGGTAGTTCACTCTTTGCAATATAGCACGCTGTTCTAAACAGCTTTTTCAGGAGTTCTTGTTGTGCTTGGTTTATTTGTAGTATGTTTTTTTGCAATTGGTGTTTGTTCTGGGAAAGATACTGCAGACTGGGCAATAATGCATTTCTTGCAGTTCTCATGAGTTCTGATGGGGTCTTTCTTAAAATGACTGGTCCCAGTAACAAAGGCGCTTGTCGACTCAGAAATCAAATGAAACTCACAACACACCTGGCAGAACATCATGTTATTTAGCTCGTCATATTCCAGCCACAGAAATTATTTTGTCCATGAAACCAAAAAAGCTGCGCTTTCTTTTTGCCTCATAGTCTGATTTGTCCAACACGTTCTCACTCCCAAAGCGTAACATTTTAGGCTAGGTGACAAATCGTCAACATATTACGTTTTCGGCTACCCACCACATTCTTAAATGACGACCTCGGAAAAATGAGGAAATGTGAGAACCGTATGGACTCAATCTACACATGTTCGCTCTTTTCCTTCAAATAGCTTAGAAACACGCTATTTAACATCATTTAAGTCCTGTTTAAGGTGAGGAAAAAGGTTATGGTTAGGGCTAGGGATAAGGTTAGGTTTAGGGCTGGAATACAGGGCTGGAACGTTGATTACCGCGGGGGCGTCATTGCACTGGATTTCAGCCATAACCCGCCGCGTACCATAAGAACGCCGAAAGTCTCCTTTCGCGTTCCTAAGGAACGCCGCGGGATGTGACAAAACGTCGCCATGTTACACCTCGGGAGTGAGAACAGGCTCGATTTGTCATATCTTTTCCGTTTTGTGATCGGCTTTTCTTTGGCTGCCCCTTCTTCACCCTGACCTGTCTTATTTGGCTCTGCAGAACTAAAATACCAGCGTAAATCCTGCTGCTTTTACACACGTACTTACATAATGATCAGCGGTTCTTTGCGCACTCAACCTCTGACATGTTTAAGCTTGCTGCGAGAGACTTCACTTGTCGCGTTTGAATAGTAAGCTAATGAGTGATAAGACGATATCAGAGGAATTGGTGCGCAATTAATCGTCACTCACCAATCAGTGCTGCCGCTCTCTATACACCGTTCGCGCGATCGCAAAATGAAAATGAAAGCAAAAAGCAAGCGCAAATTCAAACGCGATTTCAATATGTCACATATTGACAGTGGCTCATCGATGCCAATGACAATGACATTACTCAGCTACATTGGCGAAAGAATGCAAAAGCACTGACATATATTTTCCTATGATAGCCCGACGGGCAGGGCTGAGTTAGATTTTGGTAGCCCGACTGGAAAAATCGCTAGCCCCGGGACGTCGGGCTAGCGATTTTGCGAGCCCTGTGCTATTGATTCATGGTCTCAAAAACTCATGTATAAAATATGATACACTGGGTGTTACAGGGTAAAATCCCATATATGTCATTTACATGTTAAACTTTTTTGTGTGTGTTAAGGGAGAATAGTAGCTCTGAACATGCTAAACAAAACAGCTGAACTGAACTCAGTCCCTTTCTACTGGACTGTCCTTGTGGGTAAGACCATCCGATACACAGGTGGGTATACTCACACACGTAAATATTTATTGGAACACAAAAAATCAGGTGTCTTATTATCATTATTTATGTGAAGTTATTACATCTTTCTTTTCAGTCTTTGCCATCCAAACTGTTTATTTTACTGCTTGAAAACACTGTATATAAACCCTCTGTGATAGATTTCATATGTTTCTGCATGCCATTGTTAAATGTTTGCTTTGGCTGTGTGCAGGCTATGGGGAGGGATACACTGAGCTCGTGATAAAAGGAAAGTTTGAGGACAGGAAGTTCCTCGCATTGTACATTAAGTAAGTTGTTGTTGAAACTGTATTCAACTGTGATAGAAAAAATGTAACCATTAAATAAATACCCAGATGTGTATGTTTGGAATGTTTTTTTCCCTGTAGGGATGAGGAGGTCATAGCAGCAGCTGGCCTGAACTTTGATCCAGCAGTGTCGGCAGTAGCTGAGAGACTCGCAACAGGAAAAGTCATCACAAAAAACGAGGCCCAGTATGTAAAATCATTCTGTTTGTTTTACACTTGGTTTCTATATTCCCATCTTCTGATTATTTTAGTCAAACTGAATCTGAACAATATGACTCCAGAGAGACATGTGGGGACATTTATTTTTATGAAAAATGAGCCATGTTTCTTCCCTAGAGGTTGGTGGAGTCCAAAAAAAGATCTAACAGAGTTTCATTGTTTAAGTTAGACACCACAGGTGGTCAGGAACATGACTTCAAAGCTGTTTTGACACATGATGTCCAGACATTGTTCGGATAATCAAGCCATTACCTTGTTTCAAGCTGTCCTTTATTACACGTAGCATTCAAAAGAGATTCAGACAAATTCTAACTACACAAATATTCCTTTTGTCTCTAGTGATGGCTGGGATCTGGGTAGAACATGCATGCTTCTCACATGGGCTTAATCAAACCTTTCATAGGCTTTGTAAAAATCTCAGATCACTAAAATTTGAAAACAGTTTTTCATGGCATCATTAGAGAAGTCCCTGCATAGGTCTGCATAGGTCAGTGTCTTTTTTGCGCATGATATAATCTTGTTTTGAAACCAAACATGATGAATGAGGTGCATATCTGACTAAGAAATATGGAACAATTTCAAAATACAGCATATCCTGTTTAACGCTCAGAAAAAATGTTTCCTGAGACCCTGCTACTTCTAGCAGCAGTCACATCAATAAACAGATGATCTGGCAGCCATACATGCCCATGCCCTAATGCTGTCAGCATGTTTCAAGTTAATCTTGGTTTCATCTGTCCAAACATTATATTAGAGCTGCATTTTCTCTTTACATGTTTTCTGGTAAAGTCTAATCTGACCTGCTTGTTGTAAACGCGCTGTGTTTCCATTCTTGAAGGCATCTCTTGATTGTTGACCATAACAATGATACCTCCTTAAGAGTATTCTTGATTTTTAAATGCTGAATGTTGTGAAGTTGCTTTACATAGCCTCCATCATCCTGCACTTACAGTTTTAAGAATGAGCTAGAATGGTCATTTAGCCACTCCTAATTTTTTTCCTCTCAGGTTTGGTTTGGTTTGGTTTTTCAATCTAATGATGACTCACTCGCTCACTTGCTTTGGTATCTCTCTGGAACTCTTATTGGGAGTTCTGCTTAATTTCTGAATGAATAGCAAGAGAACAGACCTTCAAGGTCATATAAGCACCTGACAGTCATCTGTCCAATTAACTTTGAGCCTCTGAAAAAAGGGAGCTATGTATAAAAAAATGTTTTAAAAATGGATGTATCTGTTGCAATACATTTGTTAAACATCTTGAATTAAAGCTGAAAGTCAGCACATCACATGGTGATTGATTTAAAATTCACTGTGCTGGTGAATGGAGGCAGAAAAACACAAGATAAGTGGAAATCCACATAAAAGCATTTTTTCAAATATTTTTCCTCTCTCTGACAGATCAGACGACCTGAGCTGGCTGCAGCTGTCCTGATATTCAGCTCCTTACACTCGTCTGTCCAATGTTCGTTCCTCCGTATGTCTCTTCTTCAGCACGGCTCACAAAAAGGACCAGGGGGAGTTTGGAAATGTGGATTGAAACTTTTCAGTCGGAAGAGACAAACTTCACTTGTGGAGGGAAGGAGCACCAAACACAGTGAAAGCTGCAGTAACAGCTCAGCATCTAATACGGGCTGTGTGGAAGTGCATACCATGCATTCAGTGTTCCTGTGAGGGGGAGTCCAAATGTCAACAACAGATACCTCAAAAAGATGCAGCTTATAGGTCTTCTTTTTTAAATCGATTTTTTTTTGTCATTAATTTAACAGATTTTTTTTTTATTTCATGGATTTATGTCTCCAGGAGTGTTTCAGTAACAGTCCAGAGACATCGCTGTTTAAGATGCCTCAGTATGTTATCTGCTGTTAGTATTTAAAGCTGACTTTTACTTGGATGGGGCAGCTGGAAAAACATAAGTGACCTTAATGCCCACTACATCTGCGTTCGTGGTCCGGTCAGTGAGTTGGGGGGTGGGGGGTGGGGGATTAGGAAAACAGAGGCAGCAGTGTTCAGCTCTTTGAAACAGAGATGCTGAAACAGGCAATGGTAACAAAACACACCAACAGCAAACAATAGCCCTGCAGCAAACAACGAACAAAAGCACTGCACAACAGAAATGCTGCGTTTCTCTCTCTCCCCCCGCCTCAATCGCTCTGCTGCTATCTTTAATTCACACCTCAGCTTTTACTGTTCGCTCTCAGCAGGATGCCTCAGTTCACCCAGGACCTTTCAGGGCCAGATCCAGTTAGTAGTACCAGTACCAGTAGTGATATTTTAGGTGGTAGTAGGTGGTAATGGCTTTTTTTCTCTCTGTACTAATGTTGCATGTCAAAGATTTAGTTTTTTTTTCTTTGCAAAGGGCAGGCTAAACAGTTTTTTTTTATTACCATTTGAATTGAAACTTGTTGCCTGCCATTTTAACAGAATCGAAGCTCTTATCTTATGTAAGAGAAATAAAAATTGGCTAATTGTGCAACCCTAAATATAATGAAAATCAAGCTCTGGTGATGCAGGGGAAAAATGGCTAATTTTACGGATAATTATGGATAGAGCAGGTGTATTTCATTGCACAGGAGATGACTGACTCCTGTGATATTCAAGTTACCTCATTTCTGTATGTACAATGCATTTACAGTATAATGCTGTAAATTCACAGGAACCCAGTCACTCTGGTACAGCAAGTAATCTATGATATCCTCGGTATAAGAACATTATTAGATTTGTTTTCTTGAGGTGACAAGAAGAAGACACATTGATGAGCATCATCAGCCCTCTTGTTAGTAACAGCGTTGTTATCATTTCAAAGTGATTCTTGATGCCAAGAGTAAGAATAAAAGTGAAGTACTTGTCATTTAAACATTTTTGTCCTGTTTTTAACTTTGAATTAAAAAAAACTCAGGCATATCAGTTTGGTCTCTGTTGTATTTAGTGACTCATGAGAACATATGATTCACTCAGAGAGGGACTGTTCTGACATCTATTGTCCAGCAGTGGTAGTGTTCCTACACAGAGTGGACAGAAACAGGAAGTAATCTGTCCCACTTCATAAATGTACACCTATAATTACACTTAATTCTTTATGTGATTTGAAGGACATTTAAGATGTTGTACGTTACTGTATTTGCTCATCAAACATCTTAGAGACAGTAAAAAATCTATAGCACAAAGAGCCTTAAGCTGCATCCACACATGAAGTGATTTTGAGTTGTGTGGTGACCAGAAACCTTTGAAAGCCAATGAAACTTGGCAGCGATTGCAGGTTTTAAGAAAACCCCCCCACTAGTGACGCAAAGTGGGCGTGTCCTGAGATAACTTTCTATGCAAGCAACGGTGATAGCACAGGATACCTATGATACACATATGACAGGGTAGTAAAGAACATTAGATCAAGGGTGTCAAACATAAGGCTCAGACCAGCAAAGACTCTAATTTGGCCCACTAGACAACTATAGAAATATAGAAATGTATGTTTTTTACAATGAGGCTACAGTTAAAAAAATAATAAATACATAAACAATTAAATAAATTAAGGACATTTTCTGTGAATTAACAGAAATGTTCAGTTTCATCAATATTGCACAGTCTGGGCAATGAGCTAGTTCAACTTTTTACATGTTTATTTCTCATAAAGCCCAAACAGTAGTGTTGACAGATTTTGTTCTTATCATTTAGAAAAACTAAGATGTAATGTTGCAACTGCACTACTTTTTTTATATAATAAGATGTATCAGGGATTAAATGTCGTGGCTAAACGTCTTCACATTGACACAAAGGGGAGTGTCTGGCCCACTTATGGCCAAATTGGTTTGTATGTGATGCAACATGCAAAATCAGTTTGACATCCTTTCATTAGAGGATTGACATATGACAGGGTAGTAAATACATTATAGGGTTACCTAGGCAACCACAGCCTGGAACGTCTACCAGTAGCCAAACCTCTGTGTCAAAGTGATGCTTTACAGACAAACTGCTTCCTGTGTGGACGGGGACACATCATACTACAATTGGTTTATGCATATGTATGGATGTATGTTTGCATGTTCCCTGTTTCCTCATGGGGGAGTGGAGCAATCTTGATGAAACTTTGCATAAACATTGCTTAGGGAACTGCGAGTGCCGGCATCTATTATGCATATACAAACATTTTCCGAAAATCACATATACTGTTAAGAAAAAATGAAATGAACACTTTATATTTAGACTACAGCATCAAGTCAAACTTCTAGAATATTGATCTGTTCAGTTAAGTAATTGAAGGGGTTGTTAATATGTTTTAGCTGCTTTGACGAAATTAACAGCAGGTGGACTAGAGGGACAACAACGAGACAAGCCCCCAAACAGGAATGATTTTACCGGTGGAGGCCACTAACATTTTTTTCCCTTCTCATCTTTTCTGATTTTTTTTTCAGTAGTTTGGCATTTGGCTAAGGTCAGTATCACTACTGGTATCATGAGGCAATACCTGGACATTTCACAGTTCAACGAGCACTTAATAGAATGTCGGATTAGAAAGGTGTGTCACAAAATCACAGCATCATACTATAATCATAATAGCTTATATATGTATGTATATTTGTATGATCTTTATCTCCTGCATGTAGCGTGGCTACATAATTGTGGCTATAAAGTTCAAATGTGATAAACAGACACCCACTGCCATTTATCAGTAAGGGGTTTAGTGTTACACAGTTAACAGTTTAGAGGAGCAACAAAGAAGAAGAGAGAAATAATGAGTTTATGATTTTTCACATTAAATTGTTGCTCCATCGTGTCACCAACCAGCTTTTTACTGTGTTTACTGTATTGTGCTTAGTCTGACAGCAGAGCAGCGCTTTGTTACAGTCACATTGCCACCCCCTCTCTGCTGGACATCTTTCTTTGTGGTTCTCATGCTGTAATGGATCAGCTCCCCTTCACTTCACTGACAGATGTGAGTTGGGTTCATGTTATGTGATCTCGACCGGGTTTTTGCCCTGAAAGATCAACTTAACTTCTTAAGGTGTGCTCAGCAGGAGGCGTTCTTGTCGTGAAAGCTGTGGCATTGTGATCCTAAGCATTTCTGTTGGGGTGTTTTAAAGGGTGTTCAGCTGCTCAGTTTCTCTTTGGTCCAGTGTCTTAACAGCACCCTAGGATCTTTACTTTGTGTCTCACACTGCATAAATCTATTTTAAACTGTGAACAAATAAATCCCGAGGCCACTAACAGCATAAGGCTCTCTTTTGCTTCTTTAATTCAGTGTCTGCTCAGCTGCAGTAATGACGCAGCCTCCTGCTGGTCACATTTAGCTGGAACCTTTTTCTCTTTAGGAAAAGTCTGTCTTAAGGCGTCCTGGGTTTCTTTTAACAGAGCCTCTCTGTGTGCAATGTACCGCTGCCGCCTGTTGGCCCTATACTGCTCCAGTCTCTTTGCCTCAGCCTGGGGATCCTGCAGCACTCCCTCCCACCTCAGGCTGAGAGTCTGAGCTGGGAGAGAGTGCTGCGGGACATTGAGCACTGTCACGAATCCCTGAGCAGTATCTCCGCTTCCATCGCTTTTATGGTTCTCTGTCAGCGTGGCTGGAGAGTCCTTGCTGTGTTTTTTCCTCTGTCGTTTTCGTTTCTTCTTAGTGGAGGCTCTGAGCTTGGGAACCTGGTCTTGGGACTGACCCGGACTCTGAGGAGGCACAAGGGCCAGCGGCAAGATGTCAGGAGGCAAAGATACAGCCAGAAGTTTCTCTGTAGGGAAGCATTATAAACATGTAGGGAAACTAGCAAACAAAACTGAGGCCTCCTATTACTAATGACTTCCTATGGAGATTAAGGACTTTTGGCTTGGGTTACAGGAGAGAGCTATAATAGGTTAATGAGGAGGCACGGGGTCGATTCTCTAATGACCTATTCAAGTGATTTGAGGGATGAAACATGAGGGTCAGATGTTTTTCCATGCCTTTTCTTTTTTTCTCTCTGCAGCATGACCAATAATAGATCAATGCTGTGCTGTGAGAGAGTTTCAAGAGCTTTTTATTAGGTCACAGTTTATCATTTCAGAATGGTTTCTGTACTAACTGGTAGCATGGACTCCATCAGAAACATACATTTCATGGTCTGCTTCTAATATCCTTTCAATAACAAAAAATGTGGCACTGTAATTTAATTTCCTGTCCTCTAACGTGCCCTCGAGGCACAAATCTAATTTTCAGTGCTTTTCAGCACGAGGACTTCATTTTTCTAGATTTTGAGGTTGTCTTTGATTCAGAGATAGGCAGGTAGATCCATCACATATTCTTTTCATAAACTTTCAGTGTAGTGATTTTACTAGCTAAGGGAAAACACATAATATTATATATGAATCAGAACTTGAGTTCCACTGATAAAAAAAAAAAAAAAGAGAATAAAATACCTGCATTTTCTAGGGCACAGTTGGAAACAATGCCTTTGTTTCTTTTCTTCTTTGTCTGCATACTGGTGTCTCAGTGCCGATGAGTAGGTCTGCTCACGCCAAACCAACTGATGAACAGGATAAAATTCTTCTTAGATTATTCTTCTTACTCACTGCAGACAAGAAACCTCGGTGGAAACAAGTAGCCTGTCAGCAGCTGCCCTTCAATCTTATTTATTTAAAATAAATACGTTTTCTACAAACGGGGGGAGATGGGCTAAGTACTGCGAGCTGCAGAGCTACCTTTTGTGCCTCACAATCACGCTACACCGCCAAGTTGCCAAGTGACGCCTCTCCATGGCAACAGGACACACCTTCCCAGAGAAGAATGTCTCCGGGTCTCGTCGACACGTCAAACGAAGTAAGCCGAATTCGAGCTGCACGGTTCGTCTTTGCTCTGTGATCCTGACCGAGCTGCCAGCTGCCAGTGAATCAATCACTTTGACAATGAAGACATTTTAGAAACAGAAGGATGAACCTCATAGACTTTATTTGTTTAGCTGTTTTTATCTGACGGATTAAGTTTGCTGTTGATTTGGGAACCACGAGAAAGTTGATGGGAATCACGGGAAATCATGAGAAAGTTGAAATTGAAAACAAGTCTTATTTTTGCCTTCTGGGGAATACAGTGACTTGCATAAAGCGCGAATAGGAAACCAGTGACAGACAGATATTCTGTATTTGAAATCGGTACGTTACACACATCATAAATGATGTGATCGTTACCGAGGGTTAAAGTAGTTGACCCCGACGTGATTTGAACACGCAACCTTCTGATCTGGAGTCAGACGCGCTACCGTTGCGCCACGAGGTCTGTACTGTACAGCAAACAGGTAAAAAATAAAACACTGAAAGAGCTACGAGCATTTCTATTACATAAGATTTTCTATTTTTTCCATTTTTTTTTTACGGGGGAATTTTCTTTGTCTTTTGTTGAAAAGGTTATAAACTTTTATTTCTGTCTGGCTGACAGAATACAAATCAGTCTAGTTTAAATAGAAATGCTCAGACATGCATCCTGTTGTCCTGTGAAATGACTCTTCATAGCACGCACAAACTTCAGATGAAACCTGTTGGTCTAAACTATTTGAACTATCTGTGTTACAGCTTTGAGCTGAAGACAAAATAATATAATTAGACTGTCCTGTAATTATAAAAAAAGAAAGTCTTTGTTAATTCACAGTCTTTGGAGTCTTTGCCAGGCCGAATTTGGCCCCCCAGGCCTCATGTTTTATACACCCGCTCTATGCTTCATTGTTTACCACTTTTCCCAAACTGGGTACTTGCCCAAGTCTTTTGGGCAGTGGGGGCAATATAAACAAGCTGTGAATAGAAGACTGACATTACATTTTATCATTGCAGCTAACCCCTAACGGTGTCTGTGTTCTTTAGTGCTGTTATTTTAGAAAACAATGATGTATGAACATTTTAACCTCTGGGCAGTGACATAATCTTTAAAAAATTGTCTCTAGTTTCAAAATCAAAAGAAAAAAATCTTTGTCATTCTGATTATTTAAGTTTTTAAAAAGCTGGAAGGTAAAAAAAAAAAAAGTGTTTTAATCATGTTAAAGGGACTGAATGCCATCTGTAAAACTTTGGTCCTTTACACTCCTGCATGGGGATTTCAAAGCACTTCCACTGCATGCTGTGTGGTATTTTCTAGGGAGTTTCCATCCTTTTCCTGTTCCACAGAGTCGAGATCACCACTGGTTCCTTGTACTGCACACACATCTGCCTTTTCCCGTAATTATTAAGTTTTACATGCACTTTAACCTTCCTATTAATTTCCAAGTAACTAATTTTGGCCCCCGGGCACTATGCTTGGTCTGCTCTTAAACGCTAAACGCAGCAGTGCTAAAAATAGACTCAGTGCTGGATTTCAAGCAGGTCTGTCCTGGTTCTGCATTTCCCCCACATATCTGTGATCTTCCAACAAGAACTACAGGAGCAAAAGGGACAAACCATCTGCTGAGTCACAGAGGACACGTAGCATTTATGCATGCAGCAGTGACAAAGTTCAGAGTGAGACGTGATAGAAAGGTTTTTAAAGCCCTCTTTTTCCAAACGACACTGTTGGAACTGTCAAAAATAAAAACACTTTTAAAAAAACAGGATTGCATAAATGAGCAAGCAAAACTGATAAATCACAGCCAAAACAACAAAAGAGATCAAGTTTCCACAGCTAAACACATGAAACACTTGAACCACCTTTGACCCAGAATATTACATTTTCCACTTCTAGGTCATGTGACTGTGTTACATTTTATGCGTTTTGACCCATGCCTCTGTCACGTCTTGCTCTGGTGTGCTTACACTCTGGCGGCGGTGGAGGAAGATGTGACTCGCGTGCTTCTCCATCTGGTGCAGACATAATTACACAAACAGATTTTTACATGCAGTAAGTGCACTGGCATCTGCTTGTGAGGCCACTGTCAACAATAGCTCAAGCGCTTTTACAAACATGCCAAGTTAGATTTTTTTTGAAGGTGCATCAAATAAATCACAATCCTGTAACAGTAGGTGTTTTACAGATGAGAGTTCATTACTGGTATTTCCCCAGACACTCTAGACATGTATAGCAGTTTTCAGAGAGCACTTAGATCATTTTACATGCTGAACAGGGTTCAGGGTTGTGTTAAATATATAAGACACAGCTTATTCTCTGGGCTGGATTTCTACCTAAAATAATTATTTATGGCATACTCAACACTGGGAGTGGCACAGTAGATTGGCTTTTCTTTGTTTCCAATGCTGATCCTAAATAATGTTGCTTTTTAGTATGGCTATAAAAATACTGAATGATAATAATTTCCACCCACACAAATCCCCAAAAGGGAGATTGTATCTGAATCAGGTTACAGGTAATGAAGGTTACAGACTTCCAGCTAGCAATGATTTGCAGCTTTACAGTTGTTAGCATTTCCCCAAAAAATCCATATCTGAGTGGTAGGTCACTATGGTCTTGTAGGAACTCATGAAGAATTTGGGAATTTACAGGGGTCAAAATCATCTTAATACACCTTACTCGTATTCTGTGGGAAACGCCGTTCTAAAAATATTCAAGAAAAAGGAAGAAGACATTGGAAGGTGGCCTTGTGAGGATTTGCTGCGTGTCCTCAGTGTGTCAGGTGACAGTGAGGAAGCAGCTTTTCAAACTGCAGCAACCTTAAAGCTGCAGAGTGACAAGCCCAGGTTCACGGGAGAGAGACAGAAAGAAGCAAGGACTGAGAAGCAGTCACTGCTGCGTGAGCGTCTGTGTGCGTCAGCACTGACAGGGTAACTAATTCATCTCGACCTGCTGATGTCTCCGGAGACCTCTTGCAGACTTGTATTAATAGAACAACAGCACAACTTTTGTGCAAATAGTTGTCTGTCAAAAATGGAATCCTGCTTAATCAGCACTAACACTGAATTGTTCATATATCGACGGGTCATGATTCCTGTTCTTCCAGGGAGTTAAACTGAGGCAGAAGTGTAGCATAGCTTTTAAATCTTTTTTTTTCCAATATGAGAATAGTTCCTACTTTAAAACTGAGCACAACAAGGTTTGTGGATTTATTGGGGTAATCGGGCTTCTGGAAAGAGACGCTGCTTTTAAATGTATTTTTGTTGCATTGAGCAGAACAAGGCATGTGCTCTCCGGTTCCACTATATTCAAGAGAAGACACAAAAGCTGGGAATCTCAAACCAAAAAAATCTGGGATCAACAGTCCTGCCAGTCAGGGGGGAAGAAAGGTTTTTAGGTAAACTGTAGCTTTAAAACTTTAAACTTATGGTAAGTGCTTATCAAATTATGCTTTTTATAAAAATGTGGTAGCATTTTATAACACAGCCCATTAGGAATGAAATGGAATTTCACTGTATTTTGTTCTGAAATTACAGAGCAATGATATTTAACAGTATATTTTACATTATGATAAAAGGGTAGCAATTCAAGTTTTTACAGGAAAGAAAAACATAGTTAAACTATAGGTAATTTTAAGTCGTGCATAAGTTCTAGGTAATTTGGTGGAAAACCCAAACAATGTTTCTCCATCTGTAAATTTTGCATTATGACGCATTACCCGCTGCCAAGTATTCATAGGTAATTAGTAATTATATTGTTATTTCTAAAAGGGAATTACACCGTTGGTCACAGACCAGAAAAAAGCTGCCTGAAGTTTCAATAACTGTCGTATATTTGAGTGCAAAAAGAAATGTGATGATTTTGAGCATCAAATGTGAGGACTTCGTCATTTACTGTCCTAATTGGTTCTTTTTGTTTGTAATTAAACAATTAATTCATCATTGCACTATTTCCAATAACCTATTAGCTGCACTCTCATATGGAGTCCGCCCACTCAACAAACAACAGTAGTAAATGCATAAGTAATGATAATCTAATGGAAAGTGTGTCGTGTAATACAGCATGTGTGACAGCATCTATATAGTACTTATGTGCGTGTTTTCTACTTTAGGCAGGGAAATAAAACCTGACGTTTTAGCGTGAGTTACTATAAACAGGTCAATCTGCTGTCTCACGGCATGCACTTGTCTTGCGTGTACACGTCAGATCCGTGCAGGTTTTGACGTCCGTTTCTCGTGCAGGCCCACGTCATCACGCTGCCAGCTGATCGGAGTGGGAAGCCGGGTGTGTGTCTCGCCTGGGTGTGTGTGAGAGTGAAAGAGAGAGAGAGGCAGAGAGACACAGAAAGAGAGAGAAGGTGGGGTGGGGGGGCAGGAGTTGTGTAAAAGGGGCCGAAGTCCTGCGCTGTCTTCTCCGCTGCTGCTGCTGCTGTGTGCTCCACACACTTAAACGCTGTCAAACGTTTCCGTAGCGCGGACGCAAATTTTTTCCACAGACAGCGACACACCCAGGCGGACTCCGCCGAGCAGTGGGCGAGGCAGCCTGAACTCCGCCGGACCGTTCAAGATGTGCCGGAGCGGGCAGGAGCGACCCGGCTGCTGTTGGTGGTCAAGGTGGGGCGTATTACTCAGTGTGTGTGTGTGTGTGTGTTTCTGCTGGCTGAATGCTTGCTCCTGTCAGCCTGGTTTAGCCTTTGGCGGCTTGATGACCCAGTTTACGTGGAAATGGCAAATGGGGATGCGTCCTTCTCATACTTTATTCAAGTGTAATTCACCCCTGCGGCGGGTTTTCCGCGAATCGGCGTCGTCAGATTGAGGAGGGCATGGATTTGATGTTTTAGGAGTTCTGGTTGTGAAGGCCTGTGTGTGTGTGTGTGTGTGTGTGTGTGTGTGTGTGTGTGTGTGTGTGTGTGTGTGTGTGTGTGCGTGTGTGTGTGTGTGTGTGTGTGTGAGAGAGAGAGAGCAGGCCCTCTAACACAGGGGAGCTCATAGGATTTATGAGCACCCTAGAAATCTGACATTTGGCCATCCCACCATGAGAATTTAATTTCCATAGGTGGGCAAGAGCTTTCCATTTATTTTATTTATTTACAACCAGCAGCTGTAATACTGCATAAATGTGCAAATATTAGTCATCTTTAGTCCTACATTAATACAGAAGAGAGCAAAAAAGCCTCTACAAGCACACAGACAGTCTTAGTGAAAATGTTCAGAGCTGTTTTTTTTTTAAATTAATATTGATGTTTAACACATCTGCCATGAGTGTAAAACTAAAGCGCATCCATCCAAATCAAACGCTGGATTTGGAGGCTACAGCAACATGTCTGCATTAAAACTTAAAAAGTGTCAGCACTCAGAGCCTCTTTAAAATCTGCTGAGTTCATAGCAGGCCAAGGAAAAAGCCTGCGCTCAAGTAGGGGATAGGTGAAAACCAGGATAACTGAGGCCGAGTCATTTCTCAGAAATGCAGTGACACCCGCCGTCATCTGGCACAGATGGGAAGACTCTTCAAGTGGAAGATGAGTTTCTAAACACGACTTTGTAACTCTGGATGTTTATAAGGAGCAGGATAACATTCTTTAAGCTGCTGACGCAACAAAGCGTATGTAGGCCTTGCTGCCCAGACCCTCCAGTCTCCTCATCTCGTATATATATATATATATATATATATATATATATATATATATATATATATATATATATATATATATATATATATATATATATATATATATGTATGTATAGGGTTTCCCTTCAGCCTGCCTCATTTGTATAAAACATCTTAAAAGCAAAGTGCAAGTATGCATGGGATAAATGGTTAGAGGGCAAAGCTTGCTGTAGTGTCTGTTACATCGATGGGGCATGTCTTACATAATTGTGTAGCCAGAGTTCAGTGTGCCGGTAGGAATGCGCAATAGACTGTGTCACGAGCTGCATTTGTGCCATTGCAACCCAGAGTGTGACATAAGCTGCCCTGTCAGTGAGAATCACATGGCAATGACAGGATGTCCGTTAAAAAGCAACTCATCTGTGTTGTTTCCTTTGCATCCAGGCAAAAAAAAAAGAAAGAAAGAAAGAAAAAAGCAACCTCCCCCTGTGCTGTGTTGCTGCCTTCATTTGCAGAAGTGAAGCCATCTTGCTCAACTTGGGCTACACCCTTCATTCCTACTGCGTGCCTTGTAAAGGGAGGATGGGGCAAGAAGGGATGTGTTATGTAGGTTCACTAAAGAAAAAAGAAAGAAAAGATCCAGCGCTTTAAAACAAAATGGCACAGACTGCCTGAGGACAGGCTTACAGGCCTCATGCTGCACATTACCATTTCCAGGCAGTGTCATGAATTCAGAGTGGCATTCAGACACTCCTGTTAGCAAATAAAACAGCCTACACTCCTTATTCGTGGTGATCTCAGGGTTAAAGTCAGATAGCCTTTAAAGTCCGGCAAACGGAGATCAGCAGAGTGTAAGAACGGGCCCTCTGCTCTATGAAGAGCGCTGCCAAAGCCACCGCCCTTTCTCTGTCTTTGTCCTCATTCCCAGTCTGAAATGTTCACTCTGTATTACAGACTACAATCTGGGACAGTAAACACTCTCAAGCAGGGCCACACCCACAGCAAAGGAATGCACCTGAATTGATATATGCAACAGATGCATAACGTTTAATTATCCTCCGTTTTCAGTCACTGAGGTGTAGCAGCATTCAAACCCCCGTCGCTGTCTCTCCAAATGTGGAGATAACTGCAGCAAAGTCCCAGTCATGATCGGGGTAATCTTATCTCGACCCTGAGGGTAGAGGTCAAAGAAGTAGGCTCAAAGCATGGTAAGAAGTCTCTGTCTCACCTAGTCTCAACTTTGCACTGTATGTTTTTGTGTTTTCTCTTCCTCACCTTCAGCAAAATGTCCCACCCACATATCATGTAACTTCTCTTCTCTTCTCTTCTCTTCTCTTCTCTTCTCTTCTCTTCTCTTCTCTTCTCTTCTCTTCTCTTCTCTTCTCTTCTCTTTCTGTTTAGCAGAATTGTGGGCTAAAGTCTGATAAGAAAACCTCCTAAAGAGTTAAAATGTCAGCAGTTCCTCGGTTTGTACATGGTTCATTTACACCGTCCTGTTTACAAACCATCATTCCTATTTCTCATTTCCATTTCACTGTCCTGCCCATTCAACTCCACTGTGTTTTTCCTTTTTCTTATCCCATTTTGCTGTGGCAGAAAATGCACATCGACGGTCCCAGATAAACTCAATCCTTTGTGTATTAGGCTGTGTGTTATCTGTATATAAGCCTGTCTCAAGGCCTTCGACAAAACCCCTCGGTTCTGTCTGCCTCCCTTTCTTGGATGATGCAGCCAGAAATAAAGAGAAGGGGGTGGGGAGGGTCAAACCTGACAGTGAAGCCTCAGCCTGGACAGTCCAGATGTAGATGAGTGGAGAGACAAGCGATGGGTAAGGAATAGAGCGATGGAAAAAAAGGAGTGGAGGAGACTGTGCGAGTACACAGCAGCCAGATGGAATTTCTAACATACGCAGCTGGAATGTCAGGAATGCAGGACAGTCTGATCTGACCAAGGGAGAGGGTGGAGAGGACAGACGAGTCAGGAAAGACAAAAAAGAAGAAGAA
Organism: Neolamprologus multifasciatus; assembly: GCF_963576455.1. Taxonomy (NCBI): domain Eukaryota; kingdom Metazoa; phylum Chordata; class Actinopteri; order Cichliformes; family Cichlidae; genus Neolamprologus; species Neolamprologus multifasciatus. Next base: position 18,954,170 of record NC_140448.1, read on the forward strand.
GAAGAAGTGGAGATGTAGGAAAGAGTGGCACAGCAAAAGAGTCGGGAGACTCAACACTGGCTGGCTTTGTTAACATAAAAATACAGAGTCACTTTTTGTGGAGGGAGTGGCACGCAATGGAACAAATAAGCAATTCAGTTTCAATTTTGACGCTGTGGCAGTCATAGTGAACAGTTAACACTGCGAGTACTCCTGAGGGTGGCCCGGGGACTCGTACTGTACGTCCTCTTCACTGACTTCATTCAGAAACTTTTTTCCTAACTACTAGTGGCTTGTTTCCAGAGATGCCAGTGTCAGTTTGTCAGTCTGTCAGTCTGTTGATCCCGCACTTCCGCAAAGCCTGCAGTACAACAGCTGGCATGAAACTTGATGCGTGCATGCTAAGACGATAAAGTAAGGTGGTGAAAATTACTTTGGCTAAACGTCAGCACATTTGCATTGTCACTGAGTGCCTTTAAACATAATGGTTTTAGTTTTTACTCTTATGAAACACCATGGACCCCGCACGCATTAAGAGGAGTCAGACTAGAATGAAAGTTGCTCAGTTGCACCTATGGTCCAAACTCACTGACTAGCATAATTTGTGACTGAGTTATTGGCCAATTCCCACACAATTGGATAATCCTACTTCCTGTCTCTTAGATTAGAATGATTATACTGGTCATTCTAAGACCACATAGTACAAAATGGACTTCATTTTTCATTCAATGTGACGTGAAAGTAGTGATTAAGCCCAAAAAGTCAAAAAGAAAGCGTTGCAGAGTGCAGAAGTGGACGGCTGTTTTCCCCATAGACTTCAATGCAACTAGGAAGTGTTTTTGAAACCAGAGTAGTCGCTCTCTATTGGCCATTAAAAGAATGCAGGTTTGAGACACTATCGTGTTGGCTTCACTTTTTAGACCTGGAAGCTTCACTCATCTTTTATGCTTTTATGTCATTAAAGTCGTCAGTTGAGCTGATGGAGAGCATGTGCACAGGACTCCTGCCAGCATAGCTCACACGTTTCTTGCGGGTTTCCTAAACACAGAAATGGAATAAAAGAAAATAGATATATGCCTTCTAGTCTTTCCAAATCTTATTAACCCCAATTGATCAAATTCAGATAATATGCTGAAGTTACAGCGCAACCTAGCACTGTTCCTAAGGCTTTCTGTTAAAGGAATTCCACAAAGTGAGTTGCAGCAACGTGGCAACCAGAGACCACAGAAAATCAGCTAGAAACTTCATTCAAGCGATGCGGGCAAAATTACTGCTCATGACACAAAGTGGTTGGGTTAAACTTTCTCCACTTTAAGTTTCTGAAAGTGAAGGACACCTTTGACTGAAATATGCCAGGCTGATAAATAGAGGGCAACCTAGTGAACTGAAGCCTGTTCAGTACCCCAGCGATGATGACCAGCAACAAATACTAATGAGGGAACTTTCATCTAGTGCACTGTCTCCACAGTTCTTATGGAGAGTGAGTGAATTTGCCTGCGATTGTCATGATAGCTGCTACATTTTGCAAATGTTTCCAACTGGTTCCACCTCTGACCATGCATGCTAAATTCTCCTAATGCGATGACATCACTTTAACACCGATAACCATCAAACAATAATGGTACAACGCATGTAACACCGACTCGTGTTTAGCTAAAACCACTGGTAGCATTTAACATTTAGCATTTAGCTAGCATTGGTGCTCAGGATGTATCCTCCTGCTGCTGATTCATTCTCAGTGAATACACTTGCGCACTTGGAGCAACATGGATATAAAAGAATGTGGTTGGTTTTGTTTCCTGGAGGCCAACTATAGCACAGCACTAATTAAAAGTCCTCTGTAGCCCTAAAGAAAAATCAATCCCCCCAGCGGCTATTGTATCTGTAAAACTGATGATTGCACAATTTAAGTTGCACAAAACCTCTTTCATGACCTTTTCTGCAGTGGAATTTAGTATCTATAAAACAATTTAAGGGCTTAGGAAAGCCATTAAAATGGTCATGAAAAATAAATGTGAAGTCCACAGGTGGGGACAAAATGGAAGCAAACCAGGAAGAAGGAAGGCTTTTCTTTGCAATCGTCGCACTGCGTCACACCAGTCACATTGAATGTTTCATTTTAAATAAACAAATCAGACTGTTTACAAAAAAAGATAAGCTCGGGGTGTGGAGGTCAGCAATAATGTCAAATACTGAATCCTGAGAGATGGGGGTTGGGGTAGGGGCCACAGAGAGCCTAACTCCTGAAAGAGAGCAGAGGTGAAAGTCCTTTCTTTAAGATTCAAATGAACTAAAACCATTTCAGAGTAAATAAAGTAATCAGATGTCGTCTTTTTAAATCAAATATCTGACGCAGAATTGGGAAGGTACTTAAAAAAAGATAATACACTTCATTCCTCATACTTTTACCAGTGCACGTCATCGACGAGTCAGAACAGGCAAGCTGCTGACTCACCCACTTCAGAAAAAAATCTGACGTTTGACATGAGCATATCTGTCCTAGTGGCTGGTTTTCTGTGCACACCCAGTAGATTTCATGTCAAAGCTCTGTGCATGCATAGAAATGACCCCTCAACTTGATGTTTGAGTAAAATCCAACTCAGTTTGAGGCAAAATGATTTCTCCCCATGGCCACGTCTCTGGCATTTTCATAAATCTTGCTGATTGAGACCCGCACAGCCACACCGTGCACAGTCCACAGGGCCGTGAACCACCTGAGATTATTCTTGCCCTCCTTACAGCAGGAATGTGCAGCATGTGTTACTCATCGTCGACGGGAGAAGTGGAGCATGTCCTCAGTATCTTAAGATCAACACAAAATTGCATTCTTTGAAGGCTAGAAAAACACTGAGCTACTTTACTTCACATGTGTTTGGCTGCAAGTGGTTAGTTTTCAAACTCTCTGCATGTGTATTTACTTCTTTGCATCAGCTCGAAACGCTTTCCAAACCCTTGGGTCTGCATTGGAGTGAAATTCAGAAATAAGTTACAAACTGTCAAATAAAAACTAGAAGCAAAATTAAAAAGGAGAAGAAATAAAAATGTGGGGTAAAGGCTAGAGCCAGTGTATTTACTCAGTAGTGCTGCATAAAGTAAAGCCAAGGCATGTTTTTGGTTATGGCAAACCATTGTTTGGCCATTCACCCAAAACTACAAAGTAGATCTACAAAGTTCAGTAAGATTCAACCATTCCTATAAAGCAAATTAAAAAAAAAAAAAAAAGTATATTTAGAGAGTTTCTAACTACTGAAAATACTTCTTTTGTTTCTGGCAATAGCTGTCATCTGGTCAGAAGATGTGTACCCTGAATATCTGAGTCGACTGATTATGACATTCGTTTTCTCAAATGCGTATCATCTGGGTAACGTGAAAACAGCTAAAAAATCTGGCACACACTATTTGATAGACTGTACATAAAAGATGGCTGTCACACAATTGTTAGTGAAGTCACGTGTGAAACCTTAAGCAGCGTGTTTTGCAGTCTTGTTTTAGAAGCGAACATGACATTAGAAGCCAAAGTACTCTGGGTTTAATCTCTTTTGGGTAAGGGGACTAAGACTTGAAAAAAGTTATTAAGGCTGTAAATTCATGAGAAAAAGTATTACTATCATCATAGAAAAGGAAGCAAAGAATAATTTTTCCACAAACTTTAACACTGTTGCACTTCTTTTTTCGTAGCCAGTGGATCTGCCCCCTCTGGCCATTAGAAAAAATGCAGCTTTACTGGACGCTACATCCATCTTCTATATACAGTCAATCACCTGGACCATGCTTCTAGCAAGGCTGGAAAATTCTGTGTTTAGTTACTTTAATTTAGATATGAATCTTATCTTTGTTAGTTAGCCTGCTTAAACCGTGTAGTCAGCTGTACAGTTACAACATACCACTAGGTTAGATGACAGCTCTAATTTAGATGAGTTATAGTACAGGTGTTCTCTGGAACACACCTAAACTTTTTTAAAACTTCAAAAACAAATATTTCTTTGGACTTCTGCAGGGTCTCTCCTCTCTTGTACGGGCTGTCTACTCCTATTCAGCGCTTCTCGCTCATCCTTTGTAACCACGGTAACTGACAAAATTTCTTTTTTTTTTCTCGTTCAGGAGGCTGCTCTCTGAATGCGAGCATCCTGTAACTAAAAGAATGTCTAAGAATTTCTCGCTGGCACCGTATATCGTGCAGAGGCAGCTGAGCCGCTGATCCGCTTGTCCATCCTGGTGATCTGACGCATGATCTTGTGTGCATCTCCCCGGGCACTTTTTTTTTCTTTGCATATCAGCTCACTTCACCCACTTACTCACAGCTGATTGCACACACTGTGATTCGACTGCACCCACTTACTGTACGTGTGTGACTGGCTGTATGCCGCCTCATGCCCACGCTACTAAAGCAGGGAGTTTGTAGGGGAAGTTAAACAATCTTTTCTTCTCTTTCTGCAGAAATACATGCACCTAAAGCCAGAGGAAGAAAGAGGAAGGAGTCACCATTTGCGCCTTAAAGCGGATTGTGCATCACTGCAGGCTCTCTCACGCTCGCCGGCTTCATACCAGCTGATGCACAGCAGTTCTTCACTGGCAAGCTTTATGTTTCTGTACACATGCTAAAGCTGCCAGCTGAAGAACTGCTCTGGCCAGCTCTGCTCCCGGAAGGCTCAAGAAGAGGAAGCAGATGACGGGTGATGGGAATTTGGCTGAAGAGGACTTTTATAACCTGTAAGATTGGACCCAGAAACATTGTATAGATTATAGGCAGACATGTTATCTTTTTCCCACCAAAAACTGCTTGAATTGTGTTTTTTATGTCTTTCAATAAAGCACAAAATATTTTCTCAGATGTGTTGTTGCAGTCACGCTATAGACAATAAAGCGCATACCAGCACTGCATGTTCTCTCGTCCAAAAATAACAGCACACTCACAGAGAGGCACATGACTACGCAAAAATGTGTCACACCTAATGGCTTTTAAGTATCTGCTGATCCCATCAAAGGAGAGCAACAAAGGATCAGAGTAAATTAAGATGCTCTTTAAATGCTAAATTGTCAAAGCAAATTGGTTTCAGATCTGCAATAACTGCCCGGTCTTTGTTCTCATGTTAAGTCAACACGATGGCATTCAGTCAGGACTGTTTGTACCCTGTTGGATTGCTGTTACATATAAACCAGAAAGAGAAGAGAAAAAAACTTCCCTAATGTCTGTTGTTCAGAGCCTAAAGGCATCGCCAGCTGCTTTGAGGAATTCCTTCACAGCGTGTTCAAGGGTGAACTCACACGATTGTCAAACTGGGAGAGGCCCTGAAATTGAAAAAACTATGTATAGTATAGCAAACTACTTCTTTTTTTACGTAAAGGATAAAAATGTATAGTTGTTTCAGTTTTTCTTTCAGAGTTAGTAAGCTGATTAAAAACAAAAATCAGTCACATTATGCTGATGTAATTTTTCAGCAGTACTCCAAATATACATATGACTGGAAATCACATTTGGCAACTTTTTAAAGCTGAACGAGCTCTTGCGGTTTGTTGGGCTGAGAAATCCTGAGTATTTTGTTCCACACTGAGAAACAGGAATTTGAAAGACGAAAGTAGAAGTTGAGAGTTGTTAGCACAAACAACTTGATGATCTTAGTGCAGTGTCACAAAATCACCACCAGATGTCAGGATGCTCTGCAAAAACTAACATGGCTGAGAGCGACAGGGAGCCCGATCTCACTGTAGGACAGATTGACACTGATGAGGCACAGTCACCCATATAGTTTAAACAGTATTAATGAATTGCATCTTACTATGTTAGAAATTGCTAGAAGCAGATGATAGACGGAGAAGAGAGTAAGTGTATGAGTCAGGAGTGGCATAGAAGTATGTGAGGGTAGCATTTTTATTCCTCGTCCTCGTGTCCAAAATCTCGAGACAGAGTCTCACATTTTGATTGGTTCTCCAGGAGATCAGGTTAATCAGGTTTTTACCCAGCGCATGTGAAGGGGAGGCTTTTCGTTGTAGCTAGAAGAAGGTTAGCCATATTCATAAGGAAAAGTTACAAGATAACGAAAGTGACGAGCTTTGCAGATTTTATTCACCATGACTGAAAATAGCGCACAGAAAATCAGGCGGCTCTATACTCAGAGAAACAGGAATTTTGTGTTTTTTAATTGCTATTTTTTAAAGTTTTATTGGTATTTTGTTTGTTATTTTTCAGATTAGCAAAGGGGGTGGGGTGCGCTGTGAAGTGTGTGCGTCATAATTGGATAAAAATTTATTACATTGTCAAATGTGGCTCAAAAAAAGTCTGCAAATCTATGGACGTCCAAACTGAAACCTAAAGCCTGCGGAAACCATGGTGAGATGAAATAAAAACCGGAGTATGTTAAGATTATCGCATGAGACCCTAATAACAAATTTGAACTTCCTACTATCCTTATTGCATATACTTAGCAAAGGCACTGGAAATATATTTAGCCTGTACATGCTAAATGATAAACCAGTAACATGCACAATATGTTAATCTAAGAAGCTTGGAAAGACTAGCTGTCAAAAAACACAGTATTTGCTACACATTTATTTCTTGGTCACCCTGGCGGTGGTGTAGGACATGTATGAGAACAGCGAGTCAGAGGTGAGGTAAGCAGTAGGAGTGACAGATGGGTTCAGGGTGGGGATGGAATTATATCAGACATCGGCTCTGAGTCTCTTTTTGTTTGCAAGTCTTTGTGGAAGAAAGGCCTGGAGACGTGGAGGTATGGTCTGGAGAAAAGATGAATAAAAGTTAGTAGAAGCAAGACACAATACATGTGTGTGAATGAGAGGGAGACAGGTGGAAATCAGAGGGTTGGTGTAACAGAAGACGACCCGAGGGATAGTCATTTATATCATATTTCTTGACACCATTGTTAGGTTATCTGCCATGAGCTAATCCAGTCAAATCTGTTTGATCATTATACAGATTTATGTTTTTGCACAAGGTATGGAACTTTAAAACAGCATTAAGATATGATGTAAGGAAATCTCAGAAAGGTGTGAAAAAGTAAAGAAGTCATCAAACACAATGGCATATTTCTTTTTCATATTTCAACAACATGTTATTTATAGGTGATTAAAGTGGAATCAACTTTTGGGTGATTAATCTAAGATAATGAAATTTTGATGACAATTTGCATCATATGAAGAGAAATTACTACAAACTATAGTTAAGTACACCTTCAAAGAACATTACTCTATTTTTACACTGTTTTCTGAGGGCTCTTTAGAATTTCTTTACAAAGTATATTCTATAAAACATGCAGTATGTCATGATTATTACATGATATTCTTACTGTTTGTACTGTGAAATGAATACAATCTGAATTCAAAAATAATGTAATCATACATGCACATTCATAATATAATCTGTGTTAGACCCCTTAGATTAAGGTTAAAGTCAACACTTTGTGTTATGTTTGGACCCTACACCAATTTTCATTTATTGCACTGGCATACTTTTTATGACAAGTAACAGTTTCAGTTTTAGTAATGAGTACATATACTCAAGTACCTTGATGAAAACACCTGTACATCATCTCCTGTCTAACCAGCCAATCATGTGGCACAGAATCCTGCAGCTATAGGTCAGAAGCTTAGCATGGGGACAGGATTATTAGCACCAATCGGATTTAAGTATTTCTCATTTTCATGCCCATCAAGTCTGGATCAGGGGAATATCCAGACTTGATGGAGCTGACTGAAAAGCCACAATAACTCAGACATCTAATATTTACTACTGTGGTGAGCTGCCCAGAAACCATCTCTGGCTCACAGCATATGTAAAGGATGTGTCTAGCAGCAAATGGGCTAACAGCAGGAAAGGTTCACATCAGGTTCCATATCTCTGAACCAACAACCGAAATCTGAGGGTGCAGTGGGTCGACAGCACAGGTGAAGGCTGGCAAAACATTGCACTTCAGGATAAGCTCAGATTGCCAACAACATGAATCCATGAAGTCAATGTGCCTTATGTCAACAGTCCAGGCTTCTTTCCTGGCACACTCTGTGCCTCCGTAATAATTATTGCTTGAAATAAAAAGCCTATGAGTATTGCTGCAGACCATTTACATCCCTTAATGGAAGCTAAAGGGATACTTTGATGCTGCACTGTTGAGTGAAACAAAAGTCATCTGCAGTGGTTTCGTCAACACGACAATGAGTTCAGTGGATTCTCCAATTACCAGCTGTGAGTCCAGTAGAAAACCTTTGGGACGTGATGCAGTGCAACAATAGACTCGAAGGAGCAATGTTCAGATGAAGACTCTGCATATTGTTATCATTTCTGATGAAGCACAATCACAAAAGCACATCTCCAACATCCTGTGGAATCCATGCCACCCAGATCTGAGGCTCTCTGGAGAGCAAATGGACGTCCTACCCATTAATAGCTTAGCATCCATAATAAGTGAACTGCTTGTGCTTCTATACCAATGAGACACACACACACACACACACACACACACACACACACACACACACACACACACACACACACACACACACACACACACATAGCACATATAGAACATTTCATTATATGTAAACTCAATGTGCTTAACACAGAACATAAAAAATAAAAGTATAAGATAAGACATGAAAGCACTAGCACTTCGAGTATTGCTAATTTTATTTAAAAACACTTCAACTGATTCTTGACTGATCAGATGTTAAATTTGGGGAGCTCCTTGTAGGGATGCCGTTACAGGCTCTAATATGGCAGAATACAACCAGAGTCTGAGTCAGCAGGTCGTGTATGTGTTTAGAGGCTTGTGGTTCAATGTCCGCCCTGCTCCAGCTCCACTCATCTCTCTCCCCCACACACCCTCCATAGTGTTCGATATGCTGATCCAACTGCTGCCCCCATGCGCACATGGAAAGATGGAAAGCTTTTACGCACCGCGCGCGTTCACTTAAAACGGGTTTAGCTGTTGTTTCTGCATTGTCACACGCATCGCCTGGTGCATAAGTAGGCTTCGGCATTAGGGATGTGCTGTAGAAAAGTAGGGGATGCGGTAATACTTCACTACATAATACAGGGGGGTGGGGGTAAGAGACAAGGCGTGCGTCCAGATGCTCACCGCCAACTAAACGCGAGAGAAGCTCAGACATCAATAACATCTCGCTCATCAATAAGAAATTTTGATGGAGTTGGACTGCTTAATTAAATAGGTTGCCTTTACGCTAGCTGAATTTGTAATATTTAATCTGATGACCCCCAATGGACAAGATCTGAAGGAAGAACTCTTCAGCGTCTCCATCCACAGGAAAGCGGCTCGGCCAGACAGAGAATCCGACTTGGAGATATTTCTTATCTTTCAGTGATGGCTATTAACACTGATGCTGCCTTTGGGAAAAGCGCCCTTGGCGAGAGGGAAGTTTCTATACCCACCGGCTTCCAGGACACGGAGAAGCTACTGAGCACAGCAACCACCGAGCCCACCGGGCAGAGCAACATCAAACCATCTGACTCTTTCTCCCTGAACATCAGAGGGAGTGTCCGCTCCCTGGATGCGGACCAGAACGGACACAGATCACCTCTTAAATCGGGCTCCGTTGGGCAACTGGCCCCACCCAGATCCTCGTCCCGGCTTTTCCTGGGACAGCTGCCCTCTCAGGTGCCACCGGACACCGACCCCCCGAGTTACCTCTGGCTCGCCGTGCTGTCCTGTTTCTGTCCCGGCTGGCCGCTCAATATTTGTGCCTTGTGGTATGCAAATGTGGTGAGTGCCGCGCAGTTATTTAGCTTTTACTTTATCCATAGACATTTTTCTCCGGGCTTTAAATCACACTGTAAATCCAGGTGTTTTGCTACTGTTTTGCAACTGTGTTGCTCTTAAATAATTTATGTTTTATCTCCTTCCATTTCCCGTTAGTCGAGGACTGTTCTCCAGACAGGGGATGCTGAGGGAGCGAGAAAGTATGGGCGTCTATCTATGTTACTCAGCGCCCTGGCAATGGTGCTGGGTGTGGCTGTGATCATCTTCGTAGCGGTTACAATAGGTATGCGAGGAAGAAATGGAACAAACACACAGAAATCTCAGTGTAACTCTGTGTATATCAACTTTTTCCTCTGTCTGTTTTGCTCTCAGAGATGCAGCAATGAAAAGTGGGATGAAAGGAGTCTTCTTTTACGTCATCTCAAATTTTCACACGAGGAAGGATGTCAATTTGACGATGAAAAAGCACAAACAAGACAAAGAGACTCTCAAGTACGACTTAATGTTTTGTTTTTGTTTGTTGTGTTTTCTGCTACGGACCTAAAAAACAGAAAGAAAAAAGAAAGAAGGGCAGGACATTTCTATTTTTCTGGCTACACTCATGCCCAATCACGTCAGAAACTCAGGATCTGAGGAAAAAAGATAAAGACTGCACTATTGTGTCAGGCTGTCAGTAACTATATTCTCATAGTCTAAACTAGTGGTGCACTCCTGCCTTATGCAGACAGCTGGGTAAAACTACAATTTGCAAATAAATTAAAAAAAGAAAAAAAAAACACATATGGGTTCACTAAACACAACAACAAATACACAAGATCAGAAAAAAAAAGGCATCAGTGCACTTCTAGTCCATGATGTCGTCACTGCCTGCCCTGTTTCTCAAAACTAAATCTTAACAAAACATTAACTTTTTCTCCCGTTTGACTCGAGAGTTTTGTGGCTGTAGGAAGACGTATAAGCTGTTTTCGTACATTGTTTACATGAATTTTAGGCACATGTCTATGTATCACAACAATGCCTTTCTGCAGTCATAGTGTGATATCTTGCTTTGCGTGCTGTCATAACTGAAATGACTCCTGTTTGGACTCTACTGAACCTCATTATGTTTACAATATACTGCAAGATATGAACGGGGTGGTTGCCCCCCTTGTATGCACCGATCTTGGCACTCTGATGTTCATGTTTATACATTTATACTGTATGACTGGTTTACTGTGCCATAGTTCTGCATGTCTGAAATAAAACTGAATGAGCATGATCAACCTGGAAGTGAGTTTGTCACTTTTATTTAACAAAATAAGTCAATACAATACACAATCCCAATGAAAGGTTATTATGTGAATTTATAAGGAGTTAAAATAACAACAGGATACAAGCAGCAATATACAAATCCCCAGAAAATAAATAAACTCTCCAATCTGAGAAATTACATCTTATTCTCAATATTTTGTGTCAGTTATATTTTTGTGCCATAGAGAGAATAAAAACCACCTTGTATACATTTGGTTAGAGTTACAGTGCGTATATTTTGTCAGTTGATGGCGATTCATTGGAAAGTATAGAGCAACAAGAGTATGGTGCAGACACCAATAACCACACCCAGAATTATAGAGTCCCGCCTCTTGCGCAAATTGATTTTCTGGATGAGACTGTTGATGGCGGGGAAGCGATCTGAGAGGCGGGGTAGCAGGGTGAAGGAAAATAATTAAGACCCAAGCTGGGTTTCCCTTCCTTGCAGTAAGTAAATAAGAGACAGAGTAGCAGGAAAAAACATCAGCAAGGCTCCGAAACAAAAATGCAATCCAGCGGCGTGATTCAGGGGATCCAAACCTTTCCATCTTATATTAACCCACAGGCCTGTCAGATGGACTCGAGACTTTAAAATTACGGTCATTTAAGACTTAATAGCAAAAAAAATTTATTTTCTAAATATTTTTTCATTCAGTTCAATGGTCAGTGTTCATCTTAGGTCTGTACATTTTTTTATTTATTAGTGCAATCTAGCTATGCATTTATTATTTTAACTAAGTAAGTGCTTATGGCTCAGTCACACAAAGTAAAAATAAGACAGAAACATCCTCGTCACTAGGAAAGGAAAGAAAAAGGTGGTTCCCTGGTAGTTATGGTGACAAAGTGTTCACCCAGATGTGGGCGGTGTTCCTTTGTCAACCTCTGGGCAACCTTTTTTGATTGGAAGTCAGTCGCATAGGTCGTCTTTCTTCATTCACACCCAGACAGACTAGCAAACATTTATAAATACAGTCGTGGCCAAACGTTTTGAGAATGACACAAATATTGGTTTTCAGAAAGTTTGCTGCTTTAGTTTTTAATGAAGGCAGTTTGCATATACTCCAGAATTTTATGAAGAGTGATCAGATGAACTGCAAAGTCCTTCTTCTTGTTAACACAGGTGAGAATGTTGACGAGCACAAGGCTGGAGATCATTATGTTATGATGATTGAGTTTGAATAGCAGACTGGAATTGTTAAAATGATGGCGATGCTTGAAATCGTTGTTCTTCCTGTTAACCATGGTAACCTGCAAGAAAACATGTGGAGCCAGCATTGTGTGCGATCGTGGCTCAAAGAGTTGGCAGTTCGTCTTGTAACCGGAAGGTTGCCGGTTCGAGCCCCGGCTCGGACAGTCTCGGTCGTTGTGTCCTTGGGCAAGACGCTTCACCTACTGGTGTTGGCCAGAGGGGCCGATGGCGCAATATGGCAGCCTCGCTTCTGTCAGCCTGCCCCAGGGCAGCTGTGGCTACAACTGAGGCTTCCCTCCACCAGTGTGTGAATGTGAGAGTGAATGAATAGTGGAATTGTACAGCGCTTTGAGGTTCTTGAAAAGCGCTATATAAATGCAATCCATTATTATTATTGTGTTGCATAAAAAGGGCTTCACAGGCAAGGATATTGTTGCTGCTAAGATTGCACCTAAGTCAACTGTTCATCGGATCATCAAGAATTTCAAGGAAAGAGGTTCAAGTTGTTGTGCTCAAGAAAGTCCAGCAACGATGACTCAGAAACAACTGACAAAAAGATCTAAAAAACACTGAAGCAGCAAACTTTATGAAAACCAACATCTGTGTCATTTTCAAAACCTTTTTCCATGACTGTACAGTGCTGTGAAAAAGATTTGCCACCTGCTTGATCTCATAAATAACCTTTCCTTTAAATGACGATGTCATTTCACACTGGCCCTGTATGAAAAACAAAATTAAGGTTTTGAATTGGTCTAATCAAAGTCTGGGCTTAAATGTGATGGCAATGCTTTGGCATGACCTTAAACAGGCCGTTCATGCAATGTAATTCCTCCTGTGGTTTTGACTTACACATTTCGCCATATTATCACAGATTGCACGTAACTTCCTAATTGACTCCATTCGATCGCAAACTCATAGCAGACTGACTCAGTCTAATCGCCCCTAACTTGCTTTGAAGACAGCAGCTGACTGAGAGTGGTTGCACAGGCGTTGCCTGTCTTCACAAGCAGTTTTCTATTTTCCTGTGCAACAAGGAGAACTGGCATTTTTATTTTAACACAGAAAATAGGAAAGAAAGTCGAGTCTGGAGAAAAAGAAGAGAAGTGATATCAATGATAAAAGGATACTGGCCAAAGTTGTGACCCTGGTTTGAATGGACTTCAACATCCCACGCTGAAATGTGATGTTCTCTTTGGTAGTCATGGCGATACTGCAGGGAGACAAACCATTAGGGACTGGCGGCGGCACAAAAAGAAGCACACACAGTAGCTGTCTTCGCAGAATCACATTAAGCTTGTTTCAGCTAATGAGCTAAAAGTAGGGAGCTACAGTAGTCTGTTTTAATAGACTGAAATGTGCTGCATTTGCTTATGATGGGCACGTGTTGAGTGAGAACAAAGCAAGGGAGGAGGAAAGCAAATGAAGCATTAATAGAACTGACCTTATTGCATTGTCAATATGGCTGTCTGAGCTGTGAACATAGGACAAAAAACAAGAAAAAGGATAAAAGTAAGTCAACCATCTTCAGTAAAGTTAAAGATTAAAACTTCCTAAAATAACCTTATAAGATCATTTCAAATGTTCTCTATATGAAGTTATGGAATTATACAACAAGACTCAGAGGAAGCCTGTGCCATGAACCCACACAGCCCAATCGCTCTGTTATCATAAGAGAAGCACTTCATCTGATTCCTGCGAGGGACGAGAAAGTGCTGCTAATGGGCGATTTTGGGGAAAGTCCATTAATGTGTATAAAATTTCAGCTCTGAACACATGGATATATAATGTTTGGTTCTGATCTCTGATTTTCTCGAGGCGCACGTAAGGAAAACATACAGAGGGTCAACAGTGCACATACACACAGAGAAGGGCTTGCATTATCTGCTAAGATAAGTGATGGGCAGAAAAAGTCTGGGGCTGAGCGGAGCATATAAAGGCAGCTGCGTGCATCCTGTCGGACTTCACTAGAGACCAAAAATCAATACTGTGCTTTATACTTCCTCCATCTATTCGTCCACCGCTCCCACCATCTATCTGCTGCCGTCCTCTGCTTTTTCAGACGATCCTTTATTAGCCGGCAGAGTCAGAGGTGAGGCAGCTTCATGTTTAGCAGACCATACTTTTCTTTCTTTGCTTATTTTCCTATTCTTTACTTATGATATAGCATAACATTGTAGCTTAAATTTAAATCTGCCTGTGTTCAATGTACATAAATATGAATACAGCTACAATATGCACACAGACATGGTTTCCAATGGTTTTCCATTTCTGCATATCTGACCACTAGTCACACTTATAAAGTTAGAACCACTGAGTCTTTTTTAAAAATTTGGTTTAGTTGGCATCTTTGTTGAAAACAGAGCAGAGGCAATAACGCGGATCAATTCCCCACCATTGGACATTTGCTTATTTAACAAACACACCCAATAGATTCTTGTGAAATGAAATGAGAGGAACCATTCAAACCTAAATGTGTCAACAAGCCAACCAGCAAATGAACCAGTTAACCAACCACATCCCTCATTCAGGTCCAGATCTGGGTCCAGCTGAGAAATGCAATTTGTCTAGCATGCCTGAATCCGCTCTAGGACTTCCTCCCGGTGGGACATGACCAAACCACCTCGTCGGCCCTTTTGATGTAAGGAAGTAACGGCTCTACTTTGAGGCAACTTTGTCAATAATCACATCGATAGCACTCTGGGCCCCCTTTCTTCCTACTGTAAAACACATGTAAAAAACCTCAGTGTCTACCTCGATGGTTCTTTTAAATTGAATAAGCAGGTGAGTGCAGTAGTCCAGTCCTGCTTCTTTCAGTTAAGACAGCTAGCCAAGGTAAAGCCATACCTTCCGGCTAACGTCTTTGAACATTTTATTCACCTTTTCCTTACTTGCAGATTGGACTACTGCAATTCATTGTATTTTGGTCTCGACCAGGCCTCCATTCATCGTCTTCAAATGGTCCAAAATGCAGCTGCTCGCCTGCTAACTGGCACCAAACGGGGAGAGCATATAACCCCAGTTTTAGCTTCTCTACACTGGCTTCCTGTCTCCTGCAGGATCCAGTTTAAACTTTGACTTTTTGTTTTTAAGTCGCTTAACGCCCGAGCCCCTTCTTACCTGTCTGAGCTCCTTTCTGTTTATGCTCCAGGAAAACCATGAGGTCTAGCTCAAAATTAATGCTGTCCATCCCACAGACTTATCTCAAATCTCGTGGTAGAGCCTTCTCTGTGGCTGGTCCCAGACTTTGGAATAGTCTTCCCCTAAATATTAGATCTGCACAAACACTTGATCAATTTAAATCACTACTAAAGACACATTTTTAAGCCCTTGCTTTTAACACACTATGACCCAAGCATTTTGGTCTTATTTTAATAGTCTTAGTTCTTAGTTGTTTTAATTCTTTTATTGTCCTATCATTGTTTTATATTGTTATTATTGTATTACATTGTTTCTTTTTAATGGCATTTTTATATTGTTAAGCACTTTGTGCAGCATCGTCTATCTAGAAATGTGCTATATAAATAAATTTGACCTTGACCTTGAGTCCTTCGTGAATGACCGAGCTCCACACCCAAGATTGTGCCCACACACCCTCTGGAGAAATCTCATTTCCACTGCTTTCTTCCGCGATCGCTGCGATCCCATGCATAACAAAGTGAAATACTTTTTATCACTCACTGATAACATTACTTCAACATGTGTATTTACTATTGCAATATTACATATTAAAGTTTACCATAAAACACTGCAATGTGAATGGGACTCAGTGGCATAAGAGCAACTCTGGATCCACTGCTTCAGGTAACACATTTGTCTATGCACTGATTCAGCGAACTAATATATGTCCTAATATGAGATGTGCATTTCTAAAACTGCAATCAACACCTCTTTAAATTTAAGTGAAGCTGCAAATTATTGAGTAAGTTATTGAGTGCTTGAATAAAATCTCATAAAATAATAATAAGAAAAACACCAGCAGTCCAAAACTTTTATAAACTGAGCAGCAGCAAAGTGTTGTCTGTCGATCAGCTAATAGCTAAATCGAATCCTTTTAGTAGCCCTCAATACTGAGACGATGCCGCACATTTTAACCTCATTTCTTACATTAAGTATTGAACATTTGTTCATATAATGCATTTACCCCACCAAATCCTAAACAAGAATCTCCTCATCAATCACTGACATGTTCACACCTTCGAGAAGTCAAAGTGCAACAGTGGTTTCTCAGATCAGCCTCACAGAGTCTCAGATTTTATGTGCATTCTTCTTTCAAGCTCCATCTATCTAGATAACAGCACGCCCAATATCTCATAACATTGACAATAAAAACAGTTCCTCAACTTGCAGAGACCGTGTTTCACTGTTAAAGGTAAATTTAACTCCTGAATTTTCAATCTGAGAGTCTAAACTGTCTGAAGAGTATTAATAGTTTGTCTTTGCTGATGTCTGCTCCTCCTCCACAGGTGATACAGGAGGAAAATGTTTCTCTGGGTAAAATCAGCAACGCTTGTTTATCCGAAACAAACCAAGGATGCACTGGAGGAAGAAATAACCACACTGCGACAGCAGGTGGGCTATTTTTTCCTCATATGGTTGGGAAGGTGCTTAAAGTGGGTGGTTTATTTCTGAATCATGTTCAGTGATCACGGCAGCACGCATCTCAGCACATTTCTGGCATTTCAACAAGTCCAGTACTGGCACTGTCAATAATGTTACTGTTGGCTCAGGGAAGTGTATTTGAAGTACTCATCAAATACAACACAGTATTTAAAATGTTCATATAACACTTTATATAAAGGTATAGACTCTTTTCTTTTTAACTTGCTCTGACCTTTCTTAAAAAAAAACACTGCCTCTGTTAGGAACAAATAAAAAACAAAAAGATAATACAAATAAATACAAATCAGAATAAAGTCAACATGTAACACAAAACTGCTTTTTGCTTCATTTAAAAAAAAAGAAAAGGCATAACATGTTCTCATCATTAAGGCCAAATAGTGTGATCCCACAGTCCAAGCATGCCAACGAGAGTTGACTGTATAACTGTAGGCTGAGGTATCATCTAGGAAAACCAAAAACTGACTGACTTCAACAAGGAGCTGACTCACCGTTAGGGTGTTTTTTTGGGGGGTTATCAAGCTTTGGCACTAATCAACAGCAGGCATGTGAAGCCTGAAAGTGACTGTATGAGGTGATGTCTAAGTGATCGACCACACACAGATTAAAGATCAAGCCTGTGCTGCGATTTCTACTGTACTGTCTAGTAAAATGTTAAAGCAACAGAATATCTCCTACTTGTTTTGCCCTGATGAGGTGCAGACCCCTGCTGCTCGCTGATATTTCATTTACTGAAGACAGCCAAAGAAGAGCTTTTCTTTACGGAAATTGATATTCACAAAATCCTGCATCAATGTTGATTAGTAAGGGCTTATCCCTGATTTGCGACGTTCTCAGGAGGTGCACGTCAGGTTACGTTGCAGGTTACAACAACACAGATTTCCCACTAAAGCATAAACTGGGTATTACTGGCGGCCTTGTGAATACTTTGGTTGCTAGCGGATCGCTGGAGTCACCTGCAGTTTGCACAGAAGACGTCAACTTATCTGAACTCGCCGAGCAAACATGTTCAGTGAATAGTGATTAGCATGGTGGCTGCAGAATGGTCTCTAGACCTGTGTGACCTTGTTGTGGTTGTATTAATCTAACAGTTACAACATACGTAACAAGAATTTTCTAAATGGATATTAAACAAAACTGATATACTTCCACATTAAAGAAAAAATAAATGGGAAGTTAATAAGAAGTATTCAGCAGCAACCATGTAAAATACCTGAAAATTAAATCATACATTTTTAACTAAGGAAAATGTAAAATGAAAGGCACCTAAATGATGACTAATCATGTTGGATTCCCGGCTCGACAAACTGCCGCGTCAGTTGGTAAGTTCAAAAATGTGGTGCATATCTCAACACTGACACGGTGGATTTTTCACTGAAGTAGCTAAACACTTTAATGGCTCTCCAGACTTTTCAAACAAAACCATTATCACCATTAAAAAAAAAGTGTTAATTCCCCGACGGGGCGTCTGGAGATTCCCCAGGAGCATCTTCCTTGGAGGGCTCAACCCGGGGTTGCGGTCATGGCCTATTAAGGGCTCTGTTGGCTCTTAGGTGACGGTTTCCTCGTGGCTGCGTGCAGCGGGGCTAGGGGAGGGTCTGTGCTGGAGGATGGGGCTGTGGCTCCCCACACCCTCTAGCAGATCATTACATGAAGGAACCTTTTAAATACAAGCGCGCTCATGCTCACAGGTGTACACACGGGTGCTCACACACACAAACGACACTCTTTTTGGCTCCTACCTCAAAGCACACTGTGCGCTGTCGATATTACGTGCTGCACAATAATGTTTAATATTTAGTATTTACTGTTATATTCCCATAGATCATCGTGATGTTGTTTATTATGTTGCTCTTTTTTTTCCTTCTGCTTGTTTTCTCTTTTTTCTTTCTCAACAGGTGATCCAGGTGATTGATATATGTATTTTTTGTCTGCTTATTTTGTTGGTTTTTGTTTTTTGCCTTTAATCCCCGTCCCTCTTCCCCGCTGTTTTTCTTTCCCTCTTTCTTTCTCCCCTTTCTTTTCCCCAGTCAAATCTGTCCCGTATTTAGCAAGTGAAAATAAAATAAAATAAACAATAAAAGGTGAATTAAATAGACCATTACAGCAAGGCTGGGATGGTCCATTTGGTAAAGTAAATCCGTTGGGCATCTTTCTTCGCCTTTAGACAATAATTCTGATGGCAAAAGAACCAAACGGGACAAGCAAAAAAAAAGAAAAAAAAAGTGTTAAAGACTTTTATTTACAATAAAATACCTACGAAACCTAACGATAATTTAATCAGACTCAGATATTACATTAATCCAAACTGCCTGGAGAAACAAGTCTGACCACTTTCAGCCCTTTGAAATATCTGTGCAGTTATTTTACCTTTAATTGTTGCTGGAACAACCAGAAAACGTGAACGAGAACATGTGTTCATCATCAAATATCAATATATTGATCTAAACTCACAGCTAGGATCATTATAGCCTTCTAGTTTATTTTTCTAATATATCTAAATGCAAACAACAATTGTTTAAGCTGTTGTACAAAACATAAAATATACAGGATCTATGAAAAGTAAGGATTTGTAAATAGATCTCTGATAGGTGGGGCATTCCCTTGCACAGGAAACTGAATAATAAATGTGTAAGCAGTGCAGGCTCTCTGATTTAGTCACATTTACTTTAAAGATTAAATGACAAAAAAGAAAAACAAATGAAAACCCCTTTTGGTGTTTCCAATTCATTCTGAACAACTAACTCTGCTGTTTTCTGCCACCACAATGCTGACTCACAAGTTTCGGTTCATTGTTGCAACAAAAAAGTTTAAAGAAGTTACTGTTGACCACCTGACTCATCTGAGCACAGATGAATAATCATCAGACTGGACCTTCATTATAATCTCAACAACTCGCATGTTTCTACAGAAATTTTAATTATGAAGTTCAGCCATTTCGTATCCATCATTTACACCAGGTGATATGCAACCGCAGCACAGCTCTGTCCTAGAGTCAGACAATAATTACCTTTTTTATTTATTATTTTTTGTATTTCAAAAGGAGGAATTGGATCTCAGTCCAATGGCAACTCAGGGGAAGGAACAAACTGCGGATCCACTGCTTCAGGGAACAGCGGTGATGGGAGCGTGGGAGTTGTGTCTCTCGCTGCTAAAATAACCTAAACCATGTTTTCATTATCTGCAGTAATGCAGTCATTCCCATAAAACCAATATACGATATAGAGTCTGGTCTATCCACCCCCAGTTCCAAACTGGTCAAACCAAAACTGGAAGCCACTTTGCATTCACTGCCTCAGGAAGCACCGTCAGTGTGAGTCCCTAGCTCAATGTGTTATTTTGTTCAGAAGACACTAAAGGTGGGCTGTTTTGTGATTTCTGAATTCTTAGTCATTCTCTGTATTTTAAAAGGAGGAATGGGAGCCCAGTCAAATACTGGCAACTAATGTAAAACAGGGGGGTGGAAGCAACGCTGGATGCCCTGCCTGGGGGAATGCTAGCAGTGCGAGCGGTCTGTTTTCTCTGTCATTTTGCTGAAAAGTTAGCAGGAGTGGGCAGACTTCAGAGTTTAGAATCTGTGCAGTAAAATTAGTAGGTTGTGTGATTGTATCTATTTATTATCTTTTTACTTCTGAAGGGGAAAACACAGCCAGCACTGGCAACACGAGTAACACGACAGCTGGTGAAGAAGATACTGGAAGGAGAAAAAAACACCTGCAATCTAACGTACGTGAGTACTGTTAAGGCCTTTACACGCAGGATGGGTTTAAATATTTTTCACACACACCTGTTCTTAATGCAGCCGCTCACACTGACCACATATTTTCGCTGGAAAAAATTGCGGCATTAATTTTTTCAAACCAAGCACAATTTTTCTGATTTTGTGGATCTGAATAAACAGATCAAACCAATCAGGTCACTGCATTTGGCAACAAGTGTGCTCATGGCTCAAATCGTGCACCTGTACTGAATATACAATATGGAAATAATTTTTTAAAAGACACAGACGTTCAGTGCTCTGTGTCGATGGGCTCTTTCAAATGATTTGTCTACCTTCTCAGATGTGGTCCCAAGTCTAGAAACAAGCATTCAAGCTGGCCCACTGACATTCAAATTTATGAAAGACACGATACAGCTTCAACTCCTAGATCAAACCATAATCTACCTGTTCTCTTTTTCCCCTTTGGATAGCATTTCCACAACATGAAACCTGTTTGTCACCACAGCTCCGAACACGCCAGCACACACTGACACAAGCAAGACGAGCTTCTGAATAATAGCTGCATCGCTTCTTTTTTATAAATAGAACCCAACCGAGCTGAACAGAAAGCTATAACTCCAATCAGGAAGTGTCTGAGTTGATGCAGTCATTTTTTATTACATCAGTGGAAATACCGCAGACACATCACAGAGGGGGAAAAATAAACTTTGCACAAAGAATTCAACTCTCACATAAAGGGGTTGTAAACAATGAGAAATTTTGGAAAATAGCTCTCAATCTTCTTGTGATAAGTGTGAAACTGATTTCTTAAAGATGTGTCTTACTTTCTTAGATGCTCGTGCTCCTTCAGGAAGAGCTCTGTCCTCCTGTTATTCAACCTTGAGCTGCTTTTGTAGGACCTGAGTAAGAAAATGAAAGAAGTGTAAAGTCCAGCATCAGATTAGCACCAAAAACATTATTACAGCTGGGACATGAGTGTGTGCAGATGCTTAGACAATATACTTAACATCGAAATACGTCAACCTCCCTGTGACAAGAGAAGGATATGATTCGTCATCAGTGCTGCAGGTATTTCCCTCCATCCTAAAAACACATGACGGGATACTGATGTACTTCCTGCATTAAAGCTTCTAAGTGCTTAACCCAAAGCTCCATCCTCCATCTCTTATTTACACCACCACCATCCCATTTCTATTTGGACTAATAATCTTTTTAATCCATCATCTATTTTCTGTTCTGTTGGCCCACTCCTTTCACTGTTCCTCCACACCTCTAATCTCAGTGGGAATAATTAAAATTCACTCTCATCATTTTTTTAATCAATCAAAGTCAAATCAGGAGAAAGTCTCATTCCCTCTGTCTGACTGTCTTGCTCTTCCTCGCCTCTAGTGAAAAAGCATTTCTCTGCATCAGGCAGGCCAGATGTAACCACTCTCCCTCAGCTCTGGCTCAATGAAAGCCTTGTGGTTTGATTTACTGTAGAAGGCACTTAGGAAAGAGATCCCGGCGAAAGAGAGAGACATAGACAGATACAGAGAAGAGGAGGGAAGATGGCTAATAAGAGGTGTCTCTTATTAGAGGATGAAATATGATAGCGGGAATGCAGAGTATTAAAGGGTAGGGGAAACCAGACACTGAATAGACATCTCTGCCTCCTGCTGGTCAGGGATAACATTGGACGAGAGGAGGAGGGATGGGAAGAGGGCAGAAAAGTGGGACAAAAAATAAGGAAAGCTGAAAATGTTAGATTTGGTGAGAACAAAAAATAGGCATGGAAGGAATTCAGGAGGAAAATGAAAACTCTGAAGCAGCAGGGAGTAAGCAAGTGATTTAATAACGCATTTTTGTAACATTTTGGGACATATGGGAGATAAAAGAAATGACACCTAAAAAGATAAGAGAACTTCTAATATTAGATACTAGAGTTATCATCAATATCCATGAGAAGCCTAAACTACATTTGCCACCAAGTTTATTCACAAAGTACCACAATAAATAATTTTACACAACACTTGCGCTGTAAAAAGAAAAACCTACAATAATTACTTTCCATTAGCTTAAAAGTTTGACAGTATTCTTTGGCTCCACCTCCTCAAAGTTAAATATTACCTGTTTTTTTATTATTATTATTGTGAAGCACTTAAAATAAAAGTTGTGCCTTACTGCTGCAACCAACCCACTTCAAAAGGCACAACTTTGACTTTGAAGACAGGGTTGGCGAGCGAGTTGAATTTTTCTTACAAACTACAGCCAACCACAGCAGCACCATATATTTCTTTGTTACCAGTTTCACCAAGTGAGTGCCGACAAACACTTGCCAACCTTTTGGGCAATACACAGTTTTATCTAGCAAGGTTACCAGGGCCTCGCTGACCAGCCTCGAGGCCTGTGTGACTGACGCTTCACTCACGGTTGTATTTTCTAACAACATGAAGTTTTTTATTGATCAGAGAGGGAAGGGAACTCACTCGATGTCTCTGTGAACTGAGCCCAGAAGGTCCTCTCGCTCTCGCAGGCTATAGAAGTTGCTTTTGATTTTGTGGAACTCATGAGTGTAGTCCTGCAAAATAAAACACAATAAACTACAGCCAGTGTGACATGATATCACTAACAAACAACATGATTGGAAAACATCGGGGCAAAATACAGTACATATTTCATAAATGCATCTTCAAAGTGCGCAGAATGTTACAATAAATAGTTGAAAGATTTTGTCCTTGACTGAGGGGAAAATACTAATCATATGATCACTCAAAGACATGAAAAATTTGTTTTTACAATGTGGATTTGCCCAAAGTTCAACTGTAATTAATTATAACATTTAAAGTCTGGAGGGCTAAAAGTGATTATTGTGAAACAGTAATTATAATAAGAACGTCCCTGAACTTTGAACTCAGGACCTTCTTGCTGTGAGGCGCCAGCACTAACCACCACACCACTGTGCCGCCCGGCAAAACTGCAAATGAAATTAAAGTTTTATTAATTGCACAGCCTACAACAAAGTGAAGGAAGTCTATGTACCTGTAAAATGTCTCTGTGCCTCTGTAAGGTGTGCATCAATCCTGCGTTGTGTGACGAAACTCCAGGGGTGCTAATGTATTCTGCCATTTTGTCATTGACTGCTGTAAGCTGCAAAAAAGGATTAAATTCTTATCAAGTAGCCACAGAAGCACAGACGACCTTTTAAGAGATAATGTGATTTCAAAACAGCCCAGGATTATAATTTGAAATATTCGACTACTCGAAAAAAATTATTTAACAAATAGGCTTCAGGCCTAACGTCTGTTTGACTCTAAAAACATAGAATAACACAATTGTCTGCTACTGAAGGCATCCTATACGTGACCATACCGTGTGCCACATTTAACTCACATTGGCTAAGAGCTGGTCCAGCTCAGTCGTCATGGCCACAAGCGAGTTGTCGTGAGATGAGCCCAGAGAGTCAGACCTGATTTCAGACGGAAATAGAAAGGATGCGCAAGCTCAAATTTATTGTTTGACAAAATGTGGAGTGTAAAGAGCGGTGGAATTCACAGGCAACAAATACTAAATGTATTGCTCACCCAATTCATGGTTAATTTTTTATTCAGCAAAAATGTAAAAAAGAAAATTTAATTTAAATTCAATAATTCAACAATTATACGTTCTAAAGCTTCTGAAAGCACAAAGATTTTTTAATATCCAATAAGATTTCATTTGAGAGAGGGTACATGTTTAAAGTGAAGAGGGGAAAGCGCTGCCAACCTGCTGTCTCTCATCCGCTGGTCTGGGCTGCTGCTGCTGTAGCTGGTGCAAAGCTTACTGAAGGAGACTAGCTTGAGGTCAAGCTCATTCTCCAGCTGCCTGGCTTGTTTACGTAAATCTGATGGGGGGAGAAAAAAATGGAAAACAAATAAATTAGACAACCCTCAATATCATGCCAGATCTACAGGAGTCCAGTCAGGATAGAAAGACCCAGGCAGATCATTTTATGTAAACCCAGAGTGTCAGTGAAGGAGAAGCCCATCTCGGTCATGATCCATCATGATTCACAGGTTATTGTAAAGTGTGAAGCACAGAAAGAAAGTTGAGTGAACAACTGGATATTGTTCACAACACCAAGAGTGAGAATTTGGTGAAACTGGAAGTAGCGTGGAACAACATTATGGTGTGAAAATGTACAAGAGTCTGTAAAAGGACAAATGTGACCTTGGCCTTGAGCACAATTTTGTGGAAAACCCATTAAATGATCACTGTGTTCAAGTTTGGTTAAATTCTGGACAAATTCTTTAAATCTGCCGAAGGATTTAAAGGGTCACCTACTACACGTGGTTGGTGAAAGCATTAAGCATAAAGCCTCGGAAACTCTGGTGTTTTAAGATACCAGAAGCATGTTAAATTAAACTATTTATTTCACATTATTGTTGCAGGGTTAGTGTTTTATTTTCTAAGGTACATATTAGATTTAATAGAACTAAATCTCTGTAAAGTGTATTTTAAATAGCACAATTTAATTATCATTTACCAATAACACATTACAGCACATCCTTTACACTGAATTATTATGGGTTGCTGCTGACAGTGTGCTGACCTTTATCCGATGAAGTGAAACTTTGATTCTCTTTTACTGTTTGAGATGGTATCAGGGATCCAAAGTTTGATCTTGGATTTAAAAGTTTGAGAACCACTGATTTACAACAAACATCCACAAAAAGCTGATAAACCACAGACTACACAGTACAGGTAGAAACAATTTTTATGATTATAAAAATAGTTGTTTTTCATGATATTATGATCATCAAAACAGAAAATTGGGCTCACTTTTGATTTCAGCCAAATGTAAGGAGATAATACCTGGCAACCATAACACCACGAAAGCCTTCATCTGATTAACGAGGTGACTGATTTGGTGGTCAGCAATGAATGACCATATATGTGTAAACAACTATTAACTTCCTGTTTGTTTACACTTAACGATGCAAGACTTGTTTGGTTGAAATCTTCCTGTTATGTGCCTATGAACAGTAAACGGAGGATGAAACAGAAAGGTTTACAAACTCTGGTAGCACGTAAGCTGGCTTAAAGGAGGAAGCTGAAGTCTGACTACTGACTTTTGAACTATGAAGGCTAACACGCTAACAGATTAGCTCGAAACCGGCTAAAAACACCGTCTAACCGCGGATAAAATAAAGTTTCTGAACTGCTGAGTTTGTATGACCTGGATAACAAAAGCCTTACGTGGTGGCAGCTGTTTGTTTGTGTGTTTGTTTGTTTTTTTATTAGTACACAAAGCACCATTATTTACCTTCCCAGTAGTTATTGCTGCCTGCCATGTTTGTTGTTGACATGTCATCATCAGCCGTCAAGAAGATACAGTTGTCGCACTTGTCTTTCTATCCCACAGCGGCCTCTAGTGGTTTCAAGATGTATGTCGCTCCCAGAGATTACTAATTTTGATATAGAGTAGGCATCAGTAACGGTAAAGCTAATTTTAAAAATGTAGAAAATCCTACATTTAGAATTTTAGATAAATAAAATTCTAAAATCTTCATGTTGAAGTATAAACCACTGGGTATACCGATTTATTGGTAGCAATATGTACTTAAATTAGACTATTTAAGAGCTAATGTGGGGTTTGCAGCTGCTGTGGGTGTTTAACTTTAACTCTGTCAAAATTTGCATTTAACCAGCTATAGAATAGATAAAAAATGCCTACTTCTGTAGTATTAAACAGGTCATTAAAGACATGTTTGTTTGAGCTTTACACACTGCGTTTTTGTATTGGAAATTGCTTCACTCCATTTCATACACATTCACCCAAAATTCAGTCTCTTATATTTAGCCTCATGTAAACTTTGGCAGCTCTATCTTTGGCTCGGGGAGCCACTCAATAAGATGATGCAGCTTTACAGGCTGGTTTAAAGTTAAAGTGTATCAGAAGAAAAACAAAAAGCACACACAGATGTAACTGAGATATGTGTCAGCATTGTGATTCTCTGTCTTTTTGCTCATTCTCTTTATTCATCGTCTTGAACACAGGCAGTAATTATATCACAGTAACAGCGGCACTGGTGGTCTGGTTGATGTAGAAGACAGTGACGATGATGATGATGATGATGCCAGCAGTGGTGAAAAAGAGCAAAAAAGTCTGTGTTGTTTTTGCATTTCTGCAGCCTCGCCAGATGACACCTCTCTTTCACACTGATTCAGCTTTTTTTCTCTCATTTCTGTCATTCCTATTGTCTGTCTTTCTTACATCTTTCTTTTCTTTTATGATGTTTCTTTAAAAAAAAAAAGTGCTATGACACAACTGACGCCAGTAAGCACCTGAAGTCCAGTCCCAGATCCTGCTTTGACTAGCTGGAAGATGGAGGTTGCGGGACAGGAGGAGGAGGATAAGGAGGGATGGAAGCACAGGAAGGAGGGAGAGGGAGAAAGAGTGGAGCGATAAGGAGGTTTAAAGAAAGCGCTCCCCTCTTAGTGCTGGATCCTCCTGATGGACTGAATCTGAGGAGTCTGGGCGTGGGAGCCAAATTCACGGTAACACTTGTACTCTCCTCCGCGACAGTCGCACTCCATGATGTACTGGTGGCCACGGTAGCCAGGGTACTGGTAGCACACAAAGCTGCAGGAAAACACGCACACAGACACACGCTTGAATCAGGTAAGCAGTCAATGCTTTCTAGTGGCTGTGTGTTTCTCAGCTGTGTGAAGGTGATCTAAAGTGACCGTGAACTTACGCTCCACTCTGAATCTGCATGGATCCAACTTCGTTGTTAAACCAGCCCATGGCCTGCAGGGAGGGGTAATCATCACACATCTCGAACTGACGTCCCATCATGTTCTCCATCTCAAAGATGATCATGCGGGAGTCCTTGTGGTTCTGTGCAAAAGAGAGAAAAAAGAAGTCTCAGCAGAATTTGAGAATAAGCTGATGTCAGCTAATGGCCGTTATAGTGTGCTGTGTTAACCTACAGCACAGCAGATGGGCCTGAAGGAGATCATTCTCTCAATGCGGTAGGAGTTGCTGCCACTATAAGCCTCAAAGCGGGGGTAGTCGCCCTTCTCCAGGACAAACTGTTGGCCGCAGAAGCTGGAGTGCTCGTAGCCCACCCAGCTGGAAGCCAGAAACAAATGAAAAGAATAATGAGCGCACCTTCTATCTAAACCACCCAAAATCTGAAGGAAAGACACTCCGTTTTAGTTTCTTTAAACAGTTTAAGGGTTTCCAGAAGAGCAAGGAAGCTCATCGGATACGTACGCGCCACACTCCACCTTCAGGGAGCGGATGTTCTCCATCCCACACTCCATGATGTTCTGGCAGCTGGCGGTAAACTCCATACGCCTGCCCTGGAAGTACTCCTGATCGTACACAGTGATCTGCAAAAAGCAAAGAGGGTGAACTGAGTACAGCCTGAATCAGATATTACTGTACATAGACTAAAAACTTGTGCTGCTGCTTGCATCCCTGCAAGATGATGTGTAAAGCATATGCTTACCTTCCAAGGGCCCATGGGCATGGGGTTTGTCAAAGCCATGTTGTCCTCTTTTTCAGCAGTACCTGCAGAGTAAAAAAGTACATAAATAGTCGGGAAAGGATGTGATCACAAAACCTGTGGCTCACTGTTTGTTGTGCCATAAATTTAAAGCCCAGGTTTGTCACACCACTTCAAGCCTCCTGCTCGCTCTTCTTTGCTGTTTTCACTTGTTGTTTTAAAATGACTTCCTCATATTATAGTTAATGCAATAAAACAAGGTACACGGGCTTCCTTCTGTTCTCGTAATACCACCTGTTGTTAGTTGGATTGTTGCATTAGAGGCCTAGGCTACATTACATTCATAGACTGGGAAACTGTGCTGTATTGGTAACTACTTTAACAACTTGGACCTACCCAAACTGGTGAGCTGTGTGTCGCAGGGTTCCACTGAACAGTGTGCGGAGGCAGTGTGGACGGGGGGTATATATACACCCACGGGTGTCAGGGGCCGGGGGGGGGCAGGCATGCCTGGACTCATGTCAGCACTTTGCTTTGGACTCCATTGTTTAGCCACAGAGGGGTTAACACGCAGACACACGGTGATTCATGCAAACACAAAGAGGACCCACAGCTATACTGCGCTACATACACCTCTGTGGTATCTATATGTTAGAGGAAAAAAGAGAGGGTGGCTTTCCACACGAGCATGTGGGTCTATTATGAGATAGGCCCACATAAAAATTCAGCTCAGCGGTGAAATACTTTATGTGGCTGTTTTCTTTGATTTTCAAAGTCATGGTACAAAGGTGGAGGATTAGCAACAGTCTTGTGCAAACCACTGAATCCACTCAAAAGCCAAGTGATGTTTTCTATGATTTTAAGTGATATCAGGGCAGTGTGATTAGCACTACTAATCACACTGCCAAGAAGGCTTGAATCCAACGTCTTTCTGTGATGGCATGTTCACCCCGAGGTTCTCTCCGGGTACTCCTGCTTTCCCCCAAAGACATGTGCTGGGGTTAATTTGTGATTACACTATGAAAAGTAAATAATGGTGTTAGCTCTGTCTGGATGTACCCCGGCTCTCACCCTATAGCAGCTGGGATAGGCTCCTGCACCTCATGACCCTCAATTGGATAAATGGAAGAAAATGGATGGATCGAGCGATATCTCACAGTTATTACTATTATTAGACTAATCAAGCCAGTATAGCCCTGTAATAGACTAGCAACCTGTACAGGGCGTATCCAACCTCTTGCTTAACTAAACCACACTCACACCTAGCTCACACTACTGAAATTCATTATTATTAGGTTGGCCTTAAAACTATCTGAAAAGCTTCCAGTTGATCCAAAGTATTGCAACCAGAGTACTGACAGGAACTAGGAAGAGATAGCATGTTTCTCCCATATTGGTCTTGATGCATGCTCAGTCGTCCAGGTAAGCAAATCCCTGAAATTTGACTCTGTCCAACTGGTGGGAGTGGGTCTCCCACTAAAAATGCTAACTCCAGTTGAACAGAATGAACTTTCCAGGTTCTCCCATATTGGCTTCTCCTCAGTGGCTCCCTGTTAAATCCAGAATCAAATTTAAAATCCTATTTATTTATTAGTACAGTATGACTCATAAGTGTGTGACTACATGCCCCCCCTCCACACACACACACACACACACACACTATTAACATTATTACAAGTGCAGTGTGTTAATCAGATGTGAGAATTTAGTTGGTCAAGACTCAGATCAGGAATCTAACTGACCTACTTTTGATGATGGACACAAACTGGATCAACACTATAAATGCTGGATTTGAAACAGGAAGGTGCTGACATTGTTGGAAAGCTTGAAATCCCAGAAAAGCAAAGCTCTCCGCTTAACTGTTTCTATTTTTATTTTTATGTTTTGTTTTGAACGGCAGTAGCTATTTCTATTTTTAAAATATCTCTAAGACTGAATAAATCAACAATAAAGGTTAACCGGGGCCAGTGGCACCAGTTCAAAGGCCTGATTGGCAGGTCTGGCAGTGCTTTGGCATTGACTGGTGAGCTGCAACTGGCAGCTTCACTTTCAGATAGTTTGGTGCAGTTGGGTTTTATAACACAAGGGGAATATTATACAAATTGATCAAGAGATGAAGCAGACAGACTCTTATTTTAATAATTTTATTCTTCCCATTAAGCGAAGCATCTTATAGGTTTTTAGACTCTATTTACATTTATTCAAAGTGCCTGAATTATAAATAGTTTTATTTACATTATTTGTTCCTCATTGTGTCATTAAAAAAGTGAACAACACAGAGCGAAAACAGAGCGAGCAGCTGCTACTGTCCCCCCCTTCTCTCTTCTCTTGCTGCTCTGAACAATAAACATTTAGAAATGGCTTACTGAGGTCAGCACATTGTCCAGACTCTCTGTCTATGTGTGCGTGTGTGTGTGTGCGTGCACGCCTGTGTAGGTGTGTGTGTGTGTGTGTGTGTGTGTGTGTGTGTGTGCATTCATGTGGATGCCCATGTAATTTCCTGATTAAGCTTATGACAGAGCAAAAGCAAGATACATGTGCACTTTTTACACATAATACCACAGTAGGTCCATTTCTGTGAACTTATTTCTGATCAGAGTTGATTTATTGAGGTCTGAATGTAAGATGGGACAGGGATATATGAACATGTGTGCGTGTGTTTCTGCTGATGATAGCAGCAGCAGCAGCAGCGCAGACTTGACAAAGAGACGAGCAAACTCAGCAGGCTGATGTGAAGAGCCTGCCGTGTCCATATAGTCGACTCTGTGTCACATGCACAGATATCAAAACCTCAGTAGAGCCTTCAGTAGACTCTGAAACCACCTGCTGTCAGCTGTCAAAGACCCACACTTAACAGCCCCACAAAAAGCCTGCATATTGAGTGCTAATTACAAAGAAGGAAGCAAACACCTACAAATCTCCTCTGATATTTCTTGAGTGAAAAGTTTTGCCTAGAACATATTTTTCCAAGCTGGGCTTTTTCCAAGTATGAAATCTGGATATTTTAGATTGGACGTCATTTTATTCCACTCACCTGAATCTTAAAAAATAAAAACCTGTAACAGAAATTGTCTCTGCAGTGAATCCTGACTGCCTCTAGGGTGCAACATTTCCATATAAACTCTGAATTTAAAGGCCTTTTTAATATTAACTTAAAGAATGGTCACAATATTAACAACCCATCACAGTGCACGTGCACAAACTGACTCGGGCTCTTCCTGGATCAGGAATCTTTTATACTCTAGTCTCTCTGCTGGCATTTTTGCTGCTGTTGTTGTTATTGTGACTGCTGCTAAACTGCCGTTACGGTTGATTTGGCACCGTTATCGTCACACACAGAGTCACTGCAGAGCTGTGATGGATAGTCATGTGTGACTGAGATCTCCAGTGAGTCATGCAGAGACTTTACATGAATCAGTAGAGAGTGAAAGGAAGACAGAAATAGGATTAAACCCACCCAAGAATGATTTCATTTTTGCAGTTCAAACATCTGAAAACATCTGTTGTTGTTGTTTTTAACAGTAAAGTTCTGAGAAATTACAGCACATTAGAGCCACATTTTATGTTAAAATGTAGTACGCTTAATCAATGTGAGGAGAATTATTTAGGTCAAATTGCAAGACATGCAGAGCTGGAATAAGTAGATGCATCATTTCTTAAATAAAACCATAAAAAGCATGCTATTAAAATATTCTTGCAAAAGTTTTTTATATACATAACAGAACTAAAGTAGCAGAATCCCATTGTTGTGTTGAGATGAAAGCAGGCATTTATTATATACTGATATTTTCAGTTGTGAAAGAAATACTAAGTATCATCTTTGAATAGAAAGATCTATAGTTCCTCAGCATGTCATCATATGTTGGGTCAGGGGGTTTCTTTTGCAGCTAATGTTAGCTACTTTTCATCAAAACGCTTAGTTGTGAAGAGTGAACTATCTTCTTAACTGCTTTGCACAATGGAAACAGATCATGGGCCTTCAAGATGCCCTATCTTTCACACAGTGCAGCAGCTCATTTGGTGTTTTCTTCATCCAGACTGATGGTTTTTCGTCTGCTGCTTCTTTTCCCTTCAAATTTTTCCAGATGTAATATCACATTCCAGTCCTCCTGTTCTCATAGTGCGTCCAAAGAATCTTGCTTCTCTTGCTTGTCTCTGATGTTCTTACATAGCGATCTTTTGGTGTTTGCTCTTTTAAAGACTTCTTCGTTAGTCAGTTCAGGTCTATGATATTGTCTTTGCTGCATTGATAGCTTCAATAGCTTTCTAGTTCATTGTCCATGCTTTGCTTCCATGTGTAGGCATCTTCAACTCTTTCTTGTGTTGAAGCAAATTTGTCAGTTAAATTAAATGTTTGCTAGCTTAGATTCACTTCAGTTTTATTTATATAGCACCAAATCACAACAGTATTCACTTTAAGGTGTTCTATATATTAAGGTAAATACCCTACAATTATACAGAGAAACCCCAACAATAAGATGAGCAAGCAAAAAAGTAAGCAAGCACTTGGCGACAGTGTGAAGGAAAAACTCAGTTTTACCAGGATGCTATTGCAACCTGACCTTGATTTCATGCAACGATCTTTCATCACTACTCACAGCAGTGCCCAAATACTTGAATTTGTTGACTTGTTGTACGCTGGGATTCTTTGATTTCTTTCCTTTTTAAAGAAAAGTCAATTAAATTCCATCTTTAAAACTGCATTATTGTACCTACATTTTAATCAGCCCAGTCCTTTCTGGCCACTTAAAATATATTTATAGAACTATTATCCTATATTTGTTGCAGTTTCTGCTGCCTTCTTGTCCTGATCACTCTTTAAAAAAGAGATACATTTTTAATGTCAATGATGCTTTTTAGCAGGATAAAAAAACGATATATATGAAACCTACTTTGCCACAAAATGATTGCACCTTATTCTTTGTAAGGGTAGTGTTGTTTGTCGGTCAAAATGACGCCATATCATTCATGAAAGATACGTTTCACAGATTATATATTTGGCAGTGGCTTCGGATGTTGGTTTTAATTTATTTGGGAATCAAAAATCTGCATTGAAAAGTTAACAGCGAGCGTGTGTCTGCTGCAAATAAAGGTTAAAAAAAAGTGTGAGAGCATAATATGGAGAGGTTTGTTCTTAATTGGCGTACTTTATTTACAAGCGGCATGCAAGCGAAAAATAAAAACAATAATGCATTGCACTCTAGAAATTGATAAAAAAATTAATTTATTTGTGTTATTTTTGGTGAATATTCAGGCAAATTAGTTACTCTGGCAATTAGCCATTTCCTGCAAAGCAGCAGTCAAATACAGGCCTGCTGTTCGGTAAATATCTCCCCTGCGCCATCAACAAATAATCACATCACTAGCTGCAAATATCGGAGACGTTTTATATCAATCAGCTGTTTGTCGCGCTGATTGCCGCGCGCAAAGCTCGGTTGTAGCGCAGACTGTGCGCAGAAGCACGAGCCGGTCTCTGCGCCACTGAGACGCTCTCCCTCCCCTCCTCCTCCACCTCGTCAACGGCAACAGCCATCTGCCGCCTCTTTTAATTTCAAACCCAGCAGATTTCCCCACAAACGTCCAGCTTCACTTGACAGAACACAAACTGCGTTTGGCGCTGTGGAGGACAGCTCGCTCTCCGCACGTATTGCGCTGGAGCAGGAAGAGAGCCGGGGCACATTTCGCACACGAGACTCCGTCTGCGGAGACAGGCTGTGGGAAAGACGAAGCGGATTTGAATTAAGCACCGGATAACAGGCAGCAACTCTGCATCCTTCGGTGAGGGAGGGAGAGGAGGGAGGCAACTGTTTTGTAGCTATCTTGGAAGCCCTGGGTTAGGAGAGGGGGGAGGAGGAGCGGAGAATGAGCTATTCTTGCACCAGCAGAGGCAACAGCCAGGACCCATCAAGCGCTAAGAAGCCCGCCGGTAGTAATCCAGCCAGAGACGCCGGAGGCACCGACAGCGGCACAGACAGCACCAGTAACGGCAGCCCCAAGCAGACGGCGGCGATGAAAGTGAAGAAAGGCTGCAACTCGACCGACGTGGGGGTCCCGGTGACCACCGAGGAGCAACTGCTCGCCAGCACTGTGATCACTCCGGAGGATGTTCTTGGCTTGCAGAAGATCACAGAGAGTAAGTTCAGTGCTGTTGCTGCTGCTGCTTGTGTTGGTAGGTGAGTGGGAAAAGGGGGACAAAGGTGCTCTTGTATGAGTTATGCATCACGTCATTATCGTGTCCCCTTATTTATGTAATCCATACAGGCCCTATTGAATACGCGTTATTGATAAAGCGTCACTGGAGGTCCACTCTCCACTGAGCTGCTGTGTACGTTTTTTGACGATTTGTGCGCAGAGGAGCATTCAGCTCTCTCTGATGGCATCTCAGTCCTGCGACCTGTGGAGGTGCAAGCCCACCACTGTAATGTGGAGGTTAAGCAGTGGAGTTGGGTGAATGATGTGGTGCATGCAGACAGCGTGCAAGTGAAGATGTTGAACCGGGATCAAAAGAAAGACTGGACGACCCACTCTGCATTTTAATCTCTGTTAAATTAAGCAGGGCGTCTTAGCTGGAGACGTTTGGGTGACCCAGGGGTCATCATTCGAAGCAGTCTGTGTGGTTCCTCTGCTTCAGTAACCATGTAAATAAAACAGGAGGCAAAGAAAAAATATCCCATGCCAGTGTACAAGTTGCAAAATGTAAATATGCTATAACAAACAAGCTTAAAAAGAAGTATGAAAACTATATAAATACACTTGTTATAATAAGCTATCCCTATTGCTACCACTGTAATAAGCGTGTGCAGGCAGTATTTTGCTGTTTAAGCTGAAGCCAGTTTATAAATGCAGGAAACATCATGATTGACCCTCTGTAGTCACATTCGCCTACTGTTACATGTTAGTCTCTTTAGGTACTTTTAAACTCATGTGCTTATTCCTTTTCATAACCTTCTGATGAGAAATCTGCTTATGACATTAGCCTATTACTTAATGCATCTGTTTTTTTTTTTTATTATGTCCCACCTCTAAACATCCGAGAAGCAGGCAGGAAGCTCTTATGTTCACAAGAACTCCTACATTTATCACTAACTCGGGTTTTAGTTAGCTAACAGGTGGCAGCGGGACGTTTGACTGTTTAAAGGCCAGTGTAATACCTCACTTACACAACATACTTGCATTACATACTGAGTGTGATAACATGCAAATGCTCCGTGGGATGTTTTCACTGCTATTTTGAAACTTGCATGGGGATTTTTAGGCTCACCTCTGCATGTTCAGTTCTTCTCTATTTCTCTGAAAGCTTTCATGAGCAGCCCAACATTTCACATGCACCCGTGAGATGCCACAAGCAATACAGTGAGCGCTTGTCATTCCACTTCTCTCAAAAATATTCCTACAGTGGAGGAACCTCCACCTGTCTTCTTTCCCTGCTTTACTTTAACTTATTTTCTTGTTTCGCATGAGATTAACAGAGGACGATAAAGCTGTAATGATGAATGGGTCTTTGCTTGTCCAATCCAATATAATCACAGCTTACTGAGCTTTGGGAACATCCTTTGGCTCATCTTGCTCACAGCCATCGAAAACTCTAGTAGTTTCTCTAATTGTCCATTATGCAGTCTATTATTAGACACACACTAGGGTAATTTCAGCTTTGTTTTGACTTCATCGAGAACACGTGTGCGCATCTTTGTGTTTTTAATCGGCAAGTCTGTGATCCCATAAGTGAGTGTGTGATGTCTTGCTGCACAGGGACACGTAGGCGAGCACCATAATGATTCTGACTCCCACGCCGGACCCCGTTATGGTCTTGGAAACTCACTTTCCTATCTCGCAGCGTCATAGCTGGAGGCAAGAGGAGGCATGTGTGAATCACCACAGCAACGTGGATACACGCTTGAGTCACTACAGCAACGTGAAGCATCTCCCCTTGGTTACAGCCAGCGGAGCGTGCATCATCTCTGTTCTCCCACACACTTCCTCCTTGCTCTCCTCGCCTCCTCTCCCATGTTAAACAGTGTAGGTGATGGATTGTACGGACAGAATCGGATATGCGTACACTCATGCTTGCTTGGCCTCGTTTTTGGTGGTCAAACCAAGCAGGAGACATCCTGTGCTCTCCTGAGATGTCAGTGCCACCGAGGCCCTTCTGTTGTTTTGTGACTTGTCACTATTTTTTTCTGCTGCTGCAGATTGTTAGTGGCTGAAATTGAGTCCCTCTCTAAGTGGCATGGCAAACCAGCACAGCCAGATTTAACAACAGTCTTGAGTTAAAGAGGTTTTTGTTGTTCTTGTTGTTATTGAGTGGTTTGAACCTGTTTGGAGCTCTGACATCCCACGAGGGGAAACTAAAGATGCGTAAAGATGTCACTAATCGTTTTGCCCTCCATTCATAATCAAAGCAAGCTGCTGAGACTGATTGGGATTTGCATAGACAGAACGGGCTTTCTACCCAGTTGACTGATTTGATCCTGATTTTGTTCTTAACCGAATCCTAAACTTAATCCGTCGAGTCAGCATGGAGCCTCAGAGTGGCAAGAAAGCCCCCCCTGCTGACACTGTGATTGTGTTTTGTCTCATGGGGAAGCAGCTAACTGCTATTTCTGTTGTTTTGTTTAGCTCTGAAATAAAATTGAAAAAACACATCATTTTGCAGCAAGCATACTGAAAAACTGCCCAGTATTCTCTTTCCCAGCTTCTTATATGAGAGGATTTGCTGCATTTCTTTGTATATCATTGGGAATCAAAATGCTGTATTTCTTAATTATTACTTTTGCAGTGTAAAAAAAAGGAGAGAGACTATACATTCCTTAAATTGTCAGTTATTAAGTGATGAAAGTTCTTATTGGAACTTAATAAGAAGTTAATAAGTTCTATAAAATGTTGCAGCCACCAACATACATAACTGGTCTCTGTATTTCAACACTTTAATGTTAACATTTAGCCTCCTTCTTGGGTTTTTAGAGGGAGGCTTTTCATGAGAGGGTGACATGCTAAATTACTGTGCAATGCCAGCAATCAAGATCCATAAAGTTACTGGGTGTAATGCACAAACAGACTCATTCAAATTAGAAATAATCTCACTGAAACTGAAGCACATGCATCTTAGATTGGCCACACCTCACACCAGGATATTGTAATGTAAAGATGTTTCTCTTAAAAGTGCAACAACAGTTTGAACACACTTTATTTCAGTGGCTCAGTGAGTGACTGTCAGCGAGGGGAGGCCTTGCTAGAGGCACATCTGTTGATCAAAGTGGGCACATATCAAACTTTAAGCTTCAGCAAAATCCAAACATCTACATGTATCACCAACATGTAGTTGTTATGAATGGGGACAAATTGCTATAAATGTGAACACGTTATTGCTGTAGGTGGGGCATTTTAACCTAGGTGTCTGTGAGGACTGACTGGCTTTTAAGGCCTCAAGTGGCCATTGGAGAAACTGCAGTTTTTGGCACTTCTGTGAGGACACTGCATACAAAAAAACAGTTTATCAAAGTAACCCAGAACCCAAAGTCACAAAGAAAGGCAGCGAGTTGTTATTACACAGAAGCAGCAACTGCATAACGTCACAGTTTATTAAATCTAGCACACACCCATGCCATGTCTGTGGTTGCCAGGCAACACAGATAGTGTCACACATAAAGAAAGTTTTGTGGCTTTAAATTAGATGTTGTTGTCCTAAAATGAAAATTGTGCTTTTGTAATGTGTTATAGGTGCATTAATGCTACAAGTGCAACCACATATTAACAGGCTAATGTTATTATGTGGTTGCTAGGCGATACAGTTATGTCAAATACTTCACACGCATTGAAAGTTTTGTGTATATAAAGAAGTTGTTACTGTTGTGAAATTAAAAAGACAATGGTTTTAAAGAAGTTGAAGGTGCATAAACTTTGGTTGCTAGACAACCACCATATATGATATAGATAAGAACCCTCAGAGGCCTAAGGTATATCTGCTGTATTTTTCCAACATAATTAAGTGTTTGTTGATACAATTATTGAAACTTCACACTAATTGTTTTGGCTGTTACAAAAGTATTAAACTTTGAGTTTTAAGTTTATGGACTGCTTCAGTTTGGACTGCTTCAGTTTGGTGAGTGCAAACAATGTTGTGGAAAAACTTCCTAAATAGCTCCTAAATAGTCTTCACTTATTTTAATTTCTTTTTGGTTATTAGATGACGTGGATGATACTAAACAACATAAACCAGTCATGCCGACTGGAGTGAGTATTTGCTTTGAGTTTAGCAGTGGCAGTGTGACCGTGCAGAGCATTAGTTCGGTGCGGATAAGCTTGTTTTAGCTGATTGGCATCAGCTGTTTCACATTTGGGCAGCTCAATAGCACAGGCATTAAAACACTGACACCATTGTTACTCCGATGATTATACTCCTGTAAACAGCGTCCGTTACCTCAGCGCTCCACACCCAGCCTCCTCTGTATTTACTGATATTTTACAGAGTGGATTTAATGCTCATACACATGTTATTAAAGGGGGTTAGCAAATGCTCAGGTGCTGCTTGGAGTCTTTGTGAACTTCCTCAAAGGCTTTTCTGCCCCCCAATTTTTTTGATAACAACCACAAGAATATATTTTTAATGACTCTACAGGACTAGAATCATAACTTTAGTAAGAAAACAGTCTATTGTGCTGCTTCTAACGTTCTGTTTCCAGCTTCTCAGATGGGATGATTTTGCTGCTTGACTTTATCATATTATAGTAAATTGAGCATTTGAGAATTTTGGTCTGATGGAAAAACAAAATAAGAAGCTTGTTCTGATCAAACAGCCAATTAAAAAAGTGATCTGCATAGGAAAGATTGGGTGATTTGGCTTATAGTGCATCATTGTGGTTAATAATTACTCATCTATTTCCTAATAAATCATAAAAAGAATTTAAACGCCTGTGGCTGGATTTCAATTCTTTGTGCATGTTGGGGCTAATGTACATATGAGTTCTTTTTAAGGGTGGCACAGTCGGGTGGTGGTTAGCAACATATCCTCACAACAAGCAGGTCCTGGGTTTGATTCCAGTGACTGGCTTGGGTGAAGTTTGCATGCTCGCTACGTTCTGCCGGGGCTTCAGCTTCCTACCCCAGTCCAAAGGCGTGCATGTTAGGTTATCTGGGGGTTCTAAATTTTCCTTAGATGCAAATGGTTATCTGTCTCTCTGTGTTAGCCTGCGATAGTTTAGCAACCTGCCCAGGGTGTATCCTGAGTCTTGCCCAGTGACAGCTGGGGATAGGCTCATGCCCAACTATGACCCTGAACTGAATGATTCAGGATTAAATTTTTTATAACTGAAAGATTAAATAATACAGTTTTATAAACTTTGTCTCTGCTAAAATTGAATTTGACAGGAACTTTTTCACAGAAACCTGAGCGATAGTTCTGAGCATTGGTCGCTGTCTCATCCTGTGGATGACCTCCAATTCTGCAGCCAGTAACGATCTGACGTTTTCTGCACTCCAAACTCAGTGGAGTGGAATTGCAGCATGTGAACCACTTCCCCACTTGCTGCAGGTTTTCGTTTGAGTGTCTCTCCAACACAAAATAAAGACTGCCAATGTCAAATGACTTGAGTCAGTCAAACTGTAGGATACAGTCCTCCCTAGAGGATGAGTGGATGATGGGTTGAATCTAGTGTTAGGGTTTCTTATACAGACAACTTGGAGCCATTGAGCCATTAGTCAGCTCTATGCTGTGATGTTCATTCATACTCATCGATAGCACTAAAGCGGTTTAATAAGTATAACTTCCTGACTATCTTAAAAGGACTGACTGCACTGACATTTGACAGAAGCAGTCACAGAAATATGACCGTGTGAACCGGCCTGTGACCTGTGAAGTCTGACCGAGGGATGATTTGAATAAACGTTTTTTTAACCCACAAGCTCTGTTAAACAGTCAGCGCATAAACAACCCACCTTAGTCTTTTGGTTTGTACTATTTTAACAGTGCATCGGTGCAGGTGGGATGCAGTTAAATCCTCCGTACTATAAAGTTAAATGAGTTAGCGAGTGATGAAACCAGTCCAGTTTTGTTTGCCTGCAGAGCTCATTGCAAGATAATGAAGATGGGCTGTGTATTTAGAAAACATAATGCACACCTGTTGGTCATATGTTGGTCATATGTTGGTCATAGTTATAAAACATGCATTTACTTTAATACATGTATTAAACAAAGGTTAAAATTGCAAGCTGTTATATTTATTCAGATTTTTCTTGTTTCCCGATTTTTCTTTTCTTGCATTTTACAGACTTTTAGCAAAATTAAGCTCGTTTACATCTACTGTCCCTGGGAAGACCAGATTATGTTTAAATAACCTTAATCACACTGTTATCAAGGTTGTAAGATATGAACAACATAGCTCACTTATGTTTACTACAATGTAGTACAATGTTTTTGTAAATACTACATATATAAAATGCATTTTATTTAGTATAATAAAATAGGAAATAAGTGCCGAGGTTGTACAATTAAATATGACAGCTATGACCACCTTTATTCTTTAACACAGCCTGAACTCTTAGTGGGTTTTTCCTTTTATTTCATTAAGTAGTCTTCAGTAATACTTCTCCAGGCCTCTTGAAGGACATTCAGAGCTCTTCTTTGCTTCTTCTCTGCTTCAATATTGCTGGCTCTGGGGAGACCAATCCATGACTGATAGTGTTCCACTGTGTGTTTTTCTATCCAGACATGCTTTTACTGTACCAGCAGTGTGTTTCTAGTCATTGTCGAGCTGAAAAATAAAGCTGTTGCCAGTCACATGTTTTCCAGATGCCTGGTGGATGAAAATTTGATGGTATTTTTTCATTGATTTTGACAAGATCCCAACACCACTGGCTAAACTGCAGTTTTACAGACATCTGGAGACACTCAATGTTGTATCTCTCTCTTGATATCCTCCATACATACTAATGATGATAAATGTACACATTATGTAAGGAATAGAAATTTCACATTTGGATTCATACCTCCATCAGACCTGTTTATACTGATTTTAGGTCCAGTTCTTGTGTAATGGCAAACCTCAGCCTTTTCTCGCTGTTTCCCTCCATTAAGAATGGCTTCTTGACAGACATCCTTCAGCTGAGACTATTTTCTGATGAGGGTGAACAGTAGAGGATCAACTGAAGGGCCACATGTATCTCTCCGGTCCTGTGTCAATTCTTTACTGGAGTTTTTCTTTTTTTTTTTAAAGTAAGTAACTTAGAGATACTGCTCATCTGCTCATCACACAGTACTGTAGACATACTTTACACATTTCCAATAACCTCAGTCCCTCAGACTGAGTAATGATGACATGTCACTTTAGCACATCTCCTTCCTCTAGCTTCACAGCTTTTAACAGATATTACATCATCACATTGCAGGTTCTGGTCATTCAACATCTGCAGTCTCTTTAGCCACTCGTCTCTTCCTGCCTTTCTCTCCACTGTCCTTACAGCACACCTGCTTTGTCACCCCAATCTCTCTCTCT
Source organism: Neolamprologus multifasciatus (assembly GCF_963576455.1). Lineage (NCBI taxonomy): Eukaryota > Metazoa > Chordata > Actinopteri > Cichliformes > Cichlidae > Neolamprologus > Neolamprologus multifasciatus. Next base: position 18,995,653 of record NC_140448.1, read on the forward strand.
CACACACACACACAGTTTCAGCCCTGCCCCCTCTCTCTAATGATTAGTTGGATTTGCCTTCATACGAGTAACTAAACCGGATTAGTCCATGTGAGCTGAGTTGGGCCTAAGTGCCTTCCTCATCCCACCTACGTAACCGGCAGATTGCTGCTCACTAGAATACAAAGAGGTTGCTGTCATTTTCTTTGGCATTCACATGTATTATTATGTACTCTAAGTGCAGGATGATGCCCGATATTTTTTATGGCAAAAGCTTTTTAAGAAAAAAATGATTTTTATAAAATTTAAAACTTTAAAGACAAATAAAATGTAGCCATTCGAATATTTTTATCTAGCGTGTCACCCAAAAAAGGAAGAAAGTAAGCAGTTAGTTTTTGACTATTCTGATCTAATAATCATTGCTGTGCAGATGCACTGCGCAGACAACGAATGCATCTCTGTTCATGTTCATGTTTTTTTATGTGGCCTCTGTGGTCTGTCAGTGAAACAAGCAGCAACACATGAGAAAGTCTTCCCCCCCTTCAGCTGTTGCACAATTTCTCAACACTTGTTCTCTGAGAGATGATATGACATTTGTCACATGACCAACAATGACACATTAAACAGGCCTGTTTGCATGCTCGTTGAGCTTCTTCTTCTTTTTCGTTTTGTTGATTAATCATCAAAATCATTATCTATTGCCTAAGTTTTTAAATTTGTCAGTTTTCTTGTTGTGACATTTTTTGCTGTCATTTACAGGAAAAGGTATTTCAGTTTAACGGTGCTGTTTAATGAGCAAGGGTAAAGAAAAAACATAAAATGGAGCAATCCATCAGCATCTAAAGAGGGACATGCTGAACTAGATACCATTATTAGGATCAGCTGTTGTGTTTATGAGCCTTTTTATGTGCCACTGATACTGGAAGGTTCCTTAAATTTGTTCTGTCCCAGTGTTAACTGGGTGAACAGCTAAAACAAGCTCAGGACTGTTTATTTTGGTGTAACTGGGCCACATGGCGCAGTATGTGTTGAACTGTGAACCTGACCCAGTCCAACTCGGAGCTGCTGATCTCTGCAGGGAATGTTCAGGAGGACAGATATCTGAAATCACCTTAAGTTAAAATTATTAAATTTGGAGCACTTCTCTGGTTTACTGTAGAAGGCATCTTTTTCTGTGTGTGTGTGTGTGTGTGTATACTGCTGATTGAGGTCACTTTGGTAGATTTGGTGTTAACTTGCTAACCTTGCTCTAGCTTTAAAGGCTTTAATTAAGATATTACACCTGAGTTTACCCCAGATTACTTTTAATATTACAGCAAAAAGTTGTAGAGCAGTTACTTTGTTGGAGGTCTTAACAAGTGACCTAACAGTTCCCATCTTCATAAATACAATTCATCCTGTTTTTATGAAGATGCCGCTTTAAATAATTTCATTTTTCCTTTATCCATCATTAAACCTTTCTGGCACAACCGGGCCCACCTGTGAGGATATTTAATGGAAAACTCTCTGGGGGTGTGAGGTTTCCTCACTCCCTGAGGGCCAACTCTTTCTTGGATCTGTTGCTGCTCTCTGATGCAGTTGTTTCCACCCCCTGCTTGCTTTTTTCTCTCTCTGGTTTTGGTGTCTTTTCATGTTTACCTGTGGGGCAGGTGGCCTGGTAAATGTTAACCTTACCATGCCTTAACACAGCTTGAATTTTGGAGGGAGGGACATTAGAAGTATTTTGGCCAGTAAATTAAGAAAAAGAAAAAGATAAACTGTTTACAGTAATTTGATGTAACTCAAATAGTAGATAATATTTTGACACATGCATATTTTTGACAAATCATTCCAGTAAATTGTTTCAAATCCAGAGTGCCACTTCAGACCCCTCTGACCAAAGACTGAGTCAGCATTTCCTTTATGTTAGCTAACCCTGCAAGTGGGTGAAAATCTCAGCTCAACTCTTCCTCTACAGCCTTTTTTCTTTTTCTTGAGTCTGAGGCTTCAGACTGCTCTAAATGCTCTAATTTGTTCTCTTTAATATTGGAGAGCAAATATCGTCAATATGTGAGCATGAAAGCCCCACCCACCTGCTGGTCAAACTTAATATTTGCAAGTGGTATCCAATCAGAGCAAAGTTGGCCTGAAGAGAGAAGAAAATTAGCTTAATGGCTTGGTATGGATTGGGTTGAACTGAAGGGCTGTATATGATCAATGAGCATTGTTCCATACAAAGTTTTTCTACAAGAGTCCAAGAATAAAAATATAGATCTGAAAATGAAGTTGATAGATCCCCTTTAAACCCACGATTCCTAAAATGTGGGCTGGTGAACAAATGAAAGGCAATACTTCCAATCCAAACAGAGCCTGTTCACTGTGTGTATCTTTTCTAGTATTCATGTGTGCAGCGAAGCTGTAAAATAACATGAGGACATACTTTAATATTAGCACAAGGCATCATTCATGTGCACGAATAAGATGCACCTATAAGCAGTGGGAATAAGACACTGAACGCTCTGATCAGCAAACTTTTGTTTTGTGAAGGACGTGAAGTGAGAAGCCACTTGAGGATTTTGTTAAAAGCAGCTGACATTTAAGTTTGAGAAGTGGTTTGCAGATGAGTTTCCTGTTCCCAGCAGCAGAGCGAGCACTCAATGGTTAAGGTTTTTGTCATCTTCAGCACGTACCATAATTCAGTGTTGACTGTGGTGACCACTTCACTTCACGCTTTGAATTCACTTAAATTTGATCAGTCGCACAAACGCACATACGCACAAACTCTAAAAGCTTGGGACATGCTCTGTCTGGAGGTGTTCACAGCCCAGAAGAAGAGCTGGCAGTGATAAACTGAAGTCTGCTGGCAGTTTTTTCTGGGAGCAAGTTAACCTCAGATGTGACACCAACACAACCTCTGTGTGTGTTGGTGTCTGTGTGTGTTTAAGGCAAAGTGAGATCGTACACTTGTGAAAGGACACTGAGCCACAGACAGTCTCACACAACAAATCCATTGTCTTGCTTTCAGCCTCATTGTCCTCATGGGACTTAATTAGGAGGCTCAAAGGTAACTATTAGCAGTAGGTTAGCAAAAGGACAAGGACAACAGCAGCTGTGGCACAACAGACTACATTATACATGTGTGCAGCACACACACAGACACACAAATGCAGATCTGCTAATAAAAATCCCACACCTTGCAGGCACAAATATTGCATGTTATTAAATAAAATTATGTGGTTGCTGGGAATGTTTATGCTAGTGTGACTGTTTCATGCGTGTGTGTGTTGAGGCGGTTTGGATGGTCAGGTGTTGCGTGGTACTAAATGAAGCCGGGTATGCAAAGTTGATGTGTTTAGAAGAGCCGACCTCAGCATTCAGACTGACAGAGTAGCAAAGGCATCACAGTGTCACAGTGAATAACGTCAGCTCTGTCAGGCGCGCTCACCGCATGCAGTAAATGCAGTTGACAACATGCTGCGACTTGGGGGTGAGGCTCTTCTTTGGGGGATGCTTCATACATAAACATGAGGAATAACACACGGGGTGCATTGTGAATAATCCTCCATTTGGGATTAACGTTGAAATAAACAGACTCTCGGGCTCCAGCTCAGTAAAGTTCTCATCCTGACTGCTCCAGGCCAACACGTTAAACCAGGTACATTCATCATGAAGTCACACTGGTGAACTACTACTGAGCTACTAGTAAATATGTAGGTTATTTTTGGTTGATTATTTCCTACTCGATTCTTTTATGTGGGGGCAACTTGTTAAACGTCAGTTCAAAATCTTTTTTCTTTCACTCTTCATTTTTGTTTTTGTTTTTTACACACTACAGTTGTGAGCCACCCCTCATTCCTTCACAGCTGGATAGGAAAATGGGAAATAGGTCCAACGATTTATTAAAACGTGCAAAGATACATTGAAAGACATTATATAAGGTAAGATTTTAATGCATTGGCAGCGTGTTTAGTATCACCTGTCACTGTCTCTGCTTCTGTTGTCCTCCACTTGTCCAGTTTCCTCATTTTTATGAGGACACACGGCCTCTGAAACATGCCAAGTTTTCATCTGATAACTACGTTTTATGTCGTCAAATTGTTATCTTTGGCTATAGAAATGGGAGCAAATAATGTGTTTTTGCAACGGGTCGCAGCAATTTGGCTGTGAGCTAAATTGCCCGTTGTGTAGACAGAACACTGCTTCATCCTTTGAGTTAGGTGCCTTTTTATGCTTGAATGATTCATAGGTCAGTGTGAAGTGGCCTATAAAACAACACAAAACAGCATTCTTCTAGAAATGGTCAGATGCAAGGACTGGACAAAAAATGAGTGAGAAAGCAGCCGATGTTTAAAGAAAAACTTTGAAAGACCTTCAGACCTGAAAACAATTTCCAACAACTGTTTTTTTGTTGTTGTTGTTGTTTTTGTAGGTTGTTGCTTATTCAGTGGGCGTGTCAGAAGCATTACCTAAGTTATGCCCAGAATTAGCATCATAAGACAATACAGTGACTCACCTACCACAGGTGTAACATCTGTGTAACATGAAGCAGCATTCAGTGCGCCATTGTTTCAGTTTAAAGAAATGCTTTTTGGTCTGTTTGGTTTAAACATAGCTCTGGTTGTGTGGAAACCAGAGTTTAGACACAACTCTGGTGTCCGCTGACAGTGAGCCGGCCCTGCTGCTCGGAGGCACCATGTTGGTGGGAAACAGGCGCACTGAGTCTGTCTGCTGTTTGTGACTTAGAACTACTGTCCTACAGCGACCTCAAGCAAGGAGTTATTAGTCAAAATACCACCTGATTCCTGCAGCTTACAGCAGGCTATGTAGCTGTGGTCCTGCTATTCTATTGTCCCCGTCTTCCTCCTCTCACCCCAACCGGTCGCAGCAGATGGCCGCCCCTCCCTGAGCCTGGTTTTGCCGGAGGTTTCTTCCTGTTAAAAGGGAGTTTTTCCTGCCCGCTGTCGCCAAAGTGCTCGCTCATAGGGGGTCAGAATTGTTGGGTTTTTCTCTGAATGTATTATGTATTATGTATGTATGTATTAGGGTCTACATTACAATATAAGGCGCCTTGAGGCGACTGTTGTTGTGATTTGATGCTATATAAATTGAATTGAATTCAACTCATACTGCCTAAACTTTGAGTGGAAGCACACTGACCTCAGATGTGTTATTTGGTATTGAAGATATCCGGCATTTCTAGCTGTCAGTGTGTTATGAAGAACAGCTGGTGGGCTGATTGGTCAGTCAGAGCTGCCTCTTCAGCGATTAATCATCCCCAAGGCAGCAGCAGTGTCCCCACTGTTTCACTGCAGATTTGAGCAGGCAGATGTGGTTGGCTTATTGTCAGCTACACAGCAGATGAGTATGTGTGCATGTGTGTGTGTGTGTGTGTGTGCGTGCGTGTGAAAAGAGCATGCCCATCAAGAGAAACTGCAGAACATACAGCAACAAGTGCCGATCTGTTAAGATCAAACAAGGCAAACGCTGTGACATCTTTTAAACTTGCTGTGTGACTCTGGGTTTCCTGTTTTGGCTCCTCGGGCCTTCAATGATCCATCCATTAAAAAAATTCCCCTCATCATACATGCAGCCGATAGGTAGATGTTACAGTTTTGCCTTCCCGTGGTATCAGATCAGCCAGGAAGCAGGAAGTGTCTGCTCTGCTGGGGAAGTCTAATAAGCACTGACACTGCCTGGTAAGGGCAGGAAGGATTAAGGGAATAAAAATAACTCACTTCTCTTTCTTACTGGGTGCTTGTGGGTGTTTGCCTGCAATTGCAATTGTGAGGAAGTGGCTCAGTTTTTTAAGACATTAGTCAGTTGCTAATAAGTAGAAACCGAGCTCTTGTAAATGATCCCTTTCAGTTGTGTGTTCATGGAGAAATGGCTCTAATAAAACACTTGAGATTACACCTGGCTGACTGTTGCAGTCCTAGTTATTATTAAAAGACTAAATGTTTAGTGTTTACAGTTATGCACCAATTCTCCAAAAGGCACATCACAAACAGTGGACGTGACGCCTAACAAACATTTACCAGCTACAGCCGCTTGTGTTAGTACACCTGTCAGTCAGCAGTCATGTTCCTTACTGCTTAACCTTAATGAAAATGAGAGGGAAGCGGTTTTGTACCAGGCAGCAAACACCCTTTTCTCTGTTCTAAAGTTCTCTGTGGTTTTAGAGACAAACTCAACTTGACCTGTGAAGACCAGCAGACTGCTTTTTTTGCACTTTTACACTGATTTTGTTTTACTGCCTTGGAGGTTTCAGGTTGATTAAAATAACCTTTTACTCCTAAATAAGATGAGGAAACACACAATCTGTCCTCCCCTTCCATTGCTACTTGTGAATTTTTAATACTCTCTGCTTGCTGAGTCTCAAAAGGTATTGATTTTCAAGATTGTCTAATCTATAACTATTCTACCTCCTTTCTCTCCCCCTCTCAGATTATTTGTGTAGCCCAGAGGAGAACATTTACAACATCGACTTCACCAGGTTCAAGATCAGAGACATGGAGACCGGCACAGTGCTGTTTGAAATCACCAAACCCCCGTCTACAGGTCAGTCATCTGTCTTTTGCATTCATATATTTCATTGTCAACTATTTATAAAAAAAGAGAAATTTCCATCATGAAATGCTGTAAAGCGTATGAGTTTCAAACACTACATAAATATTTAAGAAATTGTTTGGAATACACTATATTGTAGCTACAGCTCTATAATCCCTTTGAATATGACTGTTGTGAGCTAATTAATCAAATAGAAATCAATATTGTTTATTCACCAGCTTCCAATCAGCAGCTCACGGGAGACATTACGTTATAGTTGTTGTTAAATACAATAATATATATAATAAATATTCTTTACATTATGAGATTTCAAAGTGAGAGCGTTGCAGGATGGGTTGATAATGTGTTTTGTACTTTCTGTAGTTTGAGTAGTGATTAGGCCTATTTACCTCTAAAAACAGAGTCAACCACAGCTCATCCTTTTAGAGGAACTAAGCTACAAAAGTAGGGCTCAAATTGAAGGAAGACAACAAAAATTATAAGATGCGTTAGGAAAGCAAATCTGTCCTTTTTCTTCACCAAATACTACTACTTGGTGCCACTACTACTTGGTGCCATCCAGCACAATATAAATCTGCCATTTCTATTAGGCTTCCATCTACAAAGGTTTATCTTGTACTTTAATGTGCTCCATGCAAACTGGTCTTCACTTCAGATAAAGGAAGTGAAAAGAGGGATATTGACCCAAATGCCGGCCGATTCGTCCGTTACCAGTTCACCCCTGCGTTTCTCCGACTGCGGCAAGTTGGAGCCACGTAAGTGAGAATGTGTGTGAATCTTTATTGACAAGGACACCGTTAACAAAGGAAAGAATGAACCTTGTCTGTGTATGTTTTTCCTTCCAGTGTTGAGTTCACAGTCGGAGACAGACCGATAGAGAATTTCAGGATGATTGAAAGGCACTATTTCAGAGAGAAGTTGCTCAAGAGTTTTGATTTTGAGTTTGGCTTCTGCATGCCCAGCAGCAAGAACACCTGTGAACACATCTATGAGTTCCCACCTCTGTCTGAAGACATCAGTAAGTCTGTGCACCCACTAGAATATAGGTCTTGTGGAACAAACAGCATGCACACATGCTGTTTACCTTCTTTCTGAACCTCCCTGAGCTTGGGGTTACTGGAGGTTTCTTCCTGTTAAAAGGGAGTTTTTCCATCCCACTGTTGCCAAAGCATTTGCTCAAAGGGAGTCCTATGATTGTTGGGTTTTCTCTATTTTCTTTCTATTATTCTAGCATCTTTACCTTACAATATAAATCACCTTGAGGCAACTATTGTTGTCATTTGGCACTATATAAATTAAACTGAACTTTTAAGGCTTTATATATATATATCATAGAAAATCATCTGGTCCTTAGCAGGTCTTAATCAAGTAAGAAGTTCCACGGGGATTATTAGGGCAAGGAGAAGCCAAGTGCTTAGAAAAAAATGCACTTGAATAACTGATGAACTGCAAGTATTAGCACCTCTATAAAAGCAGAGGTTTTTAACAGTTTGTAGGTTTGGGGCAATCAGGTGTGTGTTTGCGCAATGCCAAGGAGGAAATCAGCAATAATATCTGAGAAAAAGTTGTTGCTACTCATCAGTCTGGGAAAGAGTTTTAAGGTCATTTCCAAGTCATCATCTGAAGTCCATCATTCAGAAGTGAGAAAATATATTTACAAGTGGGAAACATTCAAGGGACTTGCTAATCTTCCCAGGCGTGGATGTCCCAGCATATTTACCACAAGGTGCAATGCTTAGATAAACTACAGAGAACCCAAGAGCAGCATCTCACTCTTTCACGGTAGCACAAGGCTTTTACGAGGCACTGCTGTCTGAACATGGGCAAAAAAATCCATAATCCTCAACCAATTTGAGCCACAGAGAAAATTGTTTAATTTTGGGTTAAGTTTTTTTTTTTTTTTTTTTTTTTTTTTTTTTTTTACAAAAGAAGTCCATAAATCTTGTTCAATAAAGGGTTTGTACCAAAGTACTCTCAACTTAAATGTGAGGCCATCTGTCTGGTAGCTGAAGCTTGGCAAAAACTGGGTCATGCAACAGAACAACGATCCAGAGCACAGCAGAAACTTTACAATAGAGTGATGGAAAACCAAAAGAATCAAGGTGCAACAATGGCCCAGTCAAAGTCCAGACATCAAAATCATAGAAATGCTGTGGTGGGACTTTAAGAGAGCTGTGAAAAAACAAATGACTTCAAACCTCAATGAACTAAAGAAGAGTGTGACAAAATGCTGTAATCTGCAATACCAGGCATTGTCCAGTGCGCTGGTCTGTCGGCCAGTGCCTGGTATGCCAGATTACCAGTCCAGCCCTGCTCAAAACTACAACTGGCAACCTCATGGTGGCAATAGAGAAGAAGCCACCAAAGCTTCCTGAGAATCAGGAAGTACCTGACAGCTTCGGTCAGGAAGGTACTCGATAAAGGTCAGGAAGCTTTATCGAGTAGCTACTCAGATATTTAATTGTCATTTAAGTTGGGTGGGGAGAAAACATTCAAAAATACTTTAGCCTATCATGTATTGTAATGACATATAAACTAAGTAAATGACACAATTTTAATGTAAGCAACATAGTGAATTTACTACAGGGCATATTTGTCAGTCAAACAAGTGAATTAAGTGAACTCAGTGTGTCTTGAATACATATTTACCAGCTATTTATGAATTAAAGTCACATTATGTTTACTTCTTTCAATCATTTTAGAATGACAGCTATACATCTCATTGGGTTTACACTTTTTTTTCTCTTAAAACTACATACTTTATAAAATTTTTAGCAATTCAGCTGCATAATAGGCCCAATGAAGGTGTTGCTTTTACTTTTTAAAATTATTTTCTGTTCTGACCAGAGTAGATTAGGAGCCGGTCTTCTAAAAGCTGCAATGTTTTCTGTCTGCTTGCAGTCAGAGAGATGATCCTGCACCCGTATGAGACACAGTCGGACAGCTTCTACTTTGTGGACAATAAGTTGGTGATGCACAACAAGGCAGACTACTCGTACAATGGCGGGACGTAGAGGTGGCACGCTAACAGGAGAGCAAGCGGAGTTATGGACTAAACCCGAGGGGCGATCAAAATACACGTGTGGGGTTAACGTCCTGTTGATCCTGCAGTCCCTCTCCCTGTATCTCTTTCTCTCCCTCTTTGTTTTTCCTTCTGAGAGGATGCCGTCAAGAAAAGGCCCACACAGATGTGACACTTATAATCTGTGAGAGAGTGTGTGTGTGTGTGTAAGCACATCAAAGCCTAACAGGAAACACACACACACACTGATGCACACAGCTCGGTGTGGCGTTGCTGTAACAAAGTGTGTTTGTAACATGATAAACTTGCAAGTAAGCAACTTTTTAGGAATTATCAAATGGTTTTTGCTCTCTAGCCACGTCATGAAGTGAAAAAAGAAAAAAATCTTTAATTATTGGTAGAAATTATTTACATTTTAGGGTTTAGAAACGCGTCTGAAAACGTGTTTTTAGGACTTAAAAACAGTCTTTTGGAAATCTGTTCTCAGATTCAGTGAGTCTGTGTGTTTTGTATGCGTGTGTGTGTTTGTATGCGCGTGTGTCTACCCTTGCTTTTAGTGTCTTTTTTATGATTGTCTGTGTGTATAAGTTTGAAGCATGATTCATTTAAATGTCAATAACATGACCATCTGGTTGGCAAAGTTCAAATAGATTTCCAAAACCGTTTAGTGCATATTCTACAAAGTAGGCAGTAAGTAGTTATTTGTATTTATAATTCCCTCCCCTGTCCCTTTATTCCTTTTAGTTCTCCAGTCATGTGACCTGTATCAACCGTAGGACTTGTGTTTATTGTATCTGCTCAAAGCACAACATTTTACAACAATCAGGAAACTTATAAAGACAAACTGAGCTGATATGAAATGTACTTTGTCATCTGTGAAAATTCAACTGTACTTCCAGCCCCATGTTTCGTTGTTTAAGTGATAAAGAAAACTTTAGAGAGGTGCAAATTATGTGTTTCAAAAGAGACGAAAAGGAAAACATGGGTTAGCAAATGTTCATGTTCACCCTGAAATGTTCTGCAAAAAAAGAAAGGTAAGGAATGTAGCAGCAGCTACTTAAAGAACAGGTCACCCTTAAATCTCTTCCATTCTGTTGTTTCTTCCTGCAGTCGTTCTCGTCATGTTTTGTGTGATGCGGATATTTTCTCTTTCTCAGTTTTTTTCCCCTGTAATATCTTATTTTCTGTCAAATTGTTTTCATTTAGAGACATTCCAGTGATTTGGACCCGAGTATTGTGATCCGAACACAGGATTGCTCCATACTGTAATATGCTCACTGTGCTTTTTGTCTGTTTGTGCTGAGACTCAAGAGCAACCACATAGTTTCCTGCATTTTTTTCCCCTCATCACACACTCTAATTTGATGCACTAGAGATTGATATTAGTTTATGTGACTGATGATTTTAATGAGTCTAAATTTAAAATGCAGTTAATTTAGACAGATACTGCATCGTATTTGCAAACACTCACAAGTCTATGAATAACAGGCCAGCTGAATCAAAGTTACTCAAAAGTACCTGCTGGGTGTTCAGATTAACAGAGGAAATTGTGGATTGATTCAAACTGGCACTGCTTTGTTGATTTCGTCCTGCACAACAGACAAAGTATGAAACATTTATAATAGTTGTGAAATGAACAGGAGGGGACTCAGATTTGACTTAATCAGAGATTAAGCCAATTAACTTGAATGTTATTTAAAAAATGTAATACAGATATGTAGAACAGATTTATATATGACTGTGACTCGTGCAAATTATTTTGAACTCGGGAAGTTTTTGACAATACAAATGTTGGTGTGACTGAAAAAAGTAAAAATAAAAGATTTTGAAATATTACTGTCTTGGCTGCTATTTGTGTGGGTGTGCCTGTCTATCTGTTGAGTAAATGAAGGTGACACTTTGTTGAAGTAGTGCTTTATTTCTACAGAATAGAAGTGGGTCACAAATCTTGTTCAGTTTGGAAAAGTACACATTTCTCTGCTGGGATGTTCTGCCTCAACATCTTCATTTTTTTCACATTCTCTTGTATAAAACAAAAAACATGGAGAGAACATGGACACTAACCTCTGCGACCGGTACATCCTGATGGCAGCCTCTTATCTCTGTTACCCAACCAACCAACATTTTCATCTGTAATGACTGGGCACAGTCTTGGTAACACCTTCCTGCCATTTATTTGTGCGCTTTCTTGGAGTGAATCTTTCAAAGGGAAAGCTTTTAAAAATCCTATTTGCTTTAATTAATCCTTCTGTTTAGTGTTAAGGTGAATACAGGATACAGTTAGCTTAGCTTAGAGAGTAGAAACAGAGGGAAACAGAGCCTGGCTCCATTTAAAATGTAAGGGTTAGCCTACCAGACCCTATAAAGCTCACTTATTAATATACTACAGCAGGGGTCGGCAACCCTGGGCACGCGTGCCACAGCTGGCACACGAAGGGTTAACTGATGGCATGACCATAGCGGGCCGAGGCGATTTTTCGTTTTTATGGCCCGATGGGGGTTTTTTTTGTAACGGTATAAACAATGAAAGTGGTGGATTGGCCACATGCTGGCCGATGTGTAAAAATAACTCAGTTGTTTGGTGGTGGCTATGGCAGAGCTTCCACAGAGGCCAGCAGGTGGATGAGGGAAAGGGGAGGCAGGAGGAGAGGAGACCCGAAGCGGCCGCTAGTCCGAGTGTCAGGTGAACTGTTATGACCTGCAGTCTATCTGGGTCAGATATAAACCAAGTTTAGGTGTAGTTTATTTTCGTTGTACTAACTTTTTACAGTCAGTTTAAAATAACTTGTACTGCGTATTAGCTAGCATGACGGAGTTTCTATACAGCTGGGTCGGTGCTATGATGTTACTGATAGTGAACTTTATTTTATTCATAAGGATAGTTAGTAGAGTTGCCAACCGTCCCGTAAAAAAATGGAATAGTCCTGTATTCAGAGAAAATATTCCGCGTTTTGTGTTGAGGTGAAAAGGAACAGTTTGTCCCGGACTTCAGCTAGAATGAAAGACACAAAGCTGGATTTATTCTGTCTTTACGCTGTCAGCTGCCTCTTCTTCTCTCATTCTCTCCCCCTCTCTCTCCTGTTGCTACTTCAATCATGAAACTGATCAATCATCAGCTGATCGGCTTTTCTGATGCAAGTCCTGTTTTTCTTGTTTGTTTATCGCCCACTTTGTGCCAGAAAGAGAAAACCAACTAAACAACAGCAGCACGTTTAAGGTTGATCAGCTGTTGTTAGAATTTATTTAATATTACTTCCTAGTATCAGCTGATGTTTGCTGGAGCCACAGCTGTAAAAGCTGCAGGTCATGATATTGGTTTGGTTATGTGGTGAGAGGGAAACATGAAGATGAAACCAGGAGATGTCCTTACTGAATAATCAGAGCTGAACAGGTGATGGAGAAACAGGTTTACCTTTTAGGTGACATGAATGGGTTGAAGGGAAGTTATGAACTGTTTCTGAGAGACAAATAACACCAGGATCCTTTTTTTTAACGTAGCTGACAGCTGGTAACTGCAGGGGCGGGTCTAGCAAAGTTTTGCCAGGAGGCCAGGTAGGGCATTAACAGGGAGATGGGGGCACAAAGACATACTTTTATTTCTTATTCTCATTTAAAATGTCTAGCTTATAATAAATAATTATCTGAATCTTAAAACCAAAGTTTTTATATAAGGCTTTATAGCTTTTCCTATAATACCTGGTGGGCCACTCTCTAGTCAAAATGCCCGGGCCGATTTTTTGTCCCAGTCCAGCCCTGGGCATGACACTCGGTGGATTAAAAATTAATGGCTGGGCCAGCAGTGCACATCGCAAATTAGCTCGCATAGTTGTGCCGCTTCTTAATGACGGTATCTTAGCTAACAACCCCAACTACCAGATTCAACTTGTAATTGGCTAAAAATAACTTAACCTACTGGTCAGAGGGACATTGCTAGCTGGCAGTTTTTTCAAGTAATGTTAAAATTTCCACATTCCAACACTTCAAATGCTTCAGGAGCTGTCAGTGCAGCATCAGCACCGCGGAAATACACGGATACATCCGTAGACTCGAGACAGAATGCATTTTTGGGACTATGGACCAATGTTTTCTTTTCTAATCAAACCAAAAAGCTTTAATGAGCAGCTGGATTTGTCTCACATTAACTGGTTGGACACAGAGGGCATCGAAATAAACTGATTGAACTGAAAAGCTCGACTCTGTGGGGTTTAAAGTTTGCAGAACTATGTACGCAGCTGGAATCTATAGCTGTGTGTGTTCATGGTGCTTGCATTTTCACCTGCTGGACATCACTGCCTGACAAGGTTAACTGTCTTTAAATCATTGCAGAGGTCTTATTGATAGTATTTGGCTCTACATATTTGTGTGAGCTTATTTTCTCTCACATGAAGAGTGTCCTCAGGTAGCCGTCTGAATGCTGGACACTTCTAGACCTGTGTCTCTGAGTGGGTGACCAGAGATCACATTAACATGTGTAAAAATAAACAGGGCCAATATGGCATTTTTGTTAATACAGAGATGTATTAACAAAAATGCCATATTGGCCCTGTTTATTTTTCTTATCATTGTTGTGAGGAGACCATAAATAGCATTTGCATTTTCTGTTGTACAGTTCATTTGCTGTTATGGAGTTCTAGTTATTGATAAAAAGTTATTCGCTGATAGCTGCCAACATCTGCGAAGAAATATAATTCTATAAAGTTCTTCTATATAGTTTGTAACTGTTCATATAGATCATTATTAAATTTATTGCTAATGCAATCATATGGCACATTGACTTCTGAGGAAATTTTAGATGGCACTCGTCATCAGAAAGGTTGCCGACCCCTGCATTACAGTATATCTAGCTTCTCTGCTTTTTTTTTAAGCATGAAAAGCAATGCATTTATTTCATTGGGTGTTTTAGCAGGGTAATAAAAATGGCTTCAGCTCACCAAAAATCTGTTTAACTTTCTACATTTCAGATCAGGGGTAGGTCATTTGTGTTTCCTAGGGCGCACATAAGAAACTGGGACTGTTGTAGAAGGCTGCATAAACAGCTGATATCAATTCTGCTCACTATTACTTTAAATTTTGGTTATTGGTGTATCCTGTCACAACAGTCCCAGTTTCTCATATGACCGCTTGGGAAAATTAAATGCCCAACCTCACTTTAGATAGCCAACACAAAGAAGATGTAACATGTAATAAGTAAGTTGCTGTAAGGTGGATTTTGACATTCTGCTTCTAAATAGGTTTTGCTAAGTTTCCGTTTTACTTTTTTGTCCATAACACATTTGGGGGCTCATCCGGGAGTCTGACCAAAATTTGAACCTGCAGTTTTCTTAGCAAGAAATTAGAGCACTTCCATTATTATTATTATATGAATTGTTATATAAACAATCACAACCAGAAAAAGGATACATTGGTATTTATAAATGATAAAATAAGTAAAATTCCTCCTTATGAAAAGAAGTTGTGACAAAAACACATATAAAATTAAATATGACACCCAAAAAAAAGTCCAACAAAATGACCACAGTAATAAGTTAACTGACACCATGAATTAGTTTTCATTTTTGCCTTTCAAAGGTAACTATGCTGCAGATAATGCATGCATTATCAGTAAATGATACACAGACTGATAAGATAACAAATTCATTGAAAAGTGTATGAGCAAATAACCTGGTTTAAACACTTTCTTTGGTTCTGTCACTGAAATGACGTCCTCAAAGGAAGTCCTCAAAGAGGGTCTGTATATAATAGTCTGATAGAGCTTAAAGTTTGTTTCAGCTGCAAGTGAAAATCTTTGATTGCTGTTTCTATAACCAAATTTAAATTGTCATTTAATCTTTGACTTATTTGTCTTCAGTGAGAGTGGAAAAACTCTGCTATGACTTTTTTCTTCTTCTTTTTAAAGGACCTGAAAACATTCTTATGTAGCTTTCCTGAGCAGCTTTCCTGGAACAACAACAAACTATTGTCTGCCAAAGGTAGAAAAGTTTTACCTCACACAGTGGATTTCTGAGCTTTTTCCTCATTGGTTTGAAGAAGAAGTTGGAAAATGTGATACTTTGTTCAGTGTCTTCTTGTGTGACTGTAGAATTGGATTTGTTTTTTTACAGGCTGTAAACAAATTCAAGGTTTACTATTTGTAGTGTTGGCCCAATCTGGAAAAGTGTCCAAGTTAAACATGGCTCTTCCCCAGGTGTTGATGGCTAAATTAATGCACAGGATCCCGATGATGTTGAGCATGAAACCAGCTTTCACCTGAAGGAACAAAATGTAATAATCAGATGATGACACAGGATGGCTAAAACTTTAGAATTTTATTAAAAATTCAAAATTATGCTCTGTGAGTTTGCATATTTGTCTGTCGAATAACACAACTAACCAAGATCTTATCTGTATTACCCCACATAGCAAAATTGGTATGGCCCAGATCTGGCCCACACAATGTGCTTACACATGGCCCACATACCGCAAAGAATGACGGCCCTTTGGTGGCCCAGATCTGGTTTGCCAGAGGTGGGCCACACATTGGCCAGAACAAGGCCAGTTGCATACACACTGGTGGCCCTGTGTTGGCCCATGTGTGGATTACCTCTGGCAAACCTGATCTGGGCCACCAAAGGGCCGTCATTCTTTGCGGTATGTGGGCCATGTATAAGTTGTGTGCAGCCACAGGTCAGTTGCAGACACACTGCTGGCCCTGTGCTGGCCCAGAACAGTTTCAGCTGTGGCACCAGATGTCAGCCTAATGTGCACCTTAATCAAGCCATGTAATAACAACATGTGCCGGAACATGATAGTGCAAAAGTAACAAGATGAAACTCTGTTCAGACAGTGAATGGACTGAATCTTTTATAGCGCTTTTCTACTCCACTTACTCAAAGTGCTCTACACAACATACCACATTCACCAAATCACACACACTTTCTCTAAACTGAGTGCTTCCTAACTACATTAATACACATTCAAACTCGACATACAGACTGGAGGAGCCAGGGAACAAACCACTAACCTTCCGATCAGTAGGTGACCTGCTTTACATACTGGGCTACAGCCACCCAGTAGAAAACATGAGTGAACCCTCACTAGGTTGTGGATAAAGTGTACACTCACAAACCTGCCAAACCTGCATTTGAAATGTTGGCTACCATAGCAGTATAGTATTGCAACATTGCATTTGGGTCCTCTAACTAAAATAGGAAAAAAGGAACATAAACAGTGCCATCATTGCCAGACCTGGCCCACATCTGGTTGACATACACCCTGCCATGACACCGGTCAGTCAGAAGTGCCAACTTGATGCCAGATCCGGGGGCTAGGCCTGTTTTCTATGAGCCTGGGTCACATATACCAAACCACAATCGGGCATTATGCATTTTATTGCATATTATAAAAATATTAGGTTGTTGTTCAATTTAGTCAATTTAATTGGGGGGGGGGGGGGGGGGGGTAGAAATAAGACACAACAATGCAATGTAGGCCACAACATCTGACGGGATCTTCTGCTGATTACTCATGTGTCCATGGGGGGAATTTTCACTACAGTCAAATTTTACTTGCTTTAATTTTTACTGCATTTTTTGTTTTTTTATACAGTTTAATAAATTCCCCAAAGGGTGATAGAGGTGAAAAACCACGTGTATATCACAACCTAACAATGAATCTAATAAGAAAACTTAGCTGGTTTTTCCCAATCTTCATCCAGATAAACTTATCTGGATAAGTTAAAATGCATGGAAAGCACTCAGAATGGATGAGCTACAACACATGTAGGTTGATTTAAGTGTCATGATACAGCTCAATAGTCACTGATTTTAAAGAGCAAATTGAAGATAGTAGCAGCAGATAGCTCTCTTGTAACTTTGAGAAGTGACAAGAAGGACAATTGTATTGCTTTTCCCACTCCAACAAGGCCAATCAAAGACAGTCTTATTAGCTCAAATAAACTAAAATCGCAAAGGCAGCATATGTTTGTATGTCATATGTATGCCAATCTTACCATATCTAGGACTTTGAGGTTTCCAAAAGAAAAGGCAATGGCATTGGGTGGTGTGGCCACAGGTAGCATGAAGGCCAGAGAGGCAGCAATAGTGCAGGGCAGCATCACGTAGAGTGGGTGGAGCTTAATATTTTGGGCCTAAAGGAGCGCAAAACACAACACAGTTAGATTTATGGAGAACATACGTGCGCACACATCTGTCAACATATGAGCTCCATTTACCATTGACGCCAATATGGGCAGGAACAGGGTGGTGGTAGCTGTGTTACTGGAGCACTCGGTGAATGTGGCAATAAGTAGGGAAAGCACCAGTGAGATAGCAAAGGGGGGAATATTCTGAAGAGGTGACAGGTTTTCTCCCAACCACTTGGATAGATTTGATGCCTGTAAAGGTAGCAGGAAAAATACACAAACAAATCTTTAGTATTTGAGAAAAGCTAGCACCATGGCTCAGAGGATGTCTGCTATCGGTCTACCAATTTGCCCTTGACTGAAATCTCTCCTCTACTAGATGGAATTGTCATTAATTTTCGTGCAAATGATAAGCATATTAACAAAACCTCCAAAATTCAATCACCAAAAACGAACAAGAGACCAGTATTTATTTTCTGATTCAAGCATTTAAGTATCCAGTAATCACCAAGACTAGCATTTAACTGCCAAAATTCTTTTTAGATATTCTGTAAAGGAGAATGAAATAATGAAAAGTGATGACATGGAGTCCAAGGGTGTTTACCTCACTGCCAGCAGCAAGAGCAAAACCTCCTCCCAACAGCAGCACTATATTCCAGGGCATTCGTTCATGAACCACATTCCAGGTCAACAGAGCCGGTGGAGCCTTTATCCTCTTACCTGTGGGACACAGATGAAGTTTAAACATCAACAAGTAATTAGTTTGAAAGTGCAACATCAAGCCTGCCAAGCAATCTTCACCCAGTGCTCCAGTAAGCCCAAACTGAGTTCACATGAACATTTTTAGAAGCAGTGTGTTACACCAAGGTTAAAAATGAATACTTCACCTTCATTTGTGTATCCGTAATTGCTAAACGGCACCTGAGAGGGGATGACGAAGAAGAGCGATGACATTAGGATGGCAACCGTTCCGTCTGTCACAAACCTGACAGACACGAGAGAACATGATTATATATGCTGCCTTTTAAAAATGATGAAGAGAAAAATGTGTAACATCATATTTACTGTCAACTGTGGGGCAAAACAACCGAACTGTAGTTGAAATACATTTATGTTGCCATTTTTTTTCAGTCTGACCGATTTTTCTCTTTTATAAAAAACTAACAAAAAGAAAAAAGAAAGTTTAATAAAAAAAAAGAAAGAAAGAAAATGAGCACTTTAGCTACAACTTTGTTGCGCTTGTGAACATTTCCTGCAGAAATATTACTCCAGTTCAGAAGTGCCCAAATTGCGGATACTCAGACGGGCATTTCAGCTTTTCATGTAGACTTTACAGCAGAAATAAATAATGAATGTTTAAAATGTTTGTCTGGTACAAAAATAACTGTACTGGCATTCGCTTTTCCTTTATAACTGGATCATTTAATGTAAATCTAATAAAATATATGCCTGTTCATTCTGTGCTCCAGTTTTAGTGATTGACATTCCACCATCACAAATTATCTGTTAACTTTATGTGATGTAAGCATGTGTTTTATGAATACAAACTAGGGGATGTTGTATAAGAATGGGTCAGAGCCAATCACTGAGATCCTCTGAGCAGGATTAAAGCAGCATCCGGGTATTTATCTGTCCGCTCATGTTTGCTACCTTGGTTAGCAATGCTGAATTGGCTCAATGTCCATTCACTTTATAGATCTTAATGCAGAGAGATCAGGTCACTTTTTATATTTTATAGCAAAAGTGTTAGCTGCAGAATCACAAACAAAGCTGCAGAATTGTAAAGTCAAAGCATAATTTTAAAATAAAACATATTATACAACTGTTACAGTTACTATGAACATAAAGCAAGTATCATAAATATTTATCTGGCATTTGTTTGAAAATTATTTTGTTATCTTATTAATATTATTATTTTATTTCATTTGTGTCTCAGTAGACTTCAGTGCATTCAGCACAAAAGGTGCCAGAAGACTTTGTGTGACTTTGCTTGTAAAATATGTTGACTCATCCTGCCTCAGAGGCATTAATGCAGGACTTTATAAACCACTGGGTGATACCACAAGTGCTGCATACATTTTAATGCGCAGGAAAGCACGTGTTGAATTGATCATTTCATGGCTAGCTGTTTGGTCTTTTTGTTGGTAATATGTGGCGCTTCACTTCATTTATATCTAAAGGTCATGCTTAAAAAAGAACTCACGCAGCGTCCTTATTGAACAGCACTGTGGCCCAGCCAGGCATGAAGCCCGGCTCTCTGGTAAACCACAGAAGCACGAGCAAGATAAAGAGGACGAGCACCGCCACCTCTGCAAACTTCATACATCCCAGCTTCTTGTACTCCACTTTCATCACTGTGTATGCCGCTCTGTCGCTTTCACTTTTCTCACCACAGCCAAATGACTTCTTCAAACTGAGGAGAGCAACAAAAAGATGCAGCATATCTCTGCAGATGCTAAAAAAAAGTCAGTTTTACTTACAGTGTAGATTAATTTATTTTGTGCTGTTTGAGCAGCTTTTCTGAGGATAGTTTAAAATACCTGGGTTTGTTTCTGGCTGATTATACTTACTTGAAGCCCAGGAATATAAAATGAAGCCAGAACCAGGCGAGCACCAGCATGAGCACCATGCTGGGAAAGCAAAAGCCAAACCAGCTGGCAAAGTTGATCACGTCAGTATTGTTAGGGAAGATCCTTCACAGAAAGAAAAACAAAGGGATGTGAAGAGAAGATACAAGTGGTTCAATGAGCAGTGACACACCTTGAAGATCATTTCTGTTTGTGTGTGAGTTGGGTTTTTTGCCTTACTCGTCTATTTGGCCCTTGAGGATGAGATTAGGCGTGGTCCCTGTGAGCGTGGCGATGCCTCCAATGCTGGAAGAGTAACACACACTAAGACTCATCCCTTTGGTCAGAAGGTCATACTTCGCTTCTATGGCTTTTTCTCTGAACTCTCGCTGTGTGTCATGTACATCTGGATCAAAACACAATAAGACAGTGAGGTTATTGGAAGGGTTTTCTTCTAGAAGCCCATATGTGTATGTAGCATTTTTACTTACACACAGGATCCTGTGTGTCTTTTTCGTGTATCGTCTCCGGCTTGGTTTGAACTTCCAGCTCAAATGCGTGGTTGTCCGCAGCTTGGGCCTGGAGATCACGCTCATTTGCCTGGGTCTCTGTATCTTTCAGCTGCTGTAGCACAGCGTGTGCGATGGGTAGCATCATGGCTGTGGTGGCTGTGTTGCTGATCCACATGGACAGGAATGCCGAGACGCTCATGAAGCCAATCATTAACCTGCGTGAGAGGGAATGGTGATGATGATAACGAGGAGGCATGAGTGAAAAATCCTCAACATCCTCACTAGTGCTCTGGGTGCATTGTTTTTTAAATGTTGCTGTACTGGGCAGCTCCATAAACTCCTGGAGCAGTTTGCGATACCACCCTGTCAAAATTCAAGAACCATGCAAGTAAAGACATAGCTATGTCTACATACGGTAGATGTTTCTGAATGAAAACAGAGAGCAATTATTTGTTGCCATCTTTATTGACATTGATTGTTTATTAATTTTATTAAATTTAATCTTTTATTCCTTTTCCTTTAGAGGCGACCACACTTGGCTTAAATTAGATGGCATTAGTGTTTGTGCTTGTTTGTCATCCTTATTAAACTCACAGGTAAAGTTTCTCATTATGGGAAACATCAAATGAACATTTTTTGCCATTTGTTCAAACAAAACAACGGTGATGCAAAGAATCTATCCGGTCGTTAAGTCTGACGTCACTAGCCGTGTCTGGGCCTAAACTCCGCTGCAGGTCCATATATCAAACGATCACTATGGCATTACTGAGAGTTGAAAAACTGTCTAAAGTCTTTCATCTTTAATAAAATGATCCGCGTTCTGCTTTACCAGGTGTAACAATTGAGTTTAACATCCAGGCATCCATGAAAAGTTAGAAGTTAGCAGGAAGTTAGCTCGCTAGCTTCTATCTAAATACAATATAGCATGTCCTGACTGCGGGGTTTTGGAAACAAATTAAAACGTACAGCTCTGTTATCACTTCCAACATAAATGAAGACAGAAAACTAAACAGCAGTGACGTTTGTAGGGTTACTGAAGTTTGGCTAGCTGGTATATAATGATGTGCTATGTGACCACTAGCGACACAGATATGTTAGCATAATATAAACAAGCTAACTTTTTTTCCACTCAATAAAAGTTAACGTGAGTGTTCTCGGTGGTCAGGAACAAATGTAATCGCATGGCAGGATGCTGTAAACGGACCAAACTTCAGCCAGGAGAACAATTGAGATAATCCATCCACAATACGAGGTTAGTCATTCATATACTGCTGCATGGGCTGGGCTGTAGTTACATCCTAAGGTTTTAAAAACTGAGCTTAAATAAATGATTAGCGGTAATAAAAGCCGAGGGAGGTCAACAGTGATCACTGACTGTTTTAGGAGCTTTTTGAGATTAAATAGAAGAAAATACAAAACATTAAACATGTTAACAACACAAAAGCCATATTAAATGCAGACTACTTTAGGCCCGGAAGTAGGATCCGTCACGTCATCACTTAACGACCGGATTCTGAAAGACTTGTAGACTTGTATGTCAAGGCTCTCTTACAGCGATGGACGAACACCAACCAGCAGCAAAACCCGGAGAGCGATTCGTTTATGGAGGTTCCAGTGTTCGACCGCGATGGCCACCAGCAGACCTCCGATGAACAGCATGTTCGAGTCTTTCAAATACTCAATACTGACCTGAAACAGATCACACAGTCGCTAACATTAGCACATGGATCAAAGGTAACCTGTGGACCTACATCTATCATCAAATACGCTTTATGAGCAATAAACGCAAAAAAACGGGATCAGCAGTGTTACCGTGCCAGTAGAAGTATGACGTAAAAGAAGTGACTGGGGGTCACATCACACTTTCAATAACTGTTGTCCTATTTAACTTCTATTTTTCACACTAAACTAACTGAAGAGTTTCTTCCATTGACACTCCTATATGCTTTCTCATGCGACACACAGTGTTGTATCAACACTTTTTAATTCAAGTTCCTTATAAATGGTCTTTCTGTTCTCAGTGCAATTAAAAAAAAATCCTAAATTATATTGAAAATCTCTGATTTTCATTTTATATTCATAAGCAGGAGCAAAATTTTCTTACGTGTGTCTATAACTCAGATTTTATATAGAATCATTTTAAAAAATAAAGACAATTTTATGTATAAGATACAATATAATAAGATAATAAAATAGATAATAAAAGGTCATGTGGTCCTGAGCAGGTTCTAAAATGATTTAAATAGAAACTCAGAAAAACAACAACACACAACATTTTACACAGTGTCATTATTAATTAACCAAAACTAAAAACAGAAGCAGTGAGTGAAGTGAAGTACACAATGCCATGAATCAATTTTAACAGTAATAACTTGACGTAATCCTTTTCTGCACAGCTTTATTGGTTTCTCACATAGTTCTGGGGGATTTTGGCCCGGCGCTGTTCAGAAATGGCCTTTCCAAACACTGACGAGCAGCAACAATTGCTTCTCTAAAATCATTGTGTTAACAAACACATCAATGCGCCAGACCAACAAACTGGCAAATCTTCTACTTTTTTAGAGGTGCTGATAATCCGTTAATCAAGTTCATTTTATTAGCAGCACCTGGCTGCCACTTACTCTATTATTTCCTGTTGAAGCAGTGAAGGTTTTACATAATTGCTGTGTTGTGTTATTAAAATATACTTATGAAGCACAGAAGTGGAAAAAAATGACCCTACATCTCCACCCTTCATGATGCCCATCATAGGAAAGAGGATGACTGGCAGTAAGGCAGTCACAGCCAGAGGCATGCACTCTGTGCACCAGTACAGAGCCATGAGGATGATCGCGTAGCCACATCTGGCTTCCTGTAAACACAGACACATAAGTATAACATCACAATCACTAACATGTTCACATGCATCAGCATTTTTGATTTGATTACATTTTGTGCAGACGCACACAGCAGCAGAGACCAACCCACAGTTTGCAGCAAAGTGCATACAGGGAATTTTCCTGTCCTTTCGCTTATCTTTTCTCTTTAAAAGGCACTAAGTCGCTATACATGCAGATAGCAGCAACCCTTGATCATAAAACAAACAGTTTGTTGTGTTCACATCTCACAAGATAACTTTTTACGATCCTCAATAAAAGTTATAAAATCTCTTTAAGCTCCCGACACAAAACATTCCAATGCAGACAAGACACTGATAAAGCTTAAGTTTCAAAAAGATTTCCTAAAACATTATAATGAAACGTACAAAATAATATTTGTGTTATTATCTACTTTATGGTTATATTTTAGACAGCTACACCGTTCTCTTGCAGCTTTTATGTAATGAAATGCATCGTATATTATAGAAATATTTTTTACTACAAGTCTGTGTATTTAAGCGTTAAATCTCATGTCTACATATTAAATAGAGAGCTCAGGATAATTACAGGTAACACAGGCTCTAATTTATTAACAGTAATAGGGGTCATATTGGGTAGTGTAGTTTGAGCCCACCATCTTTATGTGTCTTTAATGGCACTGTAAAGCACAAAGGTTCAGCTGAGCACCACAAAGCCCTCTTTGTTTCTTATCCATCATACATTAACAGAGCACTTCAGCACTTTCAGCAAAAAATGAAGATGATAAAATCAATTTAGTGATGAATTCAGTTGCAATATGTCAACACATAAGAGATTACATGGCTTGCAGGGAATTTGAGGTGACTGTGTTTAGTAATCATATTAAAAAACTGGCCCCGGATGTCTACGGTATCTTTCGATTAAATCAAGTCTTTCAAAGTGAGAGACGTGGTGACTGAGATAAGTGCACTCAAAAAATAACCTGCAGATATGTAATGTCACAGCAGCTTATGTTTGTGTCATGATCCTGGGTCTTTTGACCCAGCGTTTTGAGTTTTAGCTTATTTTAATGTTTTTGATTTATGTTTAAGTCCTTTTTAATTTTCTAAGTTCATTTCTACAATGCCTAAGTTTCTGTTATAGTTCATTGTTTTTTAGATTCCCCTTGTTTCTTCTAGCCCTGTGTTTAAGTGTCCCTCGTCCTTTATGCGTTTCATGTATGTGTGTCTTATGTTTGTCACGTTCGTGTTTTCATGTCTGCGTTCCATACTGTTTTCTGTTTTACTGTGAAAGTCCCTGTCCTGTATGCAGAGTGTTTAGTTTTGCTTCCCCTTGTCTCATCGGGTCTGATTTGTCCCAGCTGTGTTCCCACCAGTTCCCCATTTTCTCATTATCTTTTTGTGTACTTAAGTCCTTTGTCCTCCTTTGTTCAGGGTCAGGTCGTCTGTTGTCTGTTGTGCCATCTCTCAATGTTCCAGGTATCTTTGTATCCATGCCAAGTTTCATTTTTAGGGTTTTTTATGTTTATTTTTAGTTTCCCCAGTTTAGGTCATTGTTTATTCTCATCTTTGTTTGCCTTATGCATTACTTTGTATTTCTCCATCAGCCGTGTTAAATGGTTCACTTTTTGGTAATTCAAGTTTTGTTCCATGTTCCTTTGTGTCTGCATTTGCGTCCAGTATTCACAATACATACAGTCTGCTTCTGCATACTGTGACAGTTTTGTTATAGGCATAAAAATGCAGTCTATTAAAGAAAATCATCAATACTATAAAAGAATATCCTCTATGCTTCTCTCCAGACGGCCTGCGTCCTCACATGGGGACATTACATTTTGGCTTTTTTGCATCTTAAACTTCATTCTGTTCAACAAAGTGTTTCATACTTTGCTATACAATGTGTTTATTGTGTTATCCCATAAAAGAAAACTGGTACCACATGAGGATGTCACAACATTGTAATGACTTCCTGTTCAATGATTTTAAGATTTATCAGGGCCCGAGGTCAGGGAGATTAAAAATGAACCCCAAATAAGAGCCTGGGTATCAGGAGGATAATTGACCAATGTTGTAGTGTGAGTATTTGTTTATTTTTAGAGATAACCATCATTAGTCCACATGTTTTCAGCAGATTCAATAACTGCAACAAGAGAGAAGTGTTAATAAGTGTGAATAAAACACCTGACTTTAAAAGCTTTTTAGCCCTTGAATTCAAACAACATTCAAACACCATTTATGTTATCCACTACAGACAGACAAACCTAGCCTGTTTAACTGTGATTGACTGCACTTCATATAGTGTATAGTTCTAAAGCTGGGCATCAGCGTAGGTCAGTGATCAAACACTTAAATCATATATTTAAAAATAATTACAAGATGCCTGTTCTTTAAGAACAAGTGTGAGATTAACTGAACGGGTTATAGCCAAACTTCTCAAATTGCACGTGTACAAGATGCACACTAAAAAGATTAGTCCGGTCAGTCAATATAAATCTTTAGCTGTTTTTTTTTTAAAAACAAATATAATTTACCTCCATGCACAAACACACTCACCGATGAAGGATAGACGAGAGGCAGAGGAAGGAATACAAGTGGCGTGACAATTATGATGATATAGTTCCTGTGGTGCCACAGAAGATGCAGCACTCTCTCCCAGTTATACATGATGCTCTCAAAAAAAATGAACTAACAACTGAAAAAAACTCTTTCTTTCTAAGTGTTGCAGGTAGGTCAACGCTAACACAAACACTAGTCAGTATGAAGAAGAGGCACAGGGCAGCTGTGGAGCTGAAAACTGAGCTCAGGTGGGTTAACAGTAGAGGTCTGCTCCACAGAAAGCCACTGTGGTAAAGAGAATGAAATCAGTGCAATTTTCTGTCTATATCTCTGGTAGCATATCAAACATTAACTCAAAGAGATCAACATCCTTGACAGAGAAGCAGCTGACACTGTTGGGAAAGAGCAAAAAGTAGCTGTAAAAGCAGAATAAGGGGGAGGGACTGGAGACGGACAGCCAAACAATAGAGAGACTTTATTATGTGAAGGAGTGCAGTTCCAGTAACTTAACCAAAGGTCAATGTCTGTGTAAGTTTCACCTGAGATGAATTTCTGAATGATTCAAATTTTTAATAACTGATTCATTAAACAAAGAAGGGAGTTGATGTCAGTTGATGTCAAACAGCACAGCGAGAGATGAGGTGTTTTAACCTAAACTGCATCGATTTTGACAAAAAAAACCCCGATCATAGCCTCACTACAGCCATAATTAGGTTATATGAACATTATTTTATCTCCTGTCTGACTGTTGTTACTGCGTCAGATGTTATTTCTCATTGCTGCATAGCTCATTGTAGGACTAGAAAAGTATTCTAAAGTATGATTTCATACAGTCAGCAGGTTGCATGTGTCAGAATAGGATAGGAGGAATCCATACTCCTGCATCTGCCCTGTAACAAAGAACAACTTGAAAAAAAACCCCTCAACATCTTAAAACAACGAAATGATTCAGTGGATTAAAAGCTTGTGACTGTTGCTGCTGACTTTGCAAAAGTTCTGGCAACTAGGATTTTCTCGTTCAATTGCGATATTGCGATGAGATTAACAACAAAAACTTTTAGTTTGGCACAATTTTCCACACCTCCTGATACAAACCTCCCTTTGGAATTCTTGGGATCAGCAGTGGTAGTACAGCTTGTGTCGTCCCACTATGTTTTCTGTTTTTAAGTACAGATTAGGCCTTTTAGTGAAGTCAGTAAATCATGCAAACACCGGGTGGAGTATTGCATCGATACAGATGAGTGGTTTGTTCATTCAGTAGCTTGTGGGAAACAAAGGTAAAGTGGTATGTTACTGGCACTTGTTGTGGAATTAAGCTTTTTTTTTTAACATCGTGTTGAATGGGAAAATCTAACTTTAAGGACTTCTGCAGCTGTGTAAAAACCTCACAACTAGGACACAACAAAGTCTGAAGTTTACAGTAACAAGAATTTTTTATGTATATATAAGAGAGAAAGAAACGTAGCAAAACAAACACATGGCAGTTTTATAGCTGGGAGAGTTTTTGTGTCTAGTTTCTTCCACTTTTTACACTTTTTTTAATATAATTTTTTTAAAGAGGCAAAACGCTGGGAAGTGTGTTGTTTAAGAATAGCATTTAAATTGTAAACCATGTTATCTTAAAATGGCAAACACAACTTTGCCTTTAAACACAAACACTTCCATCTGGGACATTTAACAAACAGTGGCTGGTGATTTTCAAGGAATCCCAGTGAATCTTTGTAAAGACTTTATCACAAAAGTTCTTTGTCTTAAATGAAGATAAATACCTTCCATGACTCAAAAACACCATCAATATACACAGCAACTCAGATTAGAAGCTTATATTAGTCTAAAAACCAGTGATCGTATCATGTGATTAATACTCATATCAGTACTCATATCAGTCTTACACAGCACACTGGCATCACTGCAAACTCCCTGTTGTTTTATAAATTACTGCAGTTCATATAGGAAGTTAGATAATAAGAGATTGAGGCATAAAACGTCTATTAAAGACGAACACTTCTGTTGATCATAGATGATCATGTTGGTCTAATCTGACTAAATGTTACTGAGGATGAAACATTCTGGTATTAAACATGATGAAAACAAAAAAAGGGCAAATGTAGTAATTAAAACAAGAAAAAGCAACCAAAGCAAAAACTCTGGGTGACCTTTCTATGTTCATGTACAGCTTAGGAGTTTTAATAATAAAGGCAGTTAATCATTAAAGCACTAGACATAATATCGCATCCACACAGATTAGTGTTTTTTATTTATTGGGTTTACTGAATGATTTATGAAGGGAGTTTGGTTTGAAAGCACACGTACAGAAAATCATTGTTTGTGTTTTCCAAATCCTGTATGCAAGAATTTCAGGCTTCTTAAAATTAAAATAGCAATGAAAGGTTCTGCATCCAACTAAGTTTAATCTAACAAAATAACAATCCAAATGTTAGAATTTTAGATTTCCATAATCATTATACATCCTCTGACACCTTTATCAGGTTTGCCGCCTTCAGAACTGCCTTAATTAATTATGACATGGATTCATGTTGGAAATATTCCTCAGAGATTTTGGTTCAGACTGACATGATCACACAGTTTCTGCTGATTTGTTTGTTGCACATCCATGAAATTACTATCTTGCTCCACCACATGTCAAAGGAGCTCTATTGGATTGAGATCTGGTAACTGTGGAGCTATGTGAGTAGAGAGAACTCATTGGCAGGTAATAATAATAATAATAATGATGATGATGATGATGATGATGACAAGAAGAGAAGGGGAAATAAAGGGCGGTTGGGTTGCTGGGGGGTGCTAGGGTGGGATTACTCAGTGTGATCTTCATTATGAATACTATGGTGTTTCAGTAAGGGAGGGGTAATTAATGCCCATCCACATGACCACACAACAGGTTTTTGCATTTTCACCCAAAGAACTACTGCTTGCTGAATAGTTTCTCTCTCTCTCTCTCTGAGCCTAAGAGATGATTGTGTGAGGAAAATCCCAGGATATCATCAGGTTCTGAAATACTCATGCCAGCCCATTTAGCACCAACAACCATGAGATGTTGGAAGTTTCTTAAATTATCTTTTTTTCCCCTGTTCCGCTGCTCAGTTTGAACTTCTGCAGGGCATCATGACCCCATCTACACCCTCCTACATGCCTAAATGCACTGAGTTGGTCCCAGGTGATTAGCTAATAGATATTTGAGTTAATGAGTGAGTCGCTTTGCTGCTGGTTTTTTTTTTTTTTACTGCCTGAAATTAAAGAACAAGACTGAGCTGAACATTGTGTCTGTACTTTTTTTTATGACTGTTCTGTAATGAAAAGCTCAAAGGTTTTAAAGAGCCAGCCTCTTTTTTTCCAATAATGAACAGAAGAGCTGACTTGTTCATGGACCGGATTAATATTTGACACCAAAAGAGACCAACTGATAAAAACTGTGTATGGATTTAGATGTTCTGTCACTCTCACAAAATCCTTATTTGTTGGTCACACTTTGTGATAAATCATTACTCATTGAAGGTGCAATTTGAGAGAAAACCCACTGTAAAGACCTCGAAACAATCAGCACCCAGCTTTATGGATGAAGTTCCTCCAATTGTAATAAGGGTGAATAAGGCTGTTCTGCCAATACAATTTAGTCATACTGATAAGATAACAACATGCATCCTGAAAACAGTGACAAAACTTAAACTTATAACTACATAACAAACTCATATTTACTATTAGTGCTATAAAAATCACACTTTTATTCTATCAAGATGACCTTGGACACGCCATTGCACTGCATTTTGATGTTATAGTGGCAGTACAATAATAATCAAGTCATATAATGTTAATTTGTTTTTCTGCACAGGCCAGAGAACATTTCTACACCTGCTCCCCTTACAGTCATGGTTTAAACATCACTAAAAGAAGAATCTGAACCATTATTATATGAGGGCAGCATCCACATACATTTAAGGAGGGCTATATAAATATGATCTGTATTTTTCATTAGTGTAGAACTCACAATTCAATATTGTTGTGACTGAGTGCTTTTTAAGGGGATACTGTATATATATACACACCATCCTGTATATACACCTTTCCCATCTTTTGGTATATTAGCAACAACAGGAACGTACAGAGGTACCTTCCACTTTAAGCCCCCTTGAAACAAATCTGTGCAGTTACTTGTTTAGTTATTTTTGAAACATTATCTTTTATATCAACGTCACAACTAAGTTATTACCTTGAGTTTCATTGTTTTATTTGTCCTGCTGTTAATTTCAGGGGTTCTGCCAGATGTGTGCATTTCAGTTGATTATACTTTTACAACCATCAGCCAGAAAATTCAGGATGATGCTTCTGAGTCTTTAACATACTGCATGCTGTCCTTACTTCTGTCTCTACTGGCACTTGACAAGTTTGAATAAATAATAAATTGTAAATGGCCATCGAGGCAGACAAAAGCATTTTTTTTATAGTGACAGCATGCAGAGTTTAGCAATAAGTCAAATTTGTCAAAAAGGAAGTTCTGTGTCTCCACAGGAGTCCATTTTAGGTCCAATCTTCCAATTTTATGCTGATCACACACAGATATATCGGCCTCTTAGATCATCTGACCCTCCGCAGTACACTGAGCTCTCTGAATGGCTGCCTTTGCAAAGTGTTTTTCATGCTTTTATTTCCTCACACTGAGATTACTGCAACAGGCTGTTTATTTGCCTAAGCCAAATAAATCTATTGAATGACTGCAGACTGCCAGGATTTTAACTAGACCAAAGAGATGGCATTGTATCACTCCTGTTTAGGCATGTTTACATGTTCTCCCAGAATGTTTTTTAATTGATTTTAAGATTTCACCTCTTATTAGAATGTGCAGCATTATGTACCGTTAAATCCTCAGGCAGAGGTATTTTATTTGTTGTAGGGGTCCAGCGAAAACCTAACGAGGACAGAGCATTTGCAACAAGGCACCTGAGGAACTGTCTTAAAACGTTCTTTTTTTAAAAAGGCTTTCAATGATTTTAAGTTTTACATTTACTTACAGTTACTTTTTTAGTTCCTACATTTGTTACTTTTCCTTTTTTATTTTTAAATCTGCACTATGTGTCTTATTTTACCTTCATTCTTAATTCCTAAACCTAGATTTTTTTGTCATGATAAACTCCGGGAGGCTGTTTTCTGTCAGACTGGCTGCAGGCTTTTCAATCAGGCTCATGGAGTTGCACTACATCAAAGGAAGTAGAAAAGTCAGCAGGCAGTCCAACACTTTGCTGCTAGATCCCGAAATAGATCTTTGTGGATTAGATTCGGCACACTTTCTGTGGTTTTTCGGATTTGCTTAGTGATCTTGTTAATTGGACTCAAGAGCAACATAAGAACTGCCAAGTGATAAAAGCTTCACTGATAATCAAAGTCCACACATGGAGTGTTTTTGCTGCACTGCATGAAAGATGAGTACATTCCTAAATCCGTGGATTCCCTTATTGTTTGGGCAGTTTAAATCTTGACCTAAATTACCAACTTTCTTCAGCTGCGACTTTGTTCCTTTTAAACCTTAAAGAAAAAACAATTTTTTAAAACTCCTTTCAAATCTTTTAATGTTTAACAAATACCTGGAAACTTCAAGGCTAGCGATAAGGAAGCATTAATATTGCTCTAATCTGTCTGCAAGCTAACTGCCTTGTTCCGTGGTGTTGAATTTAGTCATCAACTCCCATCTTTTGGTCATAATCCAAATTGGAAAGGAGGGAATCCACAGGTTTCACCTGCATTTTTTCTTCTTCTCAGGGCTTAATTGGGGAAAAAAGTCATTGTGTGTGTTTAAGGATCAATAGAGAACAAAGACAGGCCTCATGTTACAATGTTTGAGCTTAGATATTATCCTAAATTTGCCCGGAAATTAAAAATACAGTGCACACACTTACTTTATGACTCAAGAGCAGTGTTGGGTAAGTTACTTTAAAATAGTAACTTAGTTACATTACTAGTTACTTCTATCAAAAGTAACTCAGTTACTTCAAGTTACTCGTTACTTTCAAAGTAACTAGTTACTAGGGAAAGTAACTTTGGTTTTACTCAGAATTCTCTTGTTAATGTGTTGCTTCCATAACTTTGCCAGTCTTCTAGCTTGCTTACTTGCCACAAGTGCACTGTGCCACCTACCAATAGAAAGAAAAAGATAATGTGCATATTTCCACGAGAGAAATCCCACGCCTGGACCGTCATTGACTGCTGCCATGATTCTAGCCTACGTCACAGCGTCATGTGCGCCTTTTACATCCAACACAAAAACTGCAGTCGCGGTGCTTTGATTGTACTCAGAACTCGGAAATTCTGCCTTCTGAATAGGAAGATGTAGGTAACACCACACTGCAGATGAGCTGCATACAGGGCTGGACTGGGACAGAAAATTGACCCGGGCATTTTGACTAGAGACCGGCCCACCATTATAGGAAAAATCTTAAAGCCTTTGAATGAAAACAAACGCTGTTGTGACAGTGATGTACACTGTCTTGATGGTATATATGCATCAATCTATCAATCGTTTGTTGTAAGATTCAGATAATTATTTTTTAAAAGCTAGATATTTTAAATGAGAATAAGAAAGAAAAGTATTTCCTTGTGCCCACCTATCCCTGTTAATGCCCTAACTGGCCCCCCTGGCAAAAACTTTGCTAGATCCGCCCCTGCACAGTTACCAGCTGTCAGCTACATAAAAAAAGGATCCTGGTGTTATTTGTCTCTCAGAAACAGTTCATAACTTCCCTTCAACTCATTCATGTCACCTAAAAGGTAAACCTGTTTCTCCATCACCTGTTCAGCTCTGATGATTCAGTAAGGACATCTCCTGGTTTCATCTTCATGTTTCCCTCTCACCAGATAACCAAACCCACATCATGACCAGCAGCTTTTTTGCAGCTGTGGCTCCAGCAAACATCAGCTGATACTAGAAATTAATATTAAATAAATTCTAACAACACCTGATCAAGCTTAAACGTGCTGCTGTTGTTTAAGGCGACATCGGCTGGTTTCCTCTTTCTGGCGCAAAGTGGGCGATAAACAAACAAGAGAGCCGATCAGCTGATCACTGATCAGTTTTCATGATTGAAGTAGAAACGGGAGAGGGAGGGGGGAGAATGAAAGAAGAAGAGGCAGCTGTGCAGCAAAGACACAGAATAACAGCTTTGTGTCTTTTTCATTGTAGCTGAATTACGGGACAAACTGTTCCTTTTCACCTCAAAACGCGTAATATTTTCTCTGAATACCAGACGGGACGGTTGGCAACTCTAATAACTTATGAACAAAATAAAGTTCAACATCTTTAACATCATAGCACCCACCCAGCTGTATAGAAACTCCGTCATGCTAGCTAGTACGCAGTACGGAAAAAGTCAGAATAACGAAAATAAACTCCACCTAAACTTGGTTTATATCTGACCCAGATAGACTGCAGGTCATAACGTCTTACCTCAAGTTCAGTTCACACTCGGACCGGCGGCCGCCTCGGGTCTCTTTTCCTTCTGCGTCCCCTTTCCCTCATCCACCTGCTGCCTCCACCACTTGCTAATGTTACAGAATCTGTGGAAGCTCCGCGATAGCCACCACACGAAGTAACGAGTAACGACCCTATCTAAATCCCAGTAACGACTAACGCGTTCCTGATTTTGGCATAATAACTAGTTACCGTGCTCGTTACCACAAAAATAACGTAGTTACTGTAACGCGTTACTTAATAACGCGTTAGTCCCAACACTGCTCAAGAGACACCTTCAGTTTGTAGTTGAGTTTGTAATTCTGTGTTTTAATCATTTTCATATTGAGAAGCATCCAGCTAAACCTATAATTAATAACATTTTCATAAAGTAAATTAAAGTTATTATAAAATTATACTGGGTGATAGGTTTACTAAATAACATCAAATTAAAGCCATAAAGTGTTTTCTGGTCTGTAGCATGTTTCTAGGACAGATGGGACAGAGATCAGCTTAATGATTATCAGAGTATTGACCAGTCAGGACAGCAGAAGCCTGCGGGGTCAACAGCCTCTAAAAAATATCTATTGATCAGCTGCACACAGTACTAAACCCCAAAGTGGGGCACCGAGCTCAAACCCAGCTAGTGGTTTAGGTTAGTGAGCAGGATTTTAGAATAGTACACCTTCAGAGTTTTAGTTTGGGGGATTTTTGCTGTGAGCCGACATGAAGCCAGCGGTAGTTCTGCTGGGCCTCGTCCTCCTGTTGGACACCGCCTTTGCTGCAGAAGGTAAAACTTTAACATTTTTGATGTGCAATTTGTATTATTGTTGATAGCAGTTGTAATTATTAGACACGATAGATCATATTTTTAAGTTTTGTATAATGTCTTGACTTTGATGTGTAGCTATTGATGTATGAAACAAAATGCACCATATTGTCAAAAACATTTGCTCATTGCCTTCACACATATATGAACTTGAGAGACATCCCATTCCTAATCCATGTGGTTTATTATGATGTCGCTCCACCCTCTGCAGCTATAATATCTTCAACTCTTCTGGGAAGGCTTTCCACAATGTTAGCAGTGTTTATGGGGATTTTTGAGCATCCTTCCACAAGCACATTTGTCAGGTCAAGCACTGATGTTGGATGACACGGCCTGGGTTGAATTCAGGACTCTGTGCAGGCCAGTCGAGTTCTTCCACACCAAGCTCGCACATCTATGTCTTTATGGATCTTGCTTTGTGCACTGGCACGCAGTCATGTTGGAACAGAAAGGGACCATCCCGAAGCATGAAAATGTCCAAAATATCTTAGTGAGCTGAAGCCTTAAGAGTTACTTTGACTGGAACTAAGGAACTGAGCACAACGCCTGAAAAACAACCGTCACACCATAATCCCCTCTCCACCAAACTTTACACTTGACACAATGCAGACACATACCGTTCTCCTAGCAACCACCAAACCCAGACTCGTCCACCAGAATGAGAAGGATGATTCATCACTTCGGAGAACACATCTCCACTTCTCTAGATCGAGTGGGGGCGTGGTTTAAACTACATTTGGTGATGTAAGGCTTGGATGCAGCTGCCATGCAAGATGGGACATACATTTGGCAGTATAGTGTATATTAGTAGTTTATCCTGGTGTTTTCTTAGAGGTTTGTTTTATTGTTTTCATTTCTAATTAAATCTTTTTATTCTTGGACTCTACTGAAAATGCTTTGAATGACTCAGTTTTAAAATATCCTTCTTTATCTCAGACTTCCAGTTTATCCTCTCTGAAACATGCTCCTCTCCCTTTATTTAATTCATCTTTCTTCCAATTGGCTGCCTTATGCATACAGAAGGTTTGAACGGGAGGTGAATCGAGCTTTTGTACTATAAGCCAGAGCTGTGTGACATCACACAGAGCCAAGAGTGAAAAAATGGTAGAAATAGAGCAGCCTGAGCTTGCAGGGACTATTTATAGCATCCACTATTCCACACCATAATCAATGAAAGAATCCCTGTCATAGGCTGATAGGTGCGAACATGTTTTTAGTAACTGTAACTCGCGTTTTACACATTTTCCCCTTTAAATATCTAAATGAATTGATTTCAATGACTCTTTGAACCCAAAACACAATTTTGTTCTTCCCTCTTATTCGTGTCCCAATTCAAATTCAGTTCACCTTGGTAAATAACTGTAAATATTTCAAACGTTGACAATGTGAAATATTTTATTTAGTGATGAATTAGGAAGAATCTAATCCTAACTTTATATTGTATCTTTCTGATAATTAATCTGGATGGTTTTACAGCTGGTGTGTTTAAACGAGTAAAGGGTCTGATTACTTCTGGTTTCACTGATTATTGAATGGTAAACTCAGACCAGGTCTACACGCTGCATGATATCTCACACTAAAACTACTTTCCCACAGAGTCCTGTGTAGGTCGCTGCGGCTCCTTCAGCCCACAGAGCAAATGTCAGTGTGACTCCATGTGTGTGTATTATGGAAGCTGCTGTGGGGACTTTTACACCATCTGCCCCAGAAAAGGTCAGTGCTGTGCTGTGTGACAGTTTCACTAAAGAGTCAGTTTGAATTTTCTTCTCCTTTGAAACGTCACCATCTGACAAAACCTCATGTTCTACCTTCAGTTTCTCGAGGCGATGTCTTTGAGGAACCACTGGAAGAGACGAGCCCGAGCCCGAGCCTGAGCCCGAGCACAGCAACTTTTATGCCAACCTCAGACACGGTTATACCGACTGTCACACCCAACGTCACACAGGGGCCCACACTACTACCGGTGGATCCTGATGCCGTGCCCTGCAGTGGGCGGGCATTTGATGCTTTTCTGCAGCTGAAAAATGGATCAATCTATGCTTTTAGAGGTAATCCTGATCACATAACAGGATTTCTATTATATAAAACAGTTTACTTCTACTTTTACTTTTGTTACTTTGTTGCCATTGTGTATGTAATGTCTCTCTTTTAAATTTCACAGCTCTTTTTAATTTCCTTAATTATTCAGCAATGCTGTTTTTTCCAATACAGAGAGGAGAAAGTTATAATCAGAAGCCTAAAAGTGTAAATTATGTTAAAAACTAATTTTAATAATGTCTCATACCTTAAAAGATCCAAACATTAAAGAAAAGGAGGGAAAGCCTTTTCAATTTCATCCAAAATTAAAATAAAAATGATAATAATTGTTTGAGGAAATTAAACGCTGAAGGAGCTTTTGCTCAATGAAAACAGAATGTGTTTCTTTAAAAAGTAAATGATAAATGAATACATATTTGCAGGCATTTTGAACACAGACCCAAAATCAGACTTGATTACACATTCATGGAAACTTTGTGGATTATCCTGCTGCAAGATTTGAAACTCTTTGAATGCTGATGTAAACACTGATCCAGAGCCTGCTCTTCCTCGTAGGTGTATATTTCTTTGAGCTGGATGATAAGTCCATCCTTCCTGGTTACCCCAAACTCATCGAGGACGTTTGGGGAATCAGAGGACCCATCAGTGCTGCATTCACACGCATCAACTGCCAGGGGAAATCCT
The DNA here is from genome assembly GCF_963576455.1 of Neolamprologus multifasciatus. Classification (NCBI taxonomy): domain Eukaryota; kingdom Metazoa; phylum Chordata; class Actinopteri; order Cichliformes; family Cichlidae; genus Neolamprologus; species Neolamprologus multifasciatus. The sequence continues at coordinate 19,032,793 of NC_140448.1, forward strand.
ACATCTTTAAGGTATAAGCTGCCATATTTCTTTGTGATGAGGTACACAAAAGGCTCCACCTCACACAAATGTGTGGTTTATTTTGGTGGTGTGCATGTGTTTCCAGGTTTAATTGAGCTACATTTATTGTTTATTCTTTTAAGCCTCTGAAAATTCAAAATGAGTCCCTACAGTTGTAAAAGCCATTGTTTTAAACCGTTTCTCTGTTACTGCGAAATACTCAAACAGTGACTCTGTTGCGTGCAATAATTCAGATCAAATACACTATCCAACATTATGGCAGTAATAAAGCTCTTCAGCCACACGCTGGCATGAGTGTTGCTAGAAAATGGTGTCGCTTCATTACTCATAATATTGATGTGTTTCCTTATTGATTCGGTTATTTGTACAGTGCATATGAAGAAGAATTGTGCATTTTTTTGTTGCTATACCCTGCCAGTGGTCTTCAGCTGGATAAAATGGAGTAACCTTACAAAAAAACATAAGAAACGTGGAGAGAAAGCGATGTTCTTCTCAACTAACTAACAAAAGTTTTTAATTATGCAAAGTATTAGCAGTATTTTATATTAGGGATGAGCTCTGGGCCTCTTCTTGTTTGCAGGGGGGATGCACAGGCTGACAGATGAGGTCAGGCAGGCGTCTCTATGGACTCTATGCAGATGAGATTGTGATCTATAGTGAGAGTAGAGAGCAGGTGGCGGTATGAAGACGAATTAAAGTCAGTAGAAGCAAGACGAAATGTGTGTGTGAATGAGAGGAGATTTAAGTGCCTGGAGTCAACAATCAAAAGTAAAAGACGGAGCACAATAGAGGTGAAGAAGAGACAAGGTGGCAGGGTGGAGTGGGTGGAGATGAGTGTCAGGGGTGATTTGTGACTGAAGTGTAGCAGCATGAGAAAGAGGGAATGTTTACAAGATGAGACCTGCTGTGATATATGGTTTGGAGGCAATGGTGAAATGAGTATATCAGAGGCAGTTGGAGAGGCAAGGCTGAGTTGGTTTGGACATGTGCGGCGGGGGGATAGTGGAAGATGGTGGAGCTGGAGCTTTAAGGCAGGAAATTACTGGATGTAGTGATAGAGGATGTGCAGATGATTGGTGGGACAGAGGATTGACTGAGATGTTTGCAGCGACCCCTAAAAAGAAGAAGAAGATGATGATTAGGAATGTTTCAGACTTCAAACCTTCTTTAGGGAGAGTAGTCTGTTGCCCTCATTAACACTCCCTCGCAGCGGTATCCTCAAACTTCAATGCTCTGGGCTCCATTTTCTCTCAGGGGAACCAGTACTGGAGATTTGATGGTGATGTCCTGGATGAGGACTATCCACGGCTTATTTCAAACGGCTTTGATGGCATACCAGATGAGATCGATGCTGCGTTTGCCATACCAGCACCAAGTCACCGTGGCAAGGAGAAGGCCTACTTCTTCAAAGGTATTTGTACTAATGGGTGATAATGTTTCTTATGATATACAAGTACAGCAGGGGTTTCTAAGTGTTGCTCGTGATCTGATAAAACTAAGGAAGATGACTTTGCATGTGAACATATAATGGCTTTTACAAGAATAGGGAAGTAGCACGCTATCACACAAAACAAGCAAATTAATAAACAAAGTTGTTTTCATGGTTTTTTGTGGGGGGGGGGGGGTTTGCTTCATTTTGTTAATAATTAGTTAAGGAGCTGAATACGTACTTACTTATATTGTAAATATTTTACATTTTTAGGAAATGTTTAACCCACCACATTTATCTGAAAGTCACGTTATTTTGTCTGTACTTGATAAAGTTACCCTCAAACTTACCCTTAAAGTGATGACTTCAAACAGAGCACTGCTATATTCGTTTATTATTTTAATGCAGTGTCTTCACTTGTAACATTTGGTGCTTTTCCTTCTACACTTCACCTACACTTCTACAATTTCCTTGCATGATCATTTCACGGCAAGTTGTAAAGATGAGCAAGTTATAAAGAGCAGTCTGAGGACACCCAGGCTTTCTGGTGTGGAGCACAGAGATTAAAGATTTCAATCAAAGCAGTCAGAGGCAAAGCAAAGAGTTAGAGTTACAGAATCTGATGGAAGCAAATGCAGATGGCAAGGTTTTATCTGCATTTGTATATCGTTAAAAATGTATCGGCAACTCCACAGACAGTTTCACTGTTTCTCTCTCATCGAGTAAAATCCTGAAATCTGATTTTTCTCTTTTCTTCAGGGGACCGGTATTACCAATATGAGTTCAAGCACCAGCCTTCCCACGAGGAGTGCATCCAGATGAGCAGGTCCTCCCCTTCTGTGCTGTTCACACAATACACAGACCTCTTCTGCGATAACGCATGGGAGGATCTCTTCACTGAGCTCTTTGGAGGATCCTGTAAGGACCTTGGTCTCTTTATGCTTGTATGTTTCAGATTTTTTTTTCTTATTCTCCATCTGCATGACTTTTGTATTTTAGCAGTTACCAGTTCCCAAACAGACCCTCGGTTCATCAGCAGGGATTGGCGGGGTATTAGGCCCGTTATAGATGCTGCCATAGTGGGACGAGTCTACACCACTCCCAAGCCAACTTCACCTCCGACCGCAAAGAAGTGGAAGAGTCGGAGGAAGAGGCCCAGTAAGAGGCGTGGACAGCGAAGAAGGCAGAGTCGCCACGATGACTTTTGGTTCTATGATTTGTTCGATCTCGGTGATTACAGTGACAGCTCTGAAGAGACCATCATGCAGGAGTACCAAAGCACCCCCGTTCAAAATGTGTACTTCTTCAAGAAGGGTAAATCAGACTGAAACAAAAATGAATCAAAATCCTTCCAAAAACAGCTCTTTATTCTTCCTTAACACCTTTTGGTTTGTGTGTTTCCTTTTTGTTTTTAATATCAGATAAGTACTACAGAGTGGATCTGCAGACAAAACGTTTGGATGCTGCTTACCCTCCCTATCCTCGATCTATCGCAAAGTACTGGCTGGGCTGCGAGCATGAAGCTGCTGCTCCTGATGCATCAAGGGCAGAAAAGAGATAAATACTTGTCTTGACTATTACCATATGGGGCTAATGATGACAACACCTTTGACCCTTGCATGTAGTTCAGGATAGACACCTCTCCAATGGCCTCTTAGGTGGATACACTGAAATTATTCAAAATTAATAAACTTTACATTTCAGTGCTTGAGTGCTTTGATATTTTTGACCACATGGCAGAGATTACACACACACACCTAATGTGATCTGTAGCCATGCATCATGTCTACATGCCCAACCTCAACACCGAACCTTTATCAGCGTTATCAGTGGGAGAAATGTTTCACCACTCATCCATCTTAGCTTACAGCAGATTTGCTCAATCTTTTAAAGACTACAGTTTCATACTGACCTAAAATAACACCATAGCTAATATATATATAAAATAACTTCAAGTGTCAATAAAGTTGTGCAAATAACTCATTTACAGAGTTAGAAGATGGTGAAAGATTTACTCCTTGGTTCAGTTGCGGTTCCTTTTACACATAAATTAGGGTAGATGTAATGTTTATAAGCTTAGGGAAACCTTCCTCCCCCTGAAAATGCTGTATCTAGAGGGACTTAATCAACCTTTTGGGGTATCCTGACCCTTTTTTTACAAATGCAACATACAACTGAATATGCGCGCACACATACAGGCCTCTGTTCAGTGAATTCATGAGTATCCCTACAAGAGGCTGCCGTAATCCTGTGCTGACCTCTTCAGGTAACTGGCACAGTTGTACAAAAAAAAGAAGTGAAAAAAGAGCGCCCTCTGTTGGGCAATAGGCCGGAACAAGGGAAAATAGATCAAAATAAATACAATAAAAAGCTGTGTTACAACTTTGAAAAGGCATTAGGAAATTTGTATTAAGGTTTAAGTGATTTATAAACCACTGCAGATGTTTTTAACATAACCTGATATTATCGAACTGTGCAACAGTGGGGAAAAAAAATAAAATAAAATACACACTCCCTTGAGGTTGTTTAAAAATGAATAGAAATTGATTTGCGTCAGTGTCGCAACATTTAATGTTATGGGAGTGTTTAAAAGTCTACTTTCATCAAAACGGAAAACAAAAGGCACCGCTGGGATTCGAACCCAGGATCTCCTGTTTACTAGACAGGCGCTTTAACCAACTAAGCCACGGCGCCACGTGATTCCTGACCTCGAGAAGAGTTTATGAATGATAACACAATCTGAGAGACTCGTTCAGGATACATTTATTAGTAAAAGATATGGTATGTAATATAATATAATATACATAACATTATGTTAATAGTAATATGCATTTTATTTACATTACAGATCTCCACGGCCTGCCATGAAAATCGTGAAATATACCCGCCCCAAAAAGGCGATCTGGTCATTCGTGTCCCATTTCCCCGGTCACAACAGTTGGCATACCTTGTAACATAACTCGGGTACAGAGTTTCAGTTAGAAACAAGTGTGTCTCATTTACTTTTTCCCGCTGAAGCCCACTCAGAAAGGACAGCTTTGAGTCAAGTGCTAAATGTTATCTTTGCAACCCCATTCAAAACAAACTATGTGCAAAAATAATAATAAAAAGCAAAAAGGACATGTGAAATCATCTGATGTGCATCATACTGGTGTTTCTTAAATAGATAACGAATAGCATAACTCACAGTTACCACTTCCCCAAGGTAGACTCGGCACCTTTGTCCAAAAAATGTTAGCGCAATACTTTGAAAGACCGCGACGTCACTGAATGGGTACACTAGTGGAGGCCACCACGGCAACTGGCGACACAGCGTGGACGTATGGGTGTGAGAACGGATACACTGATGTAGCAGACTTCCTGCTGTAGGCTGGCTCGTAGCTGTTACACAAACGGACGTGTTGTTGCACGTGGACCCATTCATGTCGTGGTCTTCAATATGTTGCTCTCCGTTTTGTCAGTCATGCCAAAAGATAGTCAATCATTGAGCTGTCCAAGCTGGGCAGACTGGGGACCATCAGGTCCTGGAAGCACAGATCTGACAGGTCGGCCAGGGTCTCTATAGAGCTGGAGAGAGCCTGGAGGCCTTGCCGACTCTGGATGTCTTCCTTGTGGACAGGATGGCCACGTTCTGCTGGCTGTACCCCCCGTGCATTGAGAAAAGCTTCAAAGTCCTCTGGTAAATCCAACTCATCCAGCCCATCGTATGGAAACATGTCTTGGCAGTAGCTGGTGAAGTCCTGGGATTGGTGGCAAAAGATTTGGGGAACGTCTGGTGACTTGGCCTGGATGTCCAGGATTGACGAGAGCCTGGTGGACTGAGGTAGACTGGGCACACGGTAGCCTGTTGGAGACGCAAAGCTGGGACTAGGAGGTGGAGGAGAAGCCACCTGAGGACTGCACGGTGTCTTGTGCCTGACCTGTGAAGATTTGGCGGCGGCTCGAGTTGATTTCTTGGTCTTGAAGAAGCGTGCGCGCCGATTTTGAAACCAAACCTGAAGAAAATTGAGAATTACATGAAACTCTTAGTCAACAAAACATGTGTACGTTGTCTAAATTAGCCTTAGGTCGCACGTGTCCTACCTGAATTTTAGACTCCGGTAGTCCAGTTAGAGTGGCCAGGGTTTTCCTCCCATTGATATCCGGGTAGGGTGTAGCAGAGAAGGCCCTCTCCAGCTGGCTCAGCTGCGCCTTGCTGAATATTGTGCGCTTCCGGCGGCACTTTGTCTTCGAGTTGATCGTGTATGGAACATGGTGCACTTCAGAGGGAGAGCAAAACGTTTTGTTAAAACTTACAATTACATTTTAATTCAGAAATTAATTTGCAGAGTCAACAGCCCACAGATTTATAGCCTACAGATGTTTGGCCTTAAATTATATCACATTTTAAATGTGCAAATATAAATAAATGTCCACCTACCCGTGCTGGAGCGCTGTGCCGACCCGTTGTTGTTACTGTCAGTCAGTGCATCAGGCCATAACTGCTCCGAGAAAAACGTGATGATCTCAGAAAAATTACCACTGGTAAAATCCAACCCGCACGCCATTGTGTCCGAAGCACGCAGCTAAAAGGGGAAATAAGTTTCCGTGAGTGAGTCCCAGGCGATTATCCAGTGAGCAGGCATGATGTCAGAGGGATTTTATACCTGAGTTCTGCAGACACAACACGACCCCCTGCGTGGCATCCTCTTGCACATCACAGACGCGATCAGGCTTTGCGAACGCGTGGCTTTGATGTGCTGCTCACCTGTTAATGGCTGTCTGGATAATAGGTGTCTGTTTGATTCCCTATGGCCCGTTAATGGGCCCCGTTTAGACCAGAGAGACAGCTTGTCTTCAGCTGCGGACAACGAGATGCTCCAGAAACCTTAAAATGGAAAGATGAATCAAAGACACCCGCAGGTGAAGAAATAAACTTATCGTGGGCGTGTTTTCTTTCATTTTAAGATAATTTTCGAAGCAATTCACTCTGATTTTATGGTAACTATTTTGGCCTGAAATTATGAACACGTGTGTTACTAATCAACAGCAGGGAGGGGGGCAAATTAAAATGATTGGAAACACCTTGAAGCGCCAGAACGGCTGCTCTGATCCGGGTCTAGTTTTGTTTTTAATAGTGCCCGTCATAGTGATATTCATGAACGTATACAGTGTAAGGCGTCCGCACTACGAGGAGCGAAGCGACACACCGGCACTGTTTTACTGATTTGAAGCTCCAGTCTGCGGCACATCCTCTACCGCGCGCTGCCTCCTGGTGAGCATGAAAGCGCGCAGTGGAAGCGTATTGGAGAAGTTGTGGGAGTGACGCTTCTGTCAGCTATAATGTGTGAAGGTGACAAATCAGGCTACTTCTTTTCCCACCCCTTTCTTCGTTGTCGGTTGTGTTTCCACCGAACGAGACATCAAAACACCGGATCACTCGTAGTCCTTTTCAGCCTGTTCCCAGGCGAGTGCCAGACTCGCAGCTCCTTCACAAACAGACAGAAACGGGCTGCATGTATTAAATTACAACACGTCCACTGATTTTGCTTATAAGCAGATTTTTTGAATGCTACAATATATTTTGTAGAGGCCGCATGAAATAAAAATTAGCCTACTTGAACTGAGACAGCGGCCTTGTTGATTGGGTCAAATTAGCTGTGAAGTACTCTACGTTCACCCTCTCTCCAGAGAACAATGCGCCATTAAAAAGATCATAAGCCAAGCTCACGTGATTTGATAAAATGCCATAACATAACAGATGTAGTCGAAGAGGTCCCAGCAAACTGTGGAGTACAAAGAGTGGCCTGTGTTTGTGTGGGACACGTTTGTAACGCTGGGAAGTGGTCTGAAAAATGAAGGTGCAGAAGAAACATTTTCAGTTCCACGAATAGCCATAAACGACCAAAGAACTTCTCCACGAAAGAGTTTGTTTTAAGTGGTGCTTATAGACTTGTAGCAGAAATAATTTCTGTAAGGAACCATTTTCGGGAAAGTTCAGACTGTTTGTTGTTGTTGTTGTTTGTTTGTTTTGTTTTTAGTAAATAAAACTCTTGATGCATTTAAATCTGTCATGTCTAAGTGTAACCGCGACAGTGTCTTCTAAAATAAAACACAGAAAGGATTAAAAGCTTCCTGCAAACACAAACTGCTGTTAGGAACACTTTGGTTTTAGATCATGGCCTAAAAATATGCAGCTACACAGTTTAAGCGTATGGAAGATAAATGCACTGTTTTATAAAAATGCAACTTTTTAAATGCTTTCTGTATGTAAATAATGACATAAAATTAAGTCGAGTGTTGTCTGTTCAAATTGTTATCAGTAATTGTTAATTAACTGATTAATTTGTATTTCAGATAATAACCTTTAGGTTTCACTGTAATGAAGATAGATTTGCATATATCTTATTAAACAACGCTTCATATAAATATTCTCCCCAAAAATGAAAAAACTGTGAATAATGAGAGGAAGAAGAAACTATATGAAAACTGCCTTCCTGTGGCTTCTGTCACAGTTTTTGGTTGGCCGTCACTGCTGCAATTCCTTGTGTGTGTGTGTGTGTGTGTGTGTGTGTGTGTGTGTGTGTGTGTGTGTGTGTGTGTGTGTGTGTGGTTTCATCTTATTCCCCAGAAATCGCCATAAATTATGCCTCTGAGCGGAAATTTTCCCTGTTGAATTTAGCATTGACAGTAAAAGGTGACACATTAACTTGTATGGCACCCACAGTGGCAGCTTTCCCAGCTCTCAGACTTAAGAAAAGTGCCCTGCAGTGTTGACTTTTGAATACTAGAGCCAATAAAAATTTGGGACACAGTTTCTATAAGTCTCTGTATGTGGAAAAGCAGGAAAATGCATTTAATATGAAAAGGCATGGTCCCACCAATCAGCAGGTTCTGCAGATGATTGAAACATGTGCTTACAACAAATGTGAGTGCACAGCTGAAAAGTTTGTGATGTGTTTGTGGTACAAAAATATCCGTTTTACTTGCCCCACTTTATTGTAAAGCTTTTTCTAAAGCTACAGCTGCAGAGATGAAATGATCCACTAGATGGCAGCATTTAATCGCATCTATCTATCTATCTATCTATCTATCTATCTATCTATCTATCTATCTATCTATCTATCTATCTATCTATCTATCTATCTATCTATCAGATAGATGTTAAATTAATTTTCGAATAGAGTATAGAGTTTGTTTGCGGGTTGCCAGAAACAATAAACTCTGCTCACTATTAAAGCTTATAAATCTGGGTCAATTGCACCGGACCAACCCAAACTGACTAAAGTATGACAGCAAGGTCAACTACATTGCTGGGTTAATAATACAACTTGAATGGACTTAATGTTCTATACAAATGTTGATTCATGTTAACTGGGATGTTGGGTCCACTGTATGTCATAAAGAGACATCTCGATGCATGCTCAATCATCCAGGTAAGTAAATCTCCAAAAGTTTATTCTGTCCATCTGGACGTAGCGTTTTTAGTGGGAGAAACATTTCGTCACTCATCCAAGTGACTTCTTCAGTCTCAGCTGACTGCAGGTCATAAAGAGACAAATTCTTTTAGCAGTGCATGACAGCTCACAAATACAAACTAAAGGCAACAGCTGCAAAAGATCATGGTGGAATAAAGATGCAAAGTGGACTCCTAAAAAATGATATTTCTGGTCAGATGATGTTCAACCCTCCTGTTATCTGGTGAATGCTGTTTGAGACTTTGTGTGTGTTTTTTCTTATCATCTGTCCATCTACAAAGAACATTAATACATTAATGGAGATTTCTTCTCATTTCATTTGTACTTCAATTGTTACTAATCATAAACTGACAGGGCGATCTAGACTTCATCTTTTCTTCTCACTCAGTAGTCGCTCTCTTCACTTTTCCACTCTCCTGCCCGCTCCTCTGCTCAGACTGTGTTCCCAACCTCACCGTGGAAAAAACACAATACGCAAACTGTCTTTTTCTCTGTGTGTGAATGCCTCAGTGTATACCTCACAAACTCAGGTGTGCACACAGAGAAACGCTGCACTCCTATGTCCACACTCCCCTCTAAGAAATCAGGATTGACACTCAGGCGTGAATGACGCTCTGACCTCCTCTCCGTCACCTCAGTCCTCGCTCCTTCCTTCACAATACACAAACGCCGCTCCTCAGTCCTCTATTTGATGTGGAAACTCATTCCACATTTCCTGTCAACCTGAGAGATTTTGGGGGCCCAATCTTGAATTCTGCATAGCAGAGGCGAGGGGGTTACTCCTCGCCTCTTGTCCCGTGCTTGTAAAGGCCCCTCTGGATCTGAGAAGTAGGAGCAAAGTGTGATTCCAGCTTGGCTATGGATAAAAGGACAACAGGCCAAGCAGCAAAAGCATCACACACGATTTAGTGCAGCTGGAGATACAAAATAAATGGGTATTACAGCTCAGATGGAAAGGAAGCTGAAATATTCTGTCAGCATTGCGATCCAACAGGTCGGTGTTACTTCAACTTGGCTTTGGATAAGTAAGCAAAGCATGAAGTCAGTGAAGGAGAAAACTGTGGCTGTAGATCACATTCAGTGAACTTCATAAACTGAATTAAATCCAACAAAGTAATACATAACATGCAACTATTATTCCTATTATTCATGTAGCTTAATGTTTTGGGTTTTTTGGGCATTTTTGTGCACTTAGCTACTGACACTACTGATGGTTTTTTTCCCAGTGAAATTAAAGAAATTAATTTCACCCCTCTTTCTGTCAAAATCCTGACCAAAGGCACAACCTGTACATGCAAACAGGTGGTGATTAATTATTGCTGCTGATTAACAGATGTTCAGATGTAACTTGTTTGCTCCTCCAACCTGGGCTACAGTTTCTCAAGCACAGGTGTCTGATGGACATTGTACACCACACATTATCCATAATAGCTTCCTTTGTAATATGATGGCTGCTTTTTAGTTTAATGTAGTTTAAGATTTTATATTTTGCCACTGTATGGGTTAGTGCTTATCTTTTAACCCCGCGCACTTCCACTGAATCACTGAGATCTGCTTAGCAAATGCTCCTGCCTGTCTCGAGCTCTTAATTAAACACAGGAGGTGAAATTGTGGAACAAACTGCGTCTTCACATCAGCATCTCCCATGTTTATTCTTTGGCTTTTAGATCAGACTGAATTTTGACTGTTATTTATCTATGTTGTTTTACTCTTTTTGCTTTAATTCTTTTTGCTTTAAATCTGTTGTTTTATATCACTGTTTTTGGTTTTTGGTTTTTTAGATGTGCAGCACTTTGGTCCACAGCTTTTGTTTTATATGTACTGATAAATAAATTTGACATGACAGTACATTCAATGAAGGAATGAATGAGTGAAGGAGTCTTGCTTGACTCAGGCTATGTGTTGGATTGTCGCAGTGTTTTTTGGGGTCTGCAGAAGCCTGAATGGGAAACTGGATATCATGCATAGACAAGAATACTATTCCCCTATTTCCAGGAATCACAGGGTACTGAGATTTAAAGCAGATGTGTGACTGCTGGCATCTGATAAAAGATGAATTCAGCCTCAGCAGGGAATTGATTTGGATATGAATATATGCAATATTCACACTAGGTTTTAGTGCATTGTTACTAACAATAGTATAATTTGTTAGATGTTACCAGTACATAATTTTAAATCGTCAATATGCCAAGTCTGAAGCTACAAAAATGATATCCTAACTGCAGTAGGCAATTACTGGCCACTTTATTAGGTGCACAACCATCTCTAGGATTCATAGAGAATGATCTGAAAAAGAGAAAATATCCAGTGAATGGAGAAAATGCTTTATTGATGTCAGATGTCAGAGGAGTGTGGTCAGACTGCTTCAAACTGATAATAAGGCAAAGGTAACTTAAAATAACCTCGTGTTACAACCAAAATATGGTAAATTGAATTACTCTTATTTGGTGATTTTTCTACCTGAGCACACAAAGCTCTTTATTCGACATGTCTCGCTCACACATTTTATTCTGCATCCTAGTGCACACTCACACTCACTCAGCCACCTGACCAGCAGGGTATGCAGAAGAGCATTTCTAAACACACAACATGTTAAACCTAGCAGATGGGCTACAGCAGCAGAAGACCACACCAGGTGCCAATCCCGTCATCTAAGAACAGGAAACTGAGGCTGCAGTGGACAACAGAAGACTGGGGAAAAGGCTGGATAATTAAGTTCAAAATGTGCTGTCAAACAACATGGAAGCATGGATCCATCCTCCCTTGTATGAATGAGCACACTGGGGCTCATTTAAACACCAGAGTCTCCCAGAGCAGTGTTGCTGTTTTCCATCCCTTTTTGACCTGCTTCTAGCAGGATAACACAGCATGATACAAACATCGAATCATCTCAAACAACTGTCTTGATCACAACTTAATATAAGTTCACTGCACTCAAATGTCCTCCAGTCATCAGATGTCAAATAGAGCACATATCGGATGTGGTGGGAAGGATTCTCATTGTGGACATGCAGACGAAAAATCTGCAACTAGTGTGAGAATCTGACATGTCAACATGGACCAAAATGTCTGAGGGATGTTTCCAGCACCTTGTTGAACCTGTGCAAAAATAAGGACTTGGTTATTTGTCATGAATGACTCCCAAAGGTAATATTTCCAGACCATCTTATTTACAGAATTTCTAAATCTCTGAAACATTAATATTTTATTAAGAGTAGAAAACCGTTATTTTCCACAGTGAAAAAGTCCATTAAGATATTTCTATATAAATACAGAGAGAAGGGGATTTGTTTCATGTGCATAAGGGACATTTGTAATTTTATCTGTTTATTTGTTTATTTTAGTTTAATTTATTTTTGCTTATTATGGCATTGTGAGCTCCTGGCTCAGTTTGAAAGTCGACTGCAGGTCCAGCGGTGCACTACATCTCTGTGACACCTTTACTTAGTTCCACTTGTTAAATTTGCAGACAAAATACAGAAACAGCATATCAACTAACATGCCTGCGGGTCACTAAAGTCAGATTTAACGTTTGGAAGTCTTTTTTATGACAAATAACCATGTCCATGTTGACATATTTCGGTGTGGACTATGAACTGTAGGTGTGGACCAGAGAGGCTGAAAGCGAAGCCCAGCGGAGGGAGTGTGGGGCCCTGCCCCCAGCGGGGGGTGGGATCTAACGGGGAAGGAGAGCTCTGTTTCTCTCGCCAGTGTGACCCGTCCGGCTCCTCCACAGCAGGTTATCTCACCATCGAGACGCTTCAGGATCTCCAGAATTTAACCGCACCTGATATTATAAAGGTAGGACTGAACAAAACCAGATCACAGGTGTTTTCGCCTTTTTAGTTCCTGACCTAACAGACAGAGAGCGACCCGCGGGAGCGATTTGTGAAGAGGCAAAAAAAACAAATAAGACTAACAATAAAAACACGAACTCTAATCAGCCAGACGGACACATTAAGAAGATAATGTATCCAATAAAGTTTGTGCAGAATAACCAACGTCAGCCGTGAAGCATTTAACGTGAAACAGGATACCGGATGTTGTATGTGTAGTTTCTAATTACTGTACCTTTAAGTGTGAGCCAGCCGCTGTAGCCTAGTGTTTGTGATGGTTTCCCTTTGCTGTCATTATCACGGCATACAAGCATAGAAAGCATCAGGCTCCCTCCCTAAAAAGCGATAATGGACAAATATTCCGCTTGATCCAAGTTATCAGGAGCATATATTGACGTATGCATATAATTAAAAGTACAGAGAGAAAAACACAACAACAGAAAAACGTACTTATATAATACTTAATTGCTAATATGCAAAACGATGATGTATTTTATCATTTCTGTCATTTTTATAATATAGTGGGTTTGTCTCAATAAAAGAAAAAGCAGTGCAATGCTGCTGTAGTCAATGAACGAAATCTCTCAGCACAACTATAAGAAACAAATTACAGAAAAACTTCTGCTCATTGCCCACACTGTCCTGTAATTAAGTAAAAGGTTGTTGTTATTACATTGAAAATGTCCTACTTTATTTATTTATTTATTTATTTATTTATTTATTTATTCAGTCAGTCAGTCATTCATTTGTTTTACTGCAGACACATCATTAAATTTAAAAAATATCTATAGTAGATAGTGGAAAAACTTTTTCTGTCATTTAACTGTTTATATATTACTTAATTACTTTGCAGTATGAGTGGCTGTGGGGCAGGTCTATATCAGTGTATCAGTAACACAAACTGTAAAATATTTGAAATTACATTTGAAACTTTCCTAAATTTTCCAAAGATGTTCAGTGGGCTGGACTGGAGTCTTAAGCTGGCTGATTTTGGCTCCCGAGCCTTAACAATCACAATTAAATATAACAGAAAATACTAAACTATCCTAACTTTTATAGCTTAAGTTACTAAACTACCACCAAAACTTCAAATTACATTATATAATTTAACAGTTCTTACTTTATAGACGAGAGATCAATAAAACTAGGATAGTTATGGTTATAACAGATCAGATGGTATTTAGAAAGTTTACCATGTAATGGGAGACTCCAGGCAATCACAGGTGAATGATATAAGGTGGGGAATAGTTAATCAGAAAGTTTGACCTGAGAGAGACTGTTGGTCTTGTGGGAAGCCGAAAGTCGGGCTTATTTTTTTAAAGTGTATGATGCACTTGCTCGTGCTTGGAGCGGTGAGAAGAGAGCTGCAGTAGGAGAGTTGTGTATTTTAAAGTTATCCACCTTTTCTTGATTTCTGCTTTCTGCAGGTTTGAGGAAATCTTTTTCATTTGGTCTCAAAAGATGTCCCGGGAGCAGCAAGCGGTGGCTCGTGCCAGGAAAGCCTTTGAAACAGGCAGGTCCAAATCTGTAGAGTACCGAATCAACCAGCTCAAGAATCTGCAGCGGTTATTCAGCGAGAAACAGAAAGAGATTGCAGCTGCCATTAAGAAAGACCTCAATAAGGTGAGTAGTGAGTACAAAACACATAGACTCCTGTCTGTGTTTTTACAGACTGGCTTCCGATGTTTCCCATTTTATTTCTTAGATAAGCACAAAAGCTCCCGGAAAGCATGTCCTCTGCCAAGGCCAAGGCACATCTTGGAATTCTAAACAAAGTCATCTGGACCCAATTAAATCCTGCATTTTTTTGTCTGTGTCATTAATGCCTTGGTAGTTGTGCATACTTGTGCTGACACACAAACAGTCTGACATAGAAAGAGCTGGATGGGATCCCTTCTTTCCTCTGGAAATCTGATTGCTATAAATAAATATATATGTATAGGACTGCTCTGTTAAGAAATCTGAATAGAAGTTTTAAAGTGGTCAGATCATAAAACCTATGAAATGTTCATAAATCACTAGATAAATATGAGATGGGGTTCAAAATAGTTTCATTTTATGGAAGCATACAGAAACTGAAGAGTATCCACCATAAGGAGATCCTACGTTCATCTTCTTCTTCCTCAGACCGAGGTTGGGGCGCAGTTTTATGAGACTCTGGGTCTGGAGGGTGAGATCAGCCTCTTCATTAAGAATCTGAAGGAGTGGGCAGCCCCTCGGCATGTGAAGAAGAACCTGCTGACCATGTCTGACACTGTCTACATCCATCCAGAGCCTCTGGGGGTGGTGCTGGTCATCGGGGCCTGGAACTACCCCTGGGCTGTGACCATCCGGCCGCTCATTGGAGCCATTGCTGCCGGTACTGTACCATGCTGAGAGTGTTTGGGGTGGATGAAAGGGCAGAGTGTGATGTAATGAGGTCAGCATTCATATTTTTGTGCCTGAGTAGCGCTTACATCTGTAACATCTTTTATGATAAGAATACCACAGGCAATTTGTGTCCTTGTGGCCACTTACTCAAGTGCATAAAATAGCATAAAAATCAAATTATATAAAGCATTAGAATTTATATATAATAATAATTATTATTATGTACATATTAAATAATAACTGAAAACAAAGTTACCTATATAATTAAGTACTGGAGTAAACCTATATGTCACCAAATTCTCAATTTAAAATATACAATTTACTTACAGTTTGTAGCGCCTGCCCCTTTAAGCACACAGCTTTATTAACTCTGATATTGTAGCATTTTTCAATTCAGAGTAAAATCAGAACCTATGTAAATGTCTTTGGATACGTTAGCAACAGACAGCAAAGACCATAACATTTCCACCTAAGATTTGGAAATCAAGGCGTGTATTCAGTTCTTTTCTATTCGTCTGTTTTTCAGGCCAGTTCTTTTCTTTTGTCCCGTGATCACAACCACTCAAGTTCCCCTTTCTATCCAGCCACTGCCAAGTGTTCTCTTTCAGCTTGTGATAAGTAGGTCAAAGGCCACTCTGTGAACTCTATACTGCAATAATGAGAGCAGAAGTTTTAGGAACGGCAAAAGATTCATTGTGTGTGTCCTTGTACGTTGGTATTTACTCATCAGATGCTGGGATCCTGTTTTTTTCTATTCTGGGGTGATGTGTGTGCACTTTCTCATACATTATCTTCATAAAGCTCAGCCTGAGTGGTCAAACTGTGCGACTCAGCTTTAATCACGATGTCATGAAGAGGTTTCTTGTGACTACACAGCATGATACTGCAGTATTTGTGGTTGTCCAGTGATAGCTTCGCATATCAGTGCTTGCATGTAGGCGGCTCATTTGTATTTCATTTGGATAAATCCAGTTTAGTGTCAAATACTGAAAAAGTGTAGCACTCGTCAGTGCAGTTGTGCAGCACTTTGTGCCACCATTTAATATTCTGTGATTGCTGGCACAACATGGACTTTGCTCTTTGCACCAGCAATATCAGATATTACACAGATGCTCGTATCAGCCCAGTGGGTCAGAAGTCTTTTCTTCTGATTATTTTCAGGCCAAAGGCAACTGTCAGTTCAACAAAACTGTTGAAGAATTATGCATTTAAAATATAATGCATTAATTTTTTTCAGTGTATTGTAATAATGTAATAAAACACTGATGTGCGTAATATTTTTTCATCGTGACTGGTTAATATTTAAAGTCACAATTTCAAGTTAAAATAGTAAGTTAGCATTTTCTGTCTGGGCAGCCACAGCCTGAATGTGTGTGTTTGAATGGGTGAATGAGGCTAGTTGTATAAAAGTGCTTTGAGTGCTAGAAAAGAGTAGAAAAGCAGGATATAAGTGTCATTTATTTCCAGGTTGTAAAAATAATTCAATTAATCTCAGTAAAACAGAGACCGATAAACAACGTATGTACTATATGTAATAAGCTGATAATTCATGATATATACCATCATGTAAAAACTCTGATATATATAATAATTGTTCAACTGAATCAATTAGATTTGCATTTCACATGTCAGTGATCCTCAAGGTTATTGTAGTTAACTAAAAATAAAAATAAAAAGTAGACTTGAAGAAAGGTTAAAAACAACCAAAACAATTGTGGCTAATGTGAAAAATGAATTAAAGTAAAATAAAAATGTAGATAATAAGTTAATATCCTTAGCTTTAGACATTGTTATCTGTTAAAATTTGCTATCATAACTTAGCTGTGGAGGTTTTGATGGACATGTTGGAATGCCTGTTCTAATTTTCCATAATCTTGCCTCTGTCGTGTGTCCTCCACACAATAAAAGATTAAAACTGACACTGAAACCAATAAAAACTAAAGTGAAACTACTGAAAATGTTTTCAAGCAATAAATAGTGAAGCAAGCAGCAGTACTTTAGGCACTAACTGAAACTAAACAGAATTAAAAACAAAAAGTCACAGTGAAATGAAAATAAAAACGAAATTATAAGAACTCTGTTGATCACCAATAAAAAAGCACAAAGGTGTAGCTGAGGCTGCCAGCACAGACAAAGGTGAACGTCTGGGGGTAGGCGTGTGATCTCAGCTGTCTTAGTGGAGATAATGATCCATAAATGTAAGATAATGATGCCAAATGCCTGCACACAAAGAGAACTGGATATTGTTTTGGACTTAAAGCCATGATCTGCATTCTGCTGAAGAGCTATCCATCCACAGGCTGTGTTTTTAGATCACAAATCAATAACAACATTAGCACATTTCATATTAAATGTGTCAGAAAAAAAAAGGGACGAACATCAGAAAATCAGAAAATGATTGAAAATAATTGTTAGATAAAGACAATATTGAGCTGCCATTCTCTTCTACTTGTGCAGGTAATGCAGCTGTGGTGAAGCCCTCGGAGGTCTGTGTGCACACTTCCAAAGTCATGGAGGACCTTCTGCCGATTTACATTGACAAAGTAAGGACAGGTCACATGACAGCAGCCTATGTCCAGCCAAACAAGGCTCTGTTATTAGCTGTTTATTCTTTACCAATTGCATCTGTGCTTACACTTATAGTTTTATGCTGTGCCATATAAAAACAAACTGTGACATGTTTCCCATGAAAACACAAGATGTCAGGGGAACTGTGTTTACTATATACACATGATGGGGGAAGTCGAGCAGAGAAAAGCTTTTGACTTGTGCTGTATTTGCTTTTTATAATCAGCTTCATTTATCTCTATTTATTCTGCAAATGATCTAAAAAAGAAAACTGCCTTGCATCTCAAATTGTTTAAATTACAGAGACGTGTTGTTTCCGGACCTTTTGTGATACCTGCGTGTATGTTTTCTTTTGTGTGTCAGGAGCTTTACCCTGTTGTAACTGGAGGAGTGCCAGAGACCCAGGAGCTGCTACGCCAGAAATTTGATCATATCTTCTACACCGGCAACAGCACGGTGGGAAAAGTGATCATGGAAGCTGCCGCCAAACACCTGACACCAGTCACCCTGGAGCTTGGCGGGAAGAGCCCCTGCTACATCGACAAGAACTGTGACATAAGCATAGCCTGCAGGTGAAAGTGTGTTATTTGCCTTCATGTTACAATTTTAATTTCTTTTTTCTTTCTTACATACAGTCACTCGGAATCTTAATATTTCCATTAAGGGTGTCTGAATATGCTGGGTAGCTTTGCATGATCACAGTTTGAGACAGCCTTTATGCTAGCCTTGTGGCCGCTGGTTCATCATCTGCAGTGTTGGTCAAGTTACTTGAAAAAAGTAATCAGTAACTAATTACTGATTACTTCCCCCAAAAAGTAATCCCGTTACTTTACTGATTACTTATTTTCAAAAGTAATTAATTACTTAGTTACTTAGTTACTTTTTAAAAACACAATTTACAACCTGAATAGGTGATAAAGTGATAGATCTTTCAGCCCAATTCTACTTTTTCTGCATAATCATCATACAAAATGTAATCAAATGGAAAAGTCTCTTTTTAAAACTTGTTTTATTAGTTTTAATCTTTTAACTTTATGCATCAAGCAAAAGTTTAATTATATGCAACATTCACTGACTGGAAGAAATTAGTTTAACATTTAAACCTATTTTCTGCACATTCCAGCACATAAAATAAAATATTTTGTGTGTTTACACTCAGTCTTTCAAATAGATGCAAGTAAAACACAGCAGAAAATAAATAAAGTCAAAGACTAGCGGTCCTGTTGCTCTATTTTCACCTGTAAAGCAGGAGTGGGGTAGGCGGAGGGTTACCCTGGTGCAGGTGTGCAGCGGTCAGTGGAAGAATCCGCGAGTTTCTCTGTGAGTTTCCCATTACGTCATAGCTACTCGGTGCTTGCTCAGAAGTTTAGGGGTTTTTTCGCTGTAAAAAGAAGTTTTCTTCCCACGCACAACGGACACTAATGTTTTTGTCACTTTTTATGGAATCAAACTCAAAGTAAGGTCAGTACTTCCACGCTTTAAACGCTGCACGCTCATACTCTCTCTGCACTCGATATATGATCCATTGTTGATCTGCACACAGCTGTTGTCAGGAACGTGGCACTCGCTTACGTCACTGTCATGAGACATTCTCGCAAAAAATCACGGTTTTAGTAACGCAGTAACGCAGCGTTCGTACGGGAAAGTAACGGTAATCCAATTACCGTTTTTGCAATAGTAATCCCTTACTTTACTAGTTACTTGGAAAAAGTAATCGGATTACAGTAACGCGTTACAAGTAACGCGTTACTGCCCATCTCTGATCATCTGTCATTATCAGTTTAAGCTTCTCTTCTTTCAACCACACTGCCTTAAAGTCAGCTTTTTTGTTGTTGGCTACTGCTCATAAACAAACAGCGGGTGGGAGGAGCTGTTGTGCTCAAATTCAGAACTGTGTACCCTAAATGAGCATAATAAATATATTTACTCTCTCTGATGTTAAGAGGAATCTAAAGCATGGACTTTAGAATACTTGCAGCCTTCGGCCATATTTAATATGAGCATCCACCTTTGTTCTGAGTGTTGGTCCATCCAGTGAGTGCTGTCAAAGCTTATGCAGCTGTGGTCAGATGTTTATATACACTAGTCGTGGACATGAATGTCATAGTAATTTTGGGCTTTTAATGATTTGAATGATTTTTAATTTTCTCTAATCCACATAAGGTCAAAAGTATACATACACACCATCAGTAATATTCAGTGTCCAAGCAAGTCGCACCTTGCTAAGATACACTTCTGGTGGTCATAAGTAAGTTTCTGGCATTTGACCACCTTTTGTAGCAGAATTGGTAGAGTTAAATTAAATAACTTGGTTTCCTTGCCAACACATGGGTTTTAAGAGTAATCTACAAATTTGCAACAGGGTCGATGTGTGTTTGGGATCATTGTCCAGGTGGAACACCAAATAAAAGCAGTTGATTTAATGTAAAGTTGAAGAATATGAGATAGTCCTCCTTCATTATTTCATCTACTTTGTGCAAAGTACTGGTACCACAGCTCCAGAAGATGATGCTACCACAACCATGCTTGACAGTTGTTAGAGTTTTCTTAGGTTTGAAAGCCTCACCTTTATTCCTCCAAACTTACCACTTGTCATTGTGACAAAACAGCTTAAATCTTTGTCTCGTCTGACCATGAAACTTTGAAGGCATCGATTTTAGAGCGGGGCGACACACTCTCAGTCCGAGTCAGTGTAAAACTGGCTTGACTGTGGACGCTCGTCTTATAACGCTTCTAGTTTATGGCAGGCCTGAGCCTTGGGGTTTTCTTTAACACCCTGATAACGTGATGGCACATCTGAATAATTTCAACTTGCCTACAGCTGTCCACTCTCCAAGTTAAAATACATTGTAGAACCTTCACCAGTACTTACTAAAAAATTTAAGTGAGTAGATGTATACTTTTGAATCAGTGTGTATTAGAGAAAATCCAAACGTAATTCAAGCTTATTGTCTTTAAAAGTAATTAAAGATGCTGTAAAATCATTCCACCCTGAAGGACAAAGAATTCAGAGAAATTGAATTCTCAAATTGTCTTGATATTCATGCTCATGATGAGTGTATGTTTAACTTCAGACCACAACTGTATATGACATAAATCCAGTCACCGGTAACACTTCCTCTGCTCTGTAGGCGTATCACGTGGGGGAAGTACAGTAACTGTGGTCAGACCTGCATTGCCCCAGACTACATCCTTTGTGAGCCCAGCATCCAGAACCGGGTCATTGAAGAGGTCAAGAAGTGTATTAAGGTACTTAAGACTGAAAAAAACATAACTTTGAGTTGAGAATTTTAAAACTAAGGAAAAAAAATATAGTCCTTTATTTCAATACAAACCTCAAAGAAATGTTTATGCTTCAAAGATTCATTATCAAGGTGGCAACACATTGCATCAGAGTGTGTGTGTGTGTGTGTGTGTGTGTGTGTGTGTGTGTGTGTGTGGGGGGGGGGGGGGGGGGTGGGGGATTTAATGTGTTTGCCCATTAATTCACTGGTTTTTAAAATAATTTCTGTAGGTGTTCTACACAGACAACCCAAAGATGTGCCCAGACTATGGTCGCATCATCAACCAGCGCCATTTCAAGAGGGTCATGGCCATGTTAGAAGACAGCAACATCGCTGTAGGAGGGGAAAATGATGAGTCAGACTGCTACATAGGTAACAATTAATTCATTTTTAAAATATAAAAGTCATTATTGTGTTTATTTTCTCAGGCCTTGACAGCTGCACCTTCTTCCTTTGTGGCTTTAGCATAAGAGACCCCATTTAACAGCTTATATCATTCCCAATCTCTGTTGGTTTTTATTTTAAGATTTTACTATCCCCTTGCTTGGGTATAAATATATAACAAGATGTATAACCCTATACAAGCCAGTTCACATCCTTAGATACAGGTGTGGCTCTGTGGCTCAGACGGAAATAGAAACATATATAATTTCTCTGACATTTCTCCAAGCTCTCTTTTCTTTCCTGTTCTTTCGTTATATTAAAATGGGCTCCAGCTGTCCTCCATTTATGGTGTTCTTTGGCGTTCAAAGCTGATAGCCTTTGACACAGTGTAAAGTAAAGTTGAGATTATTTCAACTCAGCTAACTAAATGTGAACTTGCACATACTTACACCACCCACAAAGAGGTTACATTTTGTCATAAAACATGTAAACAAGCTGGTTCAACCTTACTGAGGAGCTCAGCCTTGCAGAATTGTTTTTTTGGTAACTTTAACTGTTGTTTACTATTAGTTTTTCATGTTTTTATTCACAATTATTCATCTACATTTTTTGCATTTTTGTTGTTGTTGATACTTTCACTTTAGTTTTTCCTTCTATCTCTTGTTATTTTGCTTTTTGTTATGATTTAGCATCTGAATGTCCTGCTTTTGCCTTTCTATTAAAGTGGTATACAAATGAAGTTATTATTAGAATTTAACCAATATATCGGTGAGGCTGATATGTTAGCTGTTTGCCAATTTACTGATATTGTCATTTATGACTTCCCCAAAATAATTTTTTTTTAAAAAGTAGACAAGCATTGGAGAAACACCCCTCAGCACCTCAAGGGTGCTGATGGGTTGCATAGCTTGTCCACCAGAGACAAGCTATGCAGATCTGGTCAAGATCTGGTCAGATCTGATCTGACCAGAGCATAAACAAAAAAGTATTTCACGACTGCTTGTGACAGTAAAACAAGTTCATTTTTAAAATACAATGCGATATTATCTTGTTACAGACAGATAAATAACCACAATAACAAATGTTAGTGAAATCTGTTTATGTTCCATGTGTCTGGAAGAAAAAGCATATCAGCTGATACACCAGAATTTTAAATGTACAAATTTCAATACAAGTATCAATATTAAAACTTCTATATTGGTCGGGCTGTAGTTATTATTATAATTTGGAAAGGTATAAATGAGAATGTAGTTCAGGTGCCTTATTTGAATACCAAACACATAAATAGGATGGTGTTTAGCGTTATATTTAATAGCAAAATTCATAAAAGATAGCGACATGGATGACACAAAATAAGGAACTTTTATTTTAAGAAACAAACAGGGTGAAACCAAAAGAACAGCAAAGGCAAAAATGTCCAAAAAGTACAAGAGAAAAACAACTGAAAATGCCAAAACTCCACAATGAGAAACTAGTAAATGGGAAATGTGAGGATATAACTTCAGGGACCATATACAGAGTCAATACTCAATAGCAGGAAGATAAGAGGAAAATAGCAATAGAAGGTACAATGAAGACAATGAAGCTTTTAAACTAAAATATGAATCAAACTGAAATGGTTTAAAGAACAACTCAGACAGATAAACCAGAATATCTGAAAGGAGAACCTTCAGGAACAAGACGAAGTCATGCAGTGTTTCTGTGATGTGCTTAGCTCCAACAGTTCTACGGGACGTGAAGCCAGAAGCAAAGGTAATGCAGGAGGAGATTTTTGGACCTCTACTTCCTATCTTACCAGTCAGCGGCCTGGACGAAGCCATCAAGCTGATCAATAAGGGAGAGAAACCTCTGGCTCTCTATGTGTTCTCACCAGATAACAAGGTATCTACCAGCAGCCAACACAGCAAAGCAGTTAACACGTGGAAACCAGCGTTTAGGTCGAGACTTATTGTCAGTGTTTTTTGTTTTCTCTTCTCTGTAAAGGTGATAGAGAGAATGAGAGATGAGACTTCGAGTGGAGGATTCCTGGCCAACGACTGCCTTGTGCACTATTCTGTCAGCGCGTTGCCATTTGGAGGAGTGGGTAAGTAGAGAAACTGTGCAAATGGAGCCTTTTTTTAACCCCTTAGTGACTTTACTGTCTGTACTGGTTTATTGTGTTGATTAAAAGTGGTCAAACCTGATGCCAACATCTGTGTATGTTCCATGTGCAGGAAACAGTGGAATAGGCTGCTACCACGGCAAGTTCAGCTTTGACCGACTGAGTCACCTGCGTGGTTGTCTGGTCAAAAAGCTGAAAATGGAGGGGGTGAACGACATGCGCTACCCGCCGCACACATTGAAGAAACTGGGCTGGGCGCGCTTCTTCATCCTCAATACCGTAGATGTGGGCTGGGTGGGACGGATGGCGCTCCTAGCTGCTCTGGTTATGGTGGCTGCTGTTGTGATTCAGGTGAGTTGAAAAGAAAGAAAGGAATAACTGACACGGGCAGTATCAGTGGACGAGCTTCCCAGCTAGCTGCAATGTTCTAAGAGGAGCAGAGAAACCTAAACCTTTCTGTAGTTGAACACATCCTTTGAGTGTCACACAGTGCACATGTGCATTACTGAGTGGGACAAAAAAGAGCGATCGCATTACTCCAGTGTTGGCAGACTTGCACCTGCTCTCTGCGCATCACAGAATCCAGCATGAAGTGCGCTATTGTATTTAAAGCTTTAAATGGCCTTGCACCTGCGTTTGTGGTAGAGACTTATGCTGTTTCCATACTCTCTCTCAACATCATTAACCCTGCAAAGCCTGAACTATGCAATGACTGCCGGACGATTGTAATTTTTTTGAAACTTTTTTTTTTTTCACAGTTTCAAAAAAAGTTTTTGGAAAAAAGTGTTTATTGAACCTTCTGACAATTAAAAAAAAGCAAACATTAATTTCCATATATGAGTTTTAATTTGTAATATTTGTCTCACAGTAGCACTCCATGTGTCTGATTGCATACATCAGATTTTTCAGCCTTACAGGGTTAAGGTCTACTTCCTAATCACTCTAAAGTCCAGACCATCGCAGAGTCCAAGCTAATTTGCTTGCACCAAGATGCTGGAATGATCTTCCAAGTGACTTCACAAATGCGTCACCTACATCTGTCTTTAACTCTTAGCTAAAGACATCATGCTTTTTGTAATTTTATGTAATTAATGTAAATGCGTGTACCATGAATTTGTATCTTTTATTTTTATTTCTTATTGTAAATCACTTTTCTAAACATGCTACAGTATAGTAATATAAAAAATTTCCAGTCATGCTGCACAATTCAATTCAATTCAATTCAATTCAATTTTATTTATATAGCGCCAAATCACAACAAATGTCGCCTCAAGGCGCTTCATAGATACAGAGAAAAGCCCAACAATCATATGACCCCCTATGAGCAAGCACTTTGGCGACAGTGGGAAGGAAAAACTCCCTTTTAACAGGAAGAAACCTCCGGCAGAACCAGGCTCAGGGAGGGGCGGCCATCTGCTGCGACCGGTTGGGGTGAGAGAAGGAAGACAGGATAAAGACATGCTGTGGAAGAGAGACAGAGATTAATAACAGATACGATTCAATACAGAGAGGTCTGTTAATACATAGTGAGTGAGAAAGGTGACTGGAAAGGAAAAACTCAATGCATCATGGGAATCCCCCGGCAGCCTACATCTATTGCAGCATAACTAAGGGAGGATTCAGGGTCACCTGGTCCAGCCCTAACTATATGCTTTAGCAAAAAGGAAGGTTTTAAGCCTAATCTTAAAAGTAGAGATAGTGTCTGTCTCCTGAATCCAAACTGGAAGCTGGTTCCACAGAAGAGGGGCCTGAAAACTGAAGGCTCTCCCTCCCATTCTACTTTTAAATACTCTAGGAACAACAAGTAGGCCTGCAGAGCGAGAGCGAAGTGCTCTAATAGGGTGATATGGTACTACAAGGTCATTAAGATAAGATGGGGCCTGATTATTTAAGACCTTGTATGTGAGGAGCAGGATTTTGAATTCAATTCTGGATTTAACAGGAAGCCAATGAAGGGAAGCCAAAACAGGAGAAATATGCTACAATGGGAGCTGAACCATCCAAGTGCCACCAAGTGCCCCGTCCACACATCCACAAGTATTTTTTTAAGCTCAACTTTGGTCTTTCCATCTACATTCAAAGGCCTAATGAAAAGCTCCTTCTGGGTGAAGACAGATTTAGGGTTAAGGGTTACATAACCACCAGCTGGCTTGTCATACTGTAGGCATGCCCAGTTTTGTTTCAGTGCTTTCAAGCAGATTTAATTTATTCAGGTTTTGAGCTGTTTAGTGCTTGGTCCTGTGGAAGTGGTGGTGGTTCAGCCTTTTTTTTTCCTCCAAAAGTTCAAAGATTAATCAGTGATTCTGAGGCAGATTTGATGATAAATGGTCATCTGTGATCGACTGGCATAGCAACAAAGATGCGGAATGTTTTTCTTTCTTCTTCTTCTTCTTCTTTTTTTGGTTCACAATGCAAATACTTCACAGTATTTCTGTTTTTTTTATTGAGTATTCACATATATAAATGTTGAATGTGTGACATTTACTTTTTTTGCACTGTGGCATTTTTCTGTTCTGTTCTGTGTACTCCTTTTTACGGGGGCCCTGAGAGGCCAAATGGACTGCAACTTAAGAAAACACCAGCAATAAGAAAAACGCTGCAAAAGCACACAAAACACAACGGAAATAGGAGCAAACAAAACACAAATAGGAAAAAACTCATTTCCACAAGCACAAGGGAAGTGTTTGTGGGGAGACAATAACCCGACGGACCAGTTGCAGGAACCAAATTATGCTAAGAACTGTGCTGGGAGACACTTAAAATAATCTATCAGTTTTGTGATAAAAGAAAAGATGAGAGGTAAGTGTGTTAACCTAACTATTGGCCTAAAAATCCGTCATCAGTATTATATGAATCATGATAAAACACGCCTACCATGTTTTGGGTTCCTGCAACTGGTCCGTCGGGTTATTGTCTCCCCAGAAACACTTCCCTTGTGCTTGTGGAAATGAGTTTTTTCCTATTTCTGTTTCTGTTTTTCCAATTTCTGTTTTGGTTTTTTCCTATTTCCGTTGTCGTTTTTCCTTCGTTGTGTTTTGTGTGCTTTTGCAGCGTTTTTCTTATTGCTGGTGTTTTCTTAAGTTGCAGTCCATTTGGCCTTTCAGGGCCACCGTACCTTTTGCCCTCTACAGTCTGCAGACTAGTTTTTACCCTAACCTTCCTACTGAGTAACAACACAGGATTCAAATAGAAATAAAAACACTATTTCAAATAGAAATAGTGTTAAAACACTTCTTTACAGCTGCGTCACAGCTTACGTCTGAGACACCCCTCAGTCATTTTAAAAGCATTATGAATGCAGAGCAAATGTTTTGAAAAACCTCCAGCTGAGTCTTCTGTTTGTGTCTTTTGTTTTACAGAAGTACCTCCTCTGAAGCCGTTCTGCTGTTTCCTTTATCATCTGGGCTGCAGAAGAGGAACAAGGAGGATTCATTTGTTTATGCATGAACAAGATAGCAATGTTGTGTTGTTTCAGGATTGCCGTTTTCCATTTCACATTTCAGTGAAGTTTCATGGAGCTCACTGAGAGCCGTTTATTTTAATGAAGATAATTATTTATTCTCATCTATGCAAGAATCACTACGTTCCATTAATTCATCACCACATTTTTTAATACTTTTTAAAAAAAATATGATTTAGTTTGTTTTTTTAAAATGAAGTAATAGTGTAAGTGTAGAGGTATTGCATGATTCAAAGTATGATGTCCATTTATTCTACCTTGCATTTAAAAAACAAAACATGTTTACATGAAGGGCCATAAGATGAAGTTCATTTTAATAATGAAAAATGATTTTTTTTTTATCATTATTACTATTATTATGTAGGAGCTACCTACAGGGTATTTAGCTTGTTGTTTCAGTAATGGATCTGCCATTAATCTGACAATCAGCCCGAATGCACTTGATTTCAGCCCAGAGTAGTTTCAGGCTGTGTTTGGCAGGCATGAAGACAATCCGTCCAATCTGTGAGATTTCAGTGTTTGTTTTCAGCTCATCCGAATCACGCAGGTTCATGTGAAGGAAGTTTTTAATGATTTTTTTATGACCAAATGTAAAACATTTAAGTGACCAAGTGTAGTTGTTTCTAAATATTTGCCTATATCGCACCATTTAAATTTATAAACAACAATTAAAGAAATATATATGCATTTCTATTTTAATATTCAACTAAATAAATTGCTACATGTATCAGTTTGAAATTTAAGTTATTTTTATTCTGTATTCTATGTTGCATAATACAGAGTTGATATTCATCAGCTCTCCTCTGTGAGTTAGAAATAGATTCACAGTTCAGCCTCATACGTTGTTAAATTAGCTGTTAAAGGTCATGAAAAACATTTTTACATAAGTGGGTCAAGAACTTATGAAGAGTGTTGCTTAAAGTCAAATTTCAATAACTTTGGATTTTATCATCTGCAGTGACAAAATCTCCATGAATGGTAACATTTAAAAGATTCAGAAGTTCAGTTCTTGTGATCTTTGGGACCAGAAACCACACCCAACCTTCGCTGGTGCACAAAAGCTTGTTCTGACACAGAACTCTGGAAAACTCTTCTGATGTCAATGATGCTGCGCTGCTAACTTCCATAGACACTAACACTAACCGGACACTTTATTAAGTACACCCTACTATGTGGAAGGTAGAAGACAAGCACGCAATTTAGGAAAAATGCTGCCAATTTTAAATTTAAAAAAAAAATAGCAAAGCAAAAGCTCCAGGCTTAATTTTAAAGTTTTTCCAAATAAACACATCCACTTTTTTATGTGCACTAATGTATTATAGAAAATGGAAATCAGATGTAAATAATGACATTTTGTCCTGTGAGTTAAAATACTTTCTTGTTCCTTTTCAGTAAAATCCTGGTGCAAAATATAGTGTAAATGATACAGTGTAAGTTCAGTCAGTGAGACTGCATCAGGAGTCCCCCCCCCCCCGTTTTGAATAACTTCCACACACACACAAACACACAATAATCACCTCCCTCCCACCTTCAAAGGTGACTGAGTTGGTGTGTGAAGACAGCTGAAATTTAGTCTATGAGGAGCTTCGCCTGACTTCATCATGGGTTTTTCTCTCTACCTCCTGACTCTGCATCTTCTCCTTTCCCGCTGCACAGGTAGGGGACTCACACATAATATACACAGTATAACTGCATTTAAGCTAAAGCTTCAGTTTTCTGCGCCTATTTTTTTAGTTTGAACTTGTTCTTGTTTAAGTCAAAAGGGTGGATATGGCGATAAAACATCTGCAGCCACACTTGATTAAACATGCTGTAATTTGTGGGAAGACAAGTGCCATGAGATTATTATCAAAGCAGCAACACAACTATCTAAAACATATTTTGAATTTTCTTGCTACTTCTTCATGAATGTTTAAATATTAACTGGAAAGATCACGAGCTGAACTGCAAACAGCAATGATTTTTATTACTAATTAACAGGCTCATTAGTTTTTCTATATGATTAAATGACAAAGCCCTGCAAATTCTAGTGGAAAAAAGTGGACTAGAGGCAACATCAGATGTCTTTTTCTGTTGAAACAAAGTCCAAGACTCAAAAACAGTTCGTCTAGATCATGAAAGCAGTGGAAAAGCAACCAATTCTCCCATTTGTGGATGTGCAAATCTCACATCTGTGAGTTTTTCATTTTCCTAAAGTTTATGTAAAAAATTAATTGATTTTGAAAGTTTGCCGGGGAGCAGGTGTTTTGTCTTGTAGTTCACAAGAGTCACAAGAATGGAGCCATAAAAGTCAACAAACCAGTGTCTGCTTTGCAGCAATATCTTTCTCTAGTTTAAGAACACCTGCCACAAAAAACTCATCGCTACCAACCAGAACAAGTTGCAGAAGAACCTCTAAGTGTCCTGAGCTACAGTCCTATGAAAAGATCATTTCCACAGGTCCTAAGAGCAACATTTTAATTTAAAGCAACCATTTTCTTTATAGTTTTATCAGTCTCTCACATCACTGTGGAGGAACTTTGGGCCGTTCTTATAGCTTGAACTGAACATAGCTTCAGGTTTGTGGTCCTGCTGCATCTTTTCAATCAGTTCATGTCGACTAATTCACTACAAGGTGCTAAAGTTCTGTGGCTCCAAATCAATCACTTATCATCACCACCTTTCTGCCAAACATGGCCAAAGATCTCCACTGTGGTCTCCTCTGTCTAAAGAACATTGCTCCAGATGTCTTGTGGTTTCTGGTTACTGTAATGAACTTTAACATTTAGCCGAGGCCTGGAGTCTGAGATGTAGCGCTTGGATGTTTTTGCAGTTTCTCTGAGCGCTGCACAGTCTGACATATAAAATTTGCCAGGACTTCCACTCCTGGAAAGATTGTGACATCGTGTTAACAAACACCCGAGTGCTCCAGATCAGCAAACTGCCAAAACATCTGCTTTTACACAGGTGCTCACTCTATATTAAGTGCAACCGATCAGCAGCACCTGCTGTTACTTACCTTCTTAATTTCTGTCAATCAGTAAGAGTTTAATGATTTTCTCACAGGGATTCACGTTGTCATGTGTAAGCTCCAGGTTTAGGCTACATGGAGCCACTCTGAAAGCTCAGATGGTAAACTGTAGAAGATATTGTCAGTGTAAGGAAAGTAAAACTGGGAATTTAGCAAGGTAATCACTGCATAGACTTCACTCTGACTTTTCCCTGCTGCTCAGTCTCACACAGGTGAATAAGCCAGGTGGTGTAAAGCCAGCCTCCAGCTGTGTATTGTTCTCAGTTGGTGAGAACCACTGTCCCCTTTTCAAAGGACGGCATTGTGGGAGTCAGCAGGGCTAATCTGTGTTCCTATATTAGCTAAATGGTTCTCTATAGCGGCTTTCATTCCCACTGCAGAGTCAAACACCGGACTTTCATTCACATCAGAAACACAATACACAACCACGGCACAACTCTAATAACGTCATCAGCACCTGCTGAATGAACACGCTTAATGCAGCGGTGCAGAGGCAGTTAAGGAGTCGGATAAAGCCACTTTGCACTGAAAGCAATCAGTGTAATAACAACCAGCTGACCTGGGTGATTAAAATCCGCCTGCATCTCTTCCACTCACTGTCACACACAGACACATTTTCCAACATTTAAACTGAGTAAAACATGTTTGAAAACTAAATGTAAGCTGCTAATTTATTTTATTGTAAGACCTTCGGTCAATATATTTTTATACTACTCTCTTGTTCTGGCACAGCTTTTGTTGTTCTTGTAAACAAAGGAAATAAGTGTGGGGGTCTATGGATTTGACTGAACACATTTTTGTCTTTTTCACTTTTTGCAGAGGTCGGTTTTGTGCAACTTTTTCAAAGTGCACTGAGCTCAGCAGTCTGACTAAATTTGCAGGGAGGCAGGGTGATTCATTGTAATAAATCAATAAATCGTAAGGATCAGTAATTTGTAATCACACATCATGTTACTACATTCTGTCTGTGCTTTATCAGACAACATATTAATGGACACAGCATATTTTTAACACACTGAGCACATGTGTCATGTGAAGACTAATAATATGTCAACTGCAAAGTTCAGGTGCAGAGGACAAACACATGAGCAGATCAGCTAGTTGCTGACTAAGAAAAAAATAAACACTGTGTCTAATAGAGCATGAACTTAATTAGTATTCATTTATTAACTGCAGGGAGACTGCTGGCCTGGCACAGCGCAGCAGCATCCCGAACATAAATATAAGCGCTGTGTACACTGCAGGCTATATCTGTGTGTCTGTTTGTCTGTGTTTCTGGGTCTAATCTGAGTGTTTTACTTTTTCTCCAGCTAACTGGTGTTATCAAAACCAGAATGCCTGTGATGACCCATGCAGAGGTAAGACTAGAAAGAAAGGAACCTCCAAAATTTTAAAGGAAAATCCAAAAAGTGTCAAAGATCCTGCAAGTCAAGGATGTAAACCACTGCGATATGAACATTTCTTTAACCTTAGTGCAGAAGTAACCATTTATTTTATTATTGGGTTTAACCACAGAGGTTCTCACTGGCCTCCAAAAATCTGTTTGGTTAAACGTCATCAGTTTCAGAATAAAGTTATTTGTTTGTGAGAAGCAAAACCAAAGTAGCAAAATGAAAGCAGAAGAAAGTGATGTTCATTCTCATTGAGATCTACAGCACCAGCAAATATTCGTCATTCATGAGGTGAATTGGCTGAGCACTATTCATTTTGTTGTTGCTTTACAAATTGAGTCTGACCCGCAGGCCTTTGCTGTGTGTCCTCTCCTGCCCCCCTTCCTGTCTATTCTTCACTGTTCAGCTGATGAATAAAGGCAAAAAAGCCCCAAAATAAGTCTTTAAAAAATACAATATGTAAGCGTTTATATAAATAGGCAGGCATCCTGTCTTTTCAGCCAGCATGGGTGGGGGAGGCAGTCTTCATGGACTCTCTGAGAGGCAGCACTCTGTATGGTCAGTGAAGCCTAAAATCTGATGTTGCTGTTGCTTTTCCTGTTTGTGTCGCTTAGACCCCAACCACTGGGCTACTCAATTCCCTAAATGTGGAGGGTTACGCCAGTCACCGATTAACATTGTGACCAGCAAAGTCCACATCGACATCGCCCTGTCACCTTTCAACTTCATTGGCCACACCGAAACAATCAACATGACAGTGGAAAACAAAGGGCACTCTGGTAATGAAGAGCCGATCTTATCCAGTCTGACACACAGAGCGTGTTTTTTCCCTTAACGACCAAATATTTTCAACATTTTTACATAAAAATAACTGTTAAAGTAACATAATACCTTTGCTCAGTGACAACCTCTCGCCCCTGCAGCCCACTTTGCTTTGCCGCCGTCTGTTCGATTCATTGGGGGAGCTCTGCCAGGTCACTACAGAGCTGCCCAATTTCACCTCCACTGGGGAGGGAATGGGAGACCAGGATCAGAGCACACCATTGACGGAGAGAGATTCCCCATGGAGGTAAAGGAGTCATCATTAAAGTTATAAAAAGATTTGAATAGAGGTCAATAATTTTGTTGGCACATGGATTTGGTTTTCTGACATCAAAAAAGTTCAAACATGGCAGTTATGTTAGTGTGAATAATTTCATGTTTTATTCCCTTAAATCTGCTCAATAAGGCTAACAGATACACCGCAATGACACAGCAGGCTCATTGATAACATTTTATTAATATTGTTATATCCATTGTTGAAAAAATTATGTGACTGATCTGATCTCTGAAAGCAGAAAGGGCAGTACAGTACTCTATTCTTTATACAGATGCACATAGTCCACATTAAGGAGCCGTACAGCTCACTGGCAGAGGCCGAACATGACACAGCAGGTATAGCTCTGCTCGCCTTCCTGTTTGAGGTAATACACTGTGATGTTTTCACCTTCCTAATATAATGTTAAGATGTGACTTGCGACATAGTATTGATGGTATCTTTCCAGGAAACAGCGGATGATCATCCTCATTTGGACACAGTAATAGATGCGCTGGGCCGCGTACAAAACAACGGTATGTATGCTGTTAATTTGCAGCTCTTTGGTTGGAAGAAACTGATTTCTGTGGATAGGTGTGCTTTATACATATAACCAGTTGAGGAGTATCTGCAATTAATCGATTGATTGTAATCTATCTTCCCATCTGTGATTTGCAGGAGATCAAATACTTAAATTCAATAAGTCAGTTTATTGCTTTCATGTAATAATTTTTTTTTCAGGATTTTTGGTGGATAATCTGTTTCTCTCCATTAAAATAAAGTGAGGAGGTGATTCAGATTGGGATCAAATAATTGTTTCCCACATCAGGGCACAATAAGCTTTATTCAGTCCTGACTTTGCTTCTTTCTTTGTCACATGAAGGCAGCACTTCAGTGATCCCAAACTTTAGACTCGGTGACATTATCCCAGCTGCAAAGGACCTACAAGGTTACTACCGCTACGTGGGCTCCATGACAACGCCGGGATGTGAGCAGGCAGTTGCCTGGACAGTGTTTCACAGGAAGCTGGCCATCAGTAGTCGACAGGTGAGCAAGAATAAATATGTGAAAGAAATAAAAGGCTCACAGTAGAGAAACTAGTGCTTTTGGTTGCATTTCATCCATAAACCTGTGAACCTCCAAACGGACATTTCTTTACTCTTTCACAATGTAAACAAAAACAGCATATTTGAAGAAGTTATGGAGATGTGATATTAAAATGCAAAATAAAACTATTAAAACTACAAAAGTAGAAAATGCCTGGGGGAAGAAAAAAGCTTTTCAGAAACACTTTGCATTTAAGAGGTCAAGACCTACAACAACTTTCCTTCTTTAGACAACTCTTCAACTCCTCAAACACATTTTTTCCCTCTCCACTTCACAGCTGGATGCGATAGTTAAGCAGTGTCGCTTTTGGACAGGGCAGCCCATGACTGACATTTTCCGACCTACGCAGCCGCTGGATGGCAGAATTGTGTACTCCTCAAAGTCGGGTACAGCTCAGACAACTGCGACACATTTTTGGTGTCTGTTTTTATCATTTGTGACTGTTACGCTGGGTCTAGCACACTGAATGAGCAGCAAGAAATGGGCATAGTCTTCAAGTCTGAACAGCGAAGCCAACGCACAAAGTCTTAAATTTGCATTTTTTCTAATGGCCAGCATGGAGTGACTTCTCAAAGTCTGATTGTATATATACAGTTCTGTGAAAAAGTATTTGCCCTTTATAACCCCTTCCTTGGGTTATAACTTCAGTACACATTTTCTTGATGAATCTTAGTCACATGATAAAGCATGATGTATCGTTAGTAAGTAATGGTCCCTTTTTGAGTTAAGCAGAAGATAAGTACATAGAGCTAGATACATACAGCTCAGCCTTCCTCTGCAGATCAGAGGGTATGCAAAAATTAGAGATGCAAAGAAATGTTTTTATTAAAAATGCCACTGCTACCCTTAAAAGGGGCAGTTATTTTGCATTACCTATTGGCAATGTATTCATACTTAATCATTTTTTAAGATGATCCATTTTTCCTGACAAATTACCATCAATTAAAGTTGATCACATCAGCAGCAATGACCACATTTAGGTATTCATGACTGCCAGGCAGTGTCTCGTACAACCCTATTAGATAGTTTTCTCCTAGCACCACTATCAGCAGTGTCAAACTTATTTCCTTGGGGATTATTAAAGTGTTCTGATTCTGAAGGTATTGGATTGTTTGTCATTAAATCTGTACAGATTCACATATTGTACTGAGCAGAATGATAACAACAGCCTTTAGAGGAACTGGTCTCAGTCACCAAACTAATTCGGTAGTGGTGTGAAAATGATCCAGGCAAGTTTTGACCAAAATGTGAGTGCACTCAACTCCTGTAGCCTGATGTCCCAGCTATGGTGGAGCATGCAAAGAATGGCAGCTTCCACAGTAATACTAGTTAAAACAGCTAACTGGGCGTGTTTCATACATGCAAACATATATGTGCTATTTAAGAAGACCTTCTTCCTATATTTACTTTCTTCCTCCCCACCTTAGACATATCTGAGGTACATGAATGTTTTCTGGTGATTTGAAGGGATGCATGATGATTCTTTGGGATTTTTCTCTTTGTGGAAAGAAGATGAAACAAAGAAAAACAAACCGATCAACTGATTCAGACCAGACCAATTTAAAACATTGAAACCATATAGCAGCACCATCTTCATCTCAAACAGAAATGTGTATGATGATCAAATTTAATTAGCACATGCCGACTTCAGCTGAAGTCACCCAGCCGCTATCATGGCAGTAGATTTGAATTTGAAAGTATTACTGACTTCAATTATGTCAGTATTTCTGACCTAGGAAACAGAAAACCAACATAGTATGTGTGTGAGCTTTAGTACCCTGCAGCACTTAGGGCTTTAGGGGGGGAGGTCAGTTTTTAATATTCCTGTTTTACTGCTTTATATTAACGCTTATTTTCTCCTAGATGTTTTTGTGGACAAAAGTAATAAACAGATATATAGAATTAGAGGTTTAACATATTTTTCTTCCTTTTTCAAAACATGAGAGATTCTTTAAATATTAACCTTTATGCTACCATCTTTGTCTTTGCTTTTCATGTATATATTTGTATCTTTGTTGTTTAGAGAGTTTAACAAAGCATTTGGTAATTAAGGCATCTCATAAATGTACCTGTGCATGTTTTAATCAAGATCTAAACTCCAGTAATCCTCCAGCAATCCAATGAGCAGTAGGTAGAGTGGTCGCCCCATGATAGGAAGGTCGGGGGTTCGAATCCACTGAACGGCTACCCTGAGGTACCACTTAGCAAGGCACTGTCCCTACACACTGATCTCCGGTGCGCCTGCCCACTGCTTCCCTGAGTGAATGGGTCAAATGCAGAGAGTAATTTCCCCACAGGGATCAATGAAGTATACATTAATATTAATCCTCTGCCAGAGTAATAACTTGTTCTTGACTTCTTATGATGTGCAAAATCCAAAGCCAAAACTTCACAATCAGTAAACTAACAGCTGACGTCAGTGGATTTATCTGAACCCTTACTGTGAGTGAGACTGGTTTTATATTGAGTATTCACCAATTTGGATTTCTACAGATTCAATTAGATCAGTTTAAAATGAATGAAACTGACTGTTTTAAGCACCATGGAAATAAATCTGCCTTGCAGTTCATTCTGCCCCGGTCAGTTGTGTTTATCATAGCTGACTGTTAGTAACTTTGATCCTATACAACAGGAAACCATGCTTGCATTACATGACTTCACTGGTTAACGGCCACACTGGAGCATTTAAATAAACAGGCACCTCAGAGTTTCTCTCAATTGTCAGCGCAGGTGTGAATCCTGCCTAAACCTGCCATAAAGTAATGTTGGATCCACTTATGTGACATAAATAAATACACGTTCTTGTCTGTGCAGTAAAATAGGCTGTGTGTCTCTTTAGGATGGCTAGAGAGTAAAGTAAATCACATCAGATGTTTTTGTGGTGGAAATCAGACTTAATCAACCTGTCATGGCACTGTTTATTTTCTTTTCAGGTATTTAAAACTGGTCAGTTTCCAGTTTGTACACAATCAATGACAAACATCACATGTTTGCACAGGATGGAAAAGGCACTCCATATTAAAGAGAGAAGAATTAAATGTTTGGGAGGCAATGTGGTTCTCAAAGTATAAAGATTTCACTTCAGCCTCGCTCTGCAAATCTGATTCTAAAGGTTACACCGAGTGACACCGAGAGGTCACTGTGCGTGTTTCTTCAGCCAGTTCCTCAGATGCTCCACCTGTGCAGCGACGCTACTCTTAGCTGTGCCTCCAGGGGCGCTGTACTGCTCCACACTGCTCCTGTAGTCCCACACTGAGGACACGTCACTTCCAAACAAAGGGCTGAAGGTACAGAGCAGACAAAGAAAAGAAAGAGGAGTTTAAAGTTATGGTATGAAAAACATAATAGAAATCAAAGGAAGAGAAAATGATTCATTTGAAAGGTTTTAGGCTTTTAGTTTAAAAGTCTGTGTGTGTGAGAAGAAGACAGCCACCTTATAGCAGTGAGATCTTCCACAGTGAGCTGATTCAGGGCAATGTTTTTGGATTCAGCTGTAAACACAGCTTTGCCAGAGAGACCATGGGCCTCTCTGAATGGTACCTGCAATGCACAAAAACGCACAGCTACACTGTAACACACAAAATGCAGAAATGCGGGAAAGTATTTTGCAGTGAAAAATTCATGCAAATAAACTCATATTAAAATAAAATGAAAAAAATGACAAAACCGACTATTTGATTTGGAAGATTTAATACTGGATACCCTTGCTGACAGATTTATGTCTCCTTCCAGGATCAAACAGGGTAGCTTTCACTTGTTAGATAAACCACTACCCGAGACACTAGTTTACCTAGGACTAGTTACTAGGACTAATAAACTTGTATCCTAATAAAGGCTCTGAAGAGTGTTTGAATTCCTGTACAAACTGTAGACATTATTTGAAATCATTACTTCCTCAAATATTGTACACAACTAAACTACAAAACTGATACTCAGTAATTTGTTATCTTGTTCTAAATTTTCTTTTAAAAATAATAGATTAATTTTGTATTGTGAATATCTATAACATAATATAATAGTTAAAATATTATATTATGTAGATGTTAAGGATATATGATCTACTCACCCCCTTCCTCACAAGGTAGTAGGCCAGATCAGTAGCCAGCATGTCAGGACTGAGAGCAGCTTCCATCACAGTCTGATTGATCTAAAACATAAGCAAAAATTAAAGGACACCCTGAATGTTTGCAAGATTATTTGTACACTGAAAAAAGACTGAAGAAAAACTGAAATTTCTCTCCTTGTTTGGAAAACTGTCTCAACCTACAGCCTTGAGTTTATGGAGCCAGAACTTAAAACCCTACAAAATCTTTCTACGTTAATGTCGTTTGCTAGTCTCCACAGAGAATCAGCTCTGTCAAATCCTCAGCAGTGCTTGTAATAAAATGTTTAATGCTGCAAGTTGACTGACAGTGATGCAATTCTCATAATCCACCTCTGCATACAAATACTGCGGCTCAAACTGCCATGATGGCACTGAACTGTGGAAATGATTCAGCTTTAAGTGAAGCATCTCATTAACCACACAGGAGTTACGGTTTCCATATTAACTTTTTAACATAGTCTTTATGGAAATCAATTACCATCTACAAACCAAGCAATGTATTCGGTTTATTTTTCAAAGGAAACAGCAGTGAACTGATTGTCTGACCTTCAGAGTTGACATGACTCCAGTGGTCACCTGCAGCACAGCCTGAACATTATCATAGCAGTCAAACATGGCCTCCTTATCCTCCTGAAGGGTGAGCACGGTGATAAAGAGAGCTGGATATTAGGAGAAACTTGACTTCCTTCCAAGTGAAACCACGTGAAGACAGACTTTCATACCTGTAGGTCCTTGTTGTACGTGCTCGGTAGGCTCTTCAGCGTCATCATGAAGCCTGCACACTGAAATACAAAAAAAAAAAAAAAAAAAAAAAAAAAAAAAGCACAGGAAGAGTTTTGTGAGAAAACTGCAGCGAGTAAAGACTGAAAGCAGTAAAGACTAGGAGAGCACAGCACGTCTGAATGCTCATGAAAGGTGATACTGTTGTAGCTGCGAGGCAGACAACTACAATAAAACTATTATCACCCTCCACACTGAAGAGCCTCTGCTTCCTGTTCCCAGGTTTCATCATACAGAGCTCTGTTGATGATAAATTATGAAGGATCTATTGTATCACTATAATAAAATATTAAATTATTAGAAAATAGACTATTTATTAACATGTGTTTTTCTCCAGTTTGTAACTGTACTTTTATACTGAAACCAGCCAACTGTGATTCTAGTGATGGAAAACTAGTGACTGCTTTGGACACATGAGGGCGCTGGTACTGCAGAGGAAAAACAAGCTGTTATCCAGAGAGAAAAATCTACAGTTAGTTCCACTTTTAAACATATTATTTTTTTAAGAAGTTAAAATATGAAAGCAAATAATCAACTATTTACAACAGGAAGAAACAGGATTTAGGGTCTACACTTGAACTAATGGAAGTGATCTCACACAGCACATTACAACTATACCAAGATATTGAAAAGAGTTATTGTAGCATCATTGGTGTTTCTATATTATACTTTTTTTTTTTAA
Organism: Neolamprologus multifasciatus; assembly: GCF_963576455.1. Lineage (NCBI taxonomy): Eukaryota > Metazoa > Chordata > Actinopteri > Cichliformes > Cichlidae > Neolamprologus > Neolamprologus multifasciatus. Next base: position 19,071,853 of record NC_140448.1, read on the forward strand.
GTTATCTGGCAAAATAAAATTGCAAGTGTGAGCTACTGACATGCGTAGAAATACAGCATTAAAGCCAACCCTTCAGGCTTACCCTGCCAAAGGCACGACCTGCTTTACTCCTGATCAGCTCCAAACTGTCAGCATTTTTTTTCTGGGGCATCAGACTGCTGCCGGTGCTACACACAGACACACAAATATACATGAAGGGCAATGAAAATGCAGCATAAAATAGAGTAGGTCATAGCAGAGAGATCAGTGCTAAATGGACACAACTACAGAGAAAATAATGATTCAAACATAACTTTTCATTTCACTTTATTAACTTATAACACAGCTTCGAGACTGCAGCCTTTGCACTTTGGTTGCTGTAAATGTTGAATGATGAGATGTACACTTTTAGGCTCCGTTTTATTATAGATTAAATACCAAGATTATGCTCACAGAAATCCAGTGAACTGTCAAACCTCTACAGCACAGGTGTCGAACTCCAGGCCTCAAGGACCGGCGTCCTGGAGGTTTTATATGTGCCCTTGATCCAACACAGCTGATTCAAATGGCTAAATGACCTCCTCAACATGTCTTGAAGTTCCTTTTCCTTTGCTTGCTGCAGCATTCCGATCTCTGTCTAACTGTGATTGGATGTGTAGATTAGCATTATTGCAGTTTCTTTGTTTGTTGTTGATTTAGATTGTTTAATTGAATTATTAGTTTTACACTGATTATTGATTTAATTTGCCTTGAAACTACCTGTAAAATAGGTAATAAGAAACTTTCACGAAGTAAATAAACTCCTGAACTGCTCTCCTCTTATGTGCCAGTAATTTTTTTCCAATATGTAAATCACAGATCTTTACATACATTGATTTTATATGAAAGCGGTGTTTCATGTAATATTGAAGTTCATGCACAATGTCACAAATCTTGCTAAAGAACTGAAAAATAAAAGCATGAACTGACCTGTAGGCATCAGAGAGCGTGATGAAGGAGAACTCTTTTGTGCTGTACAGTATCAGGTCCTCGGCCATCTTACTGAGATGGGTCAAGCACAACGAAGCCCAGAACAAGAACTCAGCTAAATAAACAGACAAGTGAACATGAAAGGACTCAGAGTAGAGTTCATGTTTTTCACTGCTTGGATCCATTTTAGTCTGAAAACTTCCTGGTGTGTACAGTTTACATACCAACAAAGTCTCTTTGGCCTGTGGCATCCATGCTGTTTAGACTGATGCTATCAAACCCTAGCTCTGCAGATCCAGAGGACAGCAAATGTTGTAATTTCTTCTCATTTTTGAATTCATATTTTATAAAAAAAACAACAGTTAAATGACAAGAAGACATTGGTAACAAAAAGCCAATTGGCCTGACCTCTCTGCAGGAGCTCTCTGTCGATGTCGAATGGAGTCCCAGCGATGGCGCCACTGAAAACAACAGGATTCATTTTATCATATCTGTGAGACCAAAATGAAAGTCACACATGAGCGCGTTCAGGGCGTACCTGCCGAGAGGTAAAACGTTAACTCTTTTCTTGAGCTCCTGAAGCCGCTCCACATCTCTGCTGAGGGCAACAGCGTGGCTGGAGACAGAGATGCACGAGACTGACGTGAACACCACACTGTCTTATATGAAAGGCGGGAAAAGTGCAAATATGTCAGTACAGGAAGATCACCTCAGAATCCAGTGGCTCCATCTGATTGGCTGTGCCCTCTGCATGTGGGTGTAACCAGGAAAAAGGACTTCAATTTCTCTGAGTTTCAGAACAAAGTGATGGAAAATATCATTTTTTAAAAACTTCAAGGTTACAGCAGAGCATATGTTTACGTATGCCAGTGTGTGTGTTTGTCTCACGCTGCCGCCCGCTCCACCATGGTAGTTATCAACTGAAGCGCGTTGTCCGTAAGGGTTGAGATTGCGCTTCGCAGCCACAACCTCATGTCAGTCACCACCTGATCAATCAAAACACACAGAGGGTAATGTTTTAATCTTTTCTATTCTATAACACTTAAATCATTACAGTTTTAATATCACAAACACAGACCTGGTCATTCCTGCTCCTGCCTGTGTGCAGCTTCCCTGCAGGTGCACCAATCAGCTCCTGAGAAAACATGTAGCCACACGACTATGACATCTGTCACCACAGCGATCACCAAGCCCTCAACGGAGGAGATCAGTGTTTTATAGCCCAAAACTGAAACAATAAAACACTCAAATTACATTTTATTGTTGGCAGTTTTTTTCCTCTATATCCTCCAAACATCAGGGTGTCAATGGAAAATTGTACTTAGTAGTCAGTATAATCTTTTAATAATATAAGTTTGAATATGGTAGAATACTGCATGTAATCATTTGTGTTTAGAAGTATGTAGTTGGTCTCATCCTAGGAAGTCTGTAACATTCCAGGGTGTTCTGGCTTTCACCCCCACATCCTAGGAGCATTGGAAAGTTCGTACCTTGTTTTATTGTTTTACGGTAGGATTAACGTAGTTATATCTGTTTCCAGTCTAAATGCTTTTGTTTAGGTGAACTGCTGGACTTTCCAGACCAGCAGTTTTAGGGAAGTCATTTATGGGGTCACACTCTGACCACACACACACACACTTCAATGTATGGAACAAATGCTCACTGAAGTGTATAAATAAAGGACCAGGGCAGTCCTCAGGGCGGGTCTCTGAGTCTTACTCTAGGCTGCCCTTGCTAGCAAGAAAATCTGTGTGTTTCTCCTCTCTGATTCTCTGCTGAAGAAGTGTTTTAGAATATATCTCTTAACACAGGGTAAGACCAAAGCGATTTTACAGAATCTTACGCTCATCAAATAGAAATAGCAACAGCCATCAGGAGCGATAACCAGTATCTGAACCCAATATATATGTATACATTTTTTTTTAAATTGTTTTCAGCAGTGGTAGAACACACATTTAGTGTTCTACTAAAATCAACAGTAGAACTTATAAATGTAATTTTCATTGTTTTCTGGAAAATACTGATGTGGAATAAGCTCTATCAAGCTTCTGCTGCACCATGCAGCACTTCTTGGTAGGATCAATTCAACAATTAGAACACTGAGCAAAACCTTACCTGTATATTTTAAAAAAATACTTTTCTACTTCCACTATGCTCCGCTTCCCTTTCTTCTTTCTCCTCTAACCCCAACCAGTCATCTCATGTGGCTGTGCCTCCCTGAGTCTGGTCCTGTTGGAGGTCCCTGCCACTATCACCAAGCACTACCTCATAAGTCGAACTCTGTTCACTGCACTTTTCTTTTTAATGTTGTAGAGTCTTTGCCTTATGATATAAAGCATATTGAGCTGATTGTTGCTGTGAAAACAAAAGGAAAAAAAAATTCTACAAGCCATAACTCACCTTTAGTCTGCGCTCATTGGCAGTATGAATATCTTCATCTCCGGGTTTGATGACAAAAACACCTCTAGACCACTCATCAGAAATCTGCAGAAACAAATAGGGACTATTTTAAAATATAATCTGTAAATAAAATATATTAATACATAGAATGTTTTCAGTAACTGTGCATGAGTATGGCAAATGTCAGTCCTGGTTACATAATGACAATCGCACCAATTAAAGCAGAACCTCAGGACAGAGAGGGCACCCTAAAAAATGAGCTGCATGAAAGAAGAACTAAGGCTGTTTAGCAGCTGACAGATGTCACATGATGACACCATTGTGCAGCTCACACTCAGTAGAGGAATCCTCCACCATGGCACATTTTCAGCTGTCATCTATTAACCAGCCAAAGGGAAGGCAATGATACACATAACCATGCAAGTGATTTTCTGCTACTGCCAGCCTGTGGTTGCCCCTGAGCTATCTTTCTTAGTTGCGGTTTATGTTGTGACTTCACCTGAGCCATCCCGTGTAAGATTTGCTCCATTTCGTCCGTGCTGACAAGCTTTGCCCTCTCCAGAGCTTTAACATAAGCCTTGCTCCCACGGATGTCTGCATCCCACATCCTCTGGTCATAAGAGATTGAGGCATTGAACTTCTCCATAATAGGATCGGTGTCTCCAACAAATCGACCTCCCCAGAGTTTACTTCCCTGAGAAGGAAAAGGGTAACAAGAAAAAAGTAAAGAAAAAATTCAAATAGGTCAAAACATTAACTTTACAAGCTAAAACTCCGTGGCTTTGGTTGGTTTATTGTTAGCTAATGTACCCTCAATGGAGAAAAGACCCCAGTTTGACAGCTTGCTTTTGTTGTTAAGTGTCCAGCTGGGTGTTAAAACAACAAACGCGCCAATAGCCGTACGTCGTTTGCACGCTTACCTCTGTGCTGGCCATGTCTAACTGACGGTAGGCGTCTGTAGCGATGTAATGTAGGTGCTGTAGCTTAGCTGAATTAACGCTAAAACACTCGGACGTCTGGCAAGAACGAGGCTGCTGCCACTGAAGCGGTTGGTGTCGCTTTAAAAAACGTCAGAGGAGACGTCCCGGCGTCTTGCTACGTTTAGGGCTCCGTTGCAACGTAACAGGTGTGCAGTCAGCAGAGTTGACGTCGTTCCGTCAGGAAACGTCTTTTTTTATTATTATATTGTTATTAAAATGCTGTACTCTTGATTTCAAACATGGTATCTTGAAAATTGTCTATAATATATATATTCATAAAATCCTAAATGTTGATGACAATTTTTTACTTTTTACAACACGCGAGAGAGTATATCTTGTGCTTTTCATGGTTGAACATTTAACTGGTTGGAAAGACCACCCAGATAGCAAGGAGACATTGAACAGATGTTGATTTTCCATCTGAACCATCAGAATCGTCATGCTTGAAATGTCAACACAAAACCAATGTTGAAACAACATTGAAATACTGATGAAACCTGACACTGACATTGAAATAACATTGATTCACTGTTGTTCTGTCATCGTTGATTGTTGATCTATTTATAGTTGACAAGGTGACAACAATCACGTTGAAAAACCATTGATTTATGGTTTCGCGGGAAATTAAAGCTGCTACCACTTGGACTATTCCATAGCCCCCCCCCTCTCACAGTGGTACATCCCTTCAGGTAACCATTGTCTTGTACAGTAGAGCGGGACATTAGATTTACTCTCAGCGGAATTGACCGGAGAAGGCATCAGTTCATGCACTGCACTGGCCTGCACCACGATTAATATAAGGTAAGAATTAATGACTTTTGTTCTATTCGTTATTTCTAGTGATGGGCAGATGAAGCTTCATGAAGCACTGAAGCTTTTCATCCAATTGGTTCACCCCAGCACAAAGCTTCTTGAAGCTTCATTTGCTCTAGTAGGACACCTACTGGACGTAAAAATATTAGTTGGCATGAATTTGAAGAGTGTGGCCTTTTGCACACAGCCTGTAAATGTCAACAACAAAAGGAGTGTGTAAAACGTGTATATTGTAGTGATGGCAGTATACTGTGTATATTTATGCTGGCAGTATGGAAAATGATCATTTGGAAATGCTTAAAATGGAAATGATCATTTACTGTGAGGTGAGGTGTGGTTGGGGTGTGGACAGTGGTTGTGCTTTTGTAACGTTCAGGTATGGACAGCTACACACTGAGGCTTTGAGCCTCAGTCCTGCCCACATTTTATTCTGTAAAAACTAAATTTTCACTGCTTTTATGACCTTTTTAGTGGGGAGAACATAGCTAGGATTTAATGATTTAACAAATCTTTTAAATCCTTTGTCCTCCACAATGCTAAATGGCTGGGAGTCCTCAATCACCATGCTAACCAGGTCTTCATCTATTTGAGATTGTTCTCCTGAGGAAAGACAACAAAAACAAAGCACAAATATAAATATCACACACGTCACTTATTGCATTGTATAATATTGTTATATCATTTAGTAACATTACTGCATGCTATATTATCATGGCATTTGATGGTTCACCTGGTCTTGCTCCACAATCGGTGTTCCCCCTAATCTCATGCAAAGCTCTGTAGTGCCTAAGCATGGATGAGGTGTTGTTGTTATATCCCAGCTCCCTGGCACATAGCAAACACTTCAACTTGTACAAAAGTAAAGACAGCTTAACATATGTTTTATTGCACCATCAGTATTATGAAAATACATCTTCTGTAGAAATTTACATAACTTGTTGGGAGGAATAAAATCAAAATGTTCCCACACAGGGGAGGACATCCTCCTCTTCTTAGCTGGCTCCATTCTCTCCTGACTTTCTCTCCTCACTCTCATAAACCTCCTAACTCTCTCCAAACTGTCTCTAACTCTCACTAACCGCAACTCTCCATCAAACACCTACATTTCTGAATGAAGTCTGAGGGGTTCATATCGCTGTCATATCTCGCGGCAAAGTTTGAACCGCTTCATGAACCAGTCACGTGGTACAGCCGGGCAGCGAGGCTTCGGACGTCATCATTTTCAGCTCCTCCCATAAATGAAGCAAGCCTCGATACGCGCTTCGCGGAAACGTCCCCTCAATTACTCGACACACGCTTCGAAGCCTCGATACAGAACGTCACATCACTAGTTATTTCCACGGTTGCATTTGAATAACAGTAAAAAACAAACAAACTTGTTAATGTAAAGTTTCGGACAAAATGTGGGAGGCCGAAATTGTGTCTACTTTCATCTTACAATCCGGCAACAAATAAATTGCACTGCGAACAAAGTCAACAAAGAAAACATTTTCGTTTCATACTTTTCCGTTATATTCCCTTACAAAGCTAGCTAGCTAGCTTTAACGCTTCGAGGGTTCCTTTGTTCTTACCGTCGCCTCGGCGCTCGACCCAGACTTTCGCTCTGTAGTTGCTTTTTAGCATAGTACTACAAAAAATTGTGGCATCAATCATATAAAAATCAATCATATATCTGTGATATATGATTGATAAACGTAAAGGTAACTGTATAAATGTGTTCAATGACTTTCTTACTTTTAATGATTGGAGAGCACCCGCTTCGATTCGCACTCAATTCAAACTTTACGTTGCACGCTCACCTAACTTTACGTTGCACGCTCACCTACCTTGCGTTTGCACCTTTTGTCCACACGTAAACTGCGTTTTATTATTTATTTATTAGTTTTTCGCCTCTCACTGCTTAAGCCATTAATCTTTCTGGAATTGTTTTTTTAAACAGATGCGACCTCACAAAAGATATTAGCTATGCTGTCAGACCTGACGACAGCTGTTAACGAACTCCGTGAGGAGGTCAGAGCCATCCGCCATCCCTGCTGCAATGAATCGGTAGATGCTGGGGTACTGCCTCTGGATTTGCCCTTGCACAACATTGAGGAGCTAAACAATGCAGAGGCAGCTCTTCAATCATAAGAGGCAAATAAGGCAATGGTAAGTATATAAAGGTTATGTACACTTTGTAACTATAAAGTGTAATAGCTGTCAGATGTGATTTAAATACATAACAACGGCCTGTTGATTAAACACACAAGCACTTGCATACACATTTAAGACATGAGTCACGCTAATTCCATCTCTTAAAATGTGTCTATAGGTGAGATGCTTTGCCTTGATTGGAGGGACCACACTGGAGGTGCGAGTCCGCCGTGTAATGGCTTATGCCATTACAAACGAGCTGGCCTCGGTACTCAACTGGGCAGGGAAAAAAACCAAGGACCAGACAAAGCAAAAAATGGCATTTAAAGATACAGCGCTCTGCAAATGCATATATGGTGGTAAGTTTTACAGTTTTTTTGCTATATTACTTTGTCTTTCTTAATAACAAGACTTTCATGTCCGGTTAATCTGGAGATGGAGTCTTTGGTCTTTGGCTTGTTTAGTCCTCGGGTTGTAGTTGTACAGCCCGAGGACCCCATGTTTATTTTGTTTTAAAGGCTACACGGCACACCATGCTAAGACTTATCGCTTTTTCCGCTCATAGCTCTTTGGGAATCAAATGCGGCAGTTTGCAGATTTACGCCTGGTGACTTTCATGTTTATCAGCCTAGGAGTTTACATACTTTCTCCCCGCTGAAGACAGTTAACAAGAGTTTATTCATGTGCTCTAATTCACTTTTTTTGTTTGTGTGTGTGTATTTTTTTCCTAGATGGCCTGACGCAGCAGTTAGGGGCAAACTCTATGTCCGAGTTTGTCTTTGCACAAGCAGTGCAGAAATGGCTCCGATACGCCCCAGATCGTATGGGTATGGGTGGTGCAGGACGCACATCATGCATCCCCATCCCAGAGTAAAAAATTACAAACTTCTGTGAAACATATAAATGTAAATAGGAAACTGTCTTTTAATAAAGTATTTAGCAAACGAAACATGCCTATTGACCTTTTTTTGTTTATTTTTTTTCTCTGTTACATCACATGCAATGCTTTCTTATTTTAGGATATTAATATTGACATGATACATTGTGAGACATTTGTTGTTGTTTTTTTTTATAAAGGGTGTCCAATTTGAGGAATAAGTACAATTATGTGTTTAGGTGGTTTAAGTATTGATGGAAACATGCAGTAGTTTAGTATTGGTTAAAATACTTATAAAGAAAGGTAGATTTCCAGTCATGATTTAACTGTTGTTTTAATAAAAAGCAACTGTGCGAAAGAGGTGGAAAATCAACACCATAGCTCAACAGTGTTTCAATATCAGAATCTGACATTGTTTCAATGTCAGGTTTCAACATTGATTCAACATCAAAACCTGACGTTGTTTCAACATTAAAAAAGGGTGCAAGAGTGACGTTAGGTCAACGTCACACTTCAACGTTGGTTCAATGACGTCGCCTGATATTGACTCCACGTTGTTTCAATGTTTCCTTGCTATCTGGGCAGTTAAATATTTTGCTAAACTAAACCCCCAAAAGTTTGGTGTGACAGAAAAGGTAGCTAGGGATATTTGTGTGAGTCTTCAGTAAGACTAGAAAAGAGCTATACAATAGTGATATCGAATCATGAACGAATCATTCAATACTCGAGAATCACTTTACTGACTCATGAATCATGGTTCACAAGCCCAACTGACTCACCGACTCATCCCTGTTGCTGTTAGCAGCAATGTATCTAGCTTATAATTAAAATTGTGGAGAAAAACACAACATCCAGTATCTTAACAAAAGAAATTCTGCTCTGAACTGGAAGAAAAAAACCCTGAGTAGAAGCTCACACATCAAGAAAATAGCTCCTAGTTCACAGTAGCATCGCTCTGCGAACATGCTAACAGCACATTTGAGCTACTCACCCCCTCCCTTCCTGTGCTGAATCGTAAGCGTAAGCGAATCAGTCAGGACTCGCTCACCCCCTCCCTCCTGTGCTGAATCATAGAGCGAACGAATCAGTCACTCACTCACCCCCTCCCTCCTGGCTCACAGCTTCTTCTTCTTCTTGGTTGGCAACCAACGTTAAGGCGCATTACCGCCCCCTGGCTCACATTTCAGTGGACATTTAGATGAGACAATATATATTTAACACATTTAAGGAAAATACTAATAAAATAAAAATAAACAAAATAAATGTTTATTAAGCAATTTGATAGGAAATTGCTTAATTTTAGAAATATTTTTGCTCTGTTTTGCTGTATAAAATAGTTGTTTTCTTTTAGAATCATTCATCTTAGCAGTGGGATTTACATGAAAAGAGAAACAAATGAAGTTTGAGTGAAAATGTACATTTTTTGCACTCTCTGGTCAACTGACTCAGTGAATCAAATGACTCAAAAAATCCGATTCACTTTGGTGAGTGACTCATTAAAACTCGATTCAGTAAAAAGAATCAAATTTACCATCACTACTATACAAGTGCCAGCCCATTCACGATTTGGTGTTTATAATATTGAGCAGATATTGCCACAGACTGCCACGTCTACTTCCTGGAAGGTGGAAAAGTCGCGGGAGACTGGCTTATCTTAGTCCCGCCATTTTCTGCGTTCTTTAGAGACATAGGGGTGGGATTCTGTGCTTTCTTTTGTTTTTGTTTGTTGTTTTATTTTCTTGGGGGGGGGGGGGGGTAAAAAAAAGGGGGGGGGCACAGTGCTGTGCCATGGCAGATTTTCCCAGTTTTGGCAGGGGAAGGGGGCAGTTGGTTTTACCCCTCTGCATTCATTTGGCAGAGGCAGATCAAGGTTGCTGACAGCCCCAGTTTCATCCACACCTAAGCCTTTCCTTGCTGAGTTAAATGAAAACTCTATTAAAGGGAACTGCGATGATCTACAAAATGCTAGATCAGAAACCAATCCCACAAAAGAGAACCTTTATACAGAGATTGCAACACAAATTGGGTTTTCTATTGGGGAAAGCATTGCCTCTTGTCTTGAATCTCGGGTTGGGCTATGGAGTGGGAAACAGTGTTGTTGGGTCTGCCAACATAGCTGGACTTTCGTTTCTATGGGCCGGTGATTTTCTTTTTTTTTTTTTTGTAACGGTATAAACAATGAAAGGTAGTCGATTTGCCAGCTGGATGCTGACTGGTGTGTAAAAATAACTCAATTGTTTGGTGGTGGCTATGGCGGAGCTTCCACAGATTCAGTAACATTAGCAAGTGGTGGAGGCCAGCAGGTGGATGTGGGAAAGGGGAGGCAGGAGGAGGAGAGACCCGAGGTGCCGGTCTGAGTGTCAGGTGAACTGAACTTCAGGTAAGAAGTTATGACCTGCAGTCTATCTGGGTCAAATATAAACCAAGTTTAGGTGTAGTTTATTTTCGTTATGCTGACTTTTTACAGTCAGTTACAATAACTCGTACTGCGTACTAGCTAGCATGACAGAGTTTCTATACATCTGGGTGGGTGCTATGATGTTACTGATGTTGAACTTTATTTTATTCATAAGGTTAGTAGAGTTGCCAATCGTCCGTAATCAGAGAAATATTCCGTGTTTCGTATTGAGCTGAAAAGGAACGCTGTTTGTCCCGGACACAGCTGCTTCTTCTTCTCTCATTCTCACCCCCTCTCTCTCCTGTTGCTACTTCAATCATGAAACTGATGAATGATCAGCTGATCGGCTTTCCTCTCTTGTTTGTTTATCGCCCACTTTGTGCCAGGAAGAGGAATGTCGTGCTAAACAACAGCAGCGCGTTTAAGCTTGATTAGCTGTTGTTAGAATTTATTTAATATTAATTTCTAGTATCAGCTTATGTTTGCTGGAGCCACAGCTGTAAAAGCTGCTAGTCACGATATCAGTTTGGATATCATGGTGAGAGGGAAACATGAAAATGAAACCAGGAGATGTCCTTACTGAATCATCAGAGCTGAACAGGTGAGAAACAGGTTTACCTTTTAGGTGACATGAATTAGTTGAAGGGAAGCTATGAACTGTTTCTGAGAGACAAATAACACCAGGATCCTTTTCTAAGTAGCTGACAGCTGGTAACTGTGCAGGGGCGGGTCTAGCAAAGTTTTGCCATGGGGCCAGGCAGGGCATTAACAGGGAAGAGGGGCACAAAGAAATACTTTCTTATTCTCATTTAAAATATCTAGCTTTTATTAAGTATTTATCTAAATCTTACAACCAAAGTTTTTATCTTATGTAAAATGTATAGAAATCATAAATATACCAACAAGACAGTGTACATCACTGTCACAACAGCATCTGTTTTCATTCAAAGGCTTTATGGCTTTTCCTGTAATAACTGGTGGGCCGGTCTCTAGTCAAAATGCCCGGGCCGATTTTTTGTCCCAGTCCAGCCCTGTCTGCCAATAATGTGTTATCAGAACCCTCACTATTGAATGTGATTGTAAAGTCTGATGATAAAGAACCTGTGTATTTTAGAGGGGATGGCTGTGATACATGCAGTGCTCAGGAATGGGAGGAAATGATGAAGACTTTTTTTAAGAGAAGAGGGGTACCAGTTGCTGAACAAGCTGATGATGTGCTAAGTAAATTGCTGGGGAGGGCACGAGAAATAGGCATATGTAGTAAGCCATCTGTGTGTCTTGAGAGGGGCCCAGAGCCCATTTTTGAGATCTTAAAGAGGCACTTCAGTGACACTGCCTGCTCAAGCATGCCTTTAGCTGACTTTTATGCAACACTACCTAACTCTGGTAAAACACCGTTTGATTACTGGCTCAGGTTGAACAGAGCCATGGAGGTGACAGAAGACTGTCTGAAGAGACAAAATAAGTCCTTTGTATATCTGACAAAAGAGCTGACTGCTATGTTTATCCGTCACTGCCCAGACTCAGAACTGTCTCTTATTTCAAGTGCAAGCCCCTGCAGCAGTGGACGGTTGCTGATGTGCACGAGAAATTGCTGGAGCATGGCAAGGACCGGAAGTGCACCCCTCAGTTTAGTGCAGTCAGTGCCTTGAGTTTTCAGCGACAGGAGGTGAGTCCTAATGTGCAGCAGGCAACATGCAGCAGTAAGTGTATTACACCACCACCAACCTCTACCTCAGGATCACTGACCGACCTTAATGCACAACAACCTGCTGATCGTTTTGATCATGTGATAGCCCCGTCAGAGAAAGTCCTGGAGGAACAGCCTCAACAAGCAAAGCTGCTTGCTAAGGATGATGTAAGGGTCCCCCGGAACCAAACACACAAAATCGTGGCTTGCATGATTTGTGGCGACACTGAACACTCTACGTATCACCACTGTAGAGCCCATCAGCTGTGTTTCATCTGCCATGCTGGCGATCACACACATGCTCAATGCCCCAGGGCCATGTCTGTCAGAGTGAGGGGGCCTGAATCAGCCACCCAGCAGCTGGGAAACTAGATGGCCTACATGTGGAGGGGGCAAGTGTTAGGCCTGAAATTGCCCCCAAAGAGGATGATTTTGATGATTTAGAATCTGTATACCAACCTGTTTGTGAGGAGCGCCAGCTAGGCCGGCGACCCATTCTTCAGAACACACACAGACTAAAACAGCATGATAAACTGTTCTATGAAAATGTGACCCTGGGTGGCAAAGTGTCTGTTAAAGCCATGCTTGAAAGTGGCTCTATGGCCTGCACCCTCAGCACCAATGATGGCCCAACTATTACATCATGCAGTGCTGCAGACCCCCACCTGCAACCCCTTGGTGGTTCGAGGACAGTTCCATCAGGTGTGTGTGACATTACAGTGGAGATGTATGACTGTAAAGTTGTTATGCCAATGTTGGTGGTTGCAGGGCAGAGTGAGGACCTCATTTTGGACAGCAACCTAATGAGGTATCTGGGTAATCGCCTGACGGAAGAGGGACATTTAGGAGAGGAATGCACCAAGACCCTGAGTGCTGAAGAACAGCCTAATAAAAATCTGCTGAGTTCAATGTCAGGAGTGGTGGCCCCAGGGCATGTTGGTGATAAGATCGGAACTGTCAAGCTAAAGAGAGCTGTAACATTAGAGCCCTTGACAGAACACCTAGTTTGGGGCAGGCTGCAGCTAATGAATAGTGGGGAAGTGGGCAGTGCTGTAGTTGTAGAGCCCACCGGGTCAAGGTCTGGACCGAGGTCAGTTATGGTTGGGAGAACTGTAGCGCATCTAAACAGTGATGGGTGGCTCCCTGTGAAAGTGCTGAACCCCTTTGACCGGCCGATAACACTGAAACGGAACATGAAGTTGGCTGACGTGTCCCCCTGTGCAGCAGTGGAGAACTTCAGCCCCACTGGCTCCTACTAGCAACAGAACATGCAACGGTCTACTGGCTCAGCTTGGTGCCATGATGAGCAGAGTCTAGTCACCGATGTTTCCACTCTGCCAGATGATTCACCCTCACAGGAGGTGACAAGTTGCTGTAGCCCCTTACATGCAGTGCTGCAAAATCTGGGGCCGTCTGATATCAACATTGATTCATGTGCAGTTTCGCCGGCTGGCAAAGAGAAAACGGTTGGCCTTATAGCCCAGTTTGAGTCTGTCTTCTCGAGAGACAAGCTGGATTGCAACAAGGCTAACGGCTGCCTACATCGAATTTGAGTTGTGGATGACAAGCCATTCTGGTTGCCATGCCGACGTGTGCTGCCGACTCATTGTGAAAAACTAAGACAGGCTCTGAATGACATGGAGGAACGGGAAATAATTCGGAAGTCTTGCAGTGAGTTTGCATCACCACTGGTCTTAGTTTGGAAGAAGTCCAGTGAGTTGAGAATCTGTAATGACTTTCGCTGGCTTAATGCTAGAACTGTCAAAGATGCTCACCCACTCCCGCATCCGGCTGACGCACTGGCTGCTTTGGGAGGGAAGCGGATTATTCTCCACAATGGACTTGACTTTGGGTTATTATAACGTGGAGGTGCATGAGGTGGACCGTAAGTACACAGCATTTAAATCTCCATTTGGGTTGTACGAATATAATCGTATGCCACAAGGACTGTGCAACAGCCCGGCAACCTTCATGAGGATGATGCTAGGCATTTTTGGGGATAAGAACATCCTCAGTGTGCTGTGCTATCTTTTTGTCCCCACAGAAGAATTGGCACTGGAGCGCTTGCATATGGTGTTCCAGAGACTCCAGGTTCACAACCTCAAGTTGGCCCCAAAGAAGTGCCATTTTCTGAGACACTCTGTGAAATTCTTAGGGCACATTGTAAATGCTGATGGGATACAGTTAGACCCTGATAAAATAGCATCCATTACATCCCTTACAGAGGCAGACCTTACGGAAGAGGGTTCGAGTGTTCCGTCCCAACAAAAGGTCCGCTCATTTTGGGGATGGTAATGTTCTACCAACAATTTATTGAGAACTGCTCATCCATCGCAAAACCTCTGTTTCGGCTGACATCTGGTGATAAAGGCCCTCGTGGTTCACAGCGAAAGCACCGGCTGGTGCATACAAAGCTGTGTGAGGAGGACTGGACGGATGAATGCAGGGCAGCTTTCAATGAGCTGAAGCAGGCCTTGTTGGATCAAGTGCTCCTGGCCCATCCTAATTTTGAGGAGCCCTTTTTGCTCTCTCCCACCGGTTGATAAGGGTTCGATATAATGAACTTCTGGCAGAAGCAGAGGCCGTCGCCACTGGTGGGGTTCAGAAGGCCTTCAGATGGACTGTTCACTCAGCTGATAAGGCCTCAAGCGATGACCAGCCTGTTGTTTCTCAGTGCACGGCTGTTGCACAGGCTGGAATGCTGACATCTTTCGAGGTGGGAGCTGTCTTCCAGGCCCATAGTGAACATGAGTCCAGAGTGTGGCCACATGCTCTCCTCCTGCCCCAATATTCTGACTGTTCTTACGTCAAACCAGTCTGGCTCTGAACCCTTTTCGCATGATGACCTAGTGGGACAACAGCGGCGTGATGACGTGCTGTGCAGAGTGATCTCCTATGTGGAAAGGGGACGGAAACCCTCGAGGAGGGAGCGGGCAAATGAACCGGTTGATACGAAGAGGCTTCTAAAGGCTTGGGACAAGTTGACTGTAAGAGATGGTGTGCTGTATCGAGTTTCCAGGAATCCCGTCACAAAGACTAAGACTTATCTGTATGTTGTTCTACCGATCTTGCATCCCGCTGTACTGAAAGGTGTCCACAATGAAGCTGGTCACCAGGGACAACAGAGAACACTTTATCTGGCCAGACAAAGAGTCTACTGGCCTGGTATGGCCAGACATGTGTCAGAGTATGTACGATGCTGCAGAAGGTGTGTTGTTAGCAAGTCACCTGAGCTCCTTGAACTGGTCTGCATAGAATTTTGGTCTGCGGAGGATTCCATGAACAAATCAGTGGATGTGCTTGTGGTCACAGACCACTTTACTAAGATGGCTCAGGCATTTCTATGCCCCAACCAGTCTGCTAAGGCAGTAGCACACCAACTCTGGCATAACTACTTCTGCATCCATGGCTTCCCGAAACGTCTGCACTCGGATCAGGGAGCTAATTTTGAGAGTGTGCTCATTGCCGGGCTATTGAATGTGGCAGGTGTCCAGAAGTTCCACACTACCCCATACCATCCGATGGGAAACAGCTCCTGCGAGAGGATGAATCGTACCTTGGGCAACATGATTTGTGTATTACCCCCGAAAGCCAAGCAAAGGTGGCCTGATGCACTGAAGGCTCTCACATTCGCTTACAACTGTACGGTCCATGAGACGACTGGCTATGCGCCATTTCTGCTGATGTTTGGCGGAGTGCCAAGACTGCCAATTGATGTGATCTTTGGCTCTGTTATTGAGCACCAAGACATCATTGACTATGATCGATATGTCCAGACACTGAGGCCACTGAGGAAGGACATAAAAGAGGCCATGGAGGTGGCACGCAAAAATTTGAAGCGTCACACAGACCTCTACAACCAGAAGGTACGGGGAGCCCCAATAGTGATTGGTGATCGTGTCCTTTTAGCCAACAAAAAGGGACATGGCAAAAGAAAACTTGCTGATCGCTGGGAGAGTGTTGTCTATACAGTTTTTGACAAAAATGATGAGAGTCACACCTTAAAGCTGATAGATGATTCCACAGGTCAAGTGAAGGTTGTGCATCGCAACCTGATAATGCCAGTGAACTTCCTCCCTCTTAGTGGTGCTTCAGTTCAGGATGATGGGGATGAGCTTTCTGAGTCTGGCTCGCTGATGGTTGGATGCGAAGGAGAGGCTGTCTGCAACTCACCGGTGGGCACGGCTGAATACAGAACGAGAGCTTGGGTGTCTGACTTGCCGTCTGCAGTGTCCAGCGAATTGCTGATGACAGAGGTTACTCAACCAGAAGGCAGCATTGTAGATCAAGAGCTTGCCTATACCAGTGTTCTCCCTGTTGACACTGAGGTGCAGGTAAATGCCACCTCTGGTGGTCAACATTCTGACCTGCTTATGTCTGTGGCCCCAGTTGCAGCCTCCTCTGTTTTGGAGTTGGCAGCCACTACTGACGGTGACCAGGACAATGAAGCTGCTATTGAGGGTCATGTCTCAACCACAGTTGTTCTGCCCAAGGCAGACCCGACTGATGTTAGCAGGGTGGTGGGGACTCGTGCTAGATCGAGAGTGGGACGGTTACTTAAGCCTGTTTCCAGGTTGATTGAAATGATGCATCAGAGACCTGTTAAAGTTTAAATATTGTTGATAACTGCAAGTTGATTCCAGGCACGTGCAGAGGGGGGGGCTAGAGAGGCTTGAGCACCCGCCCCATTCCTGATGGGTGCCCAAAGTGCCCTTTTGTTGAGGCAACTTTAAAAAAAAAATTTTTTTTAATGTGTGTGTGCATGCGGAGTCCTGTCTGTGCCCCTCAACAATAATATTTAACTATTAATCACAGTTTTGCTAAATAAAAGGATCTGGCTTGCATCAGTCACATGATCACATTTAACCAATGATCGCCCTTGACGGCAGAACGCGCTGGTTACGAGCCGGGAACGAGCTCACAAAGAGCACGCGCATTTTTAGCGGTCCGGAGCTGTAGGAGAAACACAAATTAACTCAGAGACACAGACTGATGCGACAAAACCAGTAAGTAGGTGTACAGCGTACACTGTAGTGTATAGCACACAGGAGTATTAGCTTATTACGTTGGTAAGTTGTCTTGTGGCAACTGACGAACTGAAACAAATGAGCGTGCTGTGTTTGCAACAGCGCGACGAACATTACCTGTCCTTTTATTAACTGCTAAGTAGTGCTGGTCATAGCTGCTAGCTCACTGGGTAAGGCTGTCATGGGTCTGTAGCTTTGTCCACCGTTTTAGGGAACATATTTAGTTTTAAAGTAAGTTACAGGGCTTTTCCTGCCTTTCTGGAGGGATTATATTTCACTAAAGAACGATCTAATATGCATGTCCACATAATTATGCATTATTATAATATTTAAAAAAAACACACGCTGTATTTTAAAGAACATACATTAAGAAGCAGATTATATTAGATTTATATTTTAAATAAGACAAAATTTGGATTTTACAGCAGTAAAATTATTGTATCTGTTTAAAAATGTAATAAGCTTTGCCCCTGCACAGAGTGGATAGTAAAACAAATGGAATCATCATAAATACATTATTTCATATTTATTACTTCCCCTTCCTCATTGCTTTATTATTGTAGCTCTAGTAATAAATAATAATGTAAGGATTCTGGATCAGCACCGTGATGCCCATAGTATATACAGTATTCTGAAGAAGGTCTAAAATGTCATTGTGTGTGCGTGCATGTGTGTGTTTTATGTATATGGATTATTTTAAATTATTACTCATGATATAACATTGTCCAGACATGGCTGGTAAGGACATGAGGAGGAAACAGTAGGAGCTGTGTGAGGCTACTAAAGGCAGTGCTATAACATTTTTCTGTCATCACATTATTATAGATTAAGTGCAAGAGTTGTTAGATGTGGATAATTAGTTTATGGTTTATTGCAATAGCAAGTTGTGCCTTGTTCTCAGATAGACAGCAAGTGGAGAGTGATATATGAAATGATGAGATGGAAGGAAGAAGAGAAGCAAAGAGTGATTCACAGGCAGAGCCTAAATTATTTCTCACAGTTTTTTGTTGCCTTATGGTTCCAAGCGCTGTCACCAATCTTTGCATTTTGTTATTATCTCATGATACTTGTTTAATCAGCTACCATCTCTCCTATGGACTTTTTAATGTCTACAGTCTCAAATCAACACAGCCCTGCCCTTCCCATATTAGATTCTTGATGAATGTGTGTTGCTGTTATTCAGCCTGGTTCAATGTGCCCCTTTTTAACTTTGAGCACCCGCCCCTTTAAACCTCTCTGCACGGCCCTGTAGGGCAAGCTGATGGCATAAGATGTAAGTACAACTCCTCCGGTTTTATATGCAAAAAATATTATTGCGCTAGCTTAAGTGGTTGCAGAGCTACCGGGATTTAAAAATAGTTAGCAAAACAAAGCATGCCGCTACGACCGGCTTTAAAGGGTTAATAAGTGCTCAGTGGACACATGTCCAACACCAGTTTTATGTACTTTTCATTTGTTTATTATTGTTTAAAACTGTATGCTAAAGCGGAATGCTAATGGGATGTTCTGCCATAGTGTGCTGTGCGGAGTGGTGTGTGGCGAGCCCTTTGCACTGACAAAACACCGTTGTTTCCATTCAGGTACATCATTTGTTGTTGCTGTTATTTTATTGTACATTAAAATTGTAATATTGCTGCAGTGATCGCGGCCAGTCTGCCGTAGCCACACGAGAGTGTGCTGTGCGAAGTGGTGTGTGGTGAGCCCTTTGCACTGATAAAACACTATTGTTTCCATTCAGGAATTAAAGTGGCAACGATCGATCAGAGACTCCTTGTCTTCTTAAAAACACAACACAACGCAGAGTCGAGGAGTCTGTTTGGGCCAAACTGTTGCAGCGGGATGAAGCAGAAACCGGTTACAGATGCATGTTGGATTTGTAAAAAATCAAAAACTGTTTAATGAAGATTAATAATTCTTAAGGAGACAAGGACACATGTTTGAACACGTACTGGAAATTACTTAAGTTGCACTGACTTCTAATAGCAAACGCAACCATATATTTAACATTCATCTCCTTTGCTTTTAAAACATTGTGCAACTTTGATTCCTTTGTTGTTTTCAGATTTCTGTCTTTTCATCGGTTTCTGTAACACCCAAACACCAGTCTACTATTCTGCAAGTATGCAAGTATTCAAGAATGAATTTAGAAAAATTAGATTTTGGTTTTAGTGAACCAAGCGTTTAAGCTTAGAGCTCAAAAGAAACTGAAACTGAACACTAAACATCTCACAATGCTCTGTTATTGATTTTAATGTAAATATGTTATATTTGTCATATATTATTTATATCTTTCCTAGGGAAATTATTTTTTATCTTTGTGTTTTTTATTTTAGTGTGTTTGTATTTACAGAGAAGTTCTCTTTGTATCTCATTGTGCTGTGTACAATGACAATCAAGGGATTCAGTTCAGTGTCCTGTCCTTCTGTTTCTTATCTGTTGGACACTCCAGTACACTAGATGGTGATCTACATGTTTCCTGCCTGTGTGCCGAAACAAAACAAACACACGGAGCCAGAAACCAAAATACAGGGAACAAAAGCCCAAAACAACAGCACTGAGGCCCAGCAACAGTCCAAAAGAAAACAGACAAAGAAGCCCATGAAAGGCGCAGAGGCCCAGGTAACAGTCTTGAAAAGGTTCAGGAGGCCGGCCTGGAGGACGACGGCCTAAGAGTCCAGAACCAGGCAGTTCAGGGGGCCGGCCCGGAGGTTGACAACACAAAAGTCCAAAAAAAACAGGTCCGGAGGCCGACTGCAAAGCCAGCGACCGTGGCGGAGCAGGTCCGGAGGCCGGCCACACGGAAGGAAGCACACCCCGGAAGGCAGCACAGAACGACACCGTTTAGGAGGGCGTCCATGATGGCGATGACGTCCAGCCATCGGCCTGGAAAGCGGCTGGACCAGGCGAAGCTGACGCCGCAGCTGAAGCTGGACCAGGCGAAGCTGACGCCGCAGCTGAAGCTGGACCAGGCGAGGAGGAAGGCGCTGCAGGCGACGGCGTGGGAGCTGCAGGTGGTGGCGCTGCAGGCAACAAAGGCTGGAGGAGGCAGATGGCTGTGGCTGGACGGGCCCCTCGGACCCTCCAGCGGAGGCAGAAGATTGTACAGGCCCCTCCGTCCCTCCAGCAGAGACGAACAAAGGCTGGTGCAGTTCTCCAGAACCCCCAGCAGGAACAGAAGGCTGGACGGGCCCCTCAGACCCATCAACAGAGGCAGAGGGCTGGACGGGCCCCTCGGACCCTCCAGCAGAGGCAGACAAAGGCTGGTGCAGTTCTCCAGAACTCCCAGCGGGAACAGAGGACTGGACGGGCCCCTCGGACCCTCCAGTAGGAACAGGTGGCTGAGTAAACGACTGAGGTGGTAACTGAGCAGGTGACTGAGCCGATAGGTGAGCTAATGTTTGAGCTATGGAGAGAAGTTTAATATGTATCGACTGTTGTAATGATGGAAGTAATGGTGGGTGAGGTGGTGGATGAGCAGACGGCTGAGCTAGGTTTTCCGAGCCTACCAAGCCTGAGGAAAACTGCTAGACGGGCTCACCTGAGCCTCCAGCGAGGACAAAAACAGGTGCGTGGGCCTGCTGGGCAGTAGCCGCTCCCACCCGCGGAGCAGGTACAGGCGCAGAAACTAGCAGAGCCTCAGCTGGCCTGGAAACTGGAGCAGGGACAAACTGGGCCCTGGCCCCACTCACCCGAGGAACAGATACAGGTGCAGGAGATGGCTGGACTACAGCCGCCCTGGGCGGAGGAGCACAGGAAGGCAAAGGAGCAGGCTCAATGAAAACCGGCCCATCAAAAACGGGTGACGACCCTTTCCCACCACGTTTAACAGTCTGTACAGTCTTAGGTTTAGCAGTGTTCACAGACTCAGAAAAAACCGACTCAGCAAACTCAGGTTTTAATTTGTTCCCACCCCAACGAGCAGACCTCGAACTAAAAATCTCAGACGAATGTTTATTATGATGAACTAGCGCCGGAGGATTCAAACCAAAACTGGCCTCCCAATCCAAATCCTCGTTGAGAAAAGAAATCCCGAACATGTCTGAGGTGAGTTCATAGTCTTTACTGTTTAAGGGCTCAGGTGGAGTGTGGAAAGTGTAGTCCTTTTGACTCACCACCGGAGGTTGCTCCAAAGTGTCCAAATGACGGCGACGTGAGCGCCGTTTCCTTTGGGCAGAGGTAGCTGGCGGCATGAGCAACTGAGCCTCTGGTGCATAGAACGGTGACGCTGAGGCTGGAGCGTGAGCGCCTGAAGCCACACGGAGGACTCCCAACTGAAGCGGCCGCATCTTGAGTGCCAGCGGAGCAACAGGTGGAGACTTCTGGCAGCTCCGGGGACCGCCGAGAGCCATGGAAAATGCGCCCGACGTCAGGGGTGACCCATGGCTTCCAGCGGAGTTCCTCCTCCAGCTGGGCAAAGGCTGCTCGGCGTCGCTCCTGAAGTTCAATGTCTGCTGGGTCCATAATATGGTCGCAATCTTCTGTCATGTGAGGGCTGTGTGCAGGCAGGAGTGGTGGTAAGGAGGACCCAATGTGCAGACACTCGGAGGCAGAAAGTAAACTCAAACTCAGATTTATTGCTAGGAGGCAAACAGAACTAGCAAAACTGGAAATACAAATTAAACTGTTAAACTGAAAACAACAATAACCTGAACTGGCAAATGGACAGAACACACAGCAAGATGAGGGTAGATTGCAACACGGACACAGAGAAACACAGGGCTTAAATACACAGAGGGAGCAATCAGGGAATGGGTAACAGGAGGGAAACACAGCTGGGGCAAATCAGGCCTAACGAGACAAGGCGAAGCGAAACCAGATAAGACATAAGACATAACTCTAACAAAGAAACCACAGAATAGAAATGATAAATAATACAATAAACTCAAAACCCTGAGTCAACGACCCAGGCATCCTAACAGTTTGTTTGTTTGTTTGTTTGTTTGTTTGTTTTAGTCTGCACAAATTTACAAACTGGGATATAACATTGGTGCAATAACATCTGAAAAAATAGGAAATAGGGAAAACAGCTACAATATAAATATGTGAAGGCCATTCTTATGACATTTTACACCTTTTTCTGACAACACTTTTACATACATGAGGCTTACTTGGTACAAACATAAAACGCATTCATTAAAAAGATGGGTCACATTTTGACATATCAAAGCAGCATCTTTACATGAATCCTCTAGTAGTTCTAAAGAAGAGAAAATAGACTTTAGTTCAATCTTCAACCCATTTAGGGAAGGTTTTTTTGTTTTGCCATTTACACTTATGGATATGGTATTTGCATATAATTATTACAAAGTATGACAAGTTCCTTTGACAGATTATCATTATTATATAAAACCTGTGTTAGAGGCAATGGGGTCATCCCATCTATTCTTACACTCATCCAGTTTACCAAATCCTGCCAGAAGTTAGTCATTACTAAACAGGAAAAAAAACTTTTTCAAAAAAATGTGTATATTTGTTATTACACCGTTTTAATTTTGTGTTTTTGTTAAAATTGTGAAATAATATATTTTTAAACATTTTAGCTGTAAAGAAGGTAAATTTATTTGTCTTTTAGAGTAATATTAAGGATTTTGTATCAAATTCAACAGAGGTAATGGGATTACATTACAAACTGTGTTATATTTTCTAAGGGAACACTGAATGTTAAACTTTACATTAAAAACACTTAATTCAAGCAACTGCCCCTTCTCGTCAAGTAAATCTGTTACAACTGTAGTGGAGATATCAAAGATAGGCACGGTTGTGGCACTGATTCAGTTTTTGAGCACTATGGTCACCCCGGTGTGTTGGCCAGAACACCACTTAAGGCCAAGTTGTCCCAGAGTATGAAAGAAGAAGGAGCTTGAGGTTCCGTTTGAGGCACTTTATTGTCACCACTCAATTTCTGGGGCTGTAAACACAGTTGTGGGTGTACATGTGTGTGGTTTTTTGTCATTCACGCACACATAACATCCCCCAGGAATCGGTGCACCCCCTCTGGACCAACACTGCTCATCCGACATTAAACTGCCCACCTTACTAACCGGATGATGTCACTAGACGGTGGGCTGGCCCAAACTGACAGAAGACTGAATATTAAATTAACTTATAAAAACTTATAAACACCAATAGAACTATTCTATGAACTTTGGGGCCTTTTATACAACAACGATGCTTTTTTCATACCACTCTTTAATGCATAATGACTTCCTATTACTTGCAATGGTACTGTTATTCCACAAGGTGGAGCCATGGGGCGTGAAGTCATGGGCAAAAGCCATCTTATGATATTGTGACAGTTTAACAGGCAACTTCGACATATCACAATCACATTTCAGGAGAAAATCCAACCCTCCCACCTTCTTGAAAATATTTTTGGGGATATGGAACCATATGGAGTCAGGTTTTAAGAGACAGGCTTTTATTCAGTTTATTTTAAATACTCGAACCATTGATAGAAAATCAATTGTCCTTGTACTTCCTTTTGTGTATTTTTTTTTAACAGTTGTGATTTTTTAATTTGTTTTATTATGCCAAATGAACTGATAGATTATGGATTTGATATTTTTAATACTTTTTGGGGTAATGTATAATGAATAAGCTGGGTAAACCATTTGCGAGACACCCTCTGATTTTGATAATAAATTGCGTCCAAAAATTGTAATATCTCTCGTTAACCAATGATTTAGTGTTTTAGACATATCAATTTTGTCTTTCAGGATTTTTGACTCTCTAATTTTGATATCTTTATTTAAATAAATTTCTAAATATTTAACTTGACTTTTCAATACATTTCAATAGTACACAAATAATATAATTATATTAATCAGAATATTCCCAGTTTGGCAAATGATACACATTAAAATACTCCATTATTTTGATTATGGATTATTTCACTTAGGTTACTTATATATTGCTGGGTAGCTTGATCTACAATGCTGATGTTTGTCTGCAAAATTAATTAAATAAAGCTTTAAAATCAAGGATGGAGTACATCTTGAAGAATTTTCAGAATATTTTAATTCAAGTCAAGTAGCTTTATTCTCATTTCAACCATGTGCAAAGTAAAGTAAGTAAGTAAAATTTTATTTATATAGCACCTTTCAAGATAAAAATCACAAAGTGCTTCACAGAAGCTAAAACCTAAAAATAAAAATCACCCAAAAGCAAGTTTAAAAAGATGAGTTTTTAGCTGTTTTTTAAAAGTGACCACGGAGTCCACAGATCTCAGGCTCAAAGGGAGAGAGTTCCACAATCTGGGGGCCACAGTCACAAAAGCTTTGTCGCCTTTTGTTTTCAGCCTTGTGTTTTGGACAACCAGCAAGCCCTGGTCACATGACCTCAGGGACCTGCTGGGAATGTATGGATGTAAAAGTTCACTTATATATGTTGGTGCTTGTCCATGCAGAGCCCTGAAAGTCAAGGTCAAAACCTTAAAGTGGATTCTGAATTTAACAGGGAGCCAGTGCAGCTGACATGGGAAAACTTGGAGGACTTGGTCAGACGCTTTGCAGCAGCGTTCTGAGAAACTTGCAGATGCTCCAAAGAGGCTTTACATAAACAAGTAAACAAAGAATTACAATAGTCCAGACGAGATGAAACAAATGCATGAATGACAATTTCTAATTCGGAGTGCGATACAATGGGACTCAGCTTAGCAATGTCTCTCAAGTGATAAAAACAGGAGCGAACCAGAGATTTTACATGGGCATCCAAAGTCAGAGCTGAGTCAATAGTAACACCAAGGTTCCTGATAGACGGTTTGGCAAATGTAGCAAGTGGACCCAAGTTTTCCATAACACTAGGTACAACATTTTTAGAAGCACAAACAAGAACTTCAGTCTTCTCCTCATTTAGTTGAAGAAAGTTTCCAGCCATCCAACCTCTAATGGAGTCTATGCACTTATGCAATATCTGTAGCTTGGAAACATCGTGGGGCTTAAAGGAGATATATAACTGAATATCATATGCATAGCAGTGATACAAAATGTCTTTAAAAGTGCTCAATAAGTGTTGAAGAGGAAGTAAATACAGCAAGAACAATAAAGGCCCCAAAACTGAACCTTGTGGCACACCATAGGCAAGAAAAGTAGAAGAGGAACTGTACTTAGAGGTAGCCACAGAAAAGGATCGTTCATGCAAATAAGATTCAAACCAGTCCAAAGCAGCCCCTGATATACCCATCCAGTGTCTCAGCCTATCTAGCAGAATATGATGGTCGACAGTATCAAAGGCGGAGGTCAGGTCCAACATCAACAGAACGGAGCATTCTCCTGCATCACATCTCATCAAAATGTCGTTGGAGACTCTAAGAAGTGTAGTTTCAGTAGAGTGAGCTCTACGAAAGCCAGATTGGAATTTATCCAGAATGCTGTATTCATCTAGAACAGCTATAAGCTGCTTAGCCACAACATTTTCTAAAATCTTAGCAATGCACTTAGCTAGATTAATGCAATGGTGTTGTGTTTAGTATGTTGCTTTGTTTTTTTTTTGTGCTTGTTTTCTATTCTTTCTCTCTCAACAGGTGATCCAGGAGATTTTTTTCCCTTTCTCACTGTCCCTCTCCCCTTCTGTTTTTATTTTCCTTCCTCTTTCTTTCTCCCTTTCCTATCCCTCACTCATGTCTGTCCCATCTGTAACAACTGAAAATAAAATAAAATCAATCAATCAATAAGTCGATCAAATGGACCAATACGGCAATGCCATGATGATCCATTTGGCAAAATAAATCCATTGGGTATCCTTGTTGGTCTTCAGACAACAATTCTGACGGCTAAAGAACCAAATGGGACAGGCTAAAATAAATAAATAAATAAATAAAATCTTAGCAATGAACGGTAATTTTGAAATCGGTCTGTAGCTACTAAGAAGAGAAGCATCAAGCTTAGGTTTTTTTTAACAGTAGGTGAATGACAGCATTCTTACAATAAACAGGGACCTGACCAATGTTCCCTCTAATTTTTCATGTGTCTGAGCGAACACACAAACTCCCTGAGCGATCTCGTGGACCACTGTGAGCGACAGCAGACGTGTGCACTGTGGTCATGCCAGCATCTAATCCATCCAAGTTACATAGTTTATTAAAATAATCAAATTACAGCATTTACATTTATGTTAGACTACTTTTAATTAACTGCTTTATCCCACTTACAATGAAAATGTAAAAAATCTTGTTCATGATCTGTGTAGCATGTTAACACTATTGGAAGTAAAAATAACTTGAACTCCAATTTTAAAAACACAACTTTCTTTCTTTGTTTTTTTTTTAAGCTCTGAATTGTATTATGAGTTTGTGGTCTGGGAGAGAGTCCTGTAACTCTCTGTCTGCAAAATACAGTATATAATGACCAATGTTGGGCAATTAATTATATAGTTACTTCTTCAAAAAAGTAACTCAGTTTGGCAAACAACAAAGTTTTTTGCAGCTTTTTTTTAATGCAGCCAAGGCGTTTTTAAATAAACATGTCAAACTATTTACAGAACAATCAGCTGTTCTGCATCAAATCTGATGCCACACAAATTATTTGTGCCACTCCAAAAAATAATTTCTGTCTACTATGTCATAAAGGAGAACACCAGCCTGATACCTGCAGGCCTGACAACAGGAGATGTATGACTCCTGTAACACCTGTAACATTCAGCAGTCGCCTCATTGTTCTGACACACACAACAAAACTATTGACTACACTACACACTAACTACACAAGATTTGCGCTAAACATCGCAAATCTATCACATCTCAAAACACCGCCGTCACTCCTAAAACTTCCCCCCGTGTCTTAACAACTAGATGCCACGTTTCCATATCATTTTTTGATTGGTCGACATGGTACTTTTTTCGACCAATAGGAAAGGGTGGGGGTTGGTTTCGTTTTCGCTCACAGGTGGGCTGTATCCCAATTCAGGGTCTGCAGCCTTAAAGTATGCAGCCTTAACGGTCCACAAGGGCCGCGTACTTAAAGACCGCTAAGGCCGGAAGTGCGAGGCTTGTAAAATGGGACGGTCTAGCCTCCTTTGCGCTGCCCAGGTTGCCTAGCAACCATGATACTAACAGCTGGAAACGTTTCATACAGCTTTGTTTGACAGAAATGAAGGAGAAAATCTTTTGTTCATTTGTTTGTTTCTACATGAGCTCTGTAAGATTAAGCTCAGCTATTGAACGGCATATATTTTAAAGTAAAGGCTTTAAAAAAAAGTTAGTAGAAACGTCACTAATGTCACATAACTTTGCCGACATGTGGCCAACAGTAATGTTTTAATGTTCTTCGTTATTAAACATTTGCACATAAATAAGTGACATAATATTCAGTACTTACTTAAAGTTTACTCTTCGGGCGCCCCTCATCCGCAGTTTTTTTTCGGCAAAATTATCCACACCCACCACCGCGCTATGCATTCTGGGATATGTTGGGCCACGAAGTCTACACCGCCACATCCTTAAAATTCAGGGAAATGAAGGACGCATTTCGAGCAGCCTTTGAATTGGGACAGCCTTCGTCGCGTCGCTGTGACGTAATCGGCCTTAAAATGCGGCCTTTAAGGATGCAGACCCTGAATTGGGATACAGCCGTGGAGAGCGCTTTCGAGCGTTTTCCTTATAAAACGCCGTTTTTACCGTTTCTTCCCGCAGTAAATATAACTAACGATAGTATTCAGGAAGACAACCAAACATTGCATATTTTTTTTTATCATAACTCTGGTTTTACGTGGTCTATCAACACTATTAAAAAACTGATATAAAGTCCACCGTTTTTCCATCAATTGTTCCGTCTGTCCTGTTCACATCTCCAATGGTTGTACACGTTGTCATTAACGTGGCTTCACTCCTCATCAGCCACGCTGCTTTGCTAGCTAAAACACCGGTGTCAGCACATACGGACGCTGTCATCAACGACGTTGATTAGTTGCCTATATACCAACTATATACTTATTCACTATATACGTGAATCGTATCATTGGCTGGACTATGGGATAAGGTGGCATCGTTCTAAACACATACAGGAGCAGCCAGTCACTGACTGACTAACACTGCAAAACAGAATTGTTGAAATTTTAATTTTAATTTCAATTCTGGTTAGATTTTTTTTTTGTGCGCAACGCAGATTTTCTGTGCGCAGAGACCGTGCCAGCAGTGCGCAATTGCGCACGTGCGCAGCTTAGAGGGAACATTGGACCTGACCAGAAACCAGTGAGGTATAGATAATTGTGAGCACACAGGGACCAATACACTGAAAGACATTTTTATACAAAGATCCAGGTAAAATATCAAGAGAGCAGGAGGACGCTTTCATCGAATTAACTAACTTGAAGAGCTCTGGTAAGGACACAGGTAAAAATCTTTCTAAAATTACAGGCCTAGCTTGAGTTGGAGCAGACAAGAGAGACACAGAAGGAGAGACATTGTTCCTCACGTTACTGACTTTTTCAACGAAGAAAGAAAGAAATTTTTCAATTCAATTCAATTTCAATTCAATTCAATTTTATTTATATAGCGCCAAATCACAACAAATGTCGCCTCAAGGCGCACAATCTTCATTTGATGAAATTAGGACAGTAGGTGGAGCAGGAGCAACAATATCACTAATGGTGTTGAATAGTACCTTGGGGTTACCTCTGCTCTTAGACATTAAGTCTGAGAAATAGGCAGCCCTCGCATCTCGAACTGAAGTGTTAAAAGAGACTAAAAGGTCCTTTAAATGAAGGAGATGGACATGCAAAGGCGTTTTCCTCCATAAACGCTCAACCTTACGACAGCAACGCTTTAAGAAGCGAATGCTGTCATTTATCCAGGGAGACGACTTTGAAACCGGAGCTAGTCTAACTTTGACAGGACAAACATTGTCTAAAATAGAAAGACAATGATTATTAAAAAGATTTGTTTAAAAATGAACATCGTTATAAGAAGATAAAACTACTGCTACATATAACATGTTAGAGACAATCAACACAGGACTACAACTGACAAAAAACACAAACCACAACTGACACAGACCAGTCACTGGGTGTTCAGGAGTCTGACCACCTGGGGGAAGAAACTGTTTTCCGTCTGGCAATAAGGGCCCGAGTGGGTAGGGGTATACATATAGTGGAAACAGAAAACAGCATGACAGAAATGCTTAAATAAAGTCCATTCTAACATATTCTAATAGTCATTACAATCAAATTCTATTAGAATATGCTAGACTGTACTAGAACATTCAAATAGAATTTACTGGAAATGCCTCACCCCTGTTTGTGAGAGCCACACCCTCTGGAAACTCTTCTCACAAGGACTGACACAGGTGTCTTCAGTTACGTGTGGTAGAGTAGACTGAGGAGAAAGGACAGTGGAGTTCCTCAGTTGCAGAGAGTAACCCAGAGAGTAACCTTAAGGTAAGTCCGAGCTATCGTTAACTAACTTATCGACAACAGAGGGTTAAATTAAATTACTAAAGGATTAACACTTATGTTTAATTTAACATCGGAGGTATCAGTGTTTTCTTTTCACTTCGTTCTCTGGAGCAGGTTATTTTCAGATTTTCCTGTTAAAAATCGAGGAAAAAATGCCTATAAGCGCCACTATTTCGCTTGTTATTTTAAATGACATAAAAATGTAGATGTGATATTGATTATTTGATGAAAGAATACTATTTGATGCGATACGTTAGGCCGCAGAAAGCCCTGATTTAAAATTACATCAGCCCAGACTGCGTGTGATCAGACAGCGTGTCTTACGGTGTCAGGGGGTTTGGATGTAACAGGTTACCGACTGTTACTCCCCTTTAGACTGCTGTAATGTAGCTCATAGAACACAGATGAAAACTGATCAGTTAGATTTGAAGGCTATTTTTATTAACGAATATTTATTCAATCGATCAAATTCATTTCAATTTGAACTGTTACGAAAATTGATTACTGATTACAGAAACGAGGCCATTAATGTGGTGTTTGTAACAGTGTAGTACATGGAAGAGTTTGTTGCCGATTTATCTCCAAAATAACTCTTTAAAAGTTCCGAGAAGAAATGTATTAGTTTCAGGTATACGTAGGCAGGCGTACCTTTTGTTCCTGAGACTAAACAAAAGAATGGCGAAGAAATGTGTGAACGTACACTGACCAAACCTATTTATCAACAACGGAAAATTTTAGAATAACCATCCGTGTTTATAACCATGTTTATAAAAACCATCGAGGGATAGGAGATTCTTGAGTCTTGGTTTACAAATAGTAAGGCTACAAAATGGAGATTCTGCATTGTTTATCTTATTCTTTTAACATTTTGACAGTCGATGAATATAATTAGAAATAAATGATTACTTCGTTGAACTTTTATTGTATTTTTGTATTTATATATTGAGAATAGTTGCATTGATTTAGGTGTTGTAAAATGAAACATATTGATTGTCCTTTTGGTATGAACAGACGCAGTACACCGTGTGGTGTCAGTAATTGGTGTCCATTGTACTTGGAATGAACGAAGGTGATAATAATAAGCAGTTTACTTTCAACTAAGTTTTATTTTTCTGGAAATGCAGGTTTTTGTAGAAAACTCGGTTATTCTGAGATTGCATTAGATAACTACTTTTGTGTTTTTGTGATTTTGGTGCGGTAAAATTAATCATATTCAATGTTCTTTTGATATCAACAGACACAGTACACTGGGTACCCTGATAGTGTTAATAATTGGAAATTAATGATTCATTTGTTCACCTTTCTCCTTTAGATATGGTGGCCCCACAAACTGGTGTCCCAGCTAGTGGACTTAAGGTGCTGATTTCCTCCTATAAAGAAATATTAGAGGATATTAATAAAGCTTTACCACATTATCTTTATTTGTGAACTAGTTGTGCATTAATTTCACAGACCACAAAAGAGGCACCGCCACAAGGTGTGGAGGGCGTGATGCAGGTGTCCATAGACCCTGAACTGAACGAAGGTCCATCTTGTGAAGAGAATCCAAGCATTCCTAATGCCCGTGGAGAGGCCTCAAATCGTGGTAGGAAAAGTGAAATAATAAGTTTTATTATTTATTACTTATTTTTCTTGGGGGGAAAAAACAAGTTTTGTAGAAAACTCGGTTATTATGGTATCTGCATTAGATAACTACTTTTGTGTTTTCGTGATTTTGGTGCGGTAAAATCATATTCAATGTTCTTCTGATATCAACAGACACAGGGTACACTGGTACCCTGATAGTGTTAATAATTGGAAATTAATGATTCATTTGTTCACCTTTCTCCTTTAGATATGGTGGCCCCCAAAACTGGTGTCCCAGCTAGTGGACTTAAGGTGCTGATTTCCTCCTATAAAGAAATATTAGAGGATATTAATAAAGCTTTACCACATTATCTTTATTTGTGAACTAGTTGTGCATTAATTTCACAGACCGCAAAAGAGGCACCGCCACAAGGTGTGGAGGGCGTGATGCAGGTGTCCATAGACCTTGAACTGAACGAAGGTCCATCTTGTGAAGAGACTCCAAGCATTCCTTATGCCCGTGGAGAGGCCTCAAATTGTGGTAGGAAAAGTGAAATAATAAGTTTTATTATTTATTACTTATTTAGTTTTATTTTTCTAGGGGGAAAAAAACAAGTTTTGTAGAAAACTCGGTTATTATGGTATCTGCATTAGATAACTACTTTTGTGTTTTCGTGATTTTGGTGCAGTAAAATCATATTCAATGTTCTTCTGATATCAACAGACACAGTACACTGGGTACACTGGTAGTGTCAATTATTAGAAAGTATTGATTCATTTATTCTCTTTCAGGTACAATGGCACCCAAAACTGATCGCTTGGCTTCTGATTTTCTCCTTGGAGCAAAGAGCAAAGGTCATAAATTGAACATATATTCTCATATATTGCAAAATGACCTATATGTGAATAAGGTTTTGGAGCTCGGTAAATCTGTTTGTCTAGTAAGAACAAGGGACACATTTGGAAGTGGATTTCTCCTGTTTGACGAGTATGTCCTTACAAACTTTCATGTTGTCAAACCTCATTATAATTTTAAGACTGGTCAGCTTACTAATAACATCACCGTTACTTTTTCATATGAAAATCAAGAGTCTAATTGTGATCTTATAGATGTAGAAGAAGTTGTTTGCTATGGATATGGTGAATATCCTGGTAATAAGTGTGACTGGGTTTTGTTAAAGGTCAGTGACAGTATGCCATTGCCCAATGGTCTTTTACCACACATTAAGTCAGTTTCTGACACTGAATGTTCTAACATCTTCATTATTGGACATCCTAATTGCAAAGTAAAACAAGTAGATTTTTGTTCAATTATTTGTCCTGACAACCGCAGACAGGCCGTGGAGGAGAATTGGAGGAAAAATCCAGGTCGCAATGCTAATCGCCTTAATAGTGTGGTAAAAAACATTCCACAACTCAATGGCAGACTGACATACAAGTCTAATTCTTACCATGGCTCTTCTGGTTCTCCTGTGTTTAACGAGGAAGGTAATCTTGTTGCAATACATTCAGGAGGATTTCTTTACTGTGATGCTAAGGGTCAGCCTCAGAGTCTTATGGATTTTGGTTATCCTTTGCCTAACATCATCAACAACATTAGATTGCAGATGATGCAGAAGAAAAGGTTTTACCCGTTGACTTCTTGACTCATGTAATTTGCAAATCAAAAATAAATTGAGCATAGAAACCAAACTGTGTTCTGAGCTTTATTGAACAAGGGATCACCACAGTATGAACAGTCTTCAGACCAACACTGATGTGTGTGCATAGTTCTATTTATTTTGGAAAATAAGGATATTTTCTCACAGTCATGGAGACACCTCTTTGGGGACTTAATTGTTATACCTGGCAGAGCAGCCACACTGATCATTTTATTACAGATGAAAGAATTTAGACAGTTTTTCAACTCTCAGTGATCCCGCAGTGATGGTTTGATTTAAGGACCTGCAGTGGCGTTTGGGCCCAGACGCGCCTAATGACTAGAGACCTGATTGACTCCTTCCTCATATTTCACTGACTCGGTGAGGAGAATAAGAAGTTTTATTGCTGAAAGGTTTCTTGTAGGCATTCAAACTCCCACAATTCATTAATCCACAACTATCAATTGGTCATCATGGTACTCTAAAAGTCATGTGTTAAAGCCCGGAAATCTAAATTAGTATCTGCTTCGAATAAATCTCACATATTTCAATGATGCTGATGGCTGATGATTTACACTGAAAAAAACTTACTAAGGGATTCAATTTGTATTTAGTCCCAAAGTTATGAATAAATAAAGGGTTGATACTGAAACAACTTTTTTCATCCAGTACTCTCACAGCCAGAATGTTTCAGGATTCAGTCTCTCTGTTTTCACACTTAGTTTCACATCCAAGCAACAACAGTATAAAATGGTGTGTCCTTATTTGAATTTTATGTTTTAATTTACAGAAAATACAGCACATTGTGTGCCGTGTTTTTTTTCATGTTGTCATACCAGCCTTTGTTCCCATATTTGATCTATCTCAGCCGTCCTTCTCACAGATGTTTTGAAAAAAGCAGATTGGGTGAGATTTCTTGACAAACTTGTTTCAGCTCACGCTAGAATGCTCCTCTGTCATTGAGGAAGCCACAGTCGACTCTGCGAGGGTAATGAAAAATACCTGTTGAAATCATCTCTCACAGACAAATTACAGCAGCTCTCAAGAACACCATTTCCTCCTTCAAGAGATCAACATGATTCATCATGTTGGCCTGTTGTAGATATATTCTGGGTTAACTCTTAGCCATCACTGGCTTTTTAGGGATAATCATCATCTGTGTTCTCCCAATGTGGATTATCAGAGTTTTCGTTTCGCCAACAACACCATTTCTCATGTGCTGTGGGAGGACTGCATGTTACAGAGAACTGGACACATGGAATGCAACACCTACAATTTATAGCAGGGACTTCTGTAACCGGAAGGTCGCCGGTTCGATCCCCGGGCTCTCTGTCCTGGTCGTTGTGTCCTTGGGCAAGACACTTTACCCTACCACCTACTGGTGTTGGCCAGAGGGGCCGATGGCGCAATATGGCAGCCTCGCTTCTGTCAGTCTGCCCCAGGGCAGCTGTGGCTACAACCGTAGCTTGCTTCCACCAGTGAGTGAATGAATAGTGGCATTGTAAAGCGCTTTGGGTGCCTTGAAAAGCGCTATATAAATCCAATCCATTATTATCATTATTATTATTTTCTAAATGAAGGTCTTTATTATTAAGTGTACACAAACAAATCCACCTACCCCCTACCTCACCGACCGACCACAGTATGTGAGAACTCAGGGCTGTGTGTCGGACAGGGTCGTCTGCAGTACAGGGGCCCCACAGGGAACAGTTCTGGCTCCATTCCTCTTCATCATCTACACTGCAGACTTCTCCCACAACTGCACCCAGTGCTTCCTGCAAAAGTTCTCTGATGACTCTGCAATAGTCGGCCTCATCACTGATGGGCGTGTGAAAGAGCGTGTGCTCTTTCCAATTCGCTTTCGGATTGCTATTTACTCCTTTTTTTTTGTCTTTCGCACCAGGAGGTGGAGAGGAGAACACGGGAGCTGGGTGAATGGACCACGGGGGCCACGGCCAAAGGATTTCACTGGACTGTAAATGTTTCACTCTGTAAATAAATTCACTGTCTCATTGCAAGGAGATCTGAGCTCGAGTCCGCTTCTTCCACACACCACGACAAGAATGGTGGCTAATAGGGCTGTCACGATTAGTCGACTAGTCACGATTACGTCGACTATCAAAATCGTCGACAACTGATTTAATAGTCGACGCGTCGTTTGAAGCTTTGTAAGATCCCAAAAGACGCAGGAATAAGTAGTAAGATTTAAGAAAGTAATAACGGACTGAAACAGAAGATGGCAGCACTGCATGTACAAGGATGCCAGCTGCCGTTAAACCCCGAAGAAGAAGCTCTGTCCCAGAATTCATAGCGCAGCCCAGCTCAGTTTCCAACAAAGGCGGCTGCAAGTTAGTTTTAATATTACTCTTATTATTCTTTCTGGGTCACAAAATAAACGTTTAGCATATTTTCAGGCGAGAATGTAGCTGTGTAAACCTCAAATATGTGCTCAGTTTATCAAGACACCACATATTTTCAAAATATCTGACATTTTCAGAGACATCTGTTACCCACTAGCTCGATAGCTAGCCGGGGGCAAGGCTCACTAGAGCCCGTGAGAACACCGGACTCCCGGCAAATCATTTTCAAACCCACCGCCGTCTTCCGCTACTCAGGTTAAATATATATAAGTCACTTAGATAACCTCAAAATGTTATTGTTTGTCTTTTTTTTAGTATTTTATTTGTTCCTGAGTAAATCGGTTTGGCTGAGATTAAAGTTATAGTTTTTACACAGCTGAATAAACGTCAAGCAGACAAC
This sequence comes from Neolamprologus multifasciatus, assembly GCF_963576455.1. Lineage (NCBI taxonomy): Eukaryota > Metazoa > Chordata > Actinopteri > Cichliformes > Cichlidae > Neolamprologus > Neolamprologus multifasciatus. Next base: position 19,107,472 of record NC_140448.1, read on the forward strand.
TGATTATCAGAAATGTAAGATGCTTGAGAATATACTCCGGTGTCCCGTTATATTTTAGATAGCAAGGAGTTTATTAAACTTCACCGAAACAATCTGCAAATTTCATTAAAAATTAATAAACTATCATCTTGTCTTTATTTTTAGTTAGCACATACCTTAAACACTTAAAGCTGTAAGATAATGATAGTTATATAAGACCAGATGCTGCTGGTGCAATAAGCTGTATGTCCAATGGATGCATGATCTGATTAGTCGACTAATCGCAAAAATAATCGGTGACTAGTCGACTATCAAAATAATCGTTTGTGGCAGCCCTAATGGCTAAGCTGTCATCCCTGTTGGACAACATCTCCCACCCCATGCAGGAAATTCTAACAGCAATGAGCAGCTCCTTCAGTGGCAGGCTGCGGCACCCACGGTGTGGGATGGAGAGATTTCGCAGGTCTTTCCTCCCCACTGCTGTCAGACTCCACAACAAAGACTCCAACTGATCAAACACACACATCCACACATGTGCAATAACACTAAGTGCAATTCTCTTTTCTGGCATCGTTGTATTTTTACTCAGTTGTTTACAGTTTTGTATTCTATTTTTATCCTATTGTATTCTATTTTATTCTACTGTATATAGTATTTTATTTTATTCTATTCTGTACAGTTGTGTACAGTATTTATTCTTATTATACTCTAATTTTTGCTACATAACTTTTGCACTGTCCACTTTCTGCTGTGACAAAACAAATTTCCCACGTGTGGGACTAATAAAGGTTATCTTATCTTATTTTATTGTACTGTCTTTCCCTCTTCACACTGCACAGAAGAAGAACCGGCAGCAAGGTTCAACACTTTTCTTCCATCAAGACTCTGAAGATCATTACTCTTTGTCCACAGGTTTAATGATGTAGAAAGTGTGAAACTGAAACAAACATAACACAATTACAATTACAGTATATTCTTTAAATCTTACACTGTACCTACAAGTCTACAATAATCTAAATCAACGTAGCGTAGCACTTTAGCTGCAAGAATAAGCATAGCCGCGCTCTAAACATGTGGCTTCAACAACGTATCAAAGTTAGACATTAAACTTCCCTCATATCACAAAATACAACCACAGAACTACAGATAAGTATCAAATAAACAATATACATACAGACGATGCTCCAAAAGATGAAGGATTGAGGGCAGATGCATGTGGATTCATGGCAGTCTCCTTGGCCATGTGCAAACTTCACTAAACCTTACTACCTCCTGCTTCCTGTGATGTCACCAGGTATCAGAACTATTAAAGGGACAGCTGCACTAACACTATCAGCACACTTATCTTATCTTATCCACTTTTGAGCTGCTCCAAGGAGCCACCATCTTCTCTAAAGTCAACAATGCCTGCAATGCCTATCACTTGGTCAGAATCAGGGAGGAAGACAAATTAAACACCGCATTTAACACTCATCCAGGTCATTTTGAGAACTGTGTTATGCCTTTCAGTCTGACTAATGCCATTCTTTTTTTCAGGCACTCATAAACCAACTGTGCTTCAGCTTGAGGTCGCAAACAGATGGCTGGACATTCTCCTTCAGGATGTTTTGTTAGAGACCAGAATTCATGGTTCCATTTTATTGCTGTTGGTATGATGTTCCTTTTTCTGAAATGCTGTTTTAGTTTGAAGCCAGATGTAATGGGACAAACACACCCCAAAAAGTTCAACTTTTGTCTTTTATAGTTTCCAAACAGTCTTGGGGATCATCAAGATGTTTTCTGGAAAAACTGAGATCAGCCTTTATCTTTCTTTTGCTCAGTATTAGTTTTGGTCTTGGAACCCTGCCATACAGGCTAGTTTTGCCCAGTCTCTTTCTTATGGTGGAGTTATCAACTTTTACTGAGGTAAGTGAGACCTTTGTATTTTGGATTTTGTTCTTGTCTCTTTTTCAACCCCTGGGATTAGCCATTACTGCACTCTTGGTGTAATTTTATTTGGCAGGCCACTGCTGGGAAGGTTCGCCACTGTTCCATGTTTTCAGCATTTGTAGATGATGGCTCTCAGTGTGGTTCATTGGAATCCCACAGCTTTAGAAATGGCTTTATAACGTTTTCCAGGCTGAGAGCTTTCAATTAATTTGTTTCTTATTTGTTCCTGAATTTCCTTGAATTGCAGCATGATATCTGGCTTTTGAGGATCTTTTGGTCCACTCCACTTTGTCAGGCAGGTCCTATTTAAGTGATTTCTTGATCGAGAACAGATGTGACAGTAATCAGGCCTGGGTGTGTCTATACAAATTGAACTCAGCTTTCCAAAGATGTGAAAAACCAGATAATTTATCTTATAACAGCGGGAGGGAGCACTTTTTCACACCGGTTCATGTAGGTTTGGATTGTTTTCCCTGCTTAATAATACATATCTTAATATGGATCTTTTGTTAAGGACACTCAGATCAGAAATGGTGATGTCCCAAACATGCAAGATGCATGAAAGCATGGATGTATATACCAACAGCTCAGCTTCAGTTATTTTCAGTCACTTTCAACCTGGTGGCACTAACTGCACCAGTTCTGAAGTGTAGGAGGTAATTCATTTGTGTTCAGTACACAAAATACCAGTCCCATCACTGATTAAAACTAATAAACCACATACATCTATGCACAGAATATATTTGAGTTTTCTAAGTGATTTAAATGGTGAAAATGGGTTTAAAACAAAGATTGAAAACATATTTCAAGACATAAACTTGCATTTATTTCATTTATTGGTACATATTCTTGTATTTTACAGGATATAGATGCAATTTATTTTACATTTTATAATATTAACATAAATATTTTAGTGTAGACACTGGTTTAAGGTTATGCCTGATATCTTTTTTGGATGCATTATCATGGATCAACTATCAGCAAAAATCAATGCACAGCTTCTTTTTGAGGAAACAAGAAACCAAAGTCAATCTAAGTACATGTGTGTAAATTAATGTTATAGCTTATATTTCATTTTTACAAAGGAATCATATTATTTTTTATTACAAATTAGCCTATCTACATAAACTATAGACTCAGATGCTAAATAGCAATGGGTTTGTTTGTTTTTTAGCAATTTTAAAATGCAACATTTGCAGTTAATTTGGGAATTTAATTAATTTTAGAAACTTTGAGAACTTTAAGTACAGAGTTGGGTAGTTGAAAGAGTCCTTTACTTTTAGTCATGATTGTCATTTTCATATATAAAAATTCTTTATTTAACAGAGTCTAACAGAGCTTGTTACATTAACAAGCATGACCAACTACTGGGACATCATTTTAAGCTGTTAGATGTGCCATCACTTTGTTTCGGTTTTATACCTTCACCGGGTACTTAATAAGTATAACAGCAACACAGCAATTGAAAAAAGGGGCCCTACACCCAAGTTCAGAATACCCAGGACAACTTTCCATTTACATATAACTGAGGCCATTATGGTTCTCACTCATATTTCAAGGTAGCATAGCCTGGGGACCCATACTGGATGTGTACTGTTGGGATTTATGTTTATCTATAAGGCTCCGTATCAGTCCAAGGAAGGCTGATATGGATAACAAAAAGATCTTCTGGTCAAAATAACCACAATGTGTTAAATGATGGTTAAAGGGAAGAAGCAGAATCATTTGACACAAAGCCAGAGTGTTGATGAACCTGAGACTGGACCAGTGGCTGCAGAGTCCATACCTATGTTTCCACTTCTACATCCCTTCTTATTTATGAACTCAACTCAATCAATGATAAAGAATGCGGAAACTACATTAAAGCGCCTCCAGGAGTTATTAATAGTAAACAAAGGGAAATTGACCCATTGGGACAACTGTTGGATGAAGAAGCAGCCCCAAGACTGGAGATGTGTCAAAAACAGGATCAACATTGCAAAGAAATGGAAAAATTAACAGAAGAAATGATGAAACATCAGGTGGCAGAGAAGAACACGGAGGCTGCCAACACAAAGGCGAGGTCTGGGCAAATATTGCTAACACCTGTGAATTTGAAGATAGAGATACAATAGCAGCAACAACAGCCATGCCCACCAGCTCCAGCAACATGGGGAATGCTCCAAGCCAGGGCATTGTGCATCATCAGCAAATATCATGGTGAGGAATCCAAACAAGAAGAAGGTCAAGGGGCCCACCAGCCTCCAACAAGTGGACACCTGCTACAAAGAGGATTTTTTTTTTTTATTAGCCCACAGTTGTATTAATTATTTTTTAACTTTAATTACCTTTTTTGTTTTTAGGGTTGCATTTTAAGGAATTTTGTTTTGGATTATCTTCAGATATTGTCACATTTAAGAATTATGTGTGATGTAATGCAGCCCAATTTTTAAAACTTCTGTAATCTACAACTGGCATTGGTTATCTGCTTTTGTGTTTCTATGCATTTCCTTTTGCATTGAAGTTGATCTTAATAAATCACATTGACATTAATGCACACAGTAAAATGTGTTGTGTAATTGATTAAAAATCACTTTTCTTCAGGTAAGAAACTGCAGTACCTGTTTGTCACATTCAACAGGAAGAATGACGAGCAGAAATAACCCTCCAAGAGACAATTTTAAGGTGCTGATTTTCTCATGTAATTAAGTTTATGAAGCAGTTAAAGTTGTTATGAATGAATTTATGTACAGGGATGTTTTGATTTGTAAGGTTATGGTGTACATACAATACACTGCTCAAACTTGATAATCAACAGTGTAATACAAAATGTGTTAAACATAACCAGGCAGGGAGCATAAGTCACTATGAATCAGTTTAAGTTGCTTTAGTGCAATAAGGGACACTGGAGTGGCAACAAGACCACCCCCAGAAAAATTGTTTTACAATTGTTGAGCACATGCCATTGCTCATATAGATGCTCCATCCTGGAGGAACTTGACTGCCTGTGTGTCCTAAATGTCACTACAGGTATTGTCTCATGGTACAAGCAGTGACAAGGACCATAGCAAAAATCAGAACTAGATAAAGGTTAGTCTTGAGCAATGGTCTGTGGAAAGTATTCCATTTTTGACAGTTGCCTCTCGTTGCCTCTCCAGTGCTCTAGTCACTGCACACCAAAGCAGGTGAAATGGACTCTCAATGCTTTGTAATTATATCAGTTTACCAATAGTACCTAACTCTTATAATGGACCTTATTTTCTTTTAAAAACTGTATACTACATCTGCGTTAATGTTCCTCTCTGTTACTTCAAGGAATCAACACACTCCCAGGATAAGGAAAATATTCCACCTCCTGATCTAAATCCTGCTGCAAAGGTAAAGGTTTATTCATTATTTCTTTTCTGTGTTGGCAATAAAAAGAAATGGATAAAATACCCACATATTTTCAGGCAGTTTAATTGAGTTATAGGTGTACCTGTTTTTTGTTAGCTAGGAATGTTTTAATAGTGCAAAGTGACTTAAGAACATGTTAGTAATTGAATAGAATAAGATTCCCCTGTAAGAGAGACCTGATTGTTTGTTCTTCCTAGGACGAAAAGCCTCATCTGACCCATTCTTTTGAGTGGAGTTACAGGAAGAACATCTATACCCATACCTGCAATCAAGCGCAAACTATTGAGGACTGCCTGAAGAAAAGTCCAAAGTTCAAAGCAGCTGCAGAAAAGCAGGAGGGCAAAGAGCTTGTTATTGTAAGAAGTGGGAAAGCGATCGCTTCACACTTTCCATGCAGACTAATTAAAAATGACCGTCTGACTCTGAAGTTTGTGAAAGCTGTGGAGAAGCCAAAGAAACCAGTTAGCGGCTCTGGTTATCCCTGCAAATAGAGACAATCTAACAAGCTTGTGATATTTCATGTCATAGCATGAGGAGGTAAAAATGTTGTTAGAATCCTGAAAAATCCTGACCTAAGAAAAGACATGCAGGAAATTACTGTTTACGCATACGAAGGGGAAAAAGTGAAGCAAGCTCTACGAAGAGATGGTCGTTTTCTCAATACCATGTTCAAAAAGAATTGCGTGCTCTTTAACATGCGCACTGAAGTGAACACAGAGATGTGCAATCTGGTTGACGACCTTGATGATGAAACTTTTCAGATCAAATTGCTCGACAAGTCTGATCCACCAGAAAGTCAGCCTGGCAGTCTTGATGACGCTTACGTGCTGCAAAGTGAATCTCAGGCAGGTGATTCTGGTGGGTATGAGGAGCTTTCACAGCAGACTAACACAGTCGAATCAGAGACCGACAATGTAGCAGAAAAGAAACCAAATCTGTGTGGAAATATTTATTTAAAACAGATGCAAAATTGTTTGTCTTCAGAATTTAAAGACTCAATCAAAAGCAGCAAAAAACAAGCTCATGACCTTAATTTCGCCCAGAATCTTTTGCGTCTGGAGTTTGGGAGCAATGCTCAGTCGTGCCGAGAAGTAAAAACAATGAGGAAAATCATGGAACTCAGTCATTCTGTTTGTCAAGTAAGAATAAATGGAAAACCACAAGGAAGCGGTTTCCTCGTGTTCAGCAGATTTGTCCTCACAAATGCCCATGTTATTAAAGATTTTTGTAATGATAACGGCCGGCTTAATGAGCGGGTCACTGTCACTTTCTCTTATGAAAGTCTGGAGCAGAACGATGGCCTGATAGATGTGGAAGAGGTTTCTGGTTATGATTACTCACCTGATGTGTCAGGGACTGACTGGGCTTTGTTAAAGCTCAGTGATGTCCAGATATTGCCTGGTGGTCTCCTAACACACTGTGGATTCATTCGTCACAGTGGTGGAATTAGCATTGTTGGACATCCAGATGGTGGAACGAAAAAGATTGAATCTTGTTTGGTTGTTTCATCTGAGAACCGGAATCACGTTGTGGAAAGGCATTACAGTAAAAAAGAGCCTGTCCAGTTCGTTACTTGCAGGTTCTTTGAAAAAGTGGCAGTTGATCTTAAACAGCGCAAACACCTTCTGACTTACGAGTCTTGTTTGTATTTTAGGTCGTCTGGCTCTCCTGTCTTTAACGAGGACGGCGATGTTGTTGCAATGCATTCAGGAGGTTATGCCTACCCTGGTGTGATGGGTCAAAACCAGAGTGTCATAGAGTTTGGGTATCCCTTTTCTGACATCATTGAGCACATCATTATTCAAATGGTGGAGAGAGAAAAGTTTGATGTGTTGAAAGAATACCTCAGTTGCAAATGTGCTCGACAGCAAGACTTTTTGGTTGGTGTGAAGAAGCTCGTTGAGAGCAGAAATCTCACAAGGTTTAAAAAAGTAGTGAACAGTTCAGTGGCTGTAGATGACGAGAGTTTGAAGGCTTTCTTTGAATTCTTCTCTCGGAGAGAGCAGCCAGAGCCCATGGATATTAACTGAGTGCACAGAAGGTTAACTGCAGACAGAAGATAAATTGAGAACAGTTTGAGCAGTAAAAGCAGTCGTTATTTTTAATAAATCAGGACACTTGTTCAAAAAAACGAATAGTTTTTTTTCAATTGACTCTTTCACATAAGGTTTTGTTAAACAACTGATGCATCATGTACTATAAATAATATTAATAATAATAATGCATGTATGCTGGTTCTGTGCTTTTGAAATACAAGTAATAACAACTTTCCAATGTTGTGTTTGGTTAAATTTGAAGAAACTAAGAGAATCTGCTCCGATGTTAAAGAGCTCAAATAATATGGATGTGATAAATATCATGTTGAGGTTTCTCATTTTGATGTGACATTTACACAGTACAGTCTCAAATAAGTCTGGTTTACATTTATACCCTTTGTACTGTCTTATATCTGGATTTTTTTTCTCTTTTTTGTGCATGCTTTATTTCAAATTTAGAATCAACTGTGGCTGAATATATATGGAGTGTTGATCAAAGGCTTCAAAATATCATACCTTATCAATATTTTCAATGTGACCAGTTTATATCAAATAAATACGGTTTGCTGTTTAGTTGCTTTTTATGTTGTTTTTTAATCATATAAGAGCCTGAATCAGGGTCACTTTCAGATTTATTTTCAGTAAATATCTTCCCTACACACAATGAACAGAATACTGACCAGATCTAAAGATGAAGGTTTATTTTGCTGCGTGGGGTTTGATTATTATTATTTTTTGACTAATTGTAAGGTTTGCCTGCCAGACCCTACATGTGCCAAGAATTCTTGGTCGTTCACTGATACTCAGGTTAAAAAAAGTGCAAGACAATTTATCACTCCTATATATGCAAACTTCTGCAAGTCATTAATCCAAGAGTATCGGGTCACTCTGAAAGTTATGTGTTCTGGCTGGGAACTATACGTTAGCAAGTGCTGCGAATAAATCTCACACATTGCAGCGATGCTGATAATTTACACTGAAACAACTTACTAAGGGACTCAATTTGTATTTAATCCCAAAATTCTGAATAAATAAAGAGTTGTTTCACAGTGACTGCTTTCACAGCTGGACTATTTCAGTAGTTATTACTCAGTCTCTGTTTTCACATTTACCGTTTTATAGGGTGTAAAAATTATGTCTTTATTTGAATTGTTGATTCAAAATGCATTCATTTTGTCAAGTCTTTGTTTCTGTATTCAGCTCTACATTTCATGGGTGGTTTAGTGATATTTCTTCACAAACCTGTTTCAGCTCATACTAGAAAACTCCTCCTCTGTCATGGAGAGGAAGAGAATGTGCAACAAAAACAACTACCTGCTGAAATTGTCTCTCACAGACAAATTACTGCAACTCTCAGGAGCACCCTCCTTTCCTCCTTGAAGAGATCGACACAGCTTCCTAATGTCGGCCTGTTGTAGACATGTTCTGGGTTTGCTCTTATCCATCATTGGCTTTTTAGGGACGATCTTCATCTGCGCACTGCCGTTGTGGAAAGTCTCAGCCTTCATTGGTTCAAGCATCACCACTTCTCAGATCCACTTTGTGGGTCTGTGGGTGACGTGTGTGATGAGGAGTACAGGCGAGATGCAGTGCAAATCCTACAATTCTATACAGGACTTACCTAAAGACCTGCAGGGTGCCAGAGTGCTCATCGTTTTTGCTATCATCATCGAGTTCTGTGGGATTCTGCTTAGCGTGGTTGGGAGCAAATGCATCAACTTTGTGCCAAACAAATGGCAAAAGACCAAAGTGGTTATAGCTTCCGGAGTTTTGTTTTTTATTGCAGGTATCTTGGTGGCCCTACCAGTCAGCTCATGTTGGATCAACCTCACCAATAGTATGAATTCCAACAGCCTTTTCCTGGACGACGTTCATAGAGTGGAGCCGGGAGACGTACTCTACATCGGCTGGGCCACTGCAGGACTGCTGTGTCTGGGAGGAGGCCTTCTCTGCTGCTCCTTTTCCTCCAGGAATGAGACTGAATATGAGGTTGGATACTCCAGGGCTGAGTCTGTGGAAGCAAGATAAAGGTTTCACTTTCTCTTTGCCATTGAATTAGTCTGTTATTAAGATAAGTAAAAAAATTATGACTGCTTAACTGACTGTAAATTTTTTGGCTTCAAAACAAACTGTAGGAACAAACACCCAGGATTTTGAATGTGTGAATGCATACTAGTAATGCAAAAAACAAGTAATTGATTTAAATTTGTTGTTTGAACTTACTTTTCCTTTTATTTGTTATTGATCAATGTTTTTTTCTGTGTACAATTATATGCCAATATAATTTAAGACTGGCATTTATGAGTATATAACATCATTATGTTAGCAAGAATAATTACAATAATGTCAAACGATAAAGAAATTCTAACACTAAATCTGGTTTTGGGAGTGTTTGTGAAAGTATCTTTACAGCTTTTGTGGTAGATCCTTGCTGCCAAACAGTCTAAAAATATATTATTTTTTTTTATTTCGTTTGGTAGATTTTTGCATTAAAGAATGAGAGCGTAAGGAAAAACCCCATATTCCTAACAAATATTTACACAACATTTGTTAAAGAACGTCACATACTAAGTTAAAGTTATTATCAGCTCACAGACTTGTCAGACTTGTCTCAGTTTTTTTCAAGACACCAGTTGTGTTAAGCAGACAGAACAAAGGTGAGTTATTTTGATCAAAGTTATGTCAAAATGCATTTTCATGGATCAACCTTATTAAAAATTAACGCAAAGCTAATATTTGATGAAACAAGACAGCGCAAGTAAATATGAGTACATTTATAATATGTGACAATTTATATTTCAGCTCTACAAAAGAATCTGATTAAAACAGATTGGCCGATTGTTACATGTTAGCCTATTAACATAAAATATCGCTCAGATAATATATAACAATGGGGTTTTTTAACAATTTTAACTCGCAACATTTTCAGCTAATTTAGTAGCTTTGTGACTTAGTACAGAGTTGGGTAGTTACTTGGGTAGTTACTTGGGTAGTTACTTTTAGTCATCACTGTCATTTTTATATATATCAATTCACTATTTAACAGAGTCCCTCCTGTTTACATTTAAGGTAAGCTAAGCTAAGGTAGCCTAGCTTGGTGACCCCTACTGGATGTGTGCCTTGTATGCCTCCACCAGTATTTGAACCCCGATTGTTCATAATTAACATTTTGCATGTCTGCATTTTTCTGATTTTGCGATATCGGCCTTTGTATTCACATCTGAAAACCAACTGTCCGTATCACAGGTGCTTTGAAACAAGCTGGTTGGGTGAGATTTCTTTACAAACCTGTTTCTTCTCATGCTAGAAAACTCCTCCTCTGTCACCTCCTTTAGCACTCTCTAATCAGTAGGAAAGAAAACCAGAGTCGACTTCTCCTCTGTGTGGACAATAAAACTTAATACCTGCTGAAATCTTCTCTTACAAAACTCTCTTACTAACTTTTCTCCTTGAAGAGATCAACAGAGCTTCATCATGGCAGTTAGCTGCAGACAGATTCTGGGTTTGGTCTCAGCCATCATTGGTGTTCTAGGGACAATAGTTATCTGTTTCCTCCCATTGTGGAAAGTCTCAGACTTCATTAGTGCTGACATTGCCACTACTTATGTGATCTTTGAGGGTTTGTGGGTGAACTGCATTCTGCTGACTACACATGAGATGGAGTGCAAAGAGTATGATTCTACGCTCACCTTACCTCAAGACCTGCAGGATGCCAGAGTGCTCATCGTTTTTGCTATCATCATCCAGTTCTTTGGGATTCTGCTTGGTGTAGTTGGGGCCAAGTGCACCAACTTTATACCAGACGAAAGGCGAAAGACCAAAGCGGATATAGCTTCTGGAGTGTTGTTTCTCATTGCAGCTAGCTTGGTGGCCCTGCCTGTCCACTGGACCACACGCACCATTGTTAATGATATGTTCAACCCTGACCTGGCCAACGATCAAAGGAGGGATCTGGGAGCTTCACTCTTCATCGGCTTCGTGTCCGCAGGACTGCTATACCTGGGGGGAGCCCTTCTCTGCTGCTCCTTTTTCTGCAGGAATGAGACAGAATGTGATGTTAAATCTGCACATACTAACAATAAACAACAACGTTCATCTAGACAGCGTTCTACTAGAAACAAGAAAAAGGTTTCATGATGGTTTCACTCTCTGTTTGACTGAGTCCACTGTTAACATCAGGTAATAAAGTCTGAAATATGAGTAAAAATTTGTAGGAATCTTTGCATTTTGTCTGTATTCAAAACATAAGGTAGGAATATGTGCAGCATTCTGAATGCTTGTGAGCACACAGTCAAAAAAAGTTGTTTTTTTAGTTTCTCTTTTTTTTTTTTTTTTTTAATGTTTACAGGGTAAATAACAGAGCCAGTGTAAAATCATACCCTCTGATATGCATGGGTTTTTACAGGATATGGGAACTGAGCTGAGCAAGTTTACATTCTAATAGATTTTATTGAATTTCTTCTGTCTCATATGCTCTTACCTACACTGTGCTAACTGTACTGTTCTCAATGATTAGTAGACCAGCATATGTTGGCCAGCAAAAAGAACTACACATTTCACGGTAGGCTTTATTTTAAGTGTTTTCAGGGCGTAAGTTATAGTGGGACAGTGTTTTTTTCAGCATTACCAGTGTTAGCTGCTCCAGCTTGCCATGTTAGCGGCTAATGCTAACTGGAGCAGAAGGGCTAATGCTATGTTCTTTTTGCTTTTTACCCAAATTAGCAGATAATTCTACACATAACACTAACTATTACGCTTTGTGTCACGCTGGAATGTTTTGGGATACCGAGTCTACATTCAGAGCCAAATCCACAACAAATATATTTTGCAGCACAGATTCTTCTGTTCCTGTTGTCAAGCATACAATGCATGTTGAACTGCTGTTCATTGCCAGAGAGAAGCCACTCCTCTTCCTGGAATGAAGGGAAACCTGCTGCCTCCTCTCTAACACAGTGAATTATCTCTGTCCACATTTTCCCTCATTTTGTCAGAGCTGTCTGACAAAATGAGGGAAACAAGGAAAAAGTGATGAGTCCTATTTGCTGCAGATCTAAACACAGGAAACACAGGCTTAAGCTGATCAAAGCTCAGATTTGATCTACTGTAAGGAAATGAAAATGTCTGAATGAGGGCTTCAGTTGTGCTTTTTAATCTGTCTGGATTTACTCAAGTATCCAACAACTCTTATCTGTGGGCACAACTACTGAATAAGCTGTATCAAGAACTACTAGGAAGAGGAGGAGATTAAGACGAGTTTCCAGCTGTTATCAGTGCAGAAAGGGCTTCATATCAAAGCTAGTTCTGCAAACACGTGATTAGCTGAAGAAGACTAGCACTCTAAACTGCTCCTCATCCACAACACTATGTTGGACTTAAAGATATGGCCTGTGGTGTGTGCACTTGGAGGGCCCTGAAAGTCTCCAATTCCCATCTGCAGTGTGTGGCCTCTTACTGTGAGAGCCACCTCCAGGTTCAGTATGAAATTAGGACTTTTCAAAACCAGCGATCAGCAGTATATCAGTTATCCTCTGTGGTATGGAGGTACACAGCCATGATGTTCTTATTTTTATTTTTTTCGTCTGTTGTTAATGCTATGGAAGAATGGTTGTCCAAGGCCAATTTAAACTTAAGTGCCACAAAAACACAACCCTATATCAGTAGTCCTGTGTATACACAGTACAGTTACAAGTGACATTAGTACCATGAGGACCTAGTTTGAATTTGTATTTAAAGTAATATAACATCTTCAGAATGAATCAACTGTAGTTTTTTAAAGTCTACAAACAGAAACTGTTACATTTCCAAAACACCATGTGCCAAAAGATTCCTAGAATTACGATTAAATAAATAAAAATTCTGGAAATGATCTTGGCTCTTGGTGGTGGAACACGGCACCAGCACTTTATCCTATGAAGAACAGTGTCGACAAGTAAGCCCAACTGGTCAATATATGTCGGGTGTTTTGGACTTGGAGAGGGCATTTAACCGCATCTCTTGGGGTTGTTTTGTAGTATGAGGCATCGTGTCTGTTGTTACAAACTGGGCATTAGTACATTTGCAGTGATTCACATTACCAGCAAATTCAAATTCAAATGAAGTGGATATTGGATTCTGTTCATAGTTTTTGAACTAAACTTCCATGTACATACAGTGGTGTGAAAAAGTGTTTCAAATCATTAAACAAATTAAAATATTAGACAAAGAAAACACAAGTGAAAAAGCTTGGATCTTGGAAAGAAATTGTTTTTCTTTTTGGCACAACATAGAAGAGCCACCTACATCGGATGAGACTCAGAAGCTTAGCTTCCAGGTTGGGAAAAGTGAAAAGAAGACATTTAAATACAGCTGCTGATGAGTTCTACAAAAACAAGAAACAGATTTGTTAAAAACACTTGCACTGATTTATCAGTGACATCCATTTACTCAAGAATTGCTGATAAGTGGATGACTGGAATATATAGTTTATAATTTCAACTGTGTACTGTATAAAATAGAAGTATATATGCCAGATGTGGTGTGATGCTTGTGTGATTTTTAACAGGAAACTACTAAATTTTACAGTACTCATGCTGCTTTACCAAACATTTGATGACTAGGTGTGCGGTTCCTGCTGTAAATTGATTCACTCTTAAGATTCAGAAATCTAAGTGATAAAAGGACAGAAATGTGTGCACTCGCTTATTAACGTAAATCAATAGTTTCTAAATGCATGCTCGATCATCCAGGTAAGTTGGTTATGTACCTGAGGCCTTGGAAACTGCCAAGCAAAGACTCACAGCCTTGGCCAGCCACTCGAAGAGGTACACCAGAGAGATTGAAGGCAGGAGAATAAACTAGCTGTTCTCTACAGAACGAGCCAGGGAACAATATGAGAACAGCACCACCAAGGCTAGAAATAGAGCAATACTGGAAGAGCATATGGGAGAAGGATGCAACCCATAACGGCAATGCTGAATGGCTAGTGGATCTGAGGGCAGACCACAGCAACCTCCCTGAACAGGGACCAGTAACCATCACAGTGGCAGACATCCAAGACAGGGTCTCCAGCATGAAGAGTTGGACAGCACCAGGCCCTGTAATGTTCATGCCTACTGGCTGAAGAAGCTGACTGCACTCCATGAGCGCCTGGCAGTAAAAATGAACCATCTGACATCCAGAAATCCTACCAGTGGCTGGACAAAGCTGGACTGAAAAACAGCACAGAGGCATTAATCATGGCATCACAGGAACAAGCTCTGAGCACAAGATCCATAGAGGCTGCGGTCTATCACACCAGGTGAGACCCCAGGTCACAGAGATGTGCAATCTGGTTGACGACCTTGATGATGAAACTTTTAAGATCAAATTGCTCGACAAGTCTGATCCACCAGAAAGTCAGCCTGGCAGTCTTGATGACGCTTACGTGCTGCAAAGTGAATCTCAGGCAGGTGATTCTGGTGGGTATGAGGAGCTTTCACAGCAGACTAACACAGTCGAATCAGAGACCGACAATGTAGCAGAAAAGAAACCAAATCTGTGTGGAAATATTTATTTAAAACAGATGCAAAATTGTTTGTCTTCAGAATTTAAAGACTCAATCAAAAGCAGCAAAAAAACAAGCTCATGATCTTAATTTCGCCCAGAATCTTTTGCGTCTGGAGTTTGGGAGCAATGCTCAGTCGTGCCGAGAAGTAAAAACAATGAGGAAACTCATGGAACTCAGTCATTCTGTTTGTCAAGTAAGAATAAATGGAAAACCACAAGGAAGCGGTTTCCTCGTGTTCAGCAGATTTGTCCTCACAAATGCCCATGTTATTAAAGATTTCTGTAATGATAACGGCCGGCTTAATGAGCGGGTCACTGTCACTTTCTCTTATGAAAGTCTGGAGCAGAAAGATGGTCTGATAGATGTGGAAGAGGTTTCTGGTTATAATTACTTACCTGATGTGTCAGGGACTGACTGGGCTTTGTTAAAGCTCAGTGATATCCAGATATTGCCTGGTAGTCTCCTAACACACTGTGGATTCATTCGTCACAGTGGTGGAATTAGCATTGTTGGACATCCAGATGGTGGAAAAGATTGAATCTTGTTTGGTTGTTTCATCTGAGAACCGGAATCACGTTGTGGAAAGGCATTACAGTAAAAAAGAGCCTGTCCAGTTCGTTACTCGCAGGTTCTTTGAAAAAGTGGCAGTTGATCTTAAACAGCGCAAACACCTTCTGACTTACGAGTCTTGTTTGTATTTTGGGTCGTTTGGCTCTCCTGTCTTTAACGAGGACGGCGATGTTGTTGCAATGCATTCAGGAGGGTATGCCTACCCTGGTGTGATGGGTCAAAACCAGAGTGTCATAGAGTTTGGGTATCCCTTTTCTGACATCATTGAGCACATCATTATTCAAATGGTGGAGAGAGAAAAGTTTGATGTGTTGAAAGAATACCTCAGTTGCAAATGTGCTCGACAGCAAGACTTTTTGGTTGGTGTGAAGAAGCTCGTTGAGAGCAGAAATCTCATAAGGTTTAAAAATGTAGTGAACAGTTCAGTGGCTGTAGATGACGAGAGTTTGAAGGCTTTCTTTGAATTCTTCTCTCGGAGAGAGCAGCCAGAGCCCATGGATATTAACTGAGTGCACAGAAGGTTAACTGCAGACAGAAGATAAAGTGAGAACAGTTCGAGCAGTAAAAGCAGTCGTTATTTTTAATAAATCAGGACACTTGTTTAAAAAAACTAATACTTTTTTTTTCAATTGACTCTTTCACATAAGGTTTTGTTAAACAACTGATGCATCATGTACTATAAATAATATTAATAATAATAATGCATGTATGCTGGTTCTGTGCTTTTGAAATGCATGTAATAATGACTTTCCAATGTTGTGTTCGGTTAAATGTGAAGAAACTAAGAGAATCTGCTCCGATGTTAAAGAGCTCGAATAATATGGATGTGATAAATATTAGGGATGTACCGATACCGATACTGGTATCGAGTATCGGGACCGATACTGTAAAATGTGGTATCGGTTAACTCGTAAAAGTTAACCGATACCACGAACCGATACTAACTTATTTCATTAATCAGAGGGTGGATTGTCATTTTTGATGTAGTTTTTTAGATTGGCCACTAGGGGGACATCCCGCACTAAACAGGCACAGGGTTAGACGAGTGAGACTGGCGGCTCCAGATAAAAAAAGAGAAACTGGAGGCTGCTGTAGCTAGGCTAAACAAAATGTCAGCATTGTGGACCGGAACAGCCAACTTTAACTCGGGTTTTGGAAAAGCGATGAAAAATGTCAAGAGAAAATCCACGGGCAGTTAAAATAACAGAGGCTCTGACTCATTTTATTGCTCTGGATGACCAGCCAATGCCGGTCGTGGAAAACATAGGATTGCACCGTTTTCTCAGCATACTCGAGCTGCGATATGAAATTCCCAGCCGCCCACACATCAGGGAGATAATGGTGCCAAAACTTTCTAAAGAGGTAAAGACAAGCAGTGTGTGCGATGTCAGTCCTTGGTTTAACGGCACAGTGGACTGATGATCCACGGGCAGATGAGGAGTTCGTTGGTCAATGCCAAATACTTTCGTTATTTTGTTTGTTTGTTTATAATATGGACACTGCAATAATTTAAAAGTTTATTTTATTCTCAAACCTAATTTGTATTTATTTTATTCCAAACAGAAGTGTTTATTTATTATTCTGAAAGCTGGAGACAGTGCCAATAGTTCAGTGATATTTTGTTAAATTACAATGTGGAGACTGCAATAATTTGAGAGAAGTGTTTATTTTTCACTTGAAATTTTTTTGTGGTCATTTTTATTAAGATATTATTTATTATCGGCAGAGAATAAAATAAAACCTGTCTTCCAATTCATTGCATTTGTGTGTGTGTGTGTGTGGTAGAAGTATCGGTTTTTGTACTCGGTATCGGCAAGTACTCAGATCCAAGTATCTGTATCGTATCGGTTTGAAAAAATTGGTATCGTTGCATCCCTAATAAATATCATGTTGAGGTTTCTCATTTTGATGTGACATTTACACAGTACAGTCTCAAATAAGTCTGGTTTACATTTATACCCTTTGTACTGTTTTTTATCTGTATTTTTTCTCTTTTTTTGTGCATGCTTTATTTCAAATTTAAAAATTTAGAATCAACTGTGGCTGAATATATATGGAGTGTTGATCAAAGGCTTCAAAATATCATACCTTATAAATATTTTCAATATGACCAGTTTATATCAAATAAATACGGTTTGCTGTTTAATTGCTTTTTATGTTGTTTTTTAATCATATGAGAGCCTGAATCAGGGTCACTTTCAGATTTATTTTCAGTAAATATCTTCCCTACACACAATGAACAGAATACTGACCAGATCTAAAGATGCAGGTTTATTTTGCTGTGTAGGGTTTGATTATTATTATTTTTTGACTAATTGTAAGGTTTGCCTGCCAGACCCTACATGTGCCAAGAATTCTTGGTCATTCACTGATACTCAGGTTAAAAAAAGTGCAAGACAATTTATCACTCCTATATATTCAAACTTCTGCAAGTCATTAATCCAAGAGTATCGGGTCACTCTGAAAGTTATGTGTTCTGGCTGGGAACTATATGTTAGCAAGTGCTGCGAATAAATCTCACACATTGCAGCGATGCTGATAATTTACACTGAAACAACTTACTAAGGGACTCAATTTGTATTTAATCCCAAAATTCTGAATAAATAAAGAGTTGTTTCACAGTGACTGCTTTCACCGCTGGACTATTTCAGTAGTTATCACTCAGTCTCTGTTTTCACACTTAATTTTTACACCCTATAAAACAGTATGTCTTTATTTGAATTGTTTGTTCAAAACACATTCATTTTGTCAAGTCTTTGTTTCTGTACTCAGCTCTACATTTCATGGGTGGTTTAGTGATATTTCTTCACAAACCTGTTTCAGCTCATGCTAGAAAACTCCTCCTCTGTCATGGAGAGGAAGAGAATGTGCAACAAAAACAACTACCGGCTGAAATCGTCTCTCACAGACAAATTAATGCAACTCTCAGGAGCACCCTCCTTTCCTCCTTGAAGAGATCGACACAGCTTCATCATGTCGGCCTGTTGTAGACATGTTCTGGGTTTGCTCTTATCCATCATTGGCTTTTTAGGGACGATCTTCATCTGCGCACTGCCGTTGTGGAAAACCTCAGCCTTCATTGGTTCAAGCATCACCACTTCTCAGATCCACTTTGTGGGTCTGTGGGTGACGTGTGTGATAAGGAGTACAGGCAAGATGCAGTGCAAATCCTACAATTCTATACAGGACTTACCTAAAGACCTGCAGGATGCCAGAGTGCTCATCGTTTTTGCTATCATCATCCAGTTCTGTGGGATTCTGCTTGGTGTAGGTGGGAGCAAGTGCACCAACTTTATACCAGACGCAAGGCGAAAGACCAAAGCGGATATAGCTTCTGGAGTGTTGTTTCTCATTGCAGCTAGGTTGGTGGCCCTGCCTGTCCACTGGACCACACACGCCATCGTTAAGGATATGTTCAACCCTGACCTGGCCAACAATCAAATGACGGAACTGGGAGCTTCACTTTACATCGGCTTCGTGTCCGCAGGACTGCTATACCTGGGAGGAGCCCTTCTCTGCTGCTCCTTTTTCTGCAGGAACTAGACAGAATGTGACGTTAAATCTGCACATACTAACACTAAACAACAACGTTCATCTAGACAGCGTTCTCCTAGAAACAAGAAAAAGGTTTCATGATGGTTTCACTTTCTGTTTAACTGAATCCACTGTTAACATCAGGTAATAAAGTCTGAAATATGAGTAAAATTTGTAGGAATCTTTGCATTTTGTCTGTCTACAAAACATATGATAGGAGCATGTGTAATATTCTGAATGCTTGTGAGCACACAAAAGTTGTTTTTTTAGTTTCTTTTTTTAATGTTTACAGGGTAAATAACAGAGCCGGTGTAAAATCATACCCTCTGATATGCATGGGTTTTTACAGGATATGGGAACTGAGTTGAGCAAGTTTATGTTCTAATAGATTTTACTGAATTTCTTCTGTCTTATATCCCCTTACTTATTCCAAAGTGATAGATTTTCAGGCCGTAAGTTATAGTTGGACAGTGTTTTTCTCAGCATTAGCAGCATTAGCTGCTCCAGCTTGCCATGTCAGCAGCTAATGCTAACTGGAGCAGAAGGGCCAATGCAGATAATGCTAACCATACTACTAACTATTATGCTTTGTGTCACGCTGGAATTTTTGGGACACAGATTCTACATTCAGAGCCAAATCCACAACAAATATATTTAGCAGCACAGATTTTTTTGTTCCTGTTGTCAAGCATACAATGCATGTTGAACTGCTGTTCATTGCCAGACAGAAGCCACTCCTCTTCCTGGAATGAAGGGAAACTTGCTGCCTCCTCTCTAACACAGTGACTTATCTCTGTCCACATTTTCCCCCATTTTTTCAGACAGCTCTGAACGAGGTGTTAGGATGCCTGGGTCGTTGACCCAGAGTTTTGAGTTTATTATATTATTTATCATTTCTAGTCTTTGGTTTCTTTGTTAGAGTTCTATCTAATGGTTTACGTCTCTGTTCCCTCTGTTGCAGTGCCTGCCTGTGACTCTGTGTCTGTAAGTTCAGTCTGTGTTATGTTTCCTGTTTTACTTTGAAAGTCTGTGTCTCATGTTAATGTGTCTGGTTGTGCTTCCTTTGTCTCGTTGGCCTGAGTTGCCCCAGCTGTGTTTCCCTCCTGTTTCCCATTCCCTGATTGCTCCCTCTGTGTATTTAAGCCCTGTGTTTCAGTTTGTCCGTGTCGCGATCTCCCTTATCTATACCCTCACCTTGCTGTGTAAGGTTATTTTTAGTGATGGGCAGAAGAAGCTTCATGAAGCACTGAAGCTTTTCATCCAATTGGTTCACCCCAGCGCAAAGCATCTTGAAGCTTCATTTGCTCTAGTAGGACATCTACTGGACGTAAAAATATTAGTTGCCATGAATTTGAAGAGTTTGGCATTTTGCACACAGCCTGTAAATGTCAACAACAAAAGGAGTGTGTAAAACATGTATATTGTAGTGATGGCAGTATACTGTGTATATTTATACTGGCAGTATGGAAAATGATTATTTCAGAATGCTTAAAATGGAAATGATCATTTACTGTGAGGTGAGGTGTGGTTGGGGTGTGGACAGTGGTTGTGCTTTTGTAACGTTGAGGTATTGACAGCTACACACTGCCTGTTCACAATTTATTCTGTAAAAACTAAATTTTCACTGCTTTTATGACCTTTTTAGTGGGGAGAACATAGCTAGGATTTAATGATTTAACAAATCTTTTAAATCCTTTGTCCTCCACAATGCTAAATGGCTGGGAGTCCTCAATCACCATGCTAACCAGGTCTTCATCTATTTGAGATTGTTCTCCTGAGGAAAGACAACAAAAACAAAGCACAAATATAAATATCACATACGTAACTTATTACAGTTGTATAATATTGTTATATCATTTAGTAACATTACAGCATGCTATATTATCATGGCATTTGATGGCTCACCTGGTCTTGCTCCACAATCAGTGTTCCCCTTATTCTCATGCAAAGCTCTGTAGTGCCTAAGCATGGATGAGGTGTTGTTGTTATATCCCAGCTCCCTGGCACATAGCAAACACTTCACCTTGTACAAAAGTAAAGACAGCTTAACATAAATTGTATTGCACCATCAGTATTATGAAAATTAATCTTCTGTAGACATTTACATACCTTGTTGGGAGGAATAAAATCAAAATGTTCCCACACAGGGGAGGACATCCTCCTCTTCTTAGCTGGCTCCATTCTCTCCTGACTTTCTCTACTCACTCTCCTAAACCGGGCAGCGAGGCTTCGGACGTCATCATTTTCAGCTCCTCCTATAAATTAAGCAAGCCTCGTTACGCGCATCGCAGAAACGCCCCCTCCATTACTCGACACAAGCTTTGAAGCCTCGATACAGAATGTCACAATGTGACAAAATAACTAGTGATGTGACGGTCACATCACTAGTTATTTTGTATTCTGAGGTTTGTTACCCTTTTGAGTTCAGCATTAAAGCTATTTAAGTTTACATTTGTCTCCAGAGTCTGCACTTTGGGTCCTTTTCCTGCCTGCACACAGCCGTCACATAACACGAGATAGAACAAGGAAAAAGTGATGAGTCCTATTCGCTGCAGATCTAAACACAGGAAACACAGGCTTAAGCTGATCAAAGCTCAGATTTGATCTACTGTAAGGAAATGAAAATGTCTGAATGAGGGTTCAGCTGGACCAGAAGAAGTTGTGCTTTTTAATCTGTCTGGATTTACTCAAGTATCCAACAACTCTTATCTGTGGGCACAACTACTGAATAAGCTGTATCAAGAACTACTGGGAAGAGGAGGAGATTAAGAAGAGTTTCCAGCTGTTATCAGTGCAGAAAGGGCTTCATACCAAAGCTAGTTCTGCAAACACCTAATTAGCTGAAGAAGACTAGCACTCTAAACTGCTCCTCATCCACAACACTATGTTGGACTTTAAAGATGTGGCCTGTGGTGTGTGCACTGGGAGAGCCCTGAAAGTCTCCAACTCCTGTCTGCAGTGTGTGGCCTCTTACTGTGAGAGCCACCTCCAGGTTCGGTATAAAATTAGGACTTTTCAGAACCAGCGATCAGCAGTATATCAGTTAACGTCTGTGGTATAGAGGAACATAGAGGACACTACACAGTGTCAGCTGTAGCAGAAAGGACTGAGACGCAGAGAGAGCTCAGGCCAACATGACTCAACATCCAACAGTGAAACCAGGACACACAGCAAGATATAGAAATGCTTCAGCAGCATGTGAAGGCCATCAGTGTCTATATTGATAAAGCAGTGAGGGAAGCCTAGAGAATCTTCAGCCGGCTGGTCCAACTTGTGTAGAAGAAAAACTTCAGAAGAAGCCACAGCAGAATATTACTGAGTTTAACTTACAATTTTATCGTAAACATTTTTTAGTTGAATAAATAAAATACTCCAGGAATACACTTTGTTAGTCAAACCCAGAGTATAATTAACTTTGGTTATCCTTTTCCAAATATCACTGAAGGCAACATTATCCAGATAGTGAAGAGTTCAGAGTTTGTTGCTGAAGAAATACCTTGTTTGCAATTGCATTTGACAGCAAGACATTTTGGTCAGTGTGTGAAGAAACTTGTTGAGAGGAGAAATCTCAACATTTAATATTGCACTCAACAATTCAGTGGCCATAGGTGATCTTTGTTGACAGGGTTGCCTGATGGTATTTTTCACTAGAAAGTCCACAATAACTAAAATTTCTAGTTTCTGCAACTGAAAGTTGCAGTTTAAACAATTTAAATCTTAATTTAATTCAGTGTGTGAACGTGTGTGTGAATGGGTGGATGACTGAATGTAGTGTAAAGCGCTTTTGGGTCCATCGGCACTAAGTAAAAGCCCTATACAAATACAAGCCATTCATTTTTGTCTGTTGTTAATGCTATGGAAGAATGGTTGTCCAAGTAAGCCCAACTGGTCGATATATGTCGGGTGTTTTGGACTTGGAGAGGGCATTTAATCTCTTGGGGTTGTTTTGTAGTATCAGGCATCGTGTCTCTTGTTACAAACTGGGCATTAGTACATTTGCAGTGATTCACATTATTCAATTCAATTCTATTCAATTCAATTTTATTTATATAGCGCTAAATAACAACAAAAGTCGCATCACAACTATTGCAGCACAACTAAGGGACAATTCAGGGTCACCTGGTCCAGCCCTAACTATATGCTTTAGCAAAAAGGAACGTTTTAAGCCTAATCTTAAAAGTAGAGATAGTGTCTGTCTCCCGAATCCAAACTGGAAGCTGTTTCCAGAGAAGAGGGGCCTGAAAACTGAAGGCTCCCCCTCCCATTCTACTTTTAAATACTCTAGGAACAACAAGTAGGCCTGCAGTGCAAGAGCGAAGTGCTCTAATAGGGTGATATGGTACTACAAGGTCATTAAGATAAGATGGGGCCTGATTGTTTAAGACCTTGTATGTGAGGAGCAGGATTTTGAATTCAATTCTGGATTTAACAGGAAGCCAATGAAGGGAAGCCAAAACAGGAGAAATATGCTCTCTCTTTCTAGTCCCTGTTTTTCAGCCTCACTCTGAGACAGGATATTTCTAATTTTAGAGATGTTGCGCAAATGGAAGAAAGCAGTCTTACATATTTGTTTTGTGGATATTGGATTCTGTTCATAGTTTTTGAACTGAACTTCTACGTACTTACAGTGGTGTGAAAACGTGTTTCAAATCATTCAACAAATTAAATTATTAGATAAAGAAAACACAAGTGAAAAAGGTTGGATCTTGGAAAGAAGTGGCACAACATAGAAGAGCCACCTACATGGGATAAGACTCAGAAGCTTGGCTTCCAGGTTGGGAAAATTGAACAAGACATTTAAATACAGCTGCTGATGAGTTCTACAAAAACAAGAAACAGATTGTTAAAAACACTTGCACTGATTTATCAGTGACGTGCATTTACTCAAGAATTGCTGATAAGTGGATGACTGGAATATATAGTTTATAATTTCAACTGTGTACTGTATAAAATAGAAGTATATATGCCAGATGTGGTGTGATGCTTGTGTGATTTTTAACAGGAACCTACTAAATTTTACAGTACTCATGCTGCTTTACCAAACATTTGATGACTAGGTGTGCGGTTCCTGCTGTAAATTGATTCACTCTTAAGATTCAGAAATCTAAGAGGACAGAAATGTGTGCACTCGCTTATTAACGTTAATCAATAGTTTCTAAATGCATGCTCAATCATCCAGGTAAGTTGGTTATGTACCTGAGGCCTTGGAAACTGCCAAGCAAAGACTCACAGCCTTGGCCAGCCACTCGAAGAGGTACACCAGAGAGATTGAAGGCAGGAGAATAACTAGCTGTTCTCTACAGAACCAGCCAAGGTGTACTCTCAGTGGCCAGGGAACCCTGGCATGGTAATGGCTAACCAACTGAACATAGCGGTGGTATACAAACAGAAGAAAACAGTCGTAGTGATAGATGTAGCGGTTTCGATTGACAGCAACATCAATAAGAAGGAACACGAGAAGCTCGAGAAATACCAACGGCTCAGAGAAGAGCTCAAGAAAATGTGGAGGGTGAAGGTAACAATGGTCCCAGTGGCTTCAGCAGATCCCAGAAACAACATTGGAGATCTCTGTCCAGAACAGCGCAGTCTTAGGAACAGCTAAGATACTGCGCAGGACCCTCAAGCCCCCGGGCTTCTGGTAGAGGTTTTAAGATTATTTTATTAGATTATTTTAAATTAAAAGGGTCAAATGGAAGTCTTTCTAAAGTTATTTAACGATATTTATATTATGAAAAGCAGATTTTTGTTTTGTTAAGACATTTTAACCTTTTCACGTTTTCAGATCAAATAAAAACACAGAAAACATAAGCGAAAAACAAGAAGAGAAAGCTGACAAACCCACCCAATTGACCAAAATCAATTCAAAATAATCCCACACGACAGAACCTCCTCTCTTCCTCGCTGGCTCGATATCTCTTAATAAAATGATCAGTGGTTTGCTATCTCTCGCAACCAAAACACTCCACAAATCCCGCGAATCGTATCAGTTATGAAGCTTCGGACGTCACTGGTCACGTGACTCTGACCAAACGAATCAAGCCTCGAGAACCAGTGTGTTGTGGACGCACCGGAGCTTCAGCTTCAAGCGAGCCATCGCTAGTGAGCAGAAATGGACAAAAAAGGGCGTATTTTGAACGGCAAGTTCAATTTTAAAGCAATGCCAGATGGATCTCTTGACAAGACCAAAGTAATTTGTATTTACTGTCGATGTGAACTGCGTTATCACCGTAGCACGTCCAGTCTCAAATACCATTTGCTAGCCAAGCACACAGCTGAAGCAGAGAATCTCCCTCGCCAAATGCAGACCATGCTGGATAGCTTTCAAAGGAGACGTATGGACAATTCTACAACCAACAAACTTTCAACAGCCATAGCAAAATGGGTGGCTACAGCTTGGAGGCCGATTGACATTGTGGAGGATGAGGGGCTACTTGAAATAATTCGCATAGCGTCCAACGACTGCACGTATGAATTGCCTTCGAGAGCCACCACTGTAGCCAAGATCCACAACTTATATGAAGATGAGAAAGCCAAAGTCGAGGAGGCTTTGGGGCAGACCAATACGGTTGCACTCACCGAAGACTATTGGACTTTTCGAAGTAATCACAGTTGCCTTGGAATAACAGCACATTATCTTTCACCACAGTGGGAACTAAAGTCGCATGTTCTGACTGTTATGGAGACTGAGGAGCAGCACTTCGCCGACACGTGCGCCGAGCAATTTCTGCAGGTAGCTAGACAGTGGGGGATTGAACATAAAGTCAGCACGCTGACCACTGACGGTGCATGCAACATGGTTGCAGCGGCCAGTCAGCTACCTGTAGAGCATATGCCTTGCATCGCACACAGCCTCCATCGAGCCATCACAGTTTCTCTACAGAACAGTCCATTTAACAGCGCATTGGCAAAATGCAGAAAGGTCATAGGCCATTTCAACCATAGCCCACCGAACGCACTGGAGCTCGAACAACAGCAAATTGCACATTTTCATAAAAAAGAGTCACTTACACAGGACGTATCAACAAAATGGAACAGTACCCTGGAGATGATCAAGCATGTTCTGAGAAATCAAGAACCACTGAGAGATGCACTGGCACTACATCCAACCAATGTCATAATGCCAACAACAGCTGAAGTGGAGAAACTGAAGAAGCTGGAGACGGTTCTTGAACACTGCAGGTAATTTATTAATACTTACTCTTACCACTTCTGACATAGAGAGTGTGTGTATAAAGTATTTTGACCTTTTGTGATTGAATGTAACAAATTCTTAATGACGTATGTTTCTCTATTATGTTTCTCTATTACTGCAGGTATATAACTGAACTTTTGGGAGGGGAGAAGTTTGTTTCCTGCTCAGTGGTGTTGCCAGCTTTGTGTCACCTGTCGCGAGTGATGGAGGTCTCTGAGTATGACCCAGCTTACATGGTTAAATTCAAGGAGACCTTTAAAGCAGAAATGGAGAAGCACAAGGAAAAAACTAACATCATGTGGCTCAGGGTTGCAACAGCACTGGATCCTAGGTTTAAGGGTCTTAAGTGTCTAAGCAGAGCTGACAGGGCTGAGGTGTGGCGCTTGATCAGTGCGTTGCTCAGGGAGAGGCAGAGGCCTGCACAGCCTGAACAACCAGCAACATATGAGCCATCTAAGAAAAGATCAGCTCTCATGTTTGCCTCAGAGTCTTCATCTGATGAAGAGGAGGACTATATTGAGAAATGTGTGGAGCGATACAGGGCAGAGCCAACTATTGACATAGAGGACTGTCCCCAGAAATGGTGGTCCAAGCATGAAGGGGCACACAGTGAGATGGCCTACCTTGCACGCATGTACTTGGCAACACCTGCCACATCCATACCATGTGAGAGGTTATTTTCACTTTCTGGGCATGTTTTTCAGAACAAGCGAGCTGCCCTGTCATCTCAAAATGTTAAGATGCATGTCTGTTTGAGCAATTGGGTTAGTGCAAAGTAATACAACCCATGTACTGTATGTTCTAGGGTTTTTTTTTTCTTTGTTTCTCTTATGTGCTGTTTCCATGTTCATGTTTTATTAGGAAAAAAAGAGGAAGAAGCTTGGGTTGCTCAGCCTCTGCTTAAAAACAAACAAACTGGAGAGCAAAAAGAAGTATAGCCAAATTGTTTTATTCATACCCTAACTGCACTCCTTGTTTTGATCCCACTCTAATGGTAAATTAAACAGTTACATTGTGTGGGAGTATATGATTCCTTTTGGCATAATTTTGAGTATTCAGTACCTTTGAGGCTTTGCTGAACAGTATTCTGGATTTCTCATTGTATTTTTCATTGTTTTGAATTGTTGCGATTAAAAATAAACACATATTTGCATAAAGCAAGTATAGTAGTTTGTCCACTCCCATACTGTTGAAGGTATTAGAAACATGAAGAGTATCCTAAAGTTCCTTTAGAACAGATTTTTAAAAAAAAAAGATTAATTTGTGATTTATCATGAGTATTTAGTCACGATAATTTAATCAACTGACACTATAGATAGATAGATAGATAGATATAAATATATGAGAGAGAAAGATCTGTACATTTGCCACCACACAGGTGTAGATATTGTAGGTGCTGTGAATGCTTAAATTGTACTGATTAGAATATACTGGGTATTTAATGCTAAGATTCAGCATACTGTGTTTAGAAGCTGGGATTTGATGAGTCCATCATACATCCAACTTTTGAGTATTTACTTTCAAATTGCATTAATAAACACAGACATCATGTTAATAATAAAACTAAACATTGTTCTTGATCATCATTTATGTCCAGTTGAGAATGAATGTGTGCACCCGCATATTAAATTAAATGAGCTCAAATCAGTATAATTACAATGTAATAATTTACTGATGTTTGGATAAATACAATGATTTTACAAACGCATCATTTTTTGTACAATTCATTATTTAAGCACAGAATTCTTTATTTCGACGCATGTGGCTCTTGTGGTCCCCCATAGAGTAGGAGTGATGCCCTGCAGAATAATCTGTCTGTCCAGAAAGGTGTCTGGAGTTACATTGTCATATGCATTAGCCCCTCCTCCCAGACTTTCAGCAAGATCATGCTGAGACAGATGACCATATCTCTACAGTCTTTAATCTGGATGTTAATAAGTTTTTGTAAGACAGCTGCTTCACATGTTCACATTAGGAATAAACAGCATTTATAAAATCATAAATAGTCTGAACAGCAGAGGGCAGCATAAAGCAAAACAATGAAGGAATGGGAGATTTCAACAATTAAAGAAAAAAAAGATACAGATGAAAGTTTTTTTATTTTTCATACAGTAACCTGATACCCCAGGTACTAATTTCCTTTACCAGGTTGGCCTCTGCCCTCCAACTTCCATCGAGGTTACCTAGCGGCGGAACGTTTAACGCGGACTAGCATTCCCACACGGACACATTTGTAACGGAGCGACGTGCCAGGCGAAATGGAAGTGTAAGACCGTTTTTAAGTTAAAATGGATTTCATTTTTATATCTGCATAATTTTAACTGATATTCTTATAACCTTTTTTTTTCACCTGAGGCTAAACACTGTGGTTAAAAGTGCAGAATCTGCCTCGCTGTCTTTTAGTTTCCGGTTCAGTTATTGGGACCCGTGTGAGGGCTGTAGTCACATTTTCCAGTTAATCTGAAATAAACAATCAACAAATAAATTAAGTTAACGCAGCAGAACGTTAATGACAACATAATAACAAGTGCATTTGTCAGCACTTTACTGATCCGGATTTTTGTGCTTGGATCGAAATTGTTTTTTATTTTTATTTATTTATAAATTACACGTGAAAACAGATGCCAGGTTCTTTCACGCGAGGAGATGTTTTCTTTTTGTGTGATGCATTATTTACTACTACTGCTACTACTACTAGGTAATAATAATAATGATAATAATGCTGAGATTTTGACACTTAGCACTAAACTGACTCGTTTGAACAAATAATCTTAGTATATTAATAGTTGCAATCCCATTGCTATGGTAGCAAATTGCCCATATTTTATATTGTTTATAAATGTGCTACACAAATACTCTGTAGCCACAGCAGCAGCAGAAGACCACACTGGGCGCCACTCCTGTCAACTAAGAACAGAAAACTAATGCTACTGTACATATAGGATAACCAAAATTAGACACCTGAAGACTGGAGTAATGTTGCTTGGCCTGATGAGTCTCAATTTCTGCTGTAATGTTTAGATGGTAGGGCCAGAATTTGGCATAAAAAACACGAAAGCCTGGATCTGTTCTACCTTGTATAAACATCTTTTAAACACCACAGCCTCCACTGAGATAACTCTCAAAAACAAATGCTTACATGTGCTTTTTTTTTTATTCTCAGGAAAAATGCTAACGCTGCAATGCTCAGCAACTATGAGGTATATTTTCTCACTTTCTTCTTTATTTTCTGTGGTCAGTTCAAAGAATAACTCATCAGGCCGATGACACTTTTGTTTACCTGTGTGTTCCTCAGGTGTTCAAACTCCTCACAGACCTGAAGGAGCAGAGAAAGGACAGTGGGAAGCACAAACACAGCGCCGGGCAGCAGAACCTCAACACCATCATGTATGAGGTCAGAAAACGTCGTCTGCGTTCCTCGTGCCTTTCATGTTTACCTGTTTTCAAAAGCACAGCCACAGTTTGGTTTGTACTTCCACCAGACGCTGAAGTACCTGTCGAAGACACCCTGCAGCAGACAGAGCCCTGAGATTGTCAAGGAGTTTCTCACCACCATGGTGCCGCACAAACTCACAAAGTCAGTAAGATCAGGCCATCACAGTAACTTCCAGCCTTGATGCTTTCAATAGAACTTTACAGACAGCATAAGATGCACAGCTCTTTTTAGATGAGAACTGTTTTCCCCCCCAAACAGGGCAGAAAAACTACAGCTACTGAACCACCGGCCTCTGACTGCAGTGGAAATCCAGCTTGTAAGTGTTTTTAAATTAAATTGCATCTTCATATCTACAGTGTTTTTATTTCTTATTTATTACATTGTTCTCATTTAATTAGAAATGACTCTGTACTCTCAGAGTGACCTAAAGAATAGGTGTGCTGGTATTCTGCTTTATACGCCCGAGCTGTAAAAGGCTGATGGAATATTGTCTTAATCTTGCCAGGCAGGCAGGCGGCATGGACACCTACATTTGTGAAGGCAACAACAAGCAAAGCAAATGCACCTTCAAATTGTTTGAATAATACAAATGAACTGTGTGATGGCTCACTTAAGTAGGAACAGATGAGCCTGGCTTCCACAGACGGGACAGAAACACTGTTTTTGTTTTGTTTTGTGTTGTTTTTACATAGGACTAATAACCTAACCTCTGCTAATGGCCACTTTTAAGGCTCCATTATTGAAGAAAAAACAAAAATGATGTCAAACATGCAGATTTGTGGGTCATTTCAACTCAAAATCTGTCAGTGGAGCTGTAAATCACAGATGAAAATAACACCACCAAAAAATATCCACTTTGCACCTTAAAGTTAGTAGATTGGAGTGTCCCTGCAGCAGTCTGGGCTCATTCAGACTGTGTAAAAATGTAGTTTGAGTTGTTCTTTGCCGACGCTAAATGTGCTGAAGAATGCACTGATAAAGTGACGCTGTTGAGTCTGGTGCTTTTCATCTCATATCACATGGTTTTCATCAGCTTGTAGAGTTCAACAGTTTTCAGTAATATGTAGATCTTTTACAGATCTCTTCCCAGTTTTATCTGAGCACTTCAGGGACTAGTTGCCCCTGTTGGACATTCAAGCATCGACACTTCCATGAAAGCTGGCAAACTGTATCTACTGATGGAAATCATGTGATATGATCAAAAGCTTGAGAACAAAGACATAAAGCAAAAACTAACTGAAAACAGAAGATGAAATCACATCAGGAGGCTTTAGTGTTGCACTGTCTGAAGTTTCTTTCTGTGTTCAGCTGGTAGAAGAGAGTGAAGAGCGACTATCAGAGGAGCAGATTGAGGAGCTTATCCAGACAGTCACAGATGTCCTACCGGGAGACCCAGAGCAAGAAAACGCAGCTCCAGCAGACACAGAGATGGATGACGGCGGCGAACAGTCATGACACGATGACGGGCCAGAACTGGAGATAACTGCAGAACTGGATGGACTGTGATTATTTGCACAACTAATTGAACTGTGCATGATGGGACACATGCTGCCCGACATCTTGATAATTCACATCAAGTTGACCTGTTACATAAGCAGAAGAAGATATACTGATTGTTTCTCTATGTGGATTCATACTACATAGCTGCATTAAATCAAACAGGGTAGTGTGTCACAATTGGAATTATTGGACTCTGATTTCCAAAGATGCAATGTTAGACAGTTGTGCCATTAAACTTAAGCTGGTGCAGCATAAATGTAAGCTCAAACAGTATGATTAGATTGGCTGTGTAATAACGAAGAACAATATAAGCCAGGAGGTTGTCACTCAACTCTTATTCAGTATGCGAAGCAATGATTTTTAAAACATGCTGACACTTTAATTTGGCCTTTGCATTACAAAGAGATGTAACAGCTGAAATAAGCAGTGGTTGTTTGTAAATTTTGGATCACACAGAAAAGTTGCAGCCAGTATGGCTGCTTTCAGGTATGGCTGCAGGGCCGTAGTTGTCAGTACTGCAGGACATGTTTCACAGAGATGTGTTTCTGTAACTGTGCAGAGGTCACACGGGATATAAACTACAGGTTTGCAGCACAAACTCTTTAACCACAGGCCCTGGATCAACTCCAGTTTTTTTTTTTTTTTACTTTCTGTTATAGTAGAGGAAGGATGTGCTAGTTAGACTCATGTATATTTCTGCTTTCGGGCTTCCTGTTGAGATATCACATCAGTTTCCTGTGCTTGCCAAGTACCTTGCCGAGGCGGGATGCCTAAGTGAAGTGAACACAGATTTTTTGGACAGCACATCTGAGCGCGCCAAGCCCCCCAACCCAGCCAAATCGGTCATGCTTGTAAATGTAAACAGGAGGAACACTTTATTAATTTCTATATGACAATCACAGTTATCGCTGTTACTTTCATTATTACGATAACGAACTACCAAATCTGATAGTTTTACTGTACTATATTAATTTTGTTCTGC
The DNA here is from genome assembly GCF_963576455.1 of Neolamprologus multifasciatus. NCBI lineage: Eukaryota > Metazoa > Chordata > Actinopteri > Cichliformes > Cichlidae > Neolamprologus > Neolamprologus multifasciatus. The sequence goes on from NC_140448.1 coordinate 19,139,530, forward strand.
AGTCAAGACTGGTAAGAACACAGTAAAAGTGGAAGTAGGCAACATATCTTTGGCATCATTGGGGGAAAAGATTGACATATTATCGTAATTAAAGTTTTCCATCAGAGGACTACGCTTGTGTGAGGGAATTTTTTTTTTCCAGATTTAAATAGGGGAGAAGTAAAAAGGGGAAAAAGTCTACATATGAAATAGGATGTGGTGTTAAAATGAGTCACAATGCATTTACAAAAACAGGGATGTGCTTTAGACTCAGTATTTACTTGGCAATGTGATTTTAATTCTTCACAGCATCCCTCTGAGATGCCATGTCCACATTGACATGACAGCATCACACAGTTGCTGCAGATTTTTCAGATGCACATCCATGATGAGATTCTGCTCCACCAGACCCCAAAGGTGCTCTACTGGATTGAGATCTGGTGAGTCTGGAGGCCAATTGAGTGCAATGATCTCAGTGTTGTGTTCATGAAACCAAGTGTAGTTCCAATTTCCTGCTGCTTAGTTTTGGTGAGCCTCAGTTTCCTGTTCTAAGATGACAGTGAGTGGCACCTAGTGTGGTCTTCTGCTACTGTAGGCCACCTGCTTCAAGATTTGGTTGCGCTTTCAGAGATGCTCTTCTGCATACCTTTGTTCTTATGTGTCCTCAAAGCAGTCAGGCCATTCTCCTCAGACATTAACAGGGCATTTTTGCACAGAGAACTGCTGCTCGCTGGATATTTCCTCTTTTTCGGACCATTCTCTGTAAACCCTAAAGATGCTTGTGTGGGAAAATCCCAGCAGGTCATTAGACCAGCACCAACAATAATCACCATAATTACTGTAGTGAAATGGTTCTTTCCTTTTGAGGCTCCCTTTGAATTCTAGCAGGTTATCTTGACTATATCTACATGCCTAACTTGTTTGACTTGATGCCCACTTACTGGCTTTCTAATGAAGTGTCCAGAGAGTGTCAGCCTATAAAGCACAAGCATATAATTCTTTTCCTTTATTTTTTTCATCACCTCACTAGTTATTTCATTTATTATTCATGTCTCTCATGACTTATCCATGGACTGAGTCGATATTGAATATTTTATTTATTGCATGTTGGCAGCTTTACTTGTAATTTGGTCACACATGGTCGTCCACAGAGGCCGCAATCTATCATAAAGGCGATGTTAAGGGTAGCCAAAAACCTGCTCCTAATGAAACGATGGGTAAATTAAATGAGGCGGCTTTAACCTCCTCTAAATCGCGCGCTGTGATTAAATTTCCCCGGTGGGCTTTTACTGAGAGCATACAAATCGATAAGGTAAAGTAATTCTTGCCTCCGGTGCAACTGCTTTGCTTCGCTCGGCTTCTCTTATGTCGACGAAATTGCCCTTTAACGCGTCCGCCAATCAGAATCGTCCAAGCAGATGCGTTTTAGAATTGAGAGCTGTGCTCGTCCAATCAGCGCCCAGCTTTCTCTGCCAGCCTGCGCTCGTATCCTCTGTTCCCCTATCTATCTCTCTCTCTCTCTCGCTCTCTGTGTGAATGTTAGATACAGCTCGACTTCTCACGAAGTTAGGAAATGGTGTAGACACCACGGCGGTGACCTTCGCCCATAGATGAGAGTAAACACCGATGTGTGTGTGTTGAGAAGGTGGGGGGGAGACAGAGCAGTTGTCTGCCTCTGGCTTAAGGTCCATGTGTGTGTTTCTTCTTCGTATTTCGGCTGGTGAGTGAACACCATTTTTTTCTTTTTCACGGTTAAGACATTTCCAGCTAGGATAGCTATCTAAATGGAACCGAATTAGCCCATCCATACCAGGTGCAGGCGGTGAAAACGCGCCGTGACAGTCTGGCTGTCGTTTATGGAGAGCCGTAGGTGTCCCCGGTGTGTGTGTGTGTGAACGCCAACGGGGCACTGACTCACTCACCTGGCGGCTTTTTTGCCTTCCTGCTTCGGGGTGCAGGGAGACCAGATGTTTGTGGCTGCTGGGCCTGCGCTCTGCTGCCTTGCAGTAATCCTATTTATACAAGCACGCGCACTGCAGTGACAGCGGTGACCTGTTTCAAATACACCCACCAGCAGCCAGCTGGGCCAACATATTTTTGTGCAACTCGGCAAAAATAAATAAATAACGAGAGAGAGCCTCAATTCAGGATGAAGCAGCTGCAACTCAGCATAAGCCTTTGAGACCGTCATTTCACATTTGTTGACACCGAGAGGAAACAATGCAGCACAGAGTAGGAGGGCACATCCTTACAAACTAAATGTGAAGCAAAGGATATGTTTTTGTGTGACAGTAAGGACTATTTCCTTACTAAAGCTGGGGTTAACGTGGCATTTTATATGGCAGGATAAATGTCTCCCAGATATAGGACGGATATACAGTGATTTAGTAGACTTTGTACACTTCTTCCTTGTTTAATGACAGTAAAACTGTTGTTTCAGCTGCTTTTCTGTCAGCTAATCGTTTTGGGTTTCAGAAGGGATGTACCCATAGATCCGCTCATTAGTTTTAGAGCCACGTGTTTCCTGTGAGAGACACTCATTGGACACTTTATTGGGTACATCTAGTATTGGGTTGGATCCCTGTTTGGTTTAAACCTGTCTTGATTTTTCATAGCACAGATTCAATGAAACATTCCTCAGAGATTTTGGTCATTATTGACATGATTTTTGGCTGCACGTCCATAATGCAGATCTCCTGTTCCCTTACAAAGGTGCTCTACTGCACTGAGATCTGGTGACTGTGGAGCACATACGAGTACAGTGAAATTATTATCATGTCAGGAAACCAGAAAGTGTTGCTTTCTGTTGGAAATAGCCATCAAAAGCAAAGAGCGCAGTGCAGTCATAAAGAGATGGGCATGGTCAGCAGTAATACTCAAGGTAGGCTGTGGTGTTTAAATGATGGATAGTTGGTAACAAAATATCCCCGACATTATTACACCAGCATCAGCCTGAACTGTCAATACAAGACACGATGGATGCTTTCATGAACATGCTTTTATATTGTTTACAACAGATTCTGACCCTACCGTCACAGCAAGCAACATTTTTCTAGTGTTCTGTTGTCCAGTTTTGGTGAGCCTGTGTGCACTTTAGCCTCAGTTTCCTGTTCTTAGTCTACAGGAGTGGCACCCAGTACGGTCTTCTGCTGCTGTAACCCATCTGCTTCCCAGTTCACGTGTTTTGCTTTCAGAGATGCTCTATTGCATACTGGTTATTCTCTCTCATCTGACCTCTGGCATCCACAAGGCGTTTTCTCACAGAGAACTGCCCCTCACTGGGTATTTGCTCTTTTATTTTTTATTTTTGGACCCTTCACTGTAAACACTAGAGATGATTGTGTGCAAAAACAGCCCAGTAGATCAGCAGTTTCTGAAATACTCAGATCAGCCTGTCTGGGAACAACATCCAACTGAGTCACTGCCGTGTGTTTGGATGATTAGATATTCGTGTTAACAAGCAGTTGAACAGGTGTGCCTAACAAAGTGTGTGGTGAGAGTGTGTTCACTGTTGTAAACCAGAAGCATGGTGTGTGTAAGAACAGGTGAGCAGGGCTAAAAATTCAAACACCGTTAATAAATGAGGAATAAAACAAATATAGAGACCTGAGGTGAGCATTCACTTCACTGAGGAAAGCCTGTCATTACGGTATAGAGTATAAATAAAGTAAACATAAAAACGAATGAACACGGACATTCAGTGGTGAGAACTGCAAACTGAGAGTCTCTTCACTGAAACTTTAAAACATAACTGTCAAGATTTTTATCTTTGGCAGGAAGTCAGTTTATATATTTGTTTGGAGGTTTCGTGACTGTCTTCTGCTCAAAGGTTTCAAAGGTGTTGCTTTCTTGCAACCCACCTGAACTGCAGATTCTGCAGATGGACTGTGATCACGGTTCATTCCTCTTATTATTTTAGGTTTGTTTGTGAAAGGACAGTTTTCAGATATGTTGTTTGCAGAAACCAATTTAACCATTCTTTCTAAACCCGTGCTTACCCATGCAGAAAGGTTTGCCTGAGTTTTCAGATATTTGTTATTACTTCCACTGAAGTGCAGTAAAGGAGAACTGACTTTTGTTTGTGGTTTACTAAGCATTAAAAAATATACAAATTAAATGTTCCTAGTGTTTTGCTCCCTCTAAAAATAAAATATCCAGTAGATTTTCTGCACTTCAGGTGCCATCAAATAATCAGAAACTAATGTTTCTCATTCGAGAGGATTTCCTTCCCTTCTCTGTTTCTACTGAATCTGTATGTAAGACAAAAACTATCCATACATGTCTGTTTAACTGGCAATGGGAGGACTAAAACACTGGAGTGTTTAAATTGGAAAATATGCTTCTTTTTCTGTAACATGTCTGATCCAGGCTTTTAAATCTGTTGAGGAAAAAGGGGCGAAAAAAAGCATCAAGGCTCAGTACTTTGCCCTAATTCTCTGCAGGCTCCAAGTGGCTTAATCTCTGCATCAAATTAAATTAGAATTACATGTAAAAATCGTTCGGGTGCTACTAGACTTAGGATAGTTTAAGACAGCACCAAACCATCATAGCCCAACCCAATGTCCTCATTTACAGCTGTTTTTACTTTTAGTTTTGCCAGAGAGAACATTTTTTCAGGCAGTTTCATCCAACCCACAGAGGGTACTGCTCCCCCACATGCCATCCAGATGTTCGGGATCCCTCCACACCCAGACAGAACAAGCAAGATGCCAAAATGCCCCTGAGAAATGGAGGAATATTTCAGATACACTTTAGCAAGACGCTGCAGTTTCAGTTGCATTAATTCAAGCATTTACTTAAGTCAGTAGTGGCTCGGTGCTTTATACATGCTTTGCTGTTTTAGAGTGCCAGTAAGAGGAATTAAACACCGACTTGTGAAACTCCTCGTATGCACATTGCAGAAGATAAATGGGGAAGTTGCAGGATGTCTGAATTGGTCAATAGTAATGTGAGCTTTAACAAATTGATTTGCATTTCAGCGTGGCAGAAACTGTCAGTGAGAATAAAAGCATGAGGGAGCTGTAATTAGTGGCTTCAGAAACATTGCCTGAGAGTGTGTCTGCGTTGCGTGCCGCAGTGAACTTTGATATGGCTTTAGCAGTCGGTGGCTCCCCGGAGGAGTGATGCAAAATAGATGCTTTGAGGAGAAAAACTGGATGCATTTCAGCTCCTCTGAAAGCCTGTGTGTGTGTTTGTGTGTTTGTGTGTGTGTGTGTGTGTGTGTGTGTGTGTGTGTTTGTGTGTGCGCGCAAGTGTGCGCAAGTGTTCTTGGCAAAAACGACGGCCACCATTCGCACACTGCCAGCAGATGATAACTCACTCTGGGCTAATGTTGAGAGTTATTTATTGGAAATTTGTAACATGATAATCATGCTTTTTAATACTCAGAAGCTGGAAAATGAGGCTGGGAAAGTACTCTAATAGTGAAGTGCTTTACCGTCATTGAGAAACACAGTGTCTTTGGTTATAAGCTGATTCTTGTGCAGCTTTTTCTGAGTTTTATGACATGTTCCTCTCTTGTCTTAGGTAAGAAGCATGGATAAAACGCACAGCTGGTTGTGGAGTGCGACACACCTGGATCCTGCTCACCGATAACGGGTGCAAAGAACTGCAAAAAAGTGAGGAACCTTCCTAGACACCATCCTCCAGGATTTCTTCAGGATCACTTCCAGCACTCATCCTAAAAGCTGACTGTCAAACTGGCTAAGTTAAACTGAAGTGAGTCCCTCCACCAGTCTCCTCAGCTGCCCCTGAATTAATTTTATGTCCTCCTAACTCCCAAACACACACCTCCCCAACAATGAGGAGCACCAGATCGAACCTGCTGCTGGGCTGCGTGCTGGTCTGCTCCGTCTCCCTTCTCTACCTGGGGATGAGCGGGGTAGACTGCCCTCCGAAAAGCCATCGGCGCCGATGGATGGAGCTCACTCTGGGCTCAGGCAATCAGAGCTTATCCCTGACTGATCACTTCCCAGAAGACACACCCATTATCTTCATTGGGGGCTTCCCCAGGAGCGGCACGACACTGATGCGCGTCATGCTGGACGCCCACAATGCCGTGCGGTGTGGAGAAGAGACCCGAGTGATTCCCCGCCTCTTGACCATGAGGGCCACTTGGAGCCGCTCAGTGAAGGAGAGAATACGACTGGATGAGGCCGGCGTCACTGACCACGTGTTGGACTCAGCTGTGCGAGCGTTCCTGTTGGAGGTGGGTTTCTCAGGCTGCTTTTGCGATAATGAAACACATCTTCATGTTTTTTAATGGTGAAGAGTGTGTGAGAGAGACAGGGTCACATGTTTGTATTCACATGTATAGCCCAATAAATCCCCAGAGAAATGCCAATATTGAAGGACAAATTTCCATATTTTTTAAGCTGTAGTTCATCTTTTAGTTCTTCAGCATTGAAAATCTTTAGCTTGCCCAGATTAACCTGCAGGATATTGTAAAAAGTTCCTTTTTTTGCTTTAATTCAGCTCGGTCTTAGCTGTATAGGACCACTTTACAGCAACAGCAGTCTGAACCTGCTTTATGTTGTGAGTTAGGTTTTCTCTCTCTTTCTCTCTCTAACAGTCAGATATAAGTTCTGAGCAGAATCAGGCTCAGGGAGGAGCACACATCTGTCACAGCTGGTATAGGGTTAGATGAAATAGAAAAGAGGAGCTTAGAGACCCCATGAACAATAAACAATACAAACTCCAGGAAGGAGACAGGAAGAAGTTCCCAATGAGCAGAAATGGTGTATCAAAAAAAAAAGTGGGAAGTTAATTCAGTTGTGTTGGTTTTTACCTTCATTTTAACGATACACCAGTAAAAAAGCTCAGACCTTTGTTGCAGCAGTTTAATAAGATGAAACTTCCTGGAATAAATGTTTACAGTTTTAACTTCTTCCCCTATAAAAGCGCTGATGTGGAAAAAGTGGCAGCACCTTATTGTTTAGTACAATAATACAGTGGTGAGTTGCCATTAAGCGCGATTTACACTTCTGCTGGGAATCTTTGTAGAGCTGCGACGCAATCTAAAGAAGTGGTTGACGTTGTTGCCAGCATTTATGTGAGAGTTAGTGCATTACGTATTAATTACCTCGTGGCTGAGTTTCATATGTGGTGCCAGGTGATAGAAACAAATAAAATGTCCTGGGTCCGCACTCTTTGTTGTGGTCAATTTCAAACATGTTTGTTGTTCAAATTTTTCCAACTTCAAGTTTTTTGATTGATGACATTCATTCCAATAGTTTCAGCGATCTGCCTCCAGGGGTTTGCTGACATTTGTGAGTCCTTATATTGATGCAGTTATTATTTCTGTATATTGAGATGATGATAACTGACTTTATTCGGGGTGTGTGTGTGTTCCAGGTGATAGTTGGTCACGGGGAGCCTGCGCCTCGCCTTTGCAACAAGGACCCGTTTGCACTGAAGTCTCTGTCTTATTTGGCTCACATCTTCCCGAAAGCAAAGTTTGTGCTCATGCTACGAGATGGACGGGCAACTGTGCACTCAATGATATCACGCAAGGTGCGTTTGTCTGTTTTCTCCTTCATGCTACAGCGTCCTCTCAGGCTGGCTGTTCGAGCAGCCACAAGAGATGCAAAAAAAAACATGCCATCTCGCTGGGTTTTCCCTGCCGGGATTCCCGTGGTGACCTTCACACTCTGCCTCATTTCATAGGTGACCATCTCCGGTTTTGACCTGACCAGCTACAGGGACTGCCTAACAAAGTGGAGCAGTGCGGTGGAGACCATGTTCAGCCAGTGCCAGGCGGTCGGATACGCTAGGTGTCAGCCCATCCGGTATGAGCAGCTTGTCCTCCACCCAGAGGAGGAAATGAGAAAGTTGCTGCACTTTCTGGATTTGCAGTGGGACCCATCGGTGCTGCACCACGAAGAGCTGATTGGAAAGGCTGGTGGCGTGTCTCTATCAAAGTGAGTATATGAAATATGTGCTAGCTCTAGTGATACTTATCTGTTTAGATAGTTTGTTTAATGTTATAAAGTTTTCAGATGGGCCGTCCTTTATATATCTGCCTTTGATTCAAGTGTCTTTTCAAACGAAAGCTTCTGTTGTGGCAAACGTTTTAGAAGCGGGTATCTCAAAACCTCAGCATAATAAACAGCACACTACACTGAAACTCTCCACATGATAAGATACACACAGTGGTTTATTTTTAACCTTTAAAAGTAGCAGCAGTCCTAATGTATTTGCATGCAATGTGTGCATGCACTGAAGAAGTTTAGCAAATTGTGCTAGCCTACATTTCAACCATGACATGGTTTTAATGCACATGCATACTTTGCATTTTCACCTTCAGTTCTGTTTAGAAATGATTTTATTTCTGTTAAGTGTAAAAAATAGTTTAACAGAAGTTTCTGTTTGTTGTTTACACTTTTAAATGAGGAAGAAAAAAAAGAGCATAGGGAGACGGGGCTAAATGCAAATTATGTAATGATCTGCTGGATCAGCCTTGCAGTCTGGTTGCATCAAGGAGCATGTAAGAGGGTATTTTCTGTTGAGTTGTGGTGTACGCTAATGTTAAACACACACCCTAGCTGGAAGGCTTATCTCCTGACATCTATCTCTCTCACAGCAGAGGTCATCACACTTAATTGCCGCCTTCCAGGTAGCTCTGAACTGAGATGTCATCTGAGCACATTCCAGTAGTAAAGGCAGGACAGTGAGTGAAAACGGGATTTGCTTTGCTTCTTAGTGAGGTTGAACGATTCATGCATCGCTAGCAAGAGAGCACAATACTTGTTTTCACACTTAAAAATACCGCTGCAAACACGTACATGAACAGAGCCTGATCAGTGAACAAAAACGCACAACATAGGCAGTGCAGATTCTGGTTTTAATACTGGTTGTGTCTACTGCTAGCTTTCTTCCAGCTTTCCAAGTTGTAAATCCAGAAGGGATGTAGGAGGCGTTTTAGATGAAAATTTAGACTGAGAACTCTGTGGCGCAGTGGTTAGCATTTTTGCCTTGCAGCAAGAAGGCCCTGTTCAAATGTTCTCCCCGTGTCTGCAGGGGTGTCTCCAAGTACTCCGGCTTCCTCACAGTCCAAGGATATGCAGTCAGTGGGGTTAGCTTGACTGGTAATTCTAAAATTGCACATAGGTGTGAACATGAGTGTGAATGGTTTTGTGACAGACTGCTTGCCCATTCTCACCTTATGGTAGGTAGGATAAACACCAGCCCCCTACCCTACACATAAAAACTTGAATTGAAGCTGAAGAAAATGGATGAAACTGTGTGTGATGTAACGCACTGTAAATTCATACTATTGTTGAGAAGTTGTAACGTTCTTTGCTGGATTTAGTGCCTTTGGGCAGAGCATTGTCTTGCCCCATCTACTCTGTTCAGAGCAGAGAGCTGCAGCACCCAGACAGACAAAGAGAGGTGTTGTCCCTTGTGAGAGGAGTATGCTGAATATTCAGTTTATTCAGCCATTTGCAGCTGCGTTTGTTTTGCTTCTTGTTTGTCTTCTGTTTTTCTGTATTTTCCTGTTGCATTTTATACCGCTTTGGTTCACAGCATTTTGTTCAACCCTTGTTGTTTTTAAAAGTGCCTAATTCACTCGACTTATTCAAAACTGAACTAACTGAGGTTTCCCCATTTTACTAGTTTTGCAAAATTTGATGTTTCACAACTTGAGAAACCAAAAGTGTTTCAGTTGTTTCAAAAGTGAAAATCAGACCGTCAAATTTGAGTCAGGAGTAATCCCACAAATTTTCATGCAGTCTCTGCTGGAGGATGGTAAAAATTCTCCAATGCGCATGAAGTGAATGATCAACACACATCTGGCCATATCCAATCTAGAGGAGGTCTAGGGAAGATTTTTAATTGGTTTGCATGAAAGAAACAGATTTGCTGAATATGCAGTTAGCTTACAGTTAATAGGCTGTGTTCCTGTTTTATTGTTAGGCCATATACGCTGTGCACATGCATGATGCTGAATTTAAACGGTTTAATTTAGACTGAGAACTCGGTGGCGCAGTGGTTAGCATTTGTGAATTCACGCCCCGCTGGCTTTGAGGGGCAGCTATATTTCACGATAGAAAGTGTTGTTTTTTTCAGGCTTCTGAAAAGCAGCTGAGATTCCCACTTCTCACACGTCTCGCTCACACACACCATGTGCTGACCAGATTTTTGCTCACTCATCTTTGATATTTATTCAGTAACTGTATATGAACATATAAAAGTTTCATTGTAATAAAATTCAGAGAAAACCATTAGTAAATGTTCTTACACTGCAACATGCTTTATTGAATGATAAGGCCTTCTCAGATGTGCTTATGGTAAATAAGCAGCACAGCTTGAAGGTTAAATGATGGTCCAAGATTAAGAAAGGCACCAGTTGGACTGTTTACTCTGCAGTGCTGCCAACAGTTATGTCAGTCCTCATTAACAACAGTGCAATTAAAATAAAGTCTTCCATAATATAATGAATAAGTTATTTTATATGGCCGCATTTTTCTTCATGTTTATCCATTTCTATATGATAGTACTCCATCTGCATTAGTGAGAAAAAAAGTGAAACTGTTGCACCTGGAAAAAATTGGATTTTTACTCATTTAAAGTGCGGAGCGATCCCAGCTAATTCACTGGGATCCTCCTCCGTCCTGCAGGTTTTTTTATGTTTTGTATTCCAACAGATTTTCTCTGTTTCTTAAGATGACAGTGTCAGATATAGCAGGGTGCACAACGGTGTGAAAATATGTGTGAAGAATGATATGTGTGAGGTGTTCACTCAAAACAAGTCTTAAACCACAGGAAGTCACATGACTGTGAGACCTTCATGTCTTCTAAAGTTGAAACTCATTTGTTTTGTCATGTAATGTGACTGCAAGCACATTGGCAAAAAAAATCACTTTAAGTTCAAGTGTATGTTTTTGTGTTTGTTTTCATTATTGATTAATACATTTATATTATTATAAAAAACTACTGCAGATTTTTTTCCCCTAGCAGTTTCAGGTTTAGTCTTAAGGGAATTTCACCAAATGCGATTGACCCTGTGGGTTTTACCTCAGATGTTTTGTTCTCATGCAAATCAGGACTGTAAGCAGTAAGCACGAGTCTAAAAATGCAACTCAAAACAGGCAAAGTAAAGACTTGCAAACCCACCATGAGAAAAAAAAATACTAATCACGTCGTGCAGGATGCCGAAAATCTTCATTTTAAATCAGCCAAACCGTTCAGGGTCAAGTAAAGCTTACAGGACTCCCACAGAAAGACTTTTTAATTTGTGTTGCTCCACTTGTTTGTTGTGCCTCAAGTAGAGCATTTCTCTGCAGGCAAGAAGCTCGGGGGATTTGGTGGGAGTCTGGCTGCTAAACCCAAACCTGGCGCGCATTTGAAGGAATTAGGCCACATTCTGAGAGAATTAGCACCCTCACTTTGAGAAGTTATGCAACGGCCGGCACAGTGTTAGTCACCCAAATGCTTAAAGTAGGAAATGTGGAACAGGGTGCACACATTAATTAAATCAGAGGGAGTTATATGGAAGATTTAAAATGACTAGTTTCCTCTGAGTTATTCTCTGTTTTCATCTGCAATTCTTTGTGACGCTCTTTATTATTTTCTGTCAATACACAAAATAAAAGCAAATTAATAACAAAATTAAAAATACAGTAAAGAACTAAACTGTTTTATTCTTGCCAATCATGATTATGACACAAATGCACATAGAAAAATGTGTTTATTTTATTCTTTAATATTTTATTTTTGTATTTAACCCTTTTATTTATCTTTCTTTGGTGGCCAGTAACTTATGAATTATTATTTCCCATTGAGGCTGCTGTGAAGGGGCACGCCTTGGTTGTAAAGAGATCAAATGAATGAGCAGAACTAATTTTTCTTTGTATAAAACTTGCGCACTCGCATACATGACGTGGGCGTTTGGCTCTCTGCAGGGTGGAGCGTTCGACAGACCAGGTGATGAAGCCAGTGAACACGGAGGCACTGTCCAAGTGGGTGGGGCAAATTCCCCTTGACGTGGTCAACGACATGGCTGAAATCGCTCCCATGCTGGCTCGCCTGGGCTACGACCCCCATGCCAACCCTCCCGACTACACAAAAACGGAGCCCCTGGCACCTGAGTTCAACTACTCACACGTGAGTTTAAAAGTTAAAAGTGTTTTTGCCACTTAGACATCCAAACCCTAACATGATGAATTTACCATATGAAACAGTGGAAGGAGATTTTATTGTACCACTAAAAGGACATGCAGATGAACAATAACTACCTAAATTAGAAAAGTTGGCTCTGCTTTTTTAAATTCAGGAATGGGTGAAACTAAACTAATGAGCCAGCTTTTCCTCTCAAGAGAAACCTTAAAAAAAAACAAAGATTTGCCCTTGAGTCGAAGGATTCAAGGGAGTCCTGCAGTAGGCTTGTATATGTTTCTGTTAACAGGAAAACATCAGCTTCTTCCTGCTTGTTTTCACTAAAGTGAATGATTGTATTTCTCATGATCAGGAGAGATGTATTCTTTTTCATTATATAGTCTTTTTACAACTTGCTGTGTGGTAGCTTACCTAATTTTACATGTGGTGTTGCATGTAGGCGAGCTCCGTTTGGCTGTTTCACAAATGCACCACAGCCCAGAGATCTGTACTGCAAAGTAGGATTTGGCCTTATCCACCTAACTTCAGACTTAACCTTGGGTTTTCAGTATTACAAGGAAGGTTCACATGTTAACATTTTCTAAAAACCTGTTCCGTAGCAGGTTAGGCTCAAAATTAGAGACCAACGGCTATGAAATCAGTGAGAAGTCAAATGTCAATCAGCTGTATTCTTCACTCTCACTGGTAGTCGCTTCAGTCCCTCAGGTGGAAGTTGAGAAAAGTTTATCTTGTCCTGCTCACTTCCTGTCACCTGTGGTTATTTCACCCGTAGCTGCTTGTGGTTTGTGTGTGTACGCAGCTTTAAACACCACTGAGTCTACAGCTGACTCTTGTAGTTGTAATCCATCAGATTCAAGTAGACTTGTTCATGTCTCTGATAACCGCTTATCCTGATTGCCCACATTAGGGTAAATGAAGCCAGTCAACAGTACTTGGCGTAGCAAAATGCAAGAACACAAATGTTGCTTCAACCTCCTCAGTTCAGAGTCGGATTGCAGCCATATGAGACTATAGCAGCTAATTACATTACAAAAGCTGGCAATAATTCATTCCTTGTTATGCACACTGATGAGCCAGCGAGCAGGAAGTGTGTAACAAACAGTCCTCTACTTCCTTAACAGGTCTTTGACCTTAATCTCAGTGCCATGATAAACAGTCTGAAGGAGCCACAGTTCTTGTTTCTCGACAGCTGCTGCAGCCCAGATGTTGGTGCACATCCACTGCTGCACCTGCATGTTAACATACAGCAAGAAATCCACTCTAATCAGATATTATGTTTCACCAAGTGACATCCAGCGGTGCAGAGAGCTTCACATAGCTGCCAGAGTGAATCAATTTGCAACCATAAATCAGCCTCGATAGTTTCTCCTGTTATTCTGTGACCTGTGAATGACTCTGTCTTTTCTTTCCATAGAAAGCAAAATCAGCAGATGTTCCTCACCCCAGCTAAGCATGGCTGTGATGTTCAGCGATATGGATGCGCCGCAAAGACAGATTTCAAGTTCTGGAGGAGCTACACCTGGCGGGAAAGATTTAAGTGTTCCATGTGTGTTTCTGAGTCGTTCGTAAGACTCGTGTGCGGTGTCCGTGTCTGTACACTGGCGGAGTGTTTAAGATGCAGGTCTGGAGTGGACTACCTGGTCAGGGAAGTTCTGCTTCTTCGCCACTCATCGTTCCACCCCTCCAGGTCGAATCTGTGTTTCAGCTCGACCATCATGTCAGCTGTTATGACCTCACCATCACAATGTGAATCTGTCTTCAGACCAATCCCTCACTCGCTGGGAGCTCGGTGTTCGTGAAGCATAATGACTGTATATTTTTTGAAGACGTATGTTTATTTTCTTAATAAATTATTTTGCTGTTGCCCATTCAGGAATTTCAGAACTGGAACAATTTCTAATTGTGGTAAATTGTTGAGCATTATTAAAAAGAAAATAAATGTCACTTCTTGCTGTGGTCCACCTATTTGTTTACTAGTTTAATGCCCTCCATAGCGCCACCCGGTGCCGCCAAATTGACATAGCACCATTTAAAGGAACGACGGAGTCTGCATATGTCAGTGCACTTGCAGTAATGTGAAGTTTTTCTTGTAATTGAAAAAGAACTGACTCGTTAATTATAAATACAGAGCATGTTTATAAAGCAGGACAGTCGTTATCTTCTGTGCTTCACACTGAGCCACTAGCACCACGCTGGACCTGCTGCCCTCTGGACGTGAACTGGGGCGTTACTGTATTTTGTTCCTGTGTTAGCGTGCTGCGAGCTTGATGCCACAGCTCCCTGCTGCTGGGCTGCGTGAGGTTTTCTGGGGTGGGCGGAGCTTGTGAGCTGCCACCGATCATGTGCAGGAGACACCTGGAGAACTGAGAGGGAAACAGAGGTAGAAGGAAAATCCATGCATGCCTGATATTAACCACATGATAATCTTTAGGGGAAAAAAGATCTTCAGACCATCTCTTACACACGCTATGAGGCGGATTTTAGACTTTCAGAAAACATTTGTACAATAAGTCCAAATGGGAACAGGAATTTTGTCTAATTATTTTTCCTGTATGGGGGCTTTATTGTATGAGGGTTTTATTTTAGTTCAACTACTGTGGATTTATTGTGCTTCATTCAATTTTATATAAATCTTTACTAGTTTCACTGTTAGTTTCAGTACTTCTAATTATTATCACCTGGAGGACATCTTCTCAGGGGTTCCACATTTTTATTTAAGTTGCAAGTTTCAGTTTTTATTTTTATTTCAGTTAACTTGAATGTTTTTACACCTGCTTTTAGTTTGGGTTTTTTTAAGTATACTAACATTGAAGCTAGAACAATGCATTTAGGCATGTAGACATGATCAAGACAACTTGGTGAAGTTCAAACCGAGGATCAGAATGAAGAAAAAAAGTGACTAGCCAGATAAGCTAGTCTGAGTATTTCAGAAACTGCTGATCTGCTGGGATTTTCCTGCCCAACCATCTGCACGGTTTACAGTGAATGGTCCAAAAACAGGAGATCCCTGAGCTTCACTCCTCTGGGTGAAAATGCCTTGTTGATGTCAGAGGTCAGAGAAGAAAGATTGGAAGCAGTCTAAAGGTGCAGCAATTTGAATCATTTTATCAATTAAATGCAGAAGTGCATCTCGTCAAACCTTGAAGCAGATGATCTACTGAGTGTCACTACTGTCATCTAAGAACAGAAAACCAAAGCAACAGTTCACATGCACTCACTAAAATTGAAGAACAGAAAACTGGAAATAGGGAATTTGATGTAAACATGAAAGCATGAATCCAGCCTGCCTTGTATCAACATTTCAGGCCGGTTGGTGTAATGATGTGGGGGATATTTTCTCAGCATGCTTTGGATCCCTTAGTATCAACTGCGCACTGTTTAAATGATACAGCCTCCCTGAATATTGCTCCTGACCATGTCCATCACTTTATGATTGGAGGTGTTTGCATTTTAAAATGTTTTCCAATGAATATTTTCAATCTTTTGTTGTTTTATTTTTGTTTTTAATGAAAATGATTTCAAATAATCAGGTATCGGAGTTGCTGCTGATGACAGTTGGTGTCATTTTAATTTGGAGGAGTTTTTCCTGTTTTCTTACCTGGCTGTTCAGCACCACGTAAATGAAGGGGTTGATCACAGTGCTGGTTTTTGCCAACAGTGAGGGGATTAAACTGGCGGCAGGTGGCACTAAGCCCAGCCTTCCAAATGAAGCCAGCATCGCCACAACTCCGTATGGCATCCAGCACAATAGGTAGCCTGTCACCATGGTGACCACCATCAGGAGGACACGGCCTTCTCTCCAGTCAGGGTAGGTTGAATTAATCCCTGTGACCTGCAGACACCCACACTTCTTTTAAACACACTGGCAGATGCACAGAGGTGAGAGCCAGATTTCAAACATTACGCAGAGGTCAAAGGTGAAGCTACGAGCTTACCTGCCTCGCCACTGCTCGTACAGCCAGGAGGATCTTCCCGTAGCAGAAGAACATGAGCACCAGCGGCAGGAGGAGGCAGAAGACGAACAGACAGCTGACATAAGAGCGAGCCGTGGCTGTGCGCTGGTGCCACTGGACCGAGCAGGTGGTGCCAGGACCCTCCAGCCCATAGCTGCACAGCAACACAGGATGAACAGTAAAACAGTAAAGCAGAAACAAGCAGCTCTCGAATAGACAGGGGGGTTGCACAGAGCAGGAAAAATATCTTGTTTTTTAAAATATGTGCACATTTTAAATACTTCTGTTGTGAAAAACAAGAATAATGCCAGTTTTAATGAGGTTGATTTAATGTTTTCATTTTTTTAAAGAGGTCCTTTTTTGACTTTCCTGCCATATCTGTACTGTTAGAGTGTTGGATGCATATAAAATATGGCCAAGTTTTCAAATAATGAGGTCAGCATATGTGCAAATACTCTCTGTGAGCCAAAACGAGCAGATATCCTTAATGTTGTCATCTCAGGCACACAGCCCTGACCGAGAAATCCCATCAGCTCAGTGTTGAAACCTGTTTTTAATGAATGACAGTCAATCAGAAATAAACTGGTTTAAAGGGAAATGAAGGCACAGCACCAAAGTCCAGCATGACATACATAAATCCACAGCTGACCTTTAATATGAAAAAAAAAAAAAAAAATAGATTTTTTTCAAAATTAAAAAAGAAAGATGAAAAATCAGCTTCCTGTTACCCAAATGTTCAATTCAATGCAAATATTCTCAGTTATACGTGTCACTTGCTTAACCAGAGAGAAACATATATTAGAGACACACAGCTGCAACAAAAAAGTGTGCTTAAGTCATGAGAGATCTTGTGTCTTTAATCATCTTTAGGCATTTAAACAATGAACTACAATGAGCCAGAGCTCTCTAATGACCTAACATTTCTCAGCCTTTGATCTCATTGTTAAAGCAGTGAACAGACTGGTTCTTATTTAGTGTTTTTCAGCTCTAGCCCTTTAATCTAATATTCACTCTGATGACATCGGGAACAAGGGTTCAGCAGACAGAAATTGAACCACCAACCTTCTGATTATCACTCTGCCTCTATTTCTACCAGCTGTAGTGGTTCATTATTTTATAAATCACAGACTTTTCTCTGAGGTCTGGAATATTTCAGGTTGGCTGACCTGCTCCAGCCCAGCAGTGGCGGCACAGTCCACACCAGCGAATAGAGCCAGGAGGCTGCGACGGCGAGCCAGGCCCTGCGGTACTGACAGGAGTCCGACTGCTGTTTGCAGAGCAGCACAGAGTAGCGTTCAAAGGACAGGAGAGCCAGAGACACTAGAGACACGATCCCTGCCATAGAGAGACGTCAGGTGAAAGAGCAGCAGTGATCAAACAGGATGCATTCTTACTTTTCATAACCAGAGTAGCAGAAACATTTCAAGATAAAATAATTTTATAAAAACATTTTACAAACTATACCCAACAGGATACAAAGAAGCCTTGTTGTGGGTTTTTTTTCTTATTTGGATCTTTGTTAGTTTTTTAATGGAAATAGCGAAGAATAAAAAATACAAACTACAATGATGTTCAAAAACTGCCTTTTATGCTACGCACTCCTTTCCCAGAGTAAAACTGGGCTTCATTAACCTCACTCACCGAAGAGAGCATTGGAGAAGCCATACCACTGGCACCCGTAGGAACCTGTCAGCCACCTGCCACGTACGCTGGCGGAAAAACTGAGGGATGTGCCAAAGATGCAAACGAGCATGTCGCTGATGCTGATGTTGATGAGAAGCAGGTTGGCCGGAGTCCTCAGCCCAGAAAAACGTGAGAACACCAGGAGCACCAGAAAGTTGCCGAAGAACCCCAGAACCAGGACGAACCCAAGAAAGACGGCCGCCGCGGTGTGACCTGCTTGGCTCAGGGCACTGGGGATGTGCTCTGTGCTGAGGTTGTTGTGCTGCAGTTGGGTCTCCATGGCAATGAGTAGAAAGACAAAGCAAAGGCGTATGGAAGTATCCTCTTAGAGAAGTGAAACTGAATTCACTGGAGGCATTATTAAGAAATGCATCTACAAGATGTCTGCAAATGCTTAAATACTCAAGGGGAGTGGGCAGAATAGGGGGGGGGGGATTTGTCTTTTTCTCATACATTATGGATATGAGTTGTATGAGTTGCTGCCAGTTTATTTCTTCAAATGAAAACACTGAATACTGTCAAAGAAGAACTTAAACTAAACAAGGAAATACTAAGATGGGCCCGTTTTTGTTTGTTTTTTTGGTAGATTAAAAAGTGAAGAACACTTCTATGAAAGGAAAAGAATCAATCAAAAGAAGAGATGTCTTTATTTTGTTCTGTTAGAGGCTAATACTGTGTTAAGAACCAGATTGGGGACCTAAATATCTCTGCCAGCTTATCAATAATATAAGCTTTGGCTCACTCAGATGCTGAGCCAGGAACACACTTGGGTCCAAAAAATTCAAGTGAAGCCTGTCAGTGGGAGAACTCTTGGAGGAGAATCCAAGGAAAATGCAAAAACTAGTTAAAAAGTAAAATAAATAATTAAATAATGGGAAACAATGATATTGAGAGAATGGCCCAACAGGGCCAGAGGGCAGAGAAACAGAACACAGCGGGAAGCTGTGCAGAAAGCGGCCAGGCGGTGGAATAAACTGGTGAACAGGGGAGAAGATGAGGGCAGGCAGGTGACTGGCAGCAGAAGAAAGATTACTCCCGAAGGAACTGGAACTAAAGGCTAAGCATGCAGAAATGATTCTGGAGCAACGTATGGAGACAAGCCGGGCTAACACTAAGACCTGGATGCTGGGTTACAAGCTTCTGTGATGCTCTGCAGCAGGATGTGGAGCAGGGCTGCTGTGGAAAAGAAGTGGAGCTAGGAAGTGATGAAGGGTGATGATTGAGGGTGGGCATCATTATGGATGGAAGAATGAAGAAATGATAGGAGATCTGCAGGCGGGAGATCAGCTGACAGATTTAAACATTATTTTTCTCCTGTAAATATAAAAAAAAATCATACAGGATCCTGTGTACTTTAATTAAATAATATTTACATCATTTTTAAACTAATTTAGAGCTGCCATTATTAGTTATGGAATAATTCAAGCCAACAGCTCTCACTCAAAAGTCGAACTTAGGTCTATAAGATCACTTTGATGCAGTACTACACTTTAACCACTGGAGGGAGCATTTTCTAATGGATGAAAGTACCGTTAAAACGTCATCTTCGGGTCTTCAGACTATAGATAAAACAAACCTTAACTGTACAGAAATGCTTATATTGTTATTTGAATCAGGCTAATTTAATTAACTATTACATTTTTATATTTGTTTATAAAATGATATAATTTGCAGTGATGACGGGAAGAGCCTATCCTTGTCTTTCTTGGTGGTGGTATTCTCTGTGTCAGTTAAACACAGTGTTGTTGGACGTGTAGTTTTACTTGTAGTTATAGTGTGTCTTCTGTAGTCCTTTCCACTCAGACTTGTATTTTGTAACTCACTGGAGCTGTTTACAGATTTGTAAAGGATATTGTGATTTTGGTCCAGTGCTCCCAGTTTAAAGTGTTTCTTTTTCTCCATGTAGATTCTGTTCATGCTCTTTAGTGTATTACCTGATATATATGGGATGTGGAAAACATCACTTTTGTCTATTTCTAATTATGTTTATTTGAATTTATGTTGTTCTACACAAACACCCAGGTACACACTTTATTCATCCCAACGCAGGGAAATTGTTATTACAGCTTTTAGAATGAAGTTAAAAACAACAAACATAAAACAAAAAGTATAAAAGAGAAAAGGTGCTTTTTTAATTGAATAAATTAATATTCACAATATGACAAAACAGATACCTTTATAAGATAAAAAATTAACACTACAAAGAAAAAAATAGTATAAATAAAAAAAAAAATACAAATGTTAGATAATCATACACTTTCTAATATGACCAAAGACTGTGAAATGGATATGTGTATAGTTCTTGTAATTCTGGTGTGTATCGTGCATGCATTTTTTCTCATTTTTATATTTATTTATTTTCATTTTAACTGTATGCACTGCTCACAGAGATACTCCAAATTTCACTGAACACAGGTACAATGACAAATAATAGCATTCTATTCTATTCTATTCTATTCTATTCTATTCTATTCTATAACAAGGTAAACTAAAAATATGTAAAATTCAGAAAAGTAAAAACTGAATTTATATTAAAGTGACCACAATAACAGTATATTCATCTATTTTCTTATTTTGTTTAACAGTATATATGAAATACAAAGTGGTAAAACTTTACATCTATATAGTTATAGATAGTATATAATATATGTGTTATTATACATATAGTTCTCTTACTTATAAAGATATAATTCATAAGACATTAAATAACTGAATATTTTTGTGTTTTTTCATCAAAAATGAATACACAATTTTGAATAAAGTACTTACTAATAAAAAAAAACTTGGCTCATTTTTTCTTATATAATAATGCCGTTTAACATATGAAAATACGAATAAATGAGAAATACGTTATTTATACCGTCAGCTAAACCCCAATTATCCCGCACAGGCCAAACATCCCCAGGCTGAAGTGTCCTATAGCAAGGCACTGCCTGTTTACTGTATGCAGGAAAACAAAAGCAAACAAATAAAACGAGTCTTCCGTTCTCGTTTGACATAAAAAGCACGTGATTCAATCCGCGAGCGATGCGTGGTCCCGACGCGCCGGTGACGTCGACAGAGAACGACGTTTCCGTAGCAACTGGGGCCGGTCCGTTATAACTGCAGCGATCGCTTACAACCGGAGCTGATCGAGGAGTGACTGGGGGGGAAGAGTGTCGTCGGTAACCGGACACCCACCTCTGGCTCGCGGCGGGGGGGTGTAGAGACACGGGGGCGACGTAGTATCGAGGCGGCGAAGCCCGCAGCTGTGCGCGGAGATGCTGAACATGTGGAAAGTCAGAGAGCTGGTGGACAAAGCGTGAGTACCGATGAGCAGGTGGAGCTAAACCGCTAAGTGGCTTCTGAGCTAAGCGGTTAGCCGGGCGGCTCGAGCCGGGCAGCATCAGCAGCTTTTAGTGCTGTGACGTCACGGCGGTAGTCCTCAGCTGTTAGCGTCGACTAGCTGGCTAGCTGCCAATCTCTAACATTGATGCTTTAAATATAGATGTGTTTTTTGTTGTTTCTTTTTTAAAGCTCTGTCTCTACCCACGTTGCTTAAAAATAACTAAAGTCAGGAGGGGAAAAGCGCGGTGCTATAAACCGGAGATGTATTTGTCTCACATCCAGAGAAAATGCTATCCTATTAGCTAATTTTGCTAGCATCGCTAAGCCCAGGTCGGGTATGTTATGAGTGTTTCTATGCGTGCTGCTGCAGAATCACGCCCTGTCCCACCCTACAGTAGTGCCCGCTATCCTTAATGGGCCTTCATGATTCAATATAATATATAGAGAATCTAAGCAGTAATCATGGGCATGTAACTGGCCGAATAAATGTATGTGGGCAGTAAATTTTTCCATTGCCTCAGAGAAGCTACATCAGTCTGAGGAGGCCCATGTCCCCGTGGTCCAAACAACAAAGCTTGTTAGCCACTAAAACGACATGATCCAGGACCTAATGCTGGTGCTGCAGCCTGCCACATTGTACTGTGTGAACAGTAGATTACGCATGCTTCTTTGTGGTGTCTATTGTTGTATGCACAATGTGCTGCATAATGTGTACAGTCTCTGCACTGCAAGAACAACAGCTTCCTGTCACCTCAGGTCTCACAGAGAAACTGGGTTAGCTTTAGCGAGTTACTCACACTGCCTCAAATCTGGAAACGAAAATTGAGTTTCAAGTTTACTGAGATTATTTAGGTCAGAGAGTAAACCAACTTTTTTGAAAAGGTCCTTTCATTCATCTTTGGATCATTCTCAAATCATCATATTTTCAGAACATTTTCTGCTCAACCACCGCTAATTTGGCTTAAATTACATGAAAGCTCGAATTTTATCTTAATTAGCCAATACTTGAACATCTTTTATGTATCCATCCCCAATAAATTGATCCTGATCCGTTATTTTATGGTAAGATAGTGAAAACTTCAGCTGTTTATAGTTAATAGTTTTTGATATATTCGTTGGTAAATACTAATTTCAAAGTGCGGGAAGAAAAACATGGTGGAATTGGGTTGACTATTATACTTTACAAGACATATTTCAAAAGTCTTTCAAATGTGAAGGTAAGATTTCACATTCAACCATTATTATCTCCAAACAGTAGATGATAAAATTGGAGGTAAATCTGTGGTCAAGCTGAAGGCCCACAGTGATTTGAGATGGATCGCAGATCTAAACAGAACCTATAATAAACCAGCCTGAATAAAGTAAATACAATTGACAAAAAATTGTCTCATAAGGTTAAAAATTATACAAAATGAGCTAAATGTCAAGGCCAAAGTGGCATCTGGATAATTCAAATCTGGAGATTTTAAGAAGAGCGGATATAAAGAAGCAGCCTGGGCAGAGATCTCAGCAGAGCTTTAGATGGAGAAATGGACAACAGCTCCCACCAGCTGTTGGTTGTACCTGGCTGGGCATAGTGAATGGACTTTATTGATCTGCCTCAATAGAGCTGGCAGTTGTGGCTTTTTCTTTTAAAAGTCAGGGTGACCTATAACTCTTGCTGTCTGTCTCTATCGTATCTACTGACAATATCACAGCTGAATCTTCCCCTAGCTGGGAAAGTGGCTGAGCTATGAAGGCAAAGATAGAGGAAAGGTTAAAAAAAGAAGAGGAGAAAACAAGCAGCTGCTTAGGAATGGAGAAGTGATAAGAGTGTTGAAGATCAGGAAGCAGGAAATAAAGACTATGATAAGGAAAAGGATGAGTGGTGCTTTAAGCTGATGTTCTTTGTCTGTGTTTATTTGCAAAACTAAGCTGTGTCCATTAAAAATGCAACATACACTCATGCACACAAGCACAACAGTTCAAACAACCACAGCAGCAGGTGAGCCCTGAAATACAAAGAGGGCAGGAAACAGGCATTGTTTTGCCTTTTACACACACACACACAAAAACTCTACTTTCCCACATCTCCCTTTTTGTCTCGAGTATCTGAAGTGCAGCGGTCAGGCTTTTACAAAGTTCATTCATTATTCAGTGAACTGGGATTCTTGTTATCAGAGAAACATTTGTTTCATTCTTTTTAACTCTCTTGTATCCTGCATGAATATATGCATGACTTTAATCATTTATTTTGTTGTTCTTGTTTCTTTTTGTTGTTGTTTTGTTTTTTATCTTTAAAAAAAAAAAACAGTCAGCAGATTCACCTGTGCATGAAAAATGATTTATCAATTGCTCATGAAGATTATGTGTCAACAGCACCAATGTGGTGATGAACTACTCAGAAATCGAGTCCAAGGTGAGAGAGGCCACCAATGATGACCCCTGGGGACCCTCTGGACAACTAATGGGAGAAATAGCCAAGTAGGTCATGTATTCACTCAGAGTGAGCGTAAGTGTAGTGTAATCTGTGTAAATGACTTGCCTGCATTTGGTTTCTAAGCTTTTTAATGCTGTTTATTGTTTTTTGTATTTGTAGATCTACCTTCATGTATGAGCAGTTCCCAGAGGTGATGAACATGCTGTGGACCAGGATGCTGAAGGACAACAAAAAGAACTGGAGACGAGTCTACAAGGTACTGTTGGATTATTGTTGTGTACAAACCTGACTGAGGCAATTTTGGTCTCTTGTCCTATAGGTGGGTTTTTTTGTTGTTTTTTTTTGTTTGTTTGTTTTTAAATCAGACATACTGGTTTACTTATATTTTTGAACACTATCTGCTGTCAGACTACATATGAAGAAAATTAACTTAAGCCTCAGTCACGCAGCTGTGGAGATTAGTTTGTGTTTAAGTTTAGATTTTTAGATAGAGGAAAGGGAACTTTAACACACTCTGAATTTGAGCATTCTTAGGAAACATTATTTCTCACTAACATCAACCAAATCCGACTCTTAATTTTTATTTTAAAAAAATAAAAAATTTTCATCCCTGTTTTTGCTTACTTCTATCTCTCTTTTTTTTCAGGCCTTACTGCTGCTGGCCTACCTGATCAGGAATGGCTCTGAAAGGGTCGTCACCAGTGCCAGAGAACACATCTACGACCTGAGATCTCTAGAAAACTACCACTTCATTGGTGTGTGTCTAAATGAATTTAATTGTTCTTTGTGGTCCAAAGTCTTCTTAATGTTTCTGTGAATTTGAGATGTAATGTGGTTATGTCTAAAATAAACTAGGTCTAGAAATCTAGCATTTAGCTTCCAAGACATTGACCCGGATGGCTCACTCTGGAAGAAAGGTTACAGTGTTGCTCAAAGTACTGTTGATAATAAATGTCACAGCTGTCCAGGTAATTGTCTTGTTTTCATTTCTGTGTTGCATGTGTCTTCTGTGTCCAGATGAGAATGGTAAAGATCAGGGTATTAATGTGCGTCAAAAGGTGAAGGAGATGGTGGAGTTCATCCAGGATGATGACAGATTAAGAGAAGAGAGGAAGAAGGCCAAGAAGAACAAGGATAAATACATTGGCGTCTCCTCTGACAGTATGGGCGGAGGAGGGGGCAGCTTTAAGAACTGTAAGTAATGTGCTGGGTTTTCTTTGACAGCCCAACTGATAACATAACTTTCCCCTTCCAAACATTTGTAAGGAGATTGTACAAAGCACAGTAGACTTGATTTTATTTATGAAAATGTTAAACCAGTGTTACCTGTATTATGTTTTTTTTTATTGCTGTTAATTAATTCATTAACTTGTATTTGAGTTTGTCTTTTATTGATTAGGTAGATACTATACACCTATCTACTTCTATATCTCATATAAATAGTATAGATACTATGCATGTGCAGTTAGGTTTATACTAGTGGTACCAAAGACTGTTCATCCTTTGTTTGATTCGTATGAAACTGAATCATCTCCAGTTCTGTCATCTTTCCCTTCAGCTAATGAGTTGGATCGGAATAAGTGGGATGAAGACTGGGATAAAAGCAGAGGATCTTTCCCTTTTAGTGAGAAGCTCGGAGAGATCAGTGATAAGATTGGCAGCACCATTGATGACACTCTGAACAAGTTCAGGAAGAAGGAACGAGATGACTCGCCTGACAGAATTAGGTAAACATGCATTCTGGAATAATAATAATGCACACTGATCTGTGCATGATTGCGGGGTTTAAGCTGCAGAAGATGTTATCACAGTAGCCAACTGAGTGCTCATAATAAATAAACAAAAATGAATGCATGGTCACCCACACATTGAACATCAAATGGTTTAATGTTTAAACCACCAGGACCTGGATTACTCATCCAACCAATAATGTGCACCGACATACAGTTATAGCACAATAACAACGAAACCAAAGAAAAATCTCATGAGCGCTTATACATCCTTCTTGTGGTTGCCATAGTGACAATGAGGAGGACCGAGCATCAAGAAACGGTAGGCAGGAAACACTCGAGTTCAAGGATGAGGAGGAAACCGTCACAACAAAGAGCATTCAGATCACACAAGCAACTGAAACCACCACCACCACCACACGGAAGCGCACCGTGGCAGCAACCAACAAGACCCTGGACCTGGGTGCTGCAGCCAACTATACTGGAGACAAGAGCCCAGAGGAGAAGGTATTTGCACATGCTCCTTACCAGATGTGTTAGAGTTTCAGTGTACTTACACATGTGGACACTTTCCTCCTGTATTCTCTTTAGCCATCAAGCAGGCAGTCTTCCAGCAGTGGCCTGGCTGACCTGCTTGTGATCGACCCTTTGTCCAATCAGAGCACTACAACAGGTAAATGAAAACTGCTTTTGTCACTTTTTTTCTAGAACTTTGTATGAGTCAGTTTATATGAGTCAGCTTTTGTGTTGATCTCTCCAGGTGGCAGTTCAGACCTCATTGGTGGTTTTGCAGACTTCTCATCTCCTGCAGCTTCTGCCAGCCTCCCAACCTCCGCCGGTAAACCTCATTTTAGTGCTGGCTTCATACTGTAGAATAATACTCTTGACGTTTGCTACAACTTATCATAGGCATAAATGTCTTGCTAATTTTTTTTATATATATATTTTTTGTTCTTTGAACTGTTCTTTTTCCAGGGTGAAATTATTTTAAACCAATCGTCTTTAATGACTTGAAAAAAACAGTGCACGAGTTAAATTAATTTAGCATTTTCTCTAATATAAACAGGGTCAAAAGTATATGCACAAGCACAAATATATCCATACACCCCAACTCATACACCTAAACAGAAAAATGAGTACAGTTGTGGGATTCAGGAGGTGGGGGAACACTAAGATCTGTTGTAGTCACTTAGCATGGCAAAAAGAATCACAGCTCAATTTCTATTGTGAACTCCAGTAAATTATTTATTTACATATTTATTTATGTATTTTTTTTAAAGTTTGCAAGCTGTGATCAGCTCACCTGCTGCTCTTTGTGGATTTACAAAACTGAATTTAACAATATGTAAGCAAATGTCTCATATGCTAACTCGGCAGCTTTTCATTTCCTACTGTGACACTATACTATAGATTATCTTTTAACTAGACCATATACAGTTGGTATTCAGTGAATTAATTGAAGCTTCCACAGCTTAAATGTAGATTGATCTATTATGCTTTATGTAGCCGAATACCGACATCAGCACCGTAGCCACTGTGCACCAGTGCAACTTAGAATTCACCACAGGTACAAGCTGTAAGCTTGCTGCAGGCTAACTTATTTATCCTGCACAAAACTACCCAGTATTTTCATGCAATGTTTGAATAATGCAAAGTTGGTATAAAAGTAAACATTTGTCAGAAAAACAAATACTCAAGTAAAGTATGGATACCTGAAAATTCCACTTAAGGACGGTAATGAAGTATTTGTACTTCATTAATTCCCATTAATACCACCTCTTCATGGTTTGGGATCCTTGTCTTGTTGGAACAACCAACTGTGTCTATGTTTTAACTATCCATCTGTGGATTTGAGGTGAAGTTGAAGAATTTGCAGGTAGTCCTCCTCTCTTAGTTCAGTTTTTGCAATGTACCACCCAAACAGCCCCAGAGCCTGATGCTACGACCACCATGCTTAACAGTTGGTACAGTGTTCTTGGGTCTGAAAGCCTAACGTTTACTCCTCCAAACATAACTCTTTCTGTTATGGCCAATCTGTACTTCATGTCCATAAAACCTTTTTCTAGGCTTTTGGCTTGGTCATGTAGGCAGCTGGAAATTTCACTTGAGCTTGAAGGTGTCGATTTTGGAGCAGGGTCTTTTTTCTTAGTTGACAGCCACTGCCCATTGCGAGGTAAAACTCGCTTCACTGTGGACAGTGACCCTGGAGTTTCAGCAGTCATTTAACATTTATGCTGAACAATCATTTCACCCTGGAAAAGGGACTGTCAAAGAAATCATTATAAGCCCAAAATTACTGTGATATTTGTGCCCTTGGGTGGATGTAAACTTTGGACTATACTTTTATGTAGATTTTTCTTTTTTTTGAGAGTGTATATTTAGTAATACATTTTTAAAGAAAGATGCAGTAAAGGAGTGGAGCAGCTCCTGTCAATATGTTACAACTAAACGTACCTTTGCCGTCCAATTGGCAGCTGCTGCATCATCCAATGGAAATGGAGAATTTGGGGACTGGAATGCCTTCTCTGCCAGTCCTCCAGCATCATCTAGTTCTGGTCCCTCCCAACCTGTCGCTGACTTGTTTGGCAGCGTTCAGTCACCCACAGCCCCGACCTCCAGTACCACCTCTATTCCACCTTCTGCTGAGCTTTTGGACCTGATGAGCGGAGTTAACAATCAAATAACCAGTCCACATACAACACTTAGTGCCTCTCAGAGCCTCACGTTCTCTCTGGGAGGGGTGACACCCGGCGCTTCTGGTGGTTTAAACACCATGCCCCTCTCTCGTTCTCAACAGGTAGGTGCAGTAACAAGGTGGTCTCATTTTTCTCATAAAATAAAAAAAAATAAAAAATAAATAAAAATTGGAGGGGGGGCACTTCAGTTGAGAATGTACATTTTCAATTATTATACACATTACTATATTTATTTTTGTATTGTGTAAAGAAAACATTTTTATTTGTTTTTCAGAGTTTGGGAGCCATGTCATCTCAGCCACCCATAGGACAACAGCAGAAGGTTGGTATTGGAGGTCAGGGAACATTAGGGTCAACCTGGTCTGACCCCTCTGTCAACATCAGCTTGGACTTCCTTTCAGCAGGCTTCAACCCCACTAAGACACCACCCACACTCAACAATATCATCCAGCAACAAGGTATGTGTGTATTACACAGTATGAGGAAACAAATAAGGATTTTAATTGATGCACATTACAGATTTAGTGTAATGGCAAAGTCAAAAGACCTTTTGGATATTCAATACTGTAGAAAAGTTTAAGTAAACTGAAGATGTTTTTAAATAATAATCCCCTGCATGAAGAGTTAATGTGCAATAAACAGAACATTATAAAGTTGGTGTTCATCCATAGACTTGCACTCATTTATTGAAAGTACTTGGAGTTCCAGAGATGTTGCTCCTGTTGATGGTATGAAAGATGGGTGTGGCTTCAAGGGTTAAAAATTGTCTGCATTCTTTTTAATGGCCAGCAGGGGTTGACTTTTAGTTCTAGAGCAGTCAATGGGGGGAAAAGCCCTCAGCTCCCTCACTCTGTGAGGTCAGTAAACCTCATTTCTGATGACTTTATGGGCTTAGTCGATAGTTTCGGTTCATCTAGAATAAAACATTAAGCCTCATGTAACTGTCTTATGTAATTTGTCATTCTAAGAGTCAGAAAGGCAGTTTATCCCAGGTATGCTCATAGTCTAACAACTTACCAATCAAATTATTACTCAGATAGTGTAAGTCTTCAGTCAGATCCACGCTGTGCTCATCCCATTTGGTGTAAAACACAAGGATGGCAACCATGAAAAAGCTCAGCTCAAGGCTTCCTAACTGGGCTTCATTAACCTTTGAGTGACCTCACACTACTTTGATACTGGCTGTTATTGTTCTGGATAGCTTCAGGAATGTGTCATAGTTGCTTCTGTCTCCTCATTATCCCTGTGATACTGACAGCATGGCTCTGTGAGACAAGGACCTGTTGCAGGTGTCGTCCTTGTTGCTGAAAATAATTGTTACTCTGTATGTAGGGATGTTTAATTTTCTGCCAACTGCCCTAAGCTTTTGTGCTGTAATGTATATTGTTTATAATGGGCCATCTAATGATCCAGTTATTAGATGTGATAATACTTTATAAGTTATACAGCAGAGAATATTGAGTAACTCTCCATATGTGTCCGTGTAGGCGTGCCTCCCGTCAACCTGTTGGCCCAGAACTTCGGAGGACTGAACCTCAGCTCTCCGCCCCATGCGGCATCAATAAGACCACCAGCTAATCCCATGATGGTAGGCAACCCCATGACAATGGGCATGCCTGCAACAATGACAACTGGCATGCCTGGCTCCCTGGCCACAGGTATGCCAGCTTCAATGACCACAGGTTTACAGGGTGGGATTCCTGTAAACCAAAGCATGATGGGAATGAACATGAACATGAATATGGGCATGTCTGCTCCAGTGATGATGGGCAGTATGGCTGGAATGGGAGTTCCAGCAGTAGGGATGGGCCTACCACACTCCATCACCCCAGCTGTGGTCCCACCCAAACAAGATGCCTTTGCTAACTTTGGCAGTTTTGGGAAATAAAGGTTTGTTTTTGTGTGCGTATGTGTGTGTTCGAGTGAGAGAGTTGTGTGCGGGTGTGCATGTCTGACTTGATGAGGGAGTGAATTATGAAAGGACTGCTGTACTCGAAGACAACCTTGCATGAGTCTCTTTTTCTGCTTCTGCTTCCTTTGGTGAAGTAATCATTCGTCATCCCAGTCTGCTGATACAGGGGGAGGCAGGGGAAAGCACCCACTGGTGCTCCTCATCCAGTGGTAATTAGATGTATGAGATTCTCAGAAATGGAGAGAAGGTGTCATCACAAAGCCTCTAGTCATTACCTCCTTGTAGGGGGTAAAATCTTCGTCTTTAACGGTTTCATATACAGTATTATTCACGGTGTATCTCTCTTCAGTACAGAAACACTGCAAAATCTTTCCATCTGTATCTGCTCAGAGAAATTAATCACTACAGTGGACTCCAATAAAAATGGCATTACTGCCTTAACTTTTTATAGCTGTGAGATCAGGTTCTGTGTGGTTTCAACCAAATTCAGTAGCAGAATAGAATCTGTTCCATCATGCCAAGAGATACATTTATTTCCTTCATCTCTTTCACACTGACGCTGTGTGAGCGCACTGCTAATCCTGCCTCAGTGACTTGAGAACCAGCCCAGAATTCAACAGGTTAAAGAAGCGAATATTACAGTGTTATGCAACAGAAGTTGTTTAAAAAAACACACACAATTTATTTATTTATTTATTTTTTGACAGCTGCAGCAGTCTTTTTATTTTTTTATTTTTTTTGTGCAGCAGTACCTGCACTCGTCTGCAGAAGAGAGGCACTTGTACCTCTGGAGTGTAGACAATTCTTAATCTGGTCCATCAAAGGGTAGAAACCTGTACATGTTGAGGTACCACTTGATGCTTATACTTATTCTTGAGCCATATGAGCGTGGATTAATTGCTTTCATGTTTTTCTCTTTTTATCAGGCTTGTAGCTTTTCTCTATAATGGATGCTCAGTATGTGAATAACATGCCCTTCAAAAGACAACATAAACTAATATACCTACTGTAAAATACTCGGAGGAAATTAAAAGTTCATAACAGTCAGTTACTGTTAAAAGTGGCACTTGCCCTGTATTTATATTTTATTGTAGGTGCATCTGACATCTACAAGCCTCATTAAAAGGCTGTCAGTATTTTATTCGGAGTATTTTCCACTCCTATTTCCCCTTAAACCTCCTTGTGATTGTGTCATTTCTTTCTACATATTTCTGTTAGGTCTCTTCTGCTTTACGTATGGACACCATATATGTATTGATTGCGGGAAAGGGCGGGGCCAATATTTACAAAACTGAAAACACAATCTGCAACATTTTTGTTTGAGTGAGACAATGCTGAGTTTTTTGAGACAGCTGCCTGGTACATTTATTTAGAAAGTATTTTTGTCAACTCACACTTCACTTGGGGGTGGGGGTCTCTTGGTTGCTAAGAAAAAATCTGGCCTCACCTTTTGATACTTCATCTGCTTAGTTATCATAAATGGTTATGGAAGGTTTGGGGATCTTGAGTGGAGTTTGTGTGAGAGGTGTGTGTGCGTGTGTGTGTGTAGTTTTCTCTGTTTGATGTGCAGACACAGCTCAGCAGAACCTCTTGTCATGTTTTTGAGGCACTGCACTCCAAAAGACCAAATCTTTATTTTGTTACTCTTAAAAGGATAACACCATAGCTATTAGTTTAATATTTTATTAGTTGTAATTTTGTGTTCATATGGGAGAGCTACTGATGATGTAATTTAGTTAACTGAAATCATGATTTTATTTTATTTTTTTCTCAGTACAGCTCATTTAATTTGATTGTACCCTATATTTTCTGTAATTCATTCAACAATAAATTAAATGACAACATGAATCGAGAGTTTTCTTCTTTGTGTACTTATTATAGGCTAGTTTCTCTTTGTCTTTTTAAAAACGTATTTTTGGTGTTTAGATTTGGTATCTATGGGGGACATTGGTGAACTTGACCTGCCTGCCAGACCCACAAACAGGCTTTAGTCTGACCACAGGAGATTTCTATTTTTGTAATTCAGTTGTTTCCAAAATTATAGTCTTGGGCAGTAGTTTTGTTGTTTCTTGAGCTTTTTATGTTTTGTTTTTGTTAAGCCAGTGAACACTTCCATACCATCTTTATTCATAAAGCACTTTAACATAAAACCAGAGGGGTTTTTTTTGTTTGTTTTTTTGTTTGTTTGTTTTTTAAGGTCAAATTGAGTCAACCCCTTAAAAGACTGCCAAAGGCTTTAGCAGATAAATGTGTCTTAAGAGGAGTTTTAAGCTCAGAAAGAGAAGAGGCCTGCCTAACGTGCAAGGTCAGATCATTCTACAACTTTGGAACACTGCCCCATGAATCACTCAAGCATAAAAGGGCAACTAACTCAAGAGATGAACCAGTGGTGTGTCTATGCATAGCAGAAAGCTTAGCAAAGAACAAGTGACAAAAAATACTGACAATAACAGTTTGACAGACACAGAATGTTTTTTTGCACCAACAAGGTGATTCCCAAAGAGCTAAAAACCAACAACTTGGCATACGGTAAACAGTGAGTTCTTAAGATTTGAGGAAAAGGATAAGTTGGGAACCAAAGAAATGTTGTGCCTAATAAAATCCAGTAAAAACCTCAGACAGAACCATATCCACAGAGATGGATTTCATTGATCTGTCTACTGTTCACTGAAGCCTCATCAGAAATGGATTCAGTGGTAAGTGAACTGGTTCTTACATAGTGCTATAAGAAAAGGTTTTATGGTGTGTTGAATCAAAATTTGAAATTTGATGTCCAAATCATCAATATGTACAGAGAAAGCCAGGAGGAAATTGAGGGAATTATGAACACAGAAATGTACCATCAGATTTTGGTCCACCTAACAATCTGTAAAGCATCTGATTGGCAACAACTACATTTTTTTAACATGACTATAATCTCAAACACTGTCCCTGCAGTAAAAGCATATCTGAATAGAAAAAAACATAATATCAGTCATAAATTGGCCTCCCCAGAGCCCAGACCTCAACATTACTGAAACGGTGTGGGATCACATGGACAGAGAACAGAACAAAAGCCAGTCAACATCCAAAGGAGAGCTTTGAATTTCCTTCAAGAAGTTCGGAAAAGAGAGTTCAGTCTGTAACGAAGAATAAAGGTGGTTGGTCCAAATATTCACTTTGAAGCTCATTAAAATTGTACAAACTCTGTTTTTCCCCCTTAAAACGGTATTTCCATGCATGTTAGCACATGTTGCAGTAATTCGTTACACCTGTTTTTCAATTTTCCTGACAAATAAATAAAGGAATCAACGGTTCCTCGAGACTCGAGACTTTTTCATAGTTCTGTACATTTCCAGACATGTTTGAAATAGTTTTTTAACCTTATAACTTGCAGAAAGGTGTAAAAGTAGCTATTTTTAATTATCGCATCATCTTTCTCTCTGTAAAACTCTTAAAACCCATTTTACAAACACATTAGCATTCAACGTTCAGATCTCGCGCTGCATAACGTCCGCGTTTGGCAACTAACGGTTTTGAATTCGGTCACACTCAATTAAAACACGCACGACACACAGAGACTCTTCCAAAATAATCGCTACAACAGTCTCACAATGGAAACCAACTCCAAAAAGATAAAACAAGAGGAAGAAGAGGCTGAAGAAGGTAGTTTTAAACACCCGTGGCTCAGTGTCAGCCCGGGTCAAGAGACCTTTCAGGATTGTCCAGTCAAAAAAGAGGGTCACCAGAGCGGGATCAGCGGGCCAACTACTCCCAGAAACAAAACCAGTTTGGCCTCAGTTGAAACAAGTAAGTTACGAGAAAGAGAGAAAGTATCCACCTCCAAATGAGTATCCAAAATTATGACGGGGCTAGGTCAGAAAAGGTGGTGAACGAATGATCCCTTTTCAGGTCACAATGGGATGTTTCAGGGCTGTGGAGTTGGTGGATATTTGAAGGAGGAACCCGACCACTTCACCCAAACCTCGCCCACACAGGGAGATGATATTCCGGCTGTCTGTTTAACCATCCAACCAACAGAGAAAGGTATCATAAGTAGTAGCTGTTAACATAGCCTGCTAAATCGTATTTGTATTAAATAAACGTGTATGCAGGAGTGTTTTCAGGACTTTTTCAATGTGATGGACCAGCACAGGGTATTGCGTGTCTTCTTATGAATAAAAAAAAAATGACTAACTGTTTTAAAAAGTAGTGAAACAAGTATTTATAACTTTTAAGTAAAAGTATTACTAAGTAATACTGGCTTGTGAGCCAGTATTACTTAGTAATACTACAAACAGTAATAATACAAGTACTAAGTAATAATACAAACTGTTTTAGTAACAGAATGTACTTGAAGTATCTAAAGTAAAAGTACGACCATTTATTATACAGACCCATGTCCATGATATTGTTGGGTCATAATTATTGATTCATTAATGTAAATGTCACTTTAAGTATAGTGGTAGGTAGAATCTATATTAACAACCCAACAAGGAATTAACCTCATTTATGATATACTAGGTGAAAAGTAACAGTATGTATGGAAGAATTGCCAGATCTTAACTTTTTAAGTGAAAACAGGAATCATTTATGAAATCAAAATCACAAACTCCTGGCCTTTCTGCATGTTATTGCAGTATGATGCAAAAGTCTTTAGTCACCCCTCGTTTTTATTATATTTTGCCAGAAAAATGGAAATTAGGTGCAGCAATTTATTGAAACATGTGCAGACATACATGGAACTACATAAGGGAAAAACTGAGTTTGTACAATTTCAGTGAGCTTAAAAGTCAATATTTGGTATGACCACCTTTATTCTGCAACACAGCCTGAACTCTCATAGCCAAGCTTTTCATATAATTTCTTTAAGTAGTCTTTAGGAATATGTCTGTGAAGGTTCTCAGTCATCCAGGTCATCGTAGTCAAAGGAGCTTGCAAAGAAAAGCGTCTGGACTTCTTTAAGTTACTTGAAGACGTTTCACCTCTCATCCGAGAGGCTTCTTCAGTTCTAAGGTCAAATGGTGGAGAGTCCCAGATATAAACCTGGTGGGAGTGTCCCCCCACAGAGGGACAAAAGAACCCCCTGATGATCCTCTAATCGCCTGAGCCAAGGTGTGGAACTGGGTGTGGGTCCCAATCAGCCAGAGTTTCGGGTGAGTTCATTGTGAAACCTGGCCCCACCTTATCATGCGAATTCCTGAGGTCAGATGGCCCAGGGTGTGAGTGGGCATTAAGGTCACCGTACAGTGTCACTGTCACCGTACAGTGCAGTGAGGAATGCCCAGACCTCTACATTGGAGAGACCAAACAGCCACTTCACAAGCACATGGCACAACACAGAAGAGCCACCTCCACAGGACAAGATTCAGCTGTCCATCTGCATCTTAAGGATAAAGGACACTCTTTCGAGGATGCCAATGTTCACATTTTGGACAGAGAAGACAGATGGTTTGAAAGAGGAGTGAAAGAAGCCATCTATGTCCACTGTGAGCGACCATCTTTGAACAGAGGCGGTGGTTTATGACACCAACTCTCTGCCATCTATAATCCAGTTTTGAGATCCCTTCCCAGACGCCTTAACGCCCACTCACACCCTGGGCCATCTGACCTCAGGAATTCGCATGATAAGGTGGGGCCAGGTTTCACAATGAACTCACCCGAAACTCTGGCTGATTGGGACCCACACCCAGTTCCACACCTTGGCTCAGGCGATTAGAGGATCATCAGGGGGTTCTTTTGTCCCTCTGTGGGGGGACACTCCCACCAGGGTTATATCTGGGACTCTCCACCATTTGACCTTAGAACTGAAGAAGCCTCTCGGATGAGAGGTGAAACGTCTTCAAGTAACTTAAAGAAGTCCAGACGCTTTTCTTTGCAAGCTCCTTTGTCTTTAGGAATAGTTCAGGCATCTTGATGGACACCCAAAGCCCCTCTTTGGATGTTGGCTGCCTGTTTAGTTCTCTGTCAAATGATCCTACACTGCTTCAATAATACTGACATCTGGGTGCTAGTGAACATCCGAATTAAACAATTAACAATTAAAGTGTTTGACTGTGTGTTTTTCTATCCAGGTATGCTTTTACTCTATTGGGAGTGTGTTTAAAGGTTAAAAAAACATTCTAAAAATATTTCTAAAAAATTCAAAAGAAAATTAACAAAAGTTGCCAGTAATATAGTTACACAACGTTTATGTCTCCCACAGACATAAAGCAAATGCAGACTCGCAGAGACGCAACTGGATACATTAAAAGGCCACTGAATGCTTTCATGGTGTGGGCTCACATACACCGCAAGGTCCTGCAGAAAACCATGACAAGAGGCAGTATTAAAAACATTAGCATTCAGCTCGGGTTGGAGTGGTCCAAGCTTAGCAAGGAACAGCAGGAGCCCTACTTTCAAGTGGCTCATCAACTGAAAAACATCCATAGTCACCAATTTCCTGGTATGAAGCAAAAACCCTAGACTACATGATAGTAAACATTTATTGCAGAGTAAAAGTGGATCTGTTTTCCATTAACACTTGTCTTTGTTTCATCATGCCAGATTACGAGTATCAACCCAGAAAGAGGAAGCACAGAGAATATTTCACCCCAGTGCAGGAAGCTAGACAGGACTGGGGGCAGCACCAGTTTAGTTTTTCCCCCTTTTTCCCACAAGAAAAGACAACACTGTGTTCAGCTCAGCCCACGTGCCCGGTCCCCATCATATCTTCGGCACCCGCTGGCTCCTACAAAGTGTACTATAATCCCTACTACCTACTACCTGTCCCCTATGTGTCCAGTCTGAGTTACCATATTGATTTAACCAGGTAAAGAGAGAGCCACTTTCATGACACAGAAAACTCAGACTTTTAAGCACTACATAGCTCACGAACACATTAATCTTGCGGCAGTACACCAACGGCATAAACGTCACAGAGAAGTCCAATTCAGTGACACCGTTTATTGAGTTGAGAGCTCGGAGACAAGTGGAAATCATTAATCATGGCAGCAGGCCTGTCAATCAAAGCGACCATGCCTCTAACTCCTGTATCCTGAGTTATCAAAAAGTTCCCACAAATCGATCCTTAGATCATAAGCCAGTTTTTCTATGAGGCTGTAAATATGCTTTTTAATGTCGCTTAGTTGGATATTTTAACATGGCTGTCTATGGCCATCAACTTGCTTTTGGAAGCAACCCCTAGTTACCACTAAAGGAAATGCATTTTTTTGCCTTCATTTTTCAGCACTATAGGGTTTCGACTTGATTAAGTCTTATATCAGTCAGGAGTTCTTATGTCAGGGAATTTATTTATTTTTAATCAACATATTGTACATTAGTGTTACACCAAGCAGCCACAACAAAAGATGCACGGACAGATGAAGTTTGATCCCTTGCACGAATGTAGTTTTGACATGTAGCAACTCCCCATAGCCCAACCTGATCGAGCACCCTCACCCAAACCAGTCACCACTTTTACCATCCTAGTAAGAGACAATGGTAGTGTGTGCAAAAGCTGCTCGCAAACAAGCTGCAGTTAGTGTTACTCATCCAGACACCCCAGGACACCCAGCAGGTCCGTTATCATTGCTCTGGACAGGTCAGGGCTCTTTGGGCAATAAATGTAATATTAGTGCTTTAACAGAATGTAAAGATTCTCATAGTTGGCAGCTACTGGACTTTTAATTTCACTGTCACATTTTCTAATAATTACCTTTCCGTGTCTTTATGTATGGCTTTTCTCTATATGTCCAAATCCAAGGAGCTCCATGGGAGAAGGGAGGGATCACCACTGCATTCACCTGCAGACAGGCCAGATTGTTCCAGCCTCCCTCAGCGGGGAAACAGCGCAGCAGCCTAACAGCACTGAGAAAGTCCTCAGTGGTTCATTCACATTAGAGAGCCACACACAGCCCAGCATCATCACCAATCAGCAGCTGTCTTCAAACAGAAACGAGGCGAACAAATCTGAGGGGGACATCGACGTGGTTGGACTGTTCTAGGAGATGTTCAGCACACACTGGCTGATTTTCATTGGAGCAAATCAAATATACATTTTTCGCATATTAATAGTTTATTCATTTTTATTCTACTTTTTGTTTAGCTGTTGTCATGTATTTAGAGCACTCCACAACACAAAAAGAAATTGTGCTTTTTTTTATTGCTACTGATGTAAACTAACAGCAGAAACACACAGGATGAATGATGTTGACTGCACACATGCTTCAAACAGCAGTGTAATCTGCTGCAATTAGTAAATCAGCAATTCTTCTTGAAACATTTCATTATATACCTATTTCATTACATGAAAGCTCAATGTGCTTAACATAGAAACTATAGAAAAAAACTACAATGTCTTAAGGCATTCCAAATAATAAAAGTAAAACCACTTTACAAAAAAAATAACGTTAACAGTCACACATAAACACACAGCTGTTGTAATGGACCTCAGGTCAGGCAGCTTGTTCCAAGGAATGGGACCACAGTAACTGAAAGCCCTCATGGCATACCTGGATGTGATTCTGGAAACAGTTGAAAGCTCTGCACCCAATAGCCTGAGAAGTCTAATCAGGTTATAGACAATGATCAAATTAGAGATGTTGCGAGGGGAGCCAAACCACTGAAAGCTGCTTTATGAAGTAATAGAAGTATTTTAAAGGTAATTCTACATTGAGAGCCTGTGAAGTGGCTTC
This sequence comes from Neolamprologus multifasciatus, assembly GCF_963576455.1. Classification (NCBI taxonomy): domain Eukaryota; kingdom Metazoa; phylum Chordata; class Actinopteri; order Cichliformes; family Cichlidae; genus Neolamprologus; species Neolamprologus multifasciatus. Next base: position 19,178,000 of record NC_140448.1, read on the forward strand.
AGTATTGCAGAAATATGGTAAAGTTTCTCTGTGTGTGTGTGTGTGTGTGTGTGCGCACGCGCGTGTGTGTAAGGCGCACTGATGATTCGGGTGATCCTGCAAATAGAGCAATAGTCATAACCTGATTGATATATTGTTTTATATGATTTCACAGTTTTTGAAAGTGCCTTGAGGCACCAAATCACAAAAGCATTTGCTTCAAGGTGCTCTATATTATAAGGTCAAGAACCTACAATAATACACAGAAAACCACAACAATCAGATGACCCCTCTATGAGCAAGCACTTTGCAACAGTAAGAATGAAAAACTCCCTTCTAACAGGAAGAAACCTCCAGCAGAAGCAGGATCAAGGAGGGGCATCCATTTTTCCTGACTGGTTTGGGATGTTTAAAGAGTACTGGACCCAGAATTGACCCTTGAGGAACACCTGGTTTCATTCTGCAGCTCTAAAATTACTCATTTACCCTTTAGGTATGACGACAACCAGTCAAGAACCTGACCAACCTTAAAGTACTATTGGTCTACATTCTTCTTCTATGGTAGCAGCCTGGGCAGAGTAACAGCCAACTTTAAACTGCCGCCATCTGTTGGCACCAATTACAGTAGAAAACATTATTGCGACAACACGTTTTTTGGGGAAAATAACAGAGATTGAAACTTTACTGATAATTTGTCCAAGTTGAAAAATGCCCTCCTCCAAAAACATCATGTGACAACCTCATTGCTTCAGAGCATCAAGCAACACAATGAAAGCTTGCAAGGAAAGCTTGATGAAGCTCTGCAAGAAAATAAAAAACTCCTTCAAGAGAAGAAACAAGATGGCATGAAGAAGAGAGGGCTGCACAGCAATCTCAGAGACATGGAGCTAATGTACAGTGTAGACAAAAAAAAGGCTTGATCGCACACTGCAAGAAAAGGAGAAGCTTCTTCAAGAGAAAAGGGAACAAGAAATCAAACAAAAAGAAATGGATTCCAAGCTTCAGAGCATCAAGCAACAAAATGAAAGCTTGCAAGGAAAGCTTGATGAAGCTCTGCGACAAAATAAAGAAATCCTTCAAGAGAAAGAGCAGCTGGACAGAAAGCAGGGAGACATGGAGTGCCAACTCCAGCTCATGGAGGGAAACGACAGGATGCTGCAGGTAAAGTTCGATGAGACACTGCACAAATATCAAGACCTGCTTCAAGAGAGAGAACAGCTGGTCATTAAGCAGAGAGGAGAAAAACTTCTTCTCCAGGAGTTTGAGAAGAAAAACCAAAATCCGCAAGAACTTTACAACAAAATGAAGTTCAAAGCATCTGAGCTGGAAGGAGAAAATGAAAAACTGCAAAAACAGGAGGCAACATCTAAAGTGCTGAAAGAAAGGTTGGAAGAAAAACAAGGCGAAATAGAAGAAGTGGAGAAAAAATGCAATAAGCTGCAGAAGCAAAACACAGAAACAATCGAAGAGTTGAAAATCCTCATCCTCGAGAAAAAGGTGCTCGTGGAAAAGCAGCTGGAGAAAAAGAAAAAACGTTTCCGCTTCTTCTGGAGGAAGAACACTCCTTCTTTCACTACTACTGATGCCATCTCTTCTTCCCCCACCTCTGTTCCAGCTTAATCCCCCCCCTCCCTTCCTTTAACTACTAACACCTCTCCCATCTCCCTCATCTCCCTCCCCTCTTTTCACAGTCACCCCCCAACCAGTCCCGACAGTTGACTGCCCCCTCTAGAGCCTGGTTCTGTCATAGGTTTCTTCCTTTAAAGGGAGTTTTTCCTATCCACTGTCGCCTAGTGCTTGCTCAGAGGGGATTGTTGGGGTTTTCTCTCCTCTCTCCCTTTACTTTACGCTCTTCTTTACATCCCCCCACCCCCACCTTTTCTTTTATCTTAATAATTGAACAATAAAAACAATTGGCTGCTAATTAAATGTGTCAAATCAATGTCTTTATTCAAGAATACAAGAAATGTGTGTGTGTGTGTGTGTGTGTGTGTGTGTGTGTGTGTGTGTGTGTGTGTGTGTGTGCATAATATGCATACTTTACGTGTTGGATCCAAATCCCACAAGGAATTAAATAAAACAAGAAGACAAACAAAAACAAATATTTCTCTCCCTTCCCAGGTCAGTAATCAGGATGAGGAAGAAATTAGGTCAGATCAGTGCAGGTTTTTGTACTACTGACATAAAGTTTCTGCTGATTAAAAAAAAGTATGTCGATATTTCTGAAATACATTTGCAAACAAATAACTTTGACAACTTATGTTTTTTCATAAAAGAAAAAAGAAAAATCAGAGAGCAGAGCTGGTAAAACAGCTTAGCTCCGCGGGTTACAGGAGATCAGATGCCAAATACTTTTCATGACAGTCTTCGTTATTGCATAAATCTCCCCTTTTATCAATGATCAGTAAATCACTGCATATAAATTAATCTAACCATTATAATTTCATGAGTAAAGATTCTCAGATGATTGAATGGCGGTTTTAGTAAATGTTGAACTTTATTGTGATTTCTATTTTTAGAATCGATAGCACACATTTTGATTTAGTTTTGCAAGCTGCTGATTTCACACAGATCCACTGCTCAAACGTGCCTTTGAGTTTTTCATCATTTAAAAAGAATAGGCTCAGGCAATCATTGTGTAATTAGGCTTAGCATATGTGACAGTACATGCCACAAAATAAACAAGAGGTTTCCATGTAACTAAATCCAGATTTTAGTTCCAATTTTTGTTGACTATGATGAAAATATATACTCTTTAGTATATATTAACCAAAGTAATGCAAAGTAATATATATAAAGGAAAACTTTCTGAATCACATTTAGTTTTACATTTCAGATCACCACAATAGGATATCCACGATTTCGGATTCAGGCATTTGTTTTAGTTCAATATCACAATCATTCTATGTTTGAGTAGTTTACAGAACCAGCAGTTAGCAGCCGCAACTCTGCTGCTTCAATTCAAGCATTGCAAGCATTCCTTTATAAACAGCATTTCAGTCAGGTTGAGGTCTGGGCTTCCATGCTGTACATTTGCTTCTGTACTTGGGGTCATTATCCTGTTGCATGGCCTAATTTAGGAGAAGCTTTAGCTGTCGGACAAACGGCCTCAAATTTGTCAGCTGCAAGGTGACTATCTCTTGTGGCTGCAGAACAAGCTCTTTTTGAAAAAATCACCACCCTTGAACCAGCATAGTTGACAGTTGGTTTGAGGTGTTTGATTCTTGCTGAAGGTACTGCTGTGCATTATGGCCAAACCTCCACTTTGGTCTCAGATGCAGCTCTTGGGTATAGTGCAGTTTCTCTGAGCACTGAACGATTTTTGGGGTGGATCTGAATGCTGCAGACTAGCAGACTTGCTGTTTGCTAGTCGGGGCAGGGGGCTGGCCTTCTGGTCGGGGTCTGGGATGCTGGGCCTCTTGGGTGCTGCAGGACTGCTTGTCTCTTCCCCAGGGAAAAGGATAACATCTCCTGGGGTATAATAATAATAATGGATTGGATTTATCCAATCCAAGCACTTTTCAAGGTTTACAATACCACTATTCATTCACTCTTACATTCACACACTGGTGGAGGCAAGCTACGGTTGTAGCTGCCCTGGGGCAGACTGACAGAAGCGAGGCTGCCCTCCGATGGTCCTCCCTGTTGGCGCCATCGGCCCCTCTGGCCAACACCAGTAGGTGTTAGGGTAAAGTGTCTTGCCCAAGGACACAACGGCCAGGACAGAGAGCCTAGGGATCGAACCGGCAACCTTCCGGTTACAGATACGCTTCCCAACCCCCTGAGCCACGGTCGCCCCATGAGAGAGTATAGAGTATGTGTGGGGAGTGTGAGTACAGTGTCCATTTCTGTTTGTCTCCATGTTGGGCGAGTGTCGAGTATTTATATATGTGTGCATGAGGGTGGGAATGCATGTTTGTGTATGTGTGTGTCTGTGTCAGGTCGGGTCTTAGACGATCTGGGAACATCTCAGGTGTCCCCAGACATCGGTGCATTGGTGGTTCTTGCTGTCCAGGACTGGGCGCTCAGGTATGTACCGGTTCACTACCGGTGCCTGCTTGGCTCAGTTGGGTCCCTTCTGGGGGGTGGGGGGGTTCTCGGACCTCAGGCCTCAGTCTGCTCTGGCTGCTGGCGGAGCCCACGGACACGTCACTGCAGCTCCCTGTGGCTTCTGCACCGTGCCGGCTTGGTGACCCCACATCTCGGGCTCTCCTCAGCTCTTTACGGGAGGGTGGCGTGGCTGCCCCTCCGATGGTCCTCCCTGGGCTCTCGCGCTCTGGGGGCTTCTGGATGTCTGGGGCCTGGGGGGCAGGGCTATGGCTCCCCACAACCTCTGGCAGAAATTCACATGGAGAAACCTTTTTAATACAAGCGCACTCATCTACACAGGTGTGCACACAGGTGTACACACGGGTGATCACAGACACAAATTATATCTTTCTTGGCTGCTACCTCAAAGCACATCGTGCGCTGTCGGTCTTGCGTGCTGCAAAATAACATTCACTATTTAGTATTTATTGTTACTTACACTTGTCTAGGTTATTGCTGTGGTCTCCATATTGTTTTGCTCTCTTTTTGCTTGTTTTCTTCTTTTTTTTTCTTCTCTCACTGTCCCTCTTCCTCTCTGTTTTTCTTTCCCTCCCTTTCTTTCTCCCTTTCCCATCCCCCAGTCATGTCTGTCCAGTTTGTAATAAATAAAATAAAAAATAAATAAATAATAATAACAAAGGTCAATCTAGTTACCATAATGATCCACTTGGTAAAATTAATTCATTGGGCATCTTTCTTGGCCTTCAGACAATAATTCTGATTGCTAAAGTACCAAACTATTATCTTGCCTCCCAGTATCGATCAATTTGGATCTGGCTACATGCAGAGAGGAGTGAGGTTCGATGGGTTCCAATAGAACAACATGAGGTGAACCCCATACTATTAAAAGATGTTCTATTTTTAGGTACAAAAAAATGTCTATCCAAGCTCACAAACAATTTGATAATATTAAACACCTTCTGTGCCTGGCAGGAATCCCACTCACTTCTGAAAATAAATATCTCTTTTTTTAGAAGGACACCCCTATGAGGCAACCCTAATCTCTCTCATCATATTGCTGACCCAATATTGCAGGGATGGAAGGACAGAAATATTCAAACTGTTGCTGACTTATACAATAATGATACATTTATTGACTTTCAACAACTAAAGGAAAAATTCAAACTCCCAGGACAAAGTTTCTTCAAATTCCTACAAATAAGAGATTGGGTCAAAGAGAAATCCAAAGGGTTATTCCCCGAGATACCAAAAGAAACTCCTCTTGAAACACAATTTTGCACCAAACCATGGAAGTCAATAGAAGGAATAGCATCTTCTATATATGCTATTACCAGTGAAAAGTTATCTGACCATAACAAAGTGTCGATAAAAAGAAAATGGGAGACAGACCTGGGCCATGTCTATGAAGAGGTAGAATGGCACCATTTATTGGAACAGGCACAGACCATGTTAATTTCTACAAAACACAGGCAAATGCAATTTAATATATTTCATAGGATATATTACACCCCTTATAGGTTACATAAAATTGATAATAATTATTCCCTCAAATGTTTGAGATGTAAGGTGACAGATAGTGATCTCCTGCACATGCTGTGGAATTGCCCAGTGATAGAAGAGTGAATTGTCATAAGAAATATTTTATTTTACTTGCGAGTACTGCAATGAAAAAGTGCATTCTGCTACATTGGAAATCTGAAAATTCTCCAACATTGAGACACTGCACCAAGCACTATTGATCTTCAGGTCAGGTTGATAACTTTAGTCAGAGCTGTTTCTGGCTCTGAAACCTGATTGGCACTTATTAATACTGTGAGATGAAAGGTCTTCATTCAGTTATTTCTTTATATATATATATATATATATATATTGCTGAGCAAATAATGATTAGAAATAGGCTGATAATTATTAATTACCAATGGATCCGCAGAATGATAATAGCACATGTGAGAGAAACAGGGAAAATCGTTGGCCGTAAAAAGATGTTGATAATATTTACTAGTGATTTTAAGATAATATCATGCACTTTTAGGTTTGTGACTACATTTCAGAAGGCCTTCCAGTAAGCGCAGGGCGTTTCCACTATATGGTGTACTGCCACTTCTTTTAAGTAGCGGAATGCCATCTCAACAGGTGTAAATCAAACAAAACACGGACACCAAAACACAAGTGGAGTGTGTGCAAATCTCCAGTGATTAGAATCCGCCTTATTATCAACAGCACGGAGCACCGACTGAACAAAGACATCATGAAAAATGGGACCCAAACGGACCAATGAACACTTTACTGAACGTTCGCAAGAAAGACAATATCCAATCACAGTCCACGCAGCTCGAACTGTATCGTGACTGAGGTCCGCGCCTGGCGAATAGGAAAAGTAGTCACCGCTAAGGGGCGTTTCCAGGAAGAGAGCGGTTACATTTTCCTGTAATGGCGGACCAGGCAGAGAGCGAGACTATCGGGTTCAACGACAACAGGTCAGATAACAGCGAGTAAAGCGTTAAAATGATTATTAACCGTGGGTAATATGAAGCATTTGCGGACATTTAATATGCAGCTAGTCTGCGTTGCTTTTGGTTCAGTGGTGTTGATATGTGGCGCCCGTGCATGTCAATGTAGCCACGCCAGCTAACTAGCTTCCAGCTAGCTAGCCCCGTGTTGAAGAGCGGCTCGATTTCTGCTCTCCGCTCCCCGGCACGCGGTAAACATGGGCCAGACAGATTAAACAGACAGATGTTTACCTCTCACGCAAGGCCACCCCAATCACCCGGCTTTGTGCTTGGGCTCAAACTTGGCGGTTGTTATCAATTATAACCAGCTACCAAAAATATGCTAAATTGATTGGAAAGTAGCTGTTTTAAATAGACAGAAAAAAGGTTGATGTTAGCCCGATTATCACAAGACGACATTTGCTGAATGTTTGTGTTCATCGGCCAAGCGGGTATAACCCTGAAGGGTTCAGCATGCAGATATGAAGGAATATAAACACCACAGAGTCTGAATGGACAACACGTTCACGTCACACCGTCTTCAAACAGCCTTGCATAGCAATTAAGTAAATTTCCCCTAAATGATGTCCTTAAGTAGAATCCTAAGGTATTTATAATAAGGAACATGTATCTGTGAAGGTTCTCAGTCATTCAGGTCATCGTAGTCTAAGGAGCTTGGAAAGAAAAGCGTCTGGACTTCTTGAGTTGCTTGAATAAGGAACATGTATCTGAGAGACATAGTTACAAGTTAATGAAATGAATGTGTTATACACCATCCAGTCAGCTGGTTAGAAAAGCGAGCAGTATTTACAGTCCGTACATGTAAATGTATGTTTATGCATCAGTAATAACAGTTCACAAGTACAGCATACAACAGAGCTCATGTTGGTGTCTGATGGATACTTTAGCGATACACTGATTGTGAAATTCTAGGCAAATTCGGATTAAAATTGTAGTTTAGGTGATGGGCAATGGCCCAGAGTTTATTTTTTTTTATTTACTTATATATATTTGTTTATTTTTTGTGTCAGAGAACCAGAGAAATCTTTCATTTCTATCATAGCATCTTTGAACATTTAGCCAGCATTAAATTGTTGCGACATAACACAAAGCTTCTGCTTCTTATTAGAGTGGTTTTAAGTTGTGCTATTGCTACTTTGACTTTGATAATAGGTCTGAGTACTTCTTCCGCTGCTGTTTGCTGGCCCATTTCTGCAGCAAGTCTCACATTAGTCAGCAGAAAGTGTTTGTATTCATTGCTAACCATTCCTGGCTTATACTGCAGCTTCCTCGATTGTAAAAAGATTTTAATATGATATTACAGATGTTATTACTTTTGTAGTGTCATTTATTTTTGGATTGTGAAGGATAATTTGTCATTGCACTGTATAATTTGTACTGTATTAAGCTGATAATTGCTTTCTGCACTCTTTTCAAAGGCTTTATTTACAGTTTAGTGTCATGTTAGTATTGATCATAAGCTTTAACTATAACTTTTATTATGTTGTGCCAGAATGGCGCAGCAGGCAGTGCGGTTTCGCGGCCCTGCGCCTGCGCCTACACAGACCCCAGTGTTAAGAGGCCCACCACCACTCCTTAGGCCACCGCCGCCTCCTTTTGGGATGATGAGGGGACCTCCGCCACGACCTCCGTTTGCACGTCCACCCTTCGACCCCAGCATGCCACCAATCCCTCCACCAGGAGGGATGCCTCCACCTATTGGGCCTCCCCACCTACAGGTAACTGCTCCACATTCTTTTACAAGCATGGTTTTCATCATGGAAATGTTACCCTCTTGTGGTGTAGGGTTGTTAAAAAAAAATCAATACTCGATACTCACTTGCAACAATACTGATACCAACAGTCCTGTCTTTCCTTCCTCCATGACACACAACTTCACATGGCTCCTCCTGTCATTAACAGTTGTAGTAGTTAACGTTCATAACACTGAACAACACTTTAAGAGGATTTTTTAAGGTTAGTAAAGCTCCTGTTTCAACAGCATGAGTATTAAATAGATAAAAATGTTAACCCGACCAGTGCACACATTAACATTAGCTATTTAACTATTGTCAGTTACCCAACAGCCTTGTTAGCTGTCTGTTATGAATGAATGAAAAATGATGAATAATTATTGCAGGTTGAACGACTGACTGATCGAATACTTAGCCATGGCAGAGGTGGTTATGGAGAAACAGAAAACCTGGCAGGTTCCTGGCTGTACAGAGCAGGGAGTGAACCGTAGCCGAGCTAAGCAGAAAGGGAAATGTGGCGAACTAATCCGAGCAAATAAAGACGGAAGTCTGGAGCGGGAAATCAGGCGGTTCCAATTCTTAACGCAGAGGTGTGGAGGTGAAGAGCTGCAGGCTGAGTTGGAGCAGTGTACATGCTGGATGAGAGCGAGGCTGCAGGCATATGTGAACTAGATAATAAACTTTCACAGTGAGTGCAAGTTGAGGATATGACGTCTTCGCCATTTATTCTGGTGATGTAGGATGGGTTTAAAATCTTCCTCATGGTATCAGAAATGGTATCAAGTATTGTCATGTGTTTTGGTATCTAGTTTAAAATTCTTATATTGCGACAACTTTATTCTGGCGACGTGCTCACAATGGTTTTTGAAACGGAGTGAATTGAGTTATTATTTTAAGTTATTGAATACGCATTGATCAGCCGTGTAGCCCCAGGTAGAGTCTGCAAAGAAGAGTGTGTCCTTCTCTGTTACAGCATAACAGCAGTATTCACTCTTAAAAGGAGGGGCAGGCAATAAGGAGGCATATGACTAATCTTTGTTTTATAATCTTTTTGGGTTCATGATTGATTCTTTGGTGCAATGTGATTTTTCTCTTGTATAATACGGTAATGATGCTCAAATCTCCCTAATTGGAATCCAAAAAGGCCAATTAGCATCAACTGCTGGCTGAGCCCTCCACTGCTTGTGACTGTGCACTTTTCTGTATCCTCTACAGACACATTATGTTGGAGGATAGCGTGCTTTAACGGGATAATTTAGACTCTCAGTTCTGCTCTTTATTATATGAAAGCTAAATTCTGTGCCCTCTCTTTTTTATGTAGAGACCTCCGTTCCTTCCCCCTCCTATTGGTAACCTGCCACCTCCACCAGGAATGCTGTTTCCTCCTGGGATGCCTCCCGTTCCCGCATCTGGAAACCCTGCGCTCAACCCTGCTGAAGAAATCTGGGTAGAGAACAAGACGCCAGAAGGAAAGGTAAGGTGGAGGTCCTATGAAAGCAGATAGCAGGCATCCTCAAGATGATATGTGTAATAAATAAGTTGATTGCACTAAAACAGCTTTAATAATAATTTGTGCACACATAGTTAAAGCTGGTTAGAGGAAATGACAGCAAATCATCGAATTATTTTGCTTGACATTAGGTTGGAAATTATGGTTGCATCAATATTGTCTCTTATTAAAAGTGGTGTGTTGTGTTTTTTTTTTATAATGAGATTTTTACAGTTTGCTAAATTCCTTAGTTGGTAGAACAAGAAATCTTGCTTAGCCTGAAATATTGGCTGCTGCCCCTAGAAGCTCAGTCATCAGACTCGAGTTGTCAAGTTCCCATATTGGTTACTTAATGTTTTACTTGGTTTGCATTTCAGTCACCGTTGGAAGACAACAAGGCTGCTAATAACAGTTTTTAACATATTTCAATTGTCATCGACTCACTGTAAATGTTGTTGTCATCTTTTCAGAACTAGTTAATCGGGACCTGCCTTTTGAGTGTAGTTATAACTGATAAGCCTATCAAGTGGGCACCTGCCACTCTCCCAGTCACTGTACTACTACTTATCATATCATCTGCCTCCAAGTCTTCCATCCTTCTCTTATACCAACCCACTGCATGTTCTCCTTCACTGAATCTTCTCTGTGGTCTTCCTCTTTTCCACCTGCCTGGAAGCTCCACTTTTAACATTCTTTGTCCAATATATCCACTAACCCTCCTCTGCACATGTCTAAACCCTCTCAACCATGCCACTATAACTTTGTCTCTAAATCGCTCAACCTGACCTGGTCCTTCTTATATTTTCATTTTGAATCATATCCTTTCTGGTCACTCTCAATGAAAATCTGTGCATTTCCAGCTTTGCCACCACCGGCTCAGCCTCCTGTCTTTTTGTTTTTGCCACCTACTCAAAACCATGTGTCAAAGCAGGTCTCACTAACATTTTGTAAACCTTCCTTTTCAATTTTGCTGTATTCCCTAAATCAGAGCTCTGCTGTAACAAGATTCAATTTTTGTTATTAATTATTTGTAATTCAATACAAATTGTTCTTTCATTTTTTGTAATCATAAAAAACTGATTTTTTTCACAATATTTAAAAAAAACCAACTGTGATTGTTTCTCATTCACAGACATATTACTACAACGCCCGGACCAGAGAGTCATCATGGAGTAAACCTGATGGCGTGAAGGTCATCCAGCAGTCTGAGCTCAACCCTCTTCTTGTGGCTGGGGCTGCAGGTTCAGGGGCAAACGTTGGGGTCACCGCCAGCTCAAGCAGTGTCAACACTACAGCAAGCACAGCAGCAGCAGCCTCCCCTACTCAAGCTCCATCCTCGGCCCCCTCCCGCACACTCACCTCCAGTCCAGACTCCATCACCACCCATTCTCCCTCTGCGAGCATAGCAGGTAAACAGCACTTCATCAACATCTCACACTCACACACACACAAAGCAAGAATAAAACCAAAAGTACTTCTTTTTCTTCCCAAAAGCCACCGTTGTAGCAGACCTCCCTCCTATTGCCACAGTGACCTCATCTGTTGCTGTTTCTCCGGTCACTGTGGTGACTGTTTCCACGGTGCCATCTCCTGTTACGGCAGTGCAGACCGTGCCACTGCTGCCAGCAGCCCTGCCTCACAGTGTGGCCCAGCCCACCGCAGCCATACCTGCCTTCCCTCCTGTCATGGTGCCACCTTTCAGGGTGCCTTTGCCAGGCATGCACATCCCTCTACCAGGTGAGAATGAGACACGAAAACCTTTAGTCAAGCTGTACATGTATATACTGTAATGACTATTCTGCCTCATTGGGCCATGTTTTTAAATGTTTTGTCCACCATGGCCTGCTGCTGTTGCTGTAAGGCTGTCTTTTACAGTCCAGGAGGGGTTTTTGTATCTAAGGTCTTCTAAAATATTTGGATGTACATATGATTCAATCCAGTCAGGTGTGCACAAGACACGTAGGGCTGGTTATAGGGTGTATGATTCTCCTGAATACTATTCTTTGGACTCCAGGCTTGTTAGTGGTTATCAAAAGGGAACGTTTGGTCAGCAGAACTGCCACAAATTTGATTTAAATATAATTAGTGTTGTGATTTTTAGCTTTAATTACATTTAAGATGATTGCTCAGAGAAAATGTTAGAAACAGCCCCAGATTTCTGCTCTTTTACACTGCATAGCAAAGAGACAGTGATTGTTAGACCCCATTCATGTAGGTCTAGCAGTCAGTCACTAACCATGTGGACCACAGGTTGCTAGGGAAAAATGTGTATTCCCCAACTGTTTGGTTGCAGGCTGTCACATGGTGAAATCAGTTGCAAAGAAGGTGCTGCATCTTCTCTTCTTATTCTTAGTCTCTGAGTTGTAGTGATCTTCCAATCTTCTAAACAAACAATAAGCGACCTCCTCAATCTGTTAGCCACCAAAGCAATAACAAGGAATTTTTTATGCAGTACCCTAGGGTTTGGCGATTGGACGAATATATCGACTATCGACGATAGTTTTTACAAGGGTGTTATTTATTTATTTGCCCATGAGTAAGTTTGCTAATAATGATGGAGCAGTCAATAGAAAAAAATAATAACGCTGTTTTAACTGCACCCTCTTTCATCTGCGAGTGAAATGCACCCTCCTCAGAGTGCTCATGCAAGTTAACCGTGTTTAAGTACTCAGCTCACGCTAAACGTCTGCACAAGTGGCACAACGCTTTGGTTACATCCTTAGGTTTGCCCCTTTCATCTGGTTTAACGCCTAAGAAATCCCAAATTGTCGACTTTACATTTTTTTAGTGCTGTCAGCGTTAACGTGCCTTCATCACGTTCCTTCCCCCTCAGCTTTAATGGAAGGAATTTCCATTTAACCCATCTGGAGCGCAGACTGAGTCAAAATCCCTGAAATGTCTCTGTCAACGCATTTTGGCAGTCCAAATTTTGTTCATTCTGCGCTCCAGATGGGTTGAGAGTGTTAAAATTTTTAATCGTGATGACTGCATTTAAGCCGCGTTAACGCTGACAGCTGGGTTTGGGTTTTTTTTTTGTTTTTTTTTGGGGGGGGGGGGGGGGGGGGTCGTCAAACAAAATCAGTCCATGCATGATTACATTGCCCTGCCCATCAAAAACTCTGCGCATGCGCGAATATATTGCCCATTGGCGATTGTTGGACTGACAATTGCCAGTTGGAAAAGTTTTACATATCGCCCAACCCTACATCACGACCGATTTCACCCAGCGACATCCAGCAACTGCTTGCCAACCAGTTGGGGAATACACATTTTTTTACTTCCAAATGAAGGTTGCCAGGGGGTCACTGACCAGATTCTAGGTTGTAGGAGAGCAAAAGATCAGTTTGCGATCTCTCTCCTTTTTTGAGTGTAAGAGATGAAACTGAATAATTACAACAATAAAGAAGAATCCACAGAGTCAAGTATTTGGATACAGCCACACTCAGTACTGCAGATAGCAACTTTTTTTTTTTTTTTTGGGGGGGGGGGGGGGGGTTGAAACCCAGATTTTTATTTTATTTTAATTGTGACTTTATAGTGCAGTCATAAAAACATTTGCCTGATGTGTGAAAGATCCCCAGGTCAAGACTGGGAAGAGGCACAGATGCTTGGGAGGGTTGTGTCAGGAGGGTGTAAGCATCTGTGCCAAATCTTACATGTAGATTCATCTGCGTTGGTGACCCCTTATGAATAAGGGAGCACCCAAAAGAAGCTTTATTATTGTTGTAAATATTAACAACAAAAGATTTGGGTAGCCAGCAGGCATCCAGCCCATTATTTAGATCTAATTTAAAGTGAAAGGTCATGCAGATGGATAAATTTATTGCCAGCTAAAATCAAAATTGGCTGAAAGCACACCTCAATTAGGACAGATGGTTTTCAAACGTCAGACTTGGAATCTCCTGATTGACGGTGTTGTTATTATGGATTCACTCTCTCAGATGTGCCATCAATACGGGCCGTACGTTATGTTGTGCAGCTGATTCCTGACATTTTTAAATATACTACAGCCACATAAATTTCAACAGAGGCAGAAAAAAAATCTGGTTGTGTGTTTTGTCTGAACTGGGCCAAACATATACAAGCTCTTACACAACATGGTAGCTGATATCTAGTGTCCTGCTGTGTTCAACCAGATGCTTGCTTGTCCGTTGTTCTTGCAGGTGTAGCAATGATGCAGATAGTAGATGCAACCTGTGTAAAGGCAGGCCCCAGCGCCAACGGTAAACACCCAGCCGCTCGCCTATCAGATCTACAGTAGATGGCATGGTAGTGAATGATGTCTACATGCGTAGTCTGGTGTATATGCAGACCCACAAACAGTGGCATGGTGTTGAGTGCTGTGAACATGGTCCATTGGGTGTACAGTGGTGAAATTCCTTCCATTAAAGCTGATAGAAACAGAAGCTTAATTTTGTTTCCATGATCAGAGAGGGTGATTAGATAGAGTCACGTGCAGTGTTTCATTCTCATCTTGTGTGACATCTTTTCTAGTTTCTTAACTGAATTCTTCCACCCCACTTAAAAAAGAAGAAGAGAAGCAAACATACAAGAACACGATTTAACATTTAACAAATGATACTGACACTGATTCTTTGAACCGGAAGGGGGTAATTTTTTGCTGTTAACTGTTGTAAATTGTTAGATGTTACTGAGTTGTTGGTTGTTGGGTCATTTTTAGGCATGTGGTTGTCGACTGTAAACAAGTTTGTTTTTTTTTATAAGAAAGGAGTGACCATCTTTATATTTTAAGGGCAGTCTCATTGTTGTCAGGGCTTTGGTAGTGTAACGGATAGGGCTACATGATGTGTTGTTGTGTTCGTCCTCCTTTGTGGCATGGTTGTGTGTTTGTGGTCACTATTGTATTTGTCTGTTTGTGTGGCCTGTGTTCATTGTCATATAGTTGCTTGTTCAAAGCATTTTAGACGTGAAGAGTTTCTTTCACAAAAATCACAATACCCTCTTTTTTTATTTTCCCTCGTCTTGCTCTGCTTGATGAGCAGACAAACCCTCACAACAACAGTTTTTAGCTTGCAGTGAGTCATTCTTACCTCTGGTTTTATTAAGATGTGGGTTTTTTGTTGTTATTATCACCACATGTTGGTAACAGTCTGGGTCATGAAATCACCTTCATTAATGTCTAAACTAATGCCATTGTAGCTAGTGTTAGTGGCTCAGACATAAAGATGACACTCAGCCAACAATGGTCTCTCTCTTCCCTGTATGACTGCTGACAGGCATGCTTCCTGGTATGGGCCCGCCTTTAGTTTCCGTGATGCACCCCCAGCTGACACTCTCTGCAGCTCCTGCTTCCATGGCTGGATCATTGCAGCTCCCCGAGTGGTCGGAGTACAAAACAGCAGACGGGAAAACGTACTACTACAACAACCGGACGCTCGAGTCCACTTGGGAGAAACCACAGGCTGTGTTGGAGAAAGGTAGGCTTTGCTGACGTGGTGAAATTTTTAGTTTGACATCATGTGTCTTATCCAGTATTATCCTTTTGAGCTATGAGTTTTTCCCAAAACTGTGCTATCTGTTAGCTATCTGTTATCTGTATTTTAAAAAAAGAGAGACTTGTGTTCTTTTAAATGCAAATCAAATAGTGGGTCTAGCTGAATTTCTTTTCAAATCTTCTAAAATGTCCCAAAAATCTGTAATAACGATTTTTCTGCACTGCAAAACACAGGAAACGATGTTTCTTCAGACTCGTCATTTTTACATACACTCACCTGTCACTTCATTAGGTACATCTGTTGCACTGCTCTATGTAACTGGCCCATCTGCAAAATTTTGCAATGAGCATCAGAATGGGGAAGAAAGGTGATTTAAGTGACTTGGCATGGTTGGGGTAGTGCAAGACAAGCTGATCTGAGTTTTTCAAAAACTGCTGATCTGTTGGGATTTTCCTGCACAACCATCTCTAGAGAATGATCTGAAAAAGAGAAAATATCCGATAAGCAGCAGTTCTCTGAAAATGCTGGGGTCAGTTTTTGCTCTGACATTCAGGCTACGTCCACATGTACCTGGGTATTTTTGAAAACGCAGATTTTTCTATGCGTTTGCACCTTTCATCCACACGTAAACTGCGTTTTTGGTCACTGAAAATGGAGATTTTTAAAAACTCCGGCCAGGGTGGATATTTTTGAAAACTCAGTTTTTGCATTTACGTGTGGACGAGAAAAACGGAGAAAACGCAGATCTGGACACTCCACAGTGTCCAGATCTCAGTCCAGTCTTTGGGGTATGGTGGTATTTGCGTCATAGGTGAGCAGCCAACAAATCTGCTTCATGCTGTCATGTCAATATGGACCATAAAGAGGTAATATAGTTCTGGAGGTTAAAGGAGGTCCAACCTGGTGCCAGCAACGTGTACCTAATGTTGTGACTGGTGAGTGGATGGCCACAGTATCCAGTTAGTTTGAAGCTTGTATACACTGATTCCCAGTCCTGCTGAGATTTCAGGCTCCAGCTCATTCAGTGGAAGAGTTAATTAAATTAAAAGGGCTCATTCTCAGTTTTACCAAACTCATAGGCTATAACCACTTTGACTTTCTTGTCAGACCAGCTGTAAAGCCAAACTTTAGTTATCTCACTGTCCGCATTTATGTCTGGTTTTTTTTCTCCTCCCTTCTCTGTAGAAAAAGAAGCAGAAAAGGCAAAAGAGCGACTTGCCCAGGAGGAAGCTGAGGCAATGGAGATGGAGGATAAGGAGAACAAAATGGAAAACACTAATAATGAGAAGGAGGTATCTGATTAACCACTTGCACTGCCAAGCCAAAACAGATTGAATCCAGTAAACCATCTGAAGGTAGCAGCAACAGAGAACCATTTCTTGTTTTTTTCTCTTTATCAAGGAGACGAAAGAAGAAGAGATGACGGAGGAGGAAAAGGCAGCTCAGAAAGCCAGGCCTGTAGCCACCAACCCTATTCCTGGCACGCCATGGTACAGACCCTGCATATCATCGCACACTTTCCTTCATGGTATATGGCAGGGCGGTAATATAATGCTGCCCTTTTTTTCTCTTCTTCTGTGTCTATTAATCTGCTTTAGGTGTGTGGTGTGGACAGGCGATGATCGTGTATTCTTCTACAACCCAACAACTCGGCTCTCCATGTGGGACCGCCCCGAGGAGCTGGTTGGTCGAGCTGATGTTGACAAGCACATCCAGGAGCCACCACATAAGAGGGGTCTGGAGGACAACAAGAAGACAGGTGTGGATGCAATGTTTTATAAATTATACATTATGTACTGTGAGTATTGATATAGGAAAGGTAAGAAAGGCATATTAATTATTGTTGTTATTATTATTAGTATTATTATTATTTATTTATCTTTTTATTTGACGAAGCAACAAGAGTACAGCCTGTGGTCCGAATTTTCAGTCAGATGTTTTCACATATTTGAGTGTTTGTCCTCTTTTCTTTTTCCAAGTTATGTCAAGCTTTATGGATTTTCCATAATAACGAGCCACAGAATACATAATGTGTTTCTGTTGAAATCAACTTTTTTCCCCTGTTTTTTTTATTTTGCTTAAAACTACATGTTAGTGAAACAAAAATAAACACTTAAAATATATTCACAGTGTGGCCTGCCTGAAGCAGCTGATATTTAATTTGTTACAGTTCATCTAAATACTGACATATTTTAGGCCCCGGTATATCTGCCACGTTGGACACTTCACATGCTGCTGGCAACATCATCACACGGCCACTTCTATTCATGCTCACCATTAAGGGGCAAACTACCATATTCTCCTGAATGATAGGTGTCGCCACTGAGACAATACTCCCTCATCAGATCTGATATAGGAAGAGAAGAAGTCAAGACCAGGAGCAAAGACTACAGTGTTTGTTGTTGTTGTTGATGTTGTTTTGTTTTTTCCCAAAATTTTTGCAGCATCTGAATCTGTATAATCAGTCGATCTTTGTGGCTCAGTAGGGATAAGAACTGATACAGTCGTACACTTGTGTCTTCAACCCACCTGTGAGACCTCTGACTTTCACCCTTAACCACCTTTTACTGAACATTACCACGTATCAGTGATTGGAGAGACAGCAGTGATGTAGTTGCACAGATCAAGTGTTTATTTTCTCTCTTTTGGAACAGTAAACCCTGTGCATGACATTTGGGTAGCTGTTCCACTGTTATACAGTTTAAGGCTAAGGCTCACCTCTGTCAGCGTGGACTTCACAATGGCTGCACGCTGGTAAAACCACTTTCTGCAACAATAGTCCTGCGTCACACAACAGTTACCCACGTGGCCACGTTCATTAGAGGGACAGGCTCAGGCTCAGCTCTTATCAGTTAGCCATGAACACAGCACATGCCCTCAGAACAAACAAATGCTGGGCTTAAACAGTCCAAGTTGAACTAGTAGTCTTTGAAGTTGTGTGGCACTACCTTTTGGCAGGGAGCCCTCAAAAAAAAACCCACAAGTGTTGCAGTCACTCTTGGCTCTCTGTGTTCACTATATTTGTGTTGTGTCTGTGTTCACACACAGCTGTCAGCAAGGAGGATCCAGAACTATCCATTGCTGCTGAAGAGAATCAAGATGAGGAGCCAACCAAAGCCAAAAAGAGGAAGTAAGTCCTATCCCTGTGAAAAATTCCTTTTTTCCTTTCTCTTTTTGATTCATTAACCTTTTAACAAATTATGATTCTCTCACCACCACCTCTGTTTTTAACACTTGCAGGAAGGAGGACACGAAAGAGGCAGACTCTGAGAAGGAAGCAGCCATGGAGGCAGAGCTCCGAGCAGCTAGAGAAAGAGCTATAGTGCCACTAGAGGCCAGGATGACCCAGTTCAAAGATATGTTGTTGGAGAGAGGGGTAACACATCCTTTTTTTTAAAAAAAAAAAAAAAGTTTGTTTGAGAGAACCACATGAGATGAATTGTTCTCACTTGTTGAGATTTTCTTTCCATTGCACATGCTCGGAAATGTCAAATCTTTCAGGCTTTTGTCAGACACGTGGTCACCGTTTAGTCTTGTTGTTGTCTTTCCTGCCTGTAGGTGTCTGCATTCTCAACTTGGGACAAAGAACTCCACAAGATTGTTTTTGACCCACGTTACCTACTACTGAACCCCAAAGAAAGGAAACAGGTTATTTTTTTTTCTTTTTACCCTTTTCTCAGTATTTCTTTGTACTGTATTTTTAGCTGTTACACTTTGTTGCGGTCTTTGAGTCATTTTGGTATAATTGTGCTTCAGGTATTTGATCAATATGTGAAGACACGAGCAGAGGAGGAAAGGAAGGAGAAGAAGAACAAGCTGATGCAGGCCAAAGATGAGTTCAGGAGGATGATGGAGGAGGCGAAGCTCACACCAAGGTGACAGGACAGTCCACTTTTACTACATTTCATAGTGGTTTTATGGGGTCAAATCAGTCACCACTACAATTACCCTCAAAGAAAAGTCTTATTACATTACTCGTTTGCCTCTTTTTTACTAGTACCTACTAAGCGCCGTTCAACCATTGGTTTCGGTCATTTTCCATTACAATTGAGTACCCCCTCAATGTGGGTAGGGTTGTTATTAGGGTTGGGTTTTGATGATCGATTTATCAATTAAAATCGATTCTACCTTGGATAACGTAAAATTGATTCATTAAAATCCTGAATCGATTTTTAAATATACTTTTATTTTGCCCGAAACGCCAGAATCTCAGGTTAAACCTCACAAAATTTCAACAACCACCAAACAGCTAAAACAGTAAATGAGAGCAGGTACACGGATTCTGCACAAAGACGTAAACACAAAGTGTGGACCCGCCGACAGATCAGAATCAGTGAGATGTCGCCTTTCTCACCCGAAGGCACGGACACGGTCGGGGCTGAAAGCTGACAGCTCGCTGATTCTGATGTTTCGGCGGGTCCGCGCTTTGTGTTTACGCCCTTTTTGCGCTGATTCTAAAGCTGTTAGTTTTATCTCTCTCCAAACAATATTGACTGAACCAGCAGCAAAAGAAGATCCAAACTATGCTTCACATTTCGCTTCACGTAAACGTCGTCATAAATTCACTCTTAGTTTTGCTGTTTTGCTTCCACCACGATAAAATCACACATCATGCAGAGCTCGCTGTCTCTCTCTCTCTGTACTTCAAGAACAGTTTCCCATCTAAAAATCTTTTTTCTGCATTATTCGCTTGCTTATTACGCACAAATCTACCGTTGTTTACAGCGCTGTCGGCCGCTGTTTTTTTTCCTTTTACTTACTTCTGAAAAGAAAGCCTCATTTCTGCTGTTCAATAGGCTTCTGAACAAATGTAAACTTTTTAAAATTATGCAAAATTGCAAAACGCTTAGCTGTGTCTCTAATAAAACCTCTGTAACTTTGCTCTGCTTCACTTCAGCAGCATCAGGTAATGTTCATATGTTGATTAATCACTTTCTTTCGTTTTTGATCTACTGCAGAATATTTTTAAGGTCATCTGCCATAAAATCCCAGGCAAGGAAAGTCGCTTTCATGTTTTTCTGTGTTTTATCCTCAGTTACTTTGACACAAAGGCATCTGCTGTGATGCTTACACTTCTGATAAAGGCTCGCAACTGTCAGCTTTCTTTTTATAGATATAAAAATATGGAAATGTACTGATATGTGATCAGAATTATAATAGTATAATAGAATAGACTGAGGCAAAATTTCCCCAATTCAAATAGAATTGAATGGAATCGTGGATCGAATTGATTCTAGAAATCAGTGACAATACCCAGCCCTAGTCGTTATAGCAAGGTGGTGAGAAAGTGCCGTCATGTAATTTGTATGCAACACAAACACAACACAGTAATGCAGGACATCGAAGCGACATCATTGCCGGGTTTCAAAAATGTCAGGTTTGATTCTCATGAAGGAATGACTCTCATCCAGTGACGGCACCTCCTGACCAATCAGTGGCATGCAGCCTGTTGACATCACATTTTCAGCTCAACTCAGGGGTTTGGAACTTCAGCCCTGAGGTACTAAAAACAGTAACTGTTGCCGAATACTACGACTAAATAGAAAACCCTAAAAATCAAGTAGAGTTTAGCTGAGTAAGTACTAGTGGAAAGGAGGCTTTTGTTTGAGTAGGCTATGAATGAATAAATGCAGGAACCGGGTAGCGTAATATTTTGAAATTCTACACCCCACCCCCCACAAAAAAAAAAAAAAAATCTACAAAAAAAATAATCTCAGATGAGTTCGAAGGTCAAGGTCAGGTCATGTTTTCTGAAAATCAGATGCACGCATCTACTAGGAGGCTAAGGAGTAGCATTGTCAGCCACCAGTATTTTTGCAAGGTCCTTTTTAGACTTTAAATATCTTTGTACCGAGTGGTTTTGCTTCCTAATAATCAGCATATTTGCTTTTTTGCAGGACAACATTTAGTGAATTTGCAGTGAAGCATGGCCGAGATCCCAGATTTAAGACCATAGAGAAGATGAAAGACAGGGAGGCTATCTTTGTGGAATTCATCACTGCTATGAGGAAGAGAGAAAAAGAGGACTCCAAGTCTAGGGGAGAGAAGGTAAGACTCACTCACACCTCAAAGTGCACAGTCTTTCTTTCTTAGCCTTAAACTCTCCAGAGTTGTATCTCTGCTGCTGACGTTGTTTTTACCCAGATTTATAATAAAGTTTGACGTGTTTGTTTTTTTCTTTAAGGTCAAGCAGGACTTTTTTGATCTTCTGAGTGAGCAGCACATAGAGGGAGGTCAGCGGTGGAGCAAAGTGAAAGAGAGGCTAGAGACTGACCCGCGATACAAGAATGTGGAGAGCTCTGCACTCAGAGAAGAGCTTTTCAAACAGTTCATGGAAAAACAAGCCAAGGTAGGAGCAGCTTTGTGGAGATAACGTCAGGGTTTATGTGCTGATATCTGATGTGTTCGAAAGCATTCATTGGAATAATTACTGTTCATGTACTTTTAGGGAGGTGCACATGTAATAAATGTTAACTAACTGGACGTTGACCTGATGTATATGGCACCAGCTCAACCTAACTTGTATTTCTAAAAGAGAGAATTTAGTGCAACATATCGAAAGAAGCTTACACAGACTTCTTGTGATATCACCTGCAGAACATTGACATTGAGAAGGAGCGAGAGCTGGAACGTCAGGCTCGTATTGAGGCCAGTCTCAGAGAAAGGGAGCGGGAGGTCCAGAAGGCCCGATCAGAACAGACCAAAGAGATCGACCGAGAAAGGGAACAGCACAAGAGGGAGGAGGCCATCCAGCATTTCAAAGCTCTAATGTCTGACATGGTGAGGTGCTCTGCAGAAACACTGGGGTGTGAAAAAACACATGCTCTTATCATGTGTGAGTTTCGTTAAGTTGTGATCATTGTTTGTCAAAAAGTGTTTGAAATGTTACAGTTCATGTGTTGCTTATTTTGGGGCTAATCCTACTAGATGGGTTTTTTCCCCCTCTTTGATCCCTTCAAGCAGTTTTTTTTCACGGCTGTTTTTGCATTCACCCTTCAGGTCCGTTCTTCTGATGCAACATGGTCAGACACACGTCGTAACCTGCGGAAAGACCATCGCTGGGAGTCAGCTTCGCTGCTGGAGAGAGAGGAAAAGGAGAAGCTGTTTAATGAACATGTAGAAGCGCTGGCCAAGAAAAAGAAGGAACATTTCAGACAACTGCTGGATGAGACCAGCATGGTAAGAAGTGAAAAAACAGGACAGAAAAAGGTGCCAGAAGTCATTTTATATGTTATATATATATAATACGTTATATATGATAGATCTGCAGCTCGATCACTGACAATTTTAAAGAAAAGGTTGTTGTTTTTGTGTGTGTTGTAGATTACTTTGACAACCACATGGAAGGAGGTGAAGAAAGTTATCAAAGACGATCCTCGCTGTATTAAATTCTCTTCCAGTGACAGGGTAAGACGTTATGGGCTCCAACCCATCTTTATATTATTATAAGATGATAAGAGATTAGTCGTGTTGCAAAAGTACGTCACAAGAAAGCAGTATTGCTCTGTAGTGTGTCTCTTGCAGTGTGTTTATCTCTTTCACTTAAAATCTCACTTAATGCCACACCTTAGGAGTAAACACCCTGTAGCAGTCTTCACAGCTGCTTCTTATCCTATTCCAGTGTTTTTCTTAAATTTTTGCTGCTATAACTTTGCACTGTCCACTTTCTGCTGTGATACAACAGATTTCCCACGTGTGGGACTAATAAACCTTATCTTATCTTATTGCCAGTCTAAACAAAAGAATCGGATAATTCAAAAGTGAATTATAAATCCAGTCCTGCTCCACGTCTCTTCAGTCAGCCCAAAAGATGATTTGACTTAAAACTGCAGACTAAAAGCGCGTCTAATAAAATCCAAACCATGAATCTGAATTTATCAAGAGGGTAGTGAAAGTGATGCTGTATCTCTCACTCTCTGCTGAATCTTCGGTGGTGTGTGTGGTAATTATTGTGGATAAACTCTCTCTGTTGTTCAGCGAAATGCGAGAAAGGGGAAGTCCAGAAAATTCCAGAGTTCAAATGTCTCAACTTTCGCTTTCAACGTGCTCTGCTGTTTGCAGCATAAAAACATCACCATCGTTTACAGAAGGACAGAAAAAGGACAAATACTCTATTTTTTTTTCTTTATTAAAACAGCAATTAATTCATTTTTTTAGTTTAGTTTAAACCCATGTTGGTTGTTGCCATAAGGTGGTGCTGGATCTCCTGATCACCTTTGGTTGCGAGCTGAGACGCCAAGAATACATAGTGCCAATTAACCTTTTGAAATCCATTACATAGGTGTGTCTACAAGGAGGCTTTCTACTGAGTTTGAGCCCTCAAAGTGGTTTCTTACTACAAGCCTCATTCACTCATCACACACACATTCATACAAGCAGTTTTTGTGTATCGTTCGCACACGCTCACACTCCAATGGATGGATTTGGGGAAGCTTAAAAGATTTAAATGGATGGGGGTTCAGATACATTGACATGCAGAGTAGGGGGGCCCACGAATTGAACCGCCAACCTTCCGATTAGTAGACGCCTGAACCGCATCCGTCCTATTCAAGGAAACGTTTAGATTGAAGCAAACGCTAAATTACAAATGAAATGTCAGCATGAAAAAAACGCATGCATGAATTCAGGCTATTATTCAAAGGCTTCTTGTAATCAAATGATTACTTTCATCGTCATGATCTCAAGGACTTGGCAGCTTACGTTGTTTTGGATTCATGTGGTGTTTCTATTCATAATCCTACCTCTACAATGAAAGCTGTTGCCTGTGGACTGCAAAGCTTCTCAACAGTGGCTGATATATCTTAAACATATTATAATGTGAGTTTAATTATTTGTGTGAAGTACACTTCCATTTTCTGGAGTTCTGACTTCTGTCTGTCCTTGTTTGTAGAAGAGACAGCGGGAGTTTGAAGACTACATCAAAGACAAATACATCACAGCCAAAGCTGACTTCAGGACACTGTTAAAGGAGACAAAGTTCATCACATACAGGTCTGTGCTTTGTTTCACATATGTTCAGTTTGCATAACCTGACACAGTTGTGCCCCTTCCTAGGAACTTGTTATAAATAAAGCTTATCTAGTCTTTATTTCTCTGCACCTTTAAGCAGATGGTGTGTTAGATGTTTAAGTGGAAAACTGGTGTGGGTGAAATCTGAGTTATTTTATTTTTTGTAACGACACTGGAAGATTCTTGCACAGGTTGCATGACTTGAAACCGTAGTCTGCTTAATAGTGAGAATATCTGAATTACAGTTTTTAACCATTGTCCCTGTATCCCCACTGGCCTGCACTCACACTGCGCTGCACATGATTCACACCTGAGTATGCTTAAGTTTGTCTCAGCAGCTCGCTAGTCCTTGATGTGCGCACACACAGAGCGCAGTGATGCTCAACATTTTCAGAATCAGAATGCCTTTCATTGTCTACAGTGTTAAAATAATACAACGTAACAGAAGTGCTACTCCCAAAATAAAGAACACTACAAAAACAAGCCATTCACACAATAATCCAAGCCCTCTCAGTAAAAGATAATAAATAATTTTTAATATGAAGGAGTCGAGAATTAAATAGAACATCCCATAGTGTATTGCAGTAACCATGCTTGATGTAGCACAGCTGAATAAAAACAGCTCTTTAATCTACGTGTCCTTGTTTTGATGGACCTGTAGCATCTAGCACAGGTCAAACAGTGAGTGCAGAATGAGATCTGTCTTTAGTGACTCTTACATAAAACCCTTGAGTGGTGTCTTGCTTCTGCAGTCTCTTTGATTGCAACAGAAGACCAGAGCCAGCCATCTTTTCTGCTGGTTTTATTACCCTCTGCAAGATCTTTTTTTTTTATCTGCTGCAGAGCATCCAGGATGCAACGTTGTTACATTTTGTAGCTTCATGAGGACCAATTTTAGAAGTGGTGACATGCTGTCAGTTAACACAGCTATTTTTACTAAAGGCAGCTATATGCAGCATGCCTGAGTCCAACTAAATCGGGCTGACGTCTTAAAAACACTCAGCTCTAGAGCGAGTAGACTCCATCCCCGGGACTCGGAGAGGGTGATGTTCATCTTATTGTATTCCTGCTTGTGAGCGCGCTCTCCCTGTCTCCTTGTGCCCAGGTCGAGAAAGCTCATCCAGGAGTCGGAGCAGCATCTGAAGGACGTAGAGAAGATTCTTCAGAACGACAAGCGGTACCTTGTTCTGGAGTGTGTCCCAGAGGAGCGCAGGAAGCTCATCATGTTCTACATTGAAGATCTAGACCGCCGTGGCCCGCCACCTCCTCCCACCGCCTCTGAGCCTACCCGACGATCTACCAAGTGACCAATCTAATTACTGTCTTGGCCAGTGCTGTACTCCTCCTCGCCCTCCCTTTGGCCAGAGCATGCCCTCCCCTCAGCACCCTTGATCTCCGCTCTCCTGGCCCACGGCTGGCCATGCAGTGTTTTTTCAGGGGGGTTACGTTGCTTAGATGTGTACCATAGAGATGAACGGTTAACGTCTCTGTGTTATGTCAAAGTCATGAAAAAGCCCTGCGTTTGAGGCGCAGGGACTAGAGGTTACCTGATCCCAAGGTGACCCTTAACCCCTCACCTCTGACTGACCACATTAGAGGGAGGAGGGATAGCAATGAGGCTGCAGGTTGTGCAGCCACACAGGTGTAAGAAAGCCGATGTAAATGAGGTTGAGTGTGTGTATGCATGTGATTGAGGCGTCCTTAAGCCTTACAGATCCACTGTGCCAGGTCATCTTTTCAGCGGCTCAGTGTGAATGTTAGTTTCTGCTCAGTGGTTCACTCCAATGTTGCAGCAGCTTTTCTGTTGAATGAAATAAAGACGACTTCCACTGTTTTTCAATATGCTGTGCTTTGGATTATTTGAAATGTCAAAATCGAGGTAACACTTTATTCTCAAATAACACATGTCAAAAAGTTAAGTCTTGCTGCTCAGCAAGAATCTTTAAGTGCACCGGGACACTTATTTAGGCAGTTATTAAAACTGCAAGTATTTATAAAATACTCCTTAACCCTGTAACAACAAGTGTGTTATATTTTAAATATGTGTTTTTGAAATTAATTTTTTTTTATTGACAAACCTAAATAAATTGTACAATACACACAATTTTTAAGTAATATATTGGAGAGAAAAAAAAACATATCCCTCCTCTGCACGTGTCCCAACCATCTCAGCCTTGTCTCTGTAATTTTGTCTCCAGAGCTGTTCCTCTGACACAAAACCACCTGAGGGGCGGAAATTTCCTGTGAAAGCAGTTTGCTTTATGGTTTCGGCTGGATGTAAACAGCCTCCAGTGACAGTGAGTCATTTGCTGGAAGGAATTAACTAATGCCAGCATTCCGCCAAGCAAGTGAAAGAGGCAACTGAAAACCAATCTCTCCTTAAAAAAAACTTCACGTTCTACAAGAGGGCACCGGAAACAAAGCAATGAACAAAAGTGTGGGTGTTATGCTCAGAATTGCGTTCATCTGACAACCAAAAATGCTATATAATATACATATTTTCTATAGATATCATTAAAGGTGTGCTTTTCAGCGTAATTTGGAAGCAGTAAGCTGGAAAACCACTGACATGCACGACACAGCAGTCGACCGTCTCTGATTGGTCGGAACAATCTGTTTGGATCACGTGATATTGCCGGACGTAGACGTGAGTGGCGGTCCACTGCTGCACCATCATCGTCACCATCTTTATCCATCCTTTGTGCTGTATCCTCGTCTTATTCGGCCTCATTTACTTACACGTTAATCGTCACACCGTTGAGTTTCTACTGTTGTGAACGCACAGAGAAGGTAGAAGCTAGCCTCGTGTGCTATTAGCCTAACGGTCGCATCCTCTCCTCTCCATCCGGTCATCGCTGCTTTGCTGTCGCTATGGGCTGCTCTTTGCTCCCTCTTTTCGTCGCTGTGTTGGCAGCCCGGTTTGTTGTCGCAGACCCGGAGGAACACGGTCCTGTCGACGGAGCTCCGCCTTCAAAGATAGGCAAGAAAAGCAGTTATTAAACCATCCTAGTTAGGTGTTTAGTTCAGCTAATATTAGCCTCTCAGTCAGTCTGAGGGCTGATGAATAAGCAGCATCCATCAGGGGTCTCCGAATACTGAAGATAAAGGCAAACACTAACCTAGCCTGAACATTGTGTGTCACGTGACTAAGAAAGCTTAATTATAGACACGAGTTATCTGTTAATTTGCTTTTTGAAGCAACCTTTATTCAAATAAACAGGAAGTAAAGCTTCAGCTGTCATCACCATCCAGGAGGCCCAAAAAACCTAAAGATATGACGGAAAATATAAAAGCACAAAAGAGGAAATACAGCAAATCTTACACTTGAAAAAACAAAATAATAATGTGTTTGTTTGGGGGTTTTTTTTAAGTTAAACATCGAAGTAATAAATTCATTTTTCCTTTTACATACAGTTGCAGTCAGAAGTTTTTCATACTGTCATCATGAGCATGAATGTCATGGTATATTTTGTTTTGTTTTGGCGGTTTCTTTCTCAATGTGAGTTTATTGGCAGAATTGGTTGGTTTCCTGGCACAGACCCAGCTTTTAAGCATAGTCCACAAAGTGTCAACAGGGTTGAGGTCAGGGCTTTGGGAAAGCCATCCCAGAAACTTAATGTTAGTCTGATTTAGCCTTTTCAAAACAGTTTCGATGTGTGTTGGGGGTCATTGTTCTGTTGCAACACCTGTGTCCAAAGGTTGAAGAATTAGTCCTTCTTCATTATTCCCCCCAATGTACCAGTACCACTGGTAACAGCCCCAGGCAAAGTTTTGATACATCTGAATCATTTTTACAATTACATTTGTCTGATAATCCTGGAATCTGCAGTTGTATACAAATGGCTACAAGGGAGCTTCCTAATCGTGATCACTAATGAGAAGTTTGTAGGCCTTGGCCTTGTCAAACTAAACAACATTGTAGAGCCTTCAGCGCCACTTATAAAAGATTTAACTGAGTGTATATATATATATATATATATATATATATTTGAATCTGTGTTTAATTTGAAGCCTATGTGGATTAAAGAAAATCCAAAACTTGTGCACCCAATTATTGTTTTTTAAAGTCATATGTAAAGATGTATGCTGTACAGTCATTTCACCCTGAAAAAAAGAACAGTTCAAAGAAATCATTAAAAGGCCAGAATTACAATGACCTTCATCCCCATGATGAGTGGAAGTGCTGTAACAAGAGATCATTCGATATTAAACAATATGCCCTATCAATGTGCCTCTATTCAAGATAACCCAAAAACTCAAGAAAAGCATAATTTATTGTCCTCATCCTCAGTCCACCTATAGATGAATAGTAAATACTGATGAAACTGTTATTACCCTTATAGAGAGGCCAACAACACCAGCAAACAGCAAATTTACACTGTATTATAGATCTCCGTTAGATTTAAGGCACATTTCATCACCCAACCTCACTCTGTGTCTCTTGCTCTCCAGCTGTGGTTGGGGCAGGGATAGGAGGCAGCGCCACTGCCCACTTCCTGCGGCAGCACTTTGGCCCAGAGGTCCAGGTGGACATGTTTGAGAAGGGAGAGGTGGGAGGCCGTCTCGCCACCGTAACCGTCAATCACAACGACTATGAGTCTGGAGGCTCCATTATTCACTCACTCAACCTCCACATGCAGGAGTTTGTCAAGCAGCTGGGTGAGTTCATGGACAAAGACATTAATTAGTCACAGCAGAGGTCAGATTTTAAAATTTGGCTTTGCTTTTTCAAACCAGGGGAGGGATTCTTGCGGGTTTGTTTTAAAATATTCCCCAGCAAAAGCGATCACTTTACAAGAGGAAAGTTAGAAACCTGACACTATGCTGGTCTTCCATGTCGTCCTGTGTTTGCCCATACAAGGTTTGAAGTATCGTCGCAACGTGGCCGGAAAGATGGCGGTATTTAACGGCGAAGAGGTGATTCTGGAGGAGACGGACTGGTACCTGCTCGACCTGTTCCGGCTGTGGTGGCGCTACGGTATTAGCTTCATACGTCTGCAGATGTGGGTGGAGGAGATTATGGAGAAGTTTATGAGGTGAGTCAGAAATTTTAGTGCCTTGATTTTATTATTTTGTCTCTTCAGCTTCTTTGCATGTTGGACACTTGATGGGATGTGGCAGGGGCGCCGCTACAAACTGCGCTGTCAGGGTATCATAACTCTGTTGTGGGTGTCTCTGCAAGTGGAAGCAAAGCTTTGTTTATTTCTTAATGCTCATTTTTTCTCCTGCCTTTTTCTGGTGGCAGTATTGTTAGTTGATTAGTGGTAATGACATGAATGCTCCAAAATTGGCACTGCAGATCCAGCTGAGTCATTCATGCCTCGAGTGCTTTTCTTCCCAAAATTGTTTTTTCTATCTCATAG
The DNA here is from genome assembly GCF_963576455.1 of Neolamprologus multifasciatus. Classification (NCBI taxonomy): domain Eukaryota; kingdom Metazoa; phylum Chordata; class Actinopteri; order Cichliformes; family Cichlidae; genus Neolamprologus; species Neolamprologus multifasciatus. Next base: position 19,207,589 of record NC_140448.1, read on the forward strand.
ATAAGGCTGGACTATAAAAACAATTGTCTTGCCCTTAAAATGTGCACAGCATTCCCTTCTGGTGTTGCAGTCAGTGGGGGAAGCCTGTTTTTGAGCTATTTATTGTTCCCTGCGCCTTAGGCATCTGCAGCCATAATAACTGCAAAACCTTGACTCATTGTGTGCCTTTCCGAGCATGAGGTCTGCGTAAATATAGATAGCCATCTGCCTGGGATTTGCCAGTGAGAAAGGACCACTGACATGAAACTTGTCTTTATCCTCCAGCAACACAAATATACAGTGTAGAATTGCATGAGTGTATTTCAGATATCAAACCCTCTCAAGGCCAAACATGTCAAATCTTTTGCTTACATTTATATTTCCTCTGCTCAGTTTTGCCTTGAAAGATGAACCAGAAACAGAATTTTGCTTTTTCCTTCCTCCACCACCAACATCTATTTCCTCCCTCAGGAAGTGATTTTTATCTCTTCATCACTTTTTTCTTTCTTTCCTTCTCTCTAAGTCGACAACCACAAGCCTCTATATCTCTCTCTCCGTCTCTGATTTGTTGCCAATAGATTATTGCTGACTGAATAACTTTGAGCAGGAAACGAAACCAAATAAAAACAACAAAACATCTCCATATTGCTCTGTCTACTGATTTAGCCGTTAACTGTTATAATTTGTGTGTCTGTGCATGTGAAATATAGGATCTACAAATACCAGGCCCACGGCTACGCCTTTAGCTCCGTAGAGGAACTGCTGGACTCTCTCGGGGGCAGCGGCTTCATCAACATGACCCGGAGGCCGCTCTCCGATTCGCTGCTGGAGCTGGGTGTGTCCCAACGCTTCATTGATGAGGTTATCGCACCCGTGATGAGGATCAACTACGGACAGAATGTCAGCATCCCCGCCTTTGTAGGTCAGCTAAGTGGGAAGATGCAAGCAGCAGTGGAGGAAGAAGTGAAAGGGTGATGAGTAGTGATGTAAGAGGGCAACAGCTGTGAAGGTGCATTTGGGGACAATTATGACCTGAACGTCTTCCTTTCTGATTTGGCTCAGGAGAAAGGAAAGGACGAGAGAGGAAAAGAGATGCAGGGTTGAGAGTAGAAGAGGAAGGCAAGGTGAGAGGGGAGCGGGGTGGTCTGTGGGAGTGAGAGAACAGGAAAGCGTGTGGGCAGCTGATAATTGGTTTAAAGCACTTGGCACTGTCTGTTCAGCTTGCGTGTGCTTGTGTGTGTTTCAGGAGCTGTGTCTTTAGCTGGTGCCCAGAACAACCTGTGGGCGGTAGAAGGAGGCAACAAGTTGGTGTGTTCAGGCCTGCTGAAAATGGCCAGTGCTAACCTGCTGGAGGCACAGGTCAACTCCATCTCTCCCATCCACTCAGGTAATGCCATCCTGATGTGTCCTGTTTTTTAAGTTTTTTTTTTCAGCTGTGACAGCTTTACTGGTATTGATTATTCTATGTGAGTCTGTGTGTCCATTGTATATTATAATCCACCTGTTGTGTTGAAGAGAGAGCTGAACATAAAAGCAAACATGAAAGAAAGAATGAGATGGTTTGTCAGGATTTACACTGTCATCCACAGAGCTTTTTTTGTAATACAGGGGAGGGACTCCAGTACCAGCTGAGCTTCACCACGGCAACTGGGACGGCATCAGAGCTGTATGACATTGTAGTGTTGGCGACGCCTCTACAGGCTAGCGTTGGGTCTGGAGTCCAGTTTCAAGGTTTCACGCCTCCGTTTGATGAGCTGCCTGGCAGCTATCACAGCACTGTAGCAACCATCGTCCATGGTTACCTCAACACTTCCTTCTTTGGGTTCCCGGACCCCCGTCTGTTCCCTTTCGCCAGCGTCTTGACGACCGACACACCTGATCTGTTCTTTAACAGCGTGGCTAGTGTTTGTCCCGTCAACATCTCAGCAGGGTTCCGGCGTAAGCAGCCGCAGGAGGCTGGAGTCTACAAGGTGTTCTCCCCACAGCTGCTGGAAAAGTCTCAGCTCAAAACGCTATTCAGGTCAGCCATGTTCTTCCCAGAAGTTGATCCCATAGTCATGCCTGGGCAATTCTGTATTTGTTTGGTACAAACTAAAGCCTGACGGATATGAGATTTTTAAAACCAATCTGTAAGAATCCAATATATTGGCCGATTATGTTCCCTAACGTTTCTTAGTGTAGTTATGTAAGAGTCAGTTCAGTTTAAAAATAAACTTGATTTGTGGTTACAGCAAGTCGTGGATGACTCCACGTTTACTTGTTTAGGCTCTGACTGGTTCAGCTGTTGTTTGTGCTTTTATTACATGTTTGAAGGGTATTTTTCTAACGTCTCGTCCTTTTGAATTTGTAATGTATCGGCTGTTATAAATGCCAGCGCTGATATCGGTAAATATCAGTCAAGGTCTAGTGTAAGTTTTTTAATTTACTATTGTATAAGACAGAGAAAACCAGCAAATATTCCTATTCAGGTAGTGAAATTTAGGTATTTATTTAAATTGGCTGCTTTACTCTATCATACTGTCCTCTTCAATTTTAGGTCGTACTACTCAGTGCAGGTGACGGAGTGGCAGGCCTACCCTCGCTACAGCAGCAGCCAGCGACTGCCACCTGTGGAGCTGCACCCCAATCTCTACTACCTCAATGGGATTGAGTGGGCTGGTAGCGCCATGGAGATGAGCTCAGTGGCTGCCAAAAACATCGCCCTGCTAGCCTACCACCGCTGGAATAGACAGACAGACATGGTGGACCAGAGAGATCTGGTGCACAGGATCAAAACCGAACTATAACCTCACAAACGAATGCTAAGACCCAGATGGGTAATGTGATGTATGTCTGAGTGTATGGTGTCACCCAACCAAATGATAAACTTTTTGTGATTTTGACCAGTGGCAAGTGAATTTAGATGTCCATTTATATAATATAACCTTTCGTGAATGCATTGAATTTATTCAGTCAGTACAGTAAGTTGAACATAACTTAGCCCTGCTGCCTCCTAACTAAACGTAAACATCAAAAACCATAAATCAAGTCATTATATTGGCACCATTATAGACTCTGGTCCTGCTCTGCTACTCAAAAGGCCTGTTTCACTTCACTGATTCTCTGTGCCACATAAAAGAGACATGTTGCAGTTTTGTTTGTGGATTTATTGCCGATGCTAATTGGCAGTTTCCATCCAAAAAGGACCTTTCCTTTGCCAAGAAATAAGAAAACCAAGCAAATGTGGTGAACACCAGCTGGCGTGCTGTATACTGTACGGACTGTTAGGAGGTGGTAGTGCTGTTAATGAACACCGTTTAATATAAATACCAGTTTACGGTTTTGGTACTGCTCTTCTTAAACAAATGTTTCTGTTTCCAAGCCAAGAAAGCGTTTAGAACAATAAGCTGTTGTACAGCACGTAACTGATTTAACTTTGTCATCTAATCGAAACCACAGCACTGCTGCTGCTACTCTGTAAATGTAGGGACTGTTAATGGACTGGTTGTTGCCACCAATGAGATCTCATTAAAGTAATCTCAGTAGGATTTCTGTAAATTAATAATTATTCACCAACCCATGGTAGTGGCCACTGGTGCAGTGCTCTATTGTCCCTTTCATTATTATCTCCCCTTCCTGCTGCTTTTGTTGCATAATCCAGCGGATTTTTTTTTTTTTTTCAGGGAAATGAGCCAGCCGGCTTTCACAGCGGACTGAATAAAAGCAGAGGACAGATCTCTGCTGCTGCTGCTGCTGCTGCTGCTGACCACAAATGTTTCCATTTTCTCGCAAGCATTAAAAGCGTCAGTGGGAAAAAAGCTTTTCTGCTGAGGACTTTAATCATGTAAAGCACACACATGAAAATTTTGGGTTTCACTTTCAGAATGGGGAAAAGGTTTGTACGAAGACACAATGAGAAATCGCTGACAGCTGATTATCTTCATGTGACTGAGTAGTCTTGTTTTCTGAATTTCTAATTTATCTGCACTGGATTTGGGCTGAAGTGGATTTCTAGAAAACCTTGTGACTCCAAAGGGCTTCAGTTGATGGATAATGTGATTTCTGTTGTGTGTTGAAAAGTGGCTGATGACACTGATTTAAAACACTGTGATGGCCTCAGAATCAATGTGGTGGAAACTGTGTATTTTTAGCCCTTTTTTTCTTTTTCTTTTTTCATTTCAAAAATTGCTTCCCTAGGTATAACAGTAGAATTTGTAACCCCAGTACTTGTATGTAAATTTTCTAGCAAATACACATCTCAATACTGTTCAGACTACTTGTCTGTGTCAGCTGTAAAGTTCTGATCATGAAAACATGATCAAATTAAAGAGTAGTGAGACGAATGGGGTCTGAAATTGGAATTATCTGGCAAACTTCTGTATTTATGGTCTAAATGTTCCCATTCCAATTTGTGCACTCTGAATAGTACAGTGGTTACGGGGGGAGGGGGGGGGGGGTCCTCTACAGGTAAAAATTAGTATAGTCATAAACTTTCTAAAGCTGTACTGTAAGTACAGAGTGAAAGTAGTAATAAATTGCCCCTTGGTATTACTCATTATGCTGTCAGGTCCATAAGTATTTGTATAATGACACAATATTTGTATTTTTGTCTTTGCATAGAACCACAGTGCTGATTTTCATCTTTAATTGAGTGAGTTTATCAAACGTGTTGCATTAACTGTTTGGAAATTACAGCAATTTTTATACAGAGTTCCCCCGAGGCTCAAAAGTAATTGGACAAACATAATTTTAAATATCAGAATTGTTTTAAATACTTTGATGAAAATCGTTTACAGTCCAATCCTCTGAAGTCCAGAACCCATGGACATGACCAGATGCTGTGTTTCCTTCTTTTAGATACTCTGTCAGGCCTTTACTGCAGCTGCCTTCAGCTGCTACTTGTTTTTGTGTCTGTGGCTTCACGCTTGTCTTCAGTAAATGAAAAGCATTCTTTAATAGAGGTCAGATGTTGTAAAGTTTTTTTTTCTTAACCATTGGAAATAATTCTGTCATAATGCACTTTAGTTGTTTTCTGTGATCTTTCAGGCCTTTTGATGTTTCCAAGTTGGTCAGTGCATTCCTTCTTTTTCGTAATGTACCAGATTGTTTATTTAGCCACTCCTAAAGTTTTTCCCGTCTCTCTGTATGTTTATTTTGGTTTTCAGCCTAATGATGTCCTCCCCCACAGGCATCAAGTATTTCTTCTTACCTGATATAGAGTTCCAGTGAAGATCTATCAAATGGAAGGTTTACACTTTGAGTCAGCTCCAGATCTTTAATCTGGCCATCAGTGTGCTTGTCGGATTATTGTCCAACTAATTTTTAGCCTCGGAAAATGAAGAACTAAATAAAAATGTCTGCAGTTCCTAATCAGTTAACGAAATGCTTGTTATTGTCCAAATACTTAACTAACTGTACATGACCTTATTGGTTTGTATAGCGTGTTATTCTTGTAGCTGGCTGGTAAGGCAATTTTACCTACTTGACATCCAGCTGGGGAGTTCAGTCCAGTGATTCCTGTCCTTGGGATCAAGTCCTCCATATGAGTGATCTGAGGGGCTATTGAGGGGGCTTGACCACCTAAAGACTTGGTAACAATAATGAGCTGAGGGCTATTTCTGTGCTTGAGGTCAGATGCCTTAATTCATTCGGAACCAACAAGTTAATGTTTAACAAAGTGTTTAATTTCACAAAATGTCATACACTGATTGTAAAATATTGTACTTGCCAAAATCTTTTTGAAATGTAAAAATGAAGTGGCATTAATCAACATGTTGCATTTAATCTTTCTGATGCACATAATAATGCATTTTAGAGTAATTTGCATTTTTCTCTGACTGTTAATAGAATAAAAGTTATTCTATTGTAGTGAGCTTTTGTTCATTTTGGCTTTCAAACAAGGACACTAAGAAGTCTACTTCAGTGCTGACTATGTGTCAGCAGACAGGGTTTTATTTCTTCTCTATTAATAATTACACATAAGAAAATTGATTTGTTCAATAATGCAAAGTCCTGAAAAACAAGCCTCCTGGTGTCCAGTCAAGTTTTAATTCTGTGCTCCAGTTGGCATATAATCTAAATCACTCTGACAGGGTAAGTACTTATTCCACAATGAATTATTCGTTTTGTTTTTCCTGCCTCTGCGTCTGTACCCGGAAAATTGACCATATCTCCAGGGAGGTTACCCAAGGTCCCTTGGTCGTTCTCTGGATCACAGAATTTCTGATGTACATCAGATCAGATGGTTACTGAGGATAAAGACATTAAAAACACATTTTAATCATCTACTGAAAGAAATGCAATTAAATATATATAGTGTATTTTGCAGGTTATTACATGTAAAGGGATGATGGTGCTGCTGTAACTTAAGGCAATAAAAGCCATCTCCAGGCTTGCAGCAATGTAATGTAACATATAATGGGCTCTGTATCTTCTCCTGCTTGGCTTCCTAGCAGCAGGAAAACAATCACACTGCTGAAAATAGAACGCAAGTCTCCCAAGGCTCAACCACTTATGCACTTTTTCGTCATTCAATCAACCGGGTTGATGGGCACATAGCCAACTAGGTCAAACTCTTATAATTAAATATTTATGTGACCATTACCCTGTTTTACAAAGGCTTGATGAGTTATGACCATAGTCATAAATCATCAAGCCTGTCATCATGCACCTTTATATAATGAATTGACTGAAGATGTTTTCTTCAGATGCAAGGTTCCCCTTGATTTTAAATACTTGGGACATTACATCATTAGTAATGAAAACTGAACAATAAAATATCTCATCTCTCCAGTTGTCTTCATAATGCTTTCAGGTTGTTTACTACAGCAGGCCAGACCAGGAAACTTTTTCCAATCTTCTATCTAATTTTGGTGAGCCCATTCCTCAGTTGCTGCAGCCTCAGTTTCCTGTTCTTAGCTGACAGGAGTGGCACATGGTTTGGCTTTCTGCTTCAAGGTTTCAAGTGTTGTGCACTCACCAATGCTTTTCTGTGTGTTTTTGGTTGGAAAGAGAGGTTATTTGAGTTACTGTTGCCTTCCTATCAGCTTGAGGCAGTCTGGTCATTCTCTTCTGACATCAACAAGGCATTTTTACTCAGAAAATTGCTCCTCGCTGGATATTTTCTCCTTTTCAGACCATTCTCTGTAAACATTCTCATCACAAACACTCAGACCAGCCTATGTGACACCAACAAACATCCAACATTCATGCTGATATCACCTTTCTTCCCCCTAATGATGCTCGGTTGAAACTTCAGCAGGTTGTCTTGAGTATGTCTATATGCCTAAATGCACTGGGTTGCTGCCATGTTATTGGTTGATTAGATATTTGTAATAACGAGCAGTTGAGCAGGTGTGCCTAATAAAGTAGTTGGTGAGTGTATGTATCATACAGACACAAGCCAAATGGTTTATCTTTATCTGAAATACATCTACTGATTATAGCATTTTTAGAGAATTATAAATTGCTATTAGACATATTTTAGATGTGGGGTAAGTGGTTAAGAAATTGGACTGATGGATTTACAACTACATGCTTATAAATGCTGAAAAACTAGTTGATGCATTTATTACTTCTAGGGTGGACTGCTGCAATTCATTATTATCAGGATTTCCTAAAAACTCCCTGAAAAGCCTTCAGTTGATCCAAAATACTGCAGCAAGAGTACTGACAGGGACTAAAAAGAGAATCCAGAATTGAATTCAAAATCCTGCCCCTTACATACAAGGTCTTGAATAATCAGGGAGAACCATATCACCCTGTTAGAGCACTTTGCTCTCAGACTGCCAGTTTATTTGTTTTTATCTAGAGTACTTAAAAGTAGAATGGGGGGCAGAGCCTTCAGCTTTCAGGCCTCTCTTCTCTGTAACCAGCTTTGAATTTGGATTTGGGAGACAGACACCCTCTCTACTTTTAAGATTAGGCCTAAAACTTTCTTTTTTGCTAAAGCATATGGTTAGGGCTGGATTAGGTGGCCCTGAATCTTCCCTTAGTTACGCTGTAATAGGTGTAGGCTGCTGGGGGATTTCCATGATGTACACTGGCTCTCATCTACAACATGTCTTTGTCCTGTCTTCCTCCCCTCACCCCTACCACTTGTGGTAGATGATCAGTATGTAGTACTATGCAGTATGATCCTTTTCTAGGCTGACAGAACGATAACTCATAACCAAAAAAGTGTGCTAAATAAAGGGATTTAATTGATAACAGTGCAGCTGAGTGGGCCGACACGAGTTGCTCTGAGGATGCAGTGAATTCCTGTGAAACCTAATTTCAGCAGAGGCTCAGAAATTCCACAGAACTCTCTCTCTCTCTCTCACTCTCACACACACACACACACACACACACACACACACACACACACACACACACACACACACACACACACACACACACTCCATATTTCATACTGTTCTCTTCTATCTGATCCTCTCCCATCCCTTACCAGCCTGGCAGAGCTTCCCACAGGCCGTTTGATGTGCATGTGATCTGTTTACTCTGAGGCTATTAAATCAGTGGAAGTCTGTAAGACTGCTGTATTCAGCCGACCTGACAGATACAGATGGGAAACAAATTAAAGGGGAAAAACTGACACATATTTGTCTTAGTGAGGCATTGGTCCACCACATGTTACCAGAACAACTTAAGTCTTCCTTGGAAGTCTGCAGAAGAGATCGATGTGATTCTTTAAGAGAGTCCTCTGACTGCAAACCCCCACATCTGAAGACCACCCATCAAACCCCCCAACTATCATATTATTAACCTCACTACTGTGCTAACATTTTTTGGACTTTCACTTTTAGGACTGAGTAATAATGAAACTGAAAGAGCTATGTTGTTTCATTTTCTGTTAAAATTACTATTTTTTTTCTGCTCTCTTTCTTTCATCAAGACTTTTACTTCAGATCAAAATATGTCTTTTTTTTTCAAGGATGTTTTAATGGTAAATTTAAATTTGTTTGTGACAGTCTGTACCCGTGTTGACACTTGGTGGTTTCTCTTTCCAGTGAAGAGGTGGGTGGAGGCTGCCTGGAACAGTTGGCTTTATGACCCCCTTTTGGATAATTTCTTTTGGAATGAACTCAATGGAGACTTACTCTGTTAGTCCTGCTTTTCCTCAACCAGAGAACTGAAAGCTTTTAAATTATATTTTTCAGCTTGCCACTGGTTCTTCTGAAAGGATGTGTCTGTTCTTCGACAAGGACACTAAGTTGTTTTATCATATAGACTCTTTGTTAAAAAGCTGTTTGATAACTTTGTTTGCTCTTTACTCATTTAGTCATAACCATGGATGTTCATTTGATCTCGCCAGGAACTCGCATGGCATCTGAGTATGTTCTCACTTTATCACCCCATCATTATCACTCCTCAAAACTTTTAAGAAAAACTTTGAAGGGAATCTGTCTGTCTTTGCTCAGTGTTAGTGACTGCACACCCATAGAGTTTCCTGTTTTTATTCAGTGTTATTGACTGATTCATAAAGCCCAACACATACCAAAAATTTGCACTGTTGCAGTCGTGGTTATGTTCTCTCCCTTTATGCCTCTGTCAGTGTTTTGTTTTGTTTGTTTGTTTGTTTGTTTTTAGCTTATTTCAGTTGTGTGTTTGTGTGATGTGTTTTCCACTGCCTGACCTGGTTTTGAGTCTTGTAACATTTCAACTGTATCTGAATGTTTCAACTGTGTTTTGCAGATAGTTGTAGACGTTCTCTCCTGACCTTCACCATTCATACTGATGGTGTTTTGTTCTTAATGTTTTCAAATTTGGATTCATCACTCCATAAGTTCTTGTGTAATTTGACATACCTCAACCTTTTTGCCTTGTTTCTCTTCCTTATTAATAGCTTCTTGACAGCCACCCTTCCACTGAGACCATTTCTGATGAGGCGTCAGTGAGCAATAGATCATCTGAAGGATCATATGCATCTCTCAGGTGTTGTGTCAGGTCTTTGCTATACTTTTCCCCGTTTCTTATTGACATCTGCTACAGATAGACTTTTAGCCTTTCCCCTTCTTCTTTTGTCCTCCACTTATCTATTTTCCAATTTTTTTTAAGGACACACTGCACACCATGATATATGCCATGTTTTCAGCTAACAGCTTTTTGGGAATCACCTTCTTGGTGCAAAAATGCTATTTTATCTCTCTCAAACTGTGTTATCTTTGGCATTTTTGTAGATTCAGCAAAGGTTTTGTGACTAAAGATTAAAAAAATGTAACTGGTTCTTTGCCATGTTGTTTGCTATGAGTAGAAACAACACTGGTTCATCCCTTGAATCAGAAGACTTTGTGTGCTTGAATGATTCATAGATCAGAGTTCACTGTCTTAGCAAACAAACACACACACACAAACAAAAAATATTCCTCTGAAAATGCTTAGGTACAAGGACTGGGCCAAAAATGAATGAAAAAGCAATCGGTGTCTAAACAAAAACTTATTAAGACACTGATTATACCCTTCCGAAAGCCTGAAGAACTATTCAAGATCACTTTAAACATATTATAGCGAAACACGATTCCCAAGAAACACAAAAAACCTAAAGCTTTCTAAATAAAATGTAAGAAATAAAAATAATAATAAAAATTATAAATTTGGGGATAGTTTCTTTTGAGTGTTTGGTCTCAGTTTTCTAAAGCAGACAGAAGTCTAATAAATTGTTTATTAAATAATGAGCTGAACCTCAAGAAAGTGGGAAAAAAATGGTGAAATGTTGCAGGATGTTAATGTCCAGCCTCGAGCTGTTCTCCCATTGGCCCTGCGGCGCACCACGTGGTAAGGTAGTCACGCGCTTTCCAGGAACCCGTCAGGAAGAAGAAAAACAAAACAAACCCGAGAGAGCTTTAACAGCATGCGGACTCCATTGAAAAGGGAACGTTATTATCTCTAACACGGGACACACACGAGGTCCAACACCGAGAGAAACGTGTGTGGGGGCGTCCTCAAAGTGAGTACGACCGTTTTTCATCCGTTTCGGGGAAAGTTGGGCTTGGCAGCGGATGGGTGTTTTCACCGCCGCGGCGGATTAGCTTTGAAGCTAACTGTCGGTCGGTTGTTGTTGTGTATCGGGCTTCAGCTGGGATGAGGAAGGGGGCGGACGGAGGCCATACTGACTGAGGCTGCAGCTGAAAAGGAAGCGAGACTGTCCAGTTCCGCGTTAAAAACACAACCAGAAGGAATAAAACACGAGCTGTTTGGTTGTTTTTTTTCTTCTTTTCTGTTTTTTGGACCGCAGTTTGTTGAGCTCCTGTAGGAAGTGGAGAAATGTGGCTAGCTAATGCTTTACGACGAGCTCAGGTAAATTTCGATCACCGAGCCTAAAAACCTGTCCACAAAAACAGACTGTTTAGCTGATGTAAAAAAAAAAAAGTGTAGACCTCTAAAGTGTAGTGGGTCAGTTCCCAGAAGTGACTGATTCTGGATCAGCGTGGTCAAAAGTGTACTTATGTAAGAAGATTGGCTTGAACTCTACTTTAAAACTACCTACAGTCATCCTGCACGGCTTGGAATGCACTTAAAACTACACAGCATGCCTTTATATGTGTGGCAGAGCAATTGTAGACTATTTGGAGGTGTATTTGTGGTAGGAAAAGCCTCGGTAGTCGCGTGAAACCCCTTCTACTGTGACTTTTTGCAGGCAGCCCGAAGTCTCATTAAGGTACACGCCCCCCAATGCACAACACATCGAGAGCAGCTGGAAAAAAGACTCGACATAGCCAGAAATTTCCATGTGGTCGAAGGCAAACAGCAGACTTATATTTTCACCGAGGAAATGGCCTTAGTGACCATTTGTTAGTGTTATTATATTACTTTGGGTTTTCACCTTAATAACTGCTCTATAGTTTATCGTCTGGATTGGGCACTTAAACGTTTGATTCAGTGTTTCTTCTTCGATATAAATGACTAAACGTGCCCCAGATTGAGTCGTACTGCAGTGCTGCGTTGAGGTTTTGTGGTAGGTGGTGGATTTTACTTTAAATATCTGTGAAACACGGTTATCTAGGCCACGGGCATGTAGGCCTCCAAGTTGTTTATCTTCTGCCTCAACCTAGGCTGAATCCAGGCTGTTTGTGATGAAGCAGCTCGTTTGATTGACGGCTGCGACGGCTATTCCAGGACACGTAGAGGCGGGACATATTCTCAGCTCGGCCAATGGATGATTGGGATTACGTGGGTGTTGGCACAGAATGGTTAGTTTGAGGCTTTGTTTTGCTTTGCTGAGGATCTGTGATGAGTGCAGTGACTGGTGAGATACTGGTGACATTTATGGGTTTACTGGTGTTTTGTAATAGGCCATTTGTAATGTACACCACTCCGGTATACTCCGATGATTGTTTTGATGCGCACGCTTTTGCAAAACAAATGCATCCACCACGAAGTGCAAAGATGTGCATGTAAGACATTTAGGAAGAAGCAGATAGTATTTGCGTCTTTGTGCAGGGTTGATGTTACAAAGCTCACCCTGCATTCATCACCTTGTATCTGTGCTTGATTTGAGTTATGAGTGCTCCTTTTAACAGGATAAAAACATCTGTGTTGTACCATACAGTTATCAGGCCATCATATGCCTCAAATGCAGGGTAGTTTAAAAAAATGTCTTCAAGCATGAAATACTGATTTTGTTTGCTTTTATCATAAATAATTTGAAACCATATGTTATTGAAAGCAGTGCTTTCCATGAACAGGAGAAAAGGATCCTGGATAGCAAAGTAATTTTACCATTGAAGGAATGCTGGGATCAGAGCGAGCCAAACCTAATTACCCAAAAGGCTGTCCTGCAGTGCTGATAGTGAACTTGAGATTGATTTGAAAATATTTTAGACTCGACTGGTTTATTGGGGATCACCAGATTTAACTGTTTTGTTTGTTTGTTTTTTAAATTGTTTGTTTTTTTTATTTTAACTTTGTTTGTTGCAATCTTGTGACTGCTTTAAGACCTTTAAACAGCTCTTCTTTCTGTATAGTTTCCAAATGATTCACGTTTATCAACGCCTTTCAAAGCAGGCCTGTCTTGGCAGGAGAAGAGGAGGTAGCTGAGTCGCATGAATTTTTGCCACAGTGGTATGCATTACGTTTGTCTGTGACAATCCAATTAATTCAGTTAAGTTTCACGTCTTGTTTTTTTCTTCCGATCACGTGCCCGCCCAGCACAATGACTCTCTGTCCTTCTCAAAGGCAGCCAGCCACCCTGCAGTTTTGGAACCGCTGTGTTACCTGTAATCTTCTTGCAGGTATGACGTTGTGGACTAAAATCAAGCATCTGAAGTGAAGTAGGCGTCAGCCATCAGTGCTTATATATAGTAGAATGATTGCTGTTTGTCAGATGCTGAATGCAAAGATTACTTTTTGTTTTGAGCTGCAGGGTTAGTGAAAACACTGTCATAAGATTCAAGATTCAAAGTGTTTATTGTCATGTGTCACAAGAGAAAAGGCATTTCTTTGTGCAATGAAATTCTTTCTTTGCTGTCCACCCACAGATGCCAATTAATATATACAATAGAAATAGAACATATAAATACAAATAGTACAAATAAATAGCTGAAGACAGAAAAGGAGACAAAATATGGAGATTTGAAACGGATGTGTGCAAAAGAGCTATAGCTTAATATATAAACATATTCAATAAAAAAAAGTCTGAATCTTCCCATGTGAAGTTGCTGCGTTAGCTCTTTCCCGCATAAAGACGACATTTTTTTGCAGCTTTGAAAACCTTTAGGATTTGTTTCTGGTTTTTCTGTGGCTAGCTGCTTAGGCAGAGACCATCCTCACTAACTTATTGTGCAAACCCTGTCATTTTGTTCTATAAGCAGGCTTGAAATATGATAGAAACCTCTCAATTCAGAAAAGCGAAACAAGAGTTAAGATCTGTTCACTGTGGAGGATGCTGTGGTAAAAGCTGCTCAGTGAACTGAAATCAGTCTCAAGATTTAAAAATCAAATCCTTGCTCATGCTAAAGTTCAAAATAACAGTTTTTCATGGAGTTTGTAAAAAAAACTGAACATTTTTGTTTCTTAAAAATGCATGAAACTGATTTCCAGATATATAAGAGCAGAGAGAAAGAAATAGATCAACATCTGTTGGTACATCCTTAATAACCACAGCTGCTTTTCTAATTCTGGTATATGTTTTAACATGGTAAATCTCAACTTGTAAGATAGTTACCTAAATGTGAAAAGCAACTTAAAATTATTAATATTTTTCTCTGTCAGAAGACAAACACTGTGATCATTTATCACTAGATGATTCCTCTGAATGGCCGACACATAATCAATAATTGCTAGCTCTAGTGCCAGCTCTATGCCTGTACCACTTAGTCGTAAACTTATGTATAAATAAATAATCTCCAGCCTTTAAGCACAGTTGCCTGTCAGTGAGCGCTCATACTTTGTTTTCTTATACGACTTATGGATTGGTGACCTTTTCTGATATTTGCAGACTTCCTCACATGTCCGTGCTCAGAAACAGACTGCTGTCTCATGCTTGTTATCACTGTAGGGATCATGGGCTGACTGCTATCAGTAGGTAACTCATTCCAAATAAGACACTGCTGACTGGCCTACTTGGACCACGTCCAGTGTTGTGGAGAACGAGAGCTGTTTGCATGATAGCGCAGCTCATGATTTGAACTCAACACTTAACTCCCCCTTTTTTTCTTTTTTCTTTTTTTAACCCTCAGTGCACTGAACTAATAGGGAAGAGAGGAAACAAACACCACTGGGTTTTAAAAAATACGATTTTTTTAAATGCTTTTTTTCCACACATAAATGTCTGAAGCTTCAAAGTTAATGGTCGCTTTTGAACGCTACTTTCTCACAAATCTATAGATTTAGTCTCAGCACAGTGACACATGTTGCACTCTCACACTTATAGTCACGCTTTCTGCTTTGCTTTTAATTTTAGTAAATGGTTTTTGGTATTGAAAATGCAGCAGTTTCGCTATCAGCTCATTATTTGCTATCATTTTAATCATTCAGTGCAGTGATGAGAAACGAGGAGCAGGTGTTGTTGTTACTTTTTAAAATTTCCTTCATTTAACCACAAGTGTAATTATTGAAAATCGCCAAGGCTAAAGCCAAGGCTAAAGATGGGTAGCAGGTCAATCAGCAGTGGCTACATACTCTAATAATGCACACATGAATACACAGCAAAGCACACAAAATAAATATACACACATAGGTGAGACACATTCATTATAAACATTAAAAATAAGGCAGCTTAAAACTTGAGAACATGTTTTAAATGTGGGGGAAACATTTGAGAGAGGTTTAAAAATTGATACCAGGGATCTCAAATATTGCCCATAAATAATATGGTGATATTATACCACCATATTATTTAACGCTGATACACCAGCGTTATGATCAGTTTATGACTGCAAGGCTTACCTTGTTATGTTTGCTTCAGTCATGTGGCCTAGGTGGGTCTGTATGCTGTTTAAATGGGATGAGACATCTCAACATGTGTTATTGTTAAAATGATATGCTGGCTACTCAGTGCACCACAGGTGTATAAATGGTGCAGGCCAGTGTCTCCATCTGATGGGATACATTTTTAAAATACTCAAATGCAAGGCCCACTTTCTGAATTACGGCCAAAGTCTTCTTCTGAAGCCTGAAAACGGAGCTGTGCCCAGATCAGGTGCAGAGTCAGATCGTCTGAAGTACAACCTGCTAAAAGGTTGTTTTGGTATTTTGTTGACTTCACAAGCTTTAATAAATACTAACATATCAGCTGTAAAATGTTGCATTCAGTGGTATTTTTCTGCTGGTTGACATTTATATCAATCACCCAGTGTTTGTTCATTGTACACAGAAACAAAGACAACTATTTTAAGCATTTTGTAGACAGGAAACCATAGATTTTCAGTGAAATAGCGCTATGACCAAATAAGCCAAAATTAGTTGCCAAGAGTTGTTATAGAGAACAACAATTCATATTGTAAAAATGGTGTAAAGCGTGTGAGCAGAATGATGCAGCCAGAGTGCATCCTAGCAGCATAATCAGAAGTCATTTACATTACTGATGGTGAGCGCTGTGTTTTATTACTTGGTCTGGATGGGTAAAAGCTGGCCCTGGGTTCAGACTCAACCGAGATGTAAACATTATGCTGCAAAACAGAAAAAGAATCTGACCTGTTGAGCGACTTTTTCTATCTTCATAGCAAGCCTTATAAAAGAAAGAAAGCAAATCTTTAATGTTCCCAAAAGCAGCCTTGGAGGAAAAACAGAAATGATTGAGCTCGTACAAGAATGCTGATCTAAGCGGAGGTTGCTGTGGCCTTAAACAAAGCTCAGTCCTAAAGTACAACACCTAATGGAGGCGCTTTTATCTCTGAAGTCCGACCAAACAGAGAGAGGAATTCTTCTTCTGGGTTCTTGCAGCCTGCCACAGTCGGTAATAAATATCTGGCTCTGCATCACAGCCTGTGTCACCCACTGGGTAGTGAGTTGGATTAAACTGTGCTGCTGGAAAAGATTCAGTGCTACTTCGACTGGATAACGGTGGCTCATTTTCCACATGTTTTTGAGGACCTCTGGTTGTGGACACAGGCTTTCTGTTTCCCCTCTGTGATAGCAGCGAGTTTGGATTGATGCTGTTGTTATTGTTCAGGCCATATATGTCATCACTCTGCTTTTTTTTCTAAACATGAAACCAGACACAGCTGCCCAGGAAGGAAGTGCACATCATGATATGGTAATAAGAGAATTTGTATTTCAGAGGAGGAGGAGCTTCCAAATATATTATAGGTGACCAAGGTGGTTAGTGTGTACGTGCATGTGTGTGTGCAGAGACTTGTTTCCTCACATGTGCAGTGATGTTGGTGAAGGTGTTGCTTTTACAAATGCATTTGTCCCAGAGGCGTGCACGGCTGTGTATTTTTTATTTTTTTTTGTCTACTTCCTGTCTCTATGCAAAAGTGTGTATACATAGCTCAGGGGTGAGAAGTTCATTTGCAAGAGGAAGTGATGTTGTTATCTTGCTCAGAGAGGAGTGTGATTCGTGTGTGTTATTGTGCTGACAGATTGCTGCTGGGGCCGTGTCTCCACGCAGACTCTCGTGTATTTGCTATGCAAAAGCAGCAAAAGGACCAAAGATCAATCTAAATGTTGCCGTCGTTTGGTGATGCAAGAAAGTGAGCGAATGACAAACAAGCAAAGAATGAACCAAGCTTGATGATGGTGAAGGAGGTAATTAAAAAGGTTGCAGCTAAGCTTGATGCGCGGTTGACTCAGAACAGATCAGATTAACTGTGAGCGATTGCTTGGCAGCATTTGAGTTTGATAAAGAGGCTGCTTACCGAATGTTTGATTAGGACAGGGATCAAATTTGGTAGAGAGTTGCTGTCTACTTTTCGGTGCTCCGTTTATAGTCCCGAGTCATAGAAACTGATCTTTACACACAATTTTTAGTATTTGATGTGTGTTTTTCTTGCTTGCATCAATTTTACATCATGCATCATTTATGTCACAAAGTTATTTCAGTCTGCTAAATATTTTGGCTGTTGTTTGATGAAACAGAACCGAATTGTTTCTGTATACTTTATTTTGTTGTTTGCTTTAACATTACACAGTTTACCATCCTGCGGTTTCGTTTGAGAACAACAACCAAACACAGCAGCTGTGGTTAAAATCTACTTCTTTGTTTTCAACTCTTTTGATTTTAATACTTGCTCTCTGTGTGTTCTTCTAACCACAGACCTGAAGCTTACCAAGAACCGCACCAGACCACAACAGACCAGACCCGACCAGGTTGAGCCCAATTATTCACAGTCTCCCTCTCCCCCTCCCCTGCATCCACCAGCACTCTGCGATTGTTTCCCTCAGCAGTAATTTATTGTGCTGATCGGACAACCTCACACCACTGGGACTGGACAGGAGACCCAGAGGTTCCCACCACTGGAGCTCTAAGCTGTGCCTGGCAATGCCTCAGGTAAGAGGTACGATAGGAGGAGGGGAAATTGTGCTGTCGCTGTTGTTGATTTGTTTTTTTTTTCCATTAACCCATAAACCCACAAACAAAAAGTGACTTTATTTTTTTTATTTTTAAATGGTCTGAATGAACTCTTCACAAGAATCTGAGACAAAACTTCCTGTGAGCAAGTATGCAAAACACCTGCGGACAGACAGAATCGTAGATGTGAAACACGGTTCAGGGGCTTGAAAGAGGAGAGTGACTGACCCCAGTGCTGTATGATGTCTGTAGACCCTGCATCCAAACAGCTGCTGAAGCCAGATGGGCTGACTGTGAGCGACTTTCTCAGTCCTTCTAAAAAAATAAGTGCAGAGTGCCAACTCTGAGCAGGCTTTAACATTTTTGTAATTCTCTGCGGTGCCGAATTAATAGCAACATAGCAAAGTCAGCTCCCGGAAATGATGGTGTCAGCCTTGACAGTGTTTTTTTCTTTTCTTTTTTTTTTTTCTGCTGTTCTTTTCTCCTTTTTTATTATTCATATTAGATACCACAGGGACTGTTTGTTTCTTAGGGTTTTGTGGTATCTTGCAAAATGTGCAAGTATGTTGTGATTGCAGCGCGTCTGTAGCTGCAATCTTATCAAATAATTCCCTCAGCTGTTAGAGTGAAGAACAGGAGATGCTGGTGGTTTGTTGGGCTGAGACACGTGTTTAACTTCAGCGCTAGAACAAAAATAACAACAGCAGCTCTGGAGTAATATCTGTAGATGTTAACTTTATTGCAGATATATTAGTAATCGGTTTTACTTTAAATTGCAGGAGTGTTTTTACAGTATTTTCTATTGCTGATGGAAGTTTTGTTTTTCTTGATGATGATGATGATGGAAAAAATCAGACAGCTATCCGTTATTTTGATATATTAGATCACTGATATACTGAATGTAACATGATTTTTTTTCTCATAACCTTTAACTACAATATATTATTCTCTGTCAAAGTCATGGAGCGTGTCTGGGAGCATTACAGAGTAGCAGGTGTTGTTGCTTCCTGATGCACCTGTCAGTAGCCATGTTTGTGGGTTATACTGATTATTAATCCGGTCGGTATGCACGCAGACACTTCCTCTGATGTTTCAATGGTGGTAAAATTATTCTCACTTTTCATGTCTGTTATGTCGTGTTTTGGTGTCCAGTGTGGCAGTAGAGGGGGAGCAGAATAAAATCACATATGAAAAGTTGTCTGTATGAGGGAGCGGATGGAAAATGGAAAAAAGCCTCCCATTCATGTATTTGATTATGCTTCAGTGCCCAGCTTAAGTTTGCTCAGTTAATAGTTGCGTGTTTGGGCACAATAGCTGCAGTGTTTTTGGTTGTTGTTTTTTTTGTGTGCTCTAAATGCAGAAAAAAAAGTTATTTATTTATTTATTTGCTGTTGACATGACTGCACAGTCAGTGCTTTATCTTTTCTTTTCTCTCTCATAAACGCACACTGCTTTCTGTTTTAGTTTTTAGTATTATTGTTTATTGAAATACATCTAATGATTATAGGAAGATTGAAATGACAGATAATTGTATTGTGACTAGAGATGGCACGATACCACTTTTTTATGTCCGATACCGATACCGATATCATAAATTTGGATATCTGCTGATACCGATATGAATCCGATATAGTGTGTTTTTTAATAAATAAAACGGGTTTTTTTAATATCTTGCTGCATTTTGTATAAGTTTATACTCAAGTTTAAATAAATAACAACACTAAAGCTATTCTGTTATACCTGTATGTAAAAAATACACTGCGCCCAAAATATTTCATAGTTCAGCAAAACTGATCAATCTAATAAACTTAAACCTACTCCATCCTCCCTATTCTGCTATTTTAAAGAGTACTTATTAAGCAACCTAACTAATAGGGTTGCAAACTCCCAGCAAAAAAAAAAAAAAAGGGAACCACCCCCCACCTCATGATGCTTAATCAACATAATCAACTTTAATTTGATGCAGGGAGGAAAATGCACAGAAATCAATTATTTTTCAAGAAATATTAAATAGATTCAACATCTTTCTTCAACAGAACTGCAGACTGCACAGATGGTACCTTCCCAAAGGAAAAAGTACTATAGCTTACTAGGGTATATTAGACTTAATAGTTACTATATACAGTAATGGACTTCTATATATTTTTTACATCAGATTAAAACTTTGGGTGTAAGAGTCAGATAATTATTTATTAAAAGCTAGACATTTTAAATGAGAATAAGAAAGAAAAGTATGTCTTTGTGCCCCCTTTTCCCTGTTCATGCCCTATTGGCCCCCCTGGCTAAACTTTGCTAGATCCGCCCCTGCACAGTTACCAGCCGTCAGCTGCGTAGAAAAAGATCCTGGTCTAGAAAGTAATATTAAATAAATTCTAACAACAGCTTATCAAGCTTAAACGTGCTGCTGTTGTTCAGCCGCTGGTTTCCTCTTTCTGGTGAGAAGTGGGCCAAAAACAAAGAAGAGAGACGGACTCGCGACAGAAAAGCCGATCAGCTGATCATTGATCAGTTTAATGTTTGAAGTAAGAGCAGGAGAGGGAGGGAAAGAGGCAGTTGCTCCATATATCGGTTGTTAAGCTTAATGCGGGAATGCTTTACAAACATTCAGAGATGAACTTACACACTTGCTTTACTTCTCTCTGAGATAACTTCCTCGGAGATAAAATGTTTGCTAACAGGCTACAAATGCACACAGCCCTCAATCACGTGACCACACTGCTGCAACGTGTTACGGTTATGAGCCGGGTTACGCCGTGTAGCAAGTTTTGTGAGGTGCTTTTTTGATATTTAATGGATCGGATTACATTTTTTATTTCTCGCCGATATCCGATCCAGGAATTTGGGTCAGTATCGGACCGATACCGATACGTAATATCGGATCGGTCCATCTCTAATTGTGACTGATTATATTATGTAGGAATGGTGAGATGCAGAGTCTGTCAGACTATTTAAGCAGTAGAGAAACAGCATGAACTCAATATAAAAGATGGACGTAGCCTTAGGATGTCTCCCATTGGTTAGGCAAGACTCATCTTAAATGCTTGAACTGAGCATGTTGGCCCTCCCAATGCATGCTTGTATGTTAATGACATACCATTTATAAGGTAACTCCACTTAAGTCATAGCCTCTTTAAGCCTTCTTTTTGATTCAAAATGGGACGGTATTTTCAAAAGCGTCATGAGCATCATGTCGCAGTCTTGGTTTTTTTTAAGTTTATATGCTGAGAGACCTGAGGCTGTTTTCTCATTAACCAGTTCTGGCCTCTTGCTAGCCATTAGAAAGAATGCAGGCTCAAGGAACCGCTGCACCTGCTTCACTTTTAGTCTTTTATATACAGTCTTTGACAAATTAGCAGCTTCATTACAGTCTGCCAACATGAGAACGCCGAGTATAAAACTGAGAAACCTCCTCAGTAATAATCTCCGTTACAAAAAAAAGTGCCTCCAGAAAATCTCATTCAAGATCCCAAAAAGCTGATATTATGTAAAATATACAGAAAGAGTATTCAAGGATTTGGCAGTCATGTAAAACTTTATAATTAACAGTAAATGGTATGAACACATTTTTATGCTATTAATTGTGAGGGGCAGCACATAGGGGCAACAAAAGACTCACGATTAGGTATTTGGAAAAAAAAGAAAAGAAAAAGCGTAAATTTTTAATTAAGGATAAGAAGGTGATCACCACTCTGTGAAAGACTGCGTGGGCAAATTGAGCATTTATTAGTGTCACATTGCAAAGACCTGGATAATATAATCATGTACAGTACAAAATATCCCTAAAAGATTCAACAGATGATGTTGAAATCTAGGCAATAATGACTGGTGATGATCTTCAGGCCTTCGAACAAACAAACAAACAAAACGGCGGACATGACTTTTTTAGTGCAAATCACAGCGTGAGCTCGGGAGCACTTCTCAAACCCACTGTCTGTGAACACTGCATCGATAAATGCCAGCCTGTTTTTGCACAGGTGAAATGCATTTGTGATGCGATGCATCTGGGAGGTGCATTGGTAACTTGCACTTCTGTGAAACCCTTTCAAATAAGACAATGTCAAACCGCATTCTGCACATATTCCAAGTCCCAAAACAGTCCCGCTGGTAAACCGGTCGGTGTGCAGCAAATGATAGCTTCATCTATCTTTAGAAATTGAAGTCAGCTAAACTGTGAACTTACATAATTCAAATAACTGCACTCAAGTCGGATTTGTGTGTCCACTCAGCTGTTGTACAAACATTGATCATAATGACACAAAAATACACACAGAAAACACCTGTAGCTTCCTCTGTCTAGCTTATAATAATTCCTGGCAGAATTGAAAGTATGGTGCACAAAATGTAAAAATAATGGTAATAACTTTAGTTTTACAGCACTTCTATAGCACAGTTACAAAGTGCTTCACACTTTAGATAAAACCACACACTAAAGTCAAGTATACATGTTCAAATATATTGTCTTACATTCTTTCCTGCATGCACATGTTGAAAGAACGAGAAATATATGGGCGAAGGTCCTTTAAAAATGAGTTTTCATCAGTCAGTTAAAACAACCCACAGTCACAGAGCCGACAGGCTGAAGAAGGCTGTTCCACAGTTTAGGAGCTTTAACCTCAAAAGTGCAGTCACCTCTAAATTTTAACATAAGAGGATGAAATAGTTAAGAGACACTGATCAGACTATCGGAGAGGAATAAGGTCTCAGCAGCTGTGCTATATACACAGGAACCTGTGTGTGTGTGTGTATATATGTATATATATATATATATATATATATATATATATATATATATATATATATATATCTCTAAAACACTTCAGGCTGTAAGTTAATGATAGTTATATAAGAGCAGATGCATGCTGGTGCAATATGCTGTACGTTTTACGTTCAATGGATGCATGATCTGATTAGCCAACTAATCGACAAAAATAATCGGTGACTGGTCAACTACCAAAATAATCGTTTGTGGCAGCCCAACTGCACAGCAATCTTAGGAGATACCTTTGAAAAGAGTAACATAAAGAAAGGAGAACTGGACCAAGGATTGAGCCCTGAGGGACCCCACATATGAGGGGCACTGATGAGGACATGTAGTTATTAATATGACTTCTGAAGTGTCTGTCAGATAATAATGATAAAAAAAAAAACACACATCGTATAATATGACAACAAACATTACAGAACAATATTCTTTTAAACAATAATCTTTTAAAAACTGAGCAACATTAAAAGGAAGACAAAGGTTGAACTGAGTTTATCAGATTTTACTTGTGTTGCTGTGCATTGTTGTTTAATCAAGTGTTTTGTTTTTTTCCCCCCGTGTTTGTTGTAGCCCAGCGTCAGTGGGATGGAGCCTCCCTTTGGGGATGCCTTTCAGAACTACTCGATTGCTGACCAGGCTCTGACCAGCACTGAGTTGCTCGCCACCAGCTCTGACCCAGATTTCATGTACGAACTGGTGAGTAGACACACACAAAGACGTAAGACCTTGGTAACCATGCTTTGAATCCGGCTTCTTTTCGCATCAGTCACAGCTGCTCATGCTGAGCTGACACTGAGTTGCATCCAAATGAAGGATCCGAGTTTAAAGGTCAACAGCAGCAACTCAATATCGTCCCTCATCACAGTCACAACAGCTTTCTCAAATAAGAAGTTATTTTACGGCAGTGAACGTGTGTATATACAGTTATATTGATTCTTGTTAAGTGCTACTGTTGCTCTAAAAGACTTTGATTTTTTTTTTGACAAATATATATATAAACACTGAAAGTCACCAAGATTATTCTAAACATATACATACTCAAGTAGCTGAGCTGTAAACTAAGAAGGTTTTGATTGTGCTAAGCCACATTTATAGATTCGCCAGTGGAGACCCAGTCTCTGCCAGCTGGGCTTGATCAGACACAGCTGCTCAAGGGTCAGCTTGGCCCAAGCACCCCCACAAATATCAAAGATCAATATAAGGTTACACAGCACACTGTTTAAGGGGCCACAGAGCAGGAAAGCTGCAGGAAATCCACTATCTTTGTTCTGATTAAAGGAAACCATATTATAAATGTTCCAATTCTTCTTTTTCTAACCTAACATTGACTTCAAGAAACCTTAGAAACCAAAGTTATTTCATCAGTTTAATTTCTCAATTCAGCATCTTTGCTTCGCTGGTCTTCTCCTGTAAACATTTCAAATTATGCAACTTGTTTGACAATTTGTTAAATCTGTGTGCGATGTCTAAATAGAAATCACTGGAACAGTCAAGCCAAACTGAATCAGGGACTGTCATGTAGGGACTTTGCTGATCTGAAGTTGGTGGGTATAAATCGATTAATTCATTTTTCAGTCCGAGTTGTCTTTGACAAGAGTGCAGTGGCACAACAGTGTTACTGTGGTGAACTAATATGTCCCTAGGCTTTTAACATAACACATATAAACAAGCCAAAGTCATTTCCTGTGATGATTCTCACACAAATTATCAGCCTCGCAGTTGGTTAGTTACGGCTAGTTATTAATTGCAAACAGAAAAACAGGCAGGATATCATTTGGGATGAAGCAGAAGGCACTTTGGTTTTCTGGGATGCTTCCGTAGAATGAAGCTATCATTCATGTGATAGATAATACCTGTCAAACCATCTGCTGCAATGGCAAAAGGACTTCTTCGCCAGGATTCACAATTGAAAATATTGAGGTCGGATGTGATTCCTCACCATTTACAGGGATTATTTCAGTAATGGTGAGAAATCCTGAGGTTTATAGAAACGTTTAATGAATGCTGCCGTGGACTCTGCTTAACTTCCAGACTGGCGTTTATCGAAGCAGAGACTCGTGTCTAATTGTTTAGAAACTGTCTGACATTTGCCAGGCTCTCAGGCAGGTGATATGAAGCACCGCTCATGTTGTCAGCTGCAGGTGTCTGCCTTAATTTACTGTCCTCTGTAGACTAAACAATAGTGATTGACTGCCTCACTCTCAATTTCTTTCACCATAGTAACACATTAATGAGATGATGGTGTGCAGGATGACCTGCCATCTCCTTTAGTTAGTTTATTTATCATTTGGTGTGACACCCATTAATTATTAAAGCAGCACTAGTTAGTCAGGGTGCAGAGTTTTCTAAGCTATTTAGCACAATGGGGTGTTTTTTCTTCTTTTCTTTAACAAGCATATTGGAAATCCTGTCTGAGGCTGCGTCAGCATCTTCTGCCCTTTTATGCAATCCCAGATTGATTTCACAATGTTGACATCAGAGCTCTGTGGGGGTTGTACCATCTGTTGCAGGGCTCCCTGATCTTGGTCCTTTCATGCAGGTTCTTTATGGCTTTTGATGTTTGGGACCGCTGTGTAGTGAATTTCCAGACAGTCAAACACCTGGTTGTTATCATAAATGTCTTTTATAAAAGTTAACTAAATCATTCAATAATGAAGTCTAAGCTAAGTAGAATTTCATACAACATCACCTACCCTACCACCTGCCTTGATCAGCTCTCTGTCTCTTTAAACACTTTGGAGGACTTTAAAGGTCTTTTTTTTTTTTAAACTCAACTAAGCATTTAATTGTTACAAAATCTCACACAAGGTCTAATCATCAGATAAAATGAAACGGTGGCACTTCATTTCCAATAGGTCAGCATGACTTCAATGTGAAATCTTCACTAGTCAGTGCCCTTGACTCAGTAACAGAAGAGGAGATTGTGGGAATATTTCACATTCAGTTAGATAGTGAAATGATGACACTGCATGGCTGAAGTTTAGGAGGAAGGTGGTTGGTGGTTTGATCTCTGGCTGCTCTGGTCTGCATGCCAAAGTATCCTTAGGCAAGATAATGAACCTCAATTTGTTCTCCGATGCTTTCACTGGAGTGTAAATGCATGACTGTT
This sequence comes from Neolamprologus multifasciatus, assembly GCF_963576455.1. NCBI lineage: Eukaryota > Metazoa > Chordata > Actinopteri > Cichliformes > Cichlidae > Neolamprologus > Neolamprologus multifasciatus. The sequence continues at coordinate 19,233,368 of NC_140448.1, forward strand.
GGAAAAGCATTTAGGTAGAAAAAGGTGCTCATATGAATAAGGTATGTTGTATGAAGCACTTTGATTAGAGTAGGACCAGTCCATTTACCATGATCCTTTGTGTCTGGGACAAGGACACGCACTCTAACTTTACAGATCATCCTATCCTATAACAGCTGCATGGAGGTAATTCTTTAATTTGCTGCTCTCTTCAGGACAGAGACATGAGCCACCAGCAGAGCCCCTGTGGGGACAGCATTGTGGGGGTCGGGGATGGAGGCAAGGAGGTTGAGGGTTGCGTGGATCAGCTAATGGGTCTGGGTGAATGTGAGACAGTCTGCAGCAGCTCGGCGTTCGAACAGTGGGACTCCTACTGGGAAGACCTCACCAGGTACTTATTATTTATTCATGTGTTGCAGCTTTTTTTTTTTAGGTCATGTTAAACAACAACAACAAGTAACTGACACATAAAACGTTGACCTCTTAAACTCTGTGAAGCTGGCTTGGTTTGTAAATGAATAACTAGCAGCACTTTATATAGTGCTTTTCAAAGAGTCACAAAGTGCTTTACACAATCCAATACAGAGCATACAAAGCCAGGCTTAAAAGCAGCAGAAAAATGGAGCAAATCACTGACTCTAAGAAATAAGCGAAAACGAGAAGCCTTTAGCAACAGTTGAAAATGCACAGGTCACATATTACATGTGAATATTGAAATCGTACACAAACACATCCAGTGTTTGATCAACGAAGTCCCGTAAAGTTGACTTTTTGTGTGTGTGATAGTTTCTTATAAATTATGTAATTTTTAATTTTTCTGTCTTTGCTTTGAACCACGTGGGTTAGCTGACGGAGCAGAAAGTGTTGAACTATTATGAGATGCATTAACATGTTGTTGATCTGGTTTATTTTTCATGTAATTTGCTGCTATTAAGATAGGTAGGCTTCCTGCATTTTTTTAAACTAACATTTAAAATCTGAAACTCACAGTTATGCTGTATTTTTAAACTATTATTTAGATATTTCACCTTCATCTTACTTTGGTCATGCCAGGTTTGTAGTATGAGGAGGCTGTAGTGGGCCCCTGCTTTTTATAAGCTTGCGATTGATGATACGACTGATTTTAGTTCAATCTGGTTTTAGTTAAATCTGTTGTGACGTCTTTCAATGAGCCTCATGAGAAAGGTCAGAAGGCTTTGAAGGTTTATACAGAAGTAGAACAGTAATTGTGAAGGCCTGTCCTTTTGGTCTCAAATAGACGCAGCAGATGAGGATTTGAAGCAGATAGTAGGTTAGCCGGGAGGCAGGAAGTGGTTTAAGAGGCCTGTAAACAACAAAGTAGCTGGCTGCCGCAGTCTCCTGGGGTCTCAGGTGATGCTCCGTCTGTCCTGCAGCTACCCTGATGTTTTGCTGCCAGAGTAGCTTGTGTACTCTCCTCCCCAATGTTGAGTGCAAACTGAGGGCAGACTACTGTCTCTGAAAAACAAAGTCCAATAAAACTGGGGTGGAATAGTGCTGGTTGTTGCAGGGTTTTAAAAATCTGCTGCATACAGACTTAGGTTTGGGTTGTGCTGAAGTGGAACAGAGGAAACTGCTGTACCTTTTTTTTCTAATGTGCAACCCATACTTTCCAGCTTTGACTAAGAATGTGTGTTTCGTCAACTTCAGATAAATTTTGTTATATTGTTGTGCTCTGGTGCACCAAAATAACGTTTGGTGCTTGCTGGTCTTACCAAACTATAGTTTTCTTCACCGCACTGAGAGTGCTGAGAGAGCCTCAGAGCTTCCTGTTTATGTCTTGTGGCATGAAGAGGCTTCACTGTTATCACTGGTTTCTCACTGAAGTTATAAACTTTAAACTAAGTTAAAAGTAAAGTTGAAAAAGAAAGTTGAACAGTTACAGATTTTCTCTGAAATGTTCCAGCTTGGAAAAATGTATTTGTCTCAAGCTCTGCAAAGGTAAAAGTGAAAGTGGAAGTGTCACGCTTTGCTGTGCTGTTTAACTGACTGGACCATTGCCATCATGTGACAGGCTGCCATTGCAGTTCTAAGTAGAGACAAGTGCACTTCCACATTTAGCATCCCCTCTGTGGGGAAAACAGGTTTTCACTGCAAGTTGCAGTAAATGAATATTTCCATTACTGGTTTTGCTGAACATTTCCAATATTTCCCTTCAGTCAGTTACTCATCTTCAAGTTTCATATATAACAGCAGAGCATGAATGTTTAGCATGCTGAAAAAGTGTTTTAGTCGTTTTTCATGAATAATAACTTGTAAATTATAGTTTTTCTCTGATGATCATGTTGATCGGCTGATTATTGTATTTGCAGGGTCATTTGCATGGTAAAAATATGCACCAACAAGCTAGTATTCTAAGATTTAACAAGCTTAGGTTATTCAAATGTAGACAAAAATAGGAAACAGCTGCAATGCAAAGATGTAATCAAGATACTATGACAAGAAGGCGAAAGTTTCCACTGTTGCTAGTCTGTGTCTCTCTGTATTTCACAGATACACACGGCTGGCCAGCTGTGATATCTGGGGCACCAAAGAGGTGGACTTCCTGGGATTGGATGACTTCTCCAGTCCTTACCAGGACGAGGAGGTGATTGGTCGAACTCCAACGCTGGCTCAGCTCAACAGCGAGGACTCACAGCCTGTGGGTGAGACGCTTTACCCTCCCGCTGACCTGAGCTTGCCCCAGACTCAGTCGTCCCAGCTTCCCTGTCACAGTAAGACTCTCCTGGTCCCCGGCCAAGGATCAGGCCCCGGCTCTGTTCAACCTTCACCGAGCTCCACATCCTCTTCCCGTCCTTCGCGCAGCCTTCTCCCGGACTTTCCTGAAGGCTCCCAAAGAGCAACCAGACCTGTTCCTTCCAGCACTGAGACTATGGCTAAGACTCAGAGCCACCTCAGTCTCACCCAGGACCATGGTCATGCTCAAATAAAGCCCATGGTGCGTGGAACCAAAATGGGAGCCCCAACTTCCTACAGCTCTGATTTTGTACGCAAGGCTAAAGTCCGTGTCAGTGCTGTACATAAGACCCAAGCAGACATGCCTCCCCAGACGGATTTTGAGAGGTCAGATCCCATTCTACCTCTCTCCCAGCCTCGAGACGAGAAAGCCTCTACTTCAGCAAGTGCCGCCTTAGTGGGACTACCTGGTGCTGCCGCCGCCAGCTGTTCGGGCAGCCTGGCGAACTTTGAAAGGAGAGTAGAGGGGACAGCGAGGAGAGAGATGCCTGTAGGCCGGTCTGCCACTGTGCCTCAGCTGGTTGAGGCGAGCCAGGCTCTGGAGACCAGCACCTCTGGGCTGGTGATCAGCGATGGTGTTTGCAGCGGGGCTGGCAGTCTTTTGGTTGTTGAGGGTACGGAGAAGACCAAGGAAGAGGAGCACAACTACTCTCTCTTCATGACCCGCAGCAGACTGGGCAGCAGAGGCCACCCCCAGACAGAGGAAGAGGATGAGGAGGACGAGGAGGATGAGGAAGAGGCAGAGGAAGAGGAAGGAGATGGGTTGGAGCTAGAAGACGAAGACCACGATGAGGGTTTTGGCAGTGAGCATGAGCTGTCTGAGAATGAAGAGGAGGAAGAAGAGGAGGAGGACGAAGACTACGAAGCAGACAAGGACGATGACATGAGTGACGCCTTCTCTGAGCCAGGTAGCTACTCTCCATAAAAATGTCAGGTTGTCAACAAGTAATATGTTAACGATGCTTCAAAATAAATCTTGAATTTAAAATAGTTAAAGTGATTATTATTACCTTTATTTTACCAGGCTGTCTGATTGAGATTACAATTTCTTTTAAAAGAGAGACCTGACCAAGATAGGAGCTGTACAACCCAAAACATTAAAAAAAATTCTACATGTACAACATAAAATATAAATCCACAACAAATACCCATAACAAAAAACAAAAAGCAAAAGAGTGAGGTCAAGTAATTTGGACATGTGAAAAGGCACGTGTGGTCACATTTTCAGTAACTATAATCTCATTGAACGTATAAAAATAATATGATGCATTGCTACATTACAAGCAGATGTTTACAGTATTGTGTTACTTGGTATTTGGTGTCACCACAATACTGAATACTCCATCCTTTTCTTTGTTTCTGTTTGTCTCTGTTGCATTAATTTCCTCCCCTTCCTTCTGTGTCTCTCTCTTCTGCCTCCGTCAGGCTGTGACATGGAGCTGATGGAGGACATTAAAGGGCTCACAGCAGGAGTCTCCAGCCGAAAGAGAGGAAAGCGCCGCTACTTCTGGGAGTACAGCGAGCAGCTCACCCCCTCCAAACAGGAACGCATGCTCAAGCCGTCCGAGTGGGACAGACACACGCTGCCTAGCAACCTGTACCAGAAGAACGGGCCTCTCCACGGTACACACACATGCACAACTATCTGTGCATGCAGGCATTATTAAAGTCTCGCTTTGAGTTTTAGTTTTATATGGAATTAAATAATCTTTTGCATTTAAGTGTTTCCGACATTTTATGTTACATGCCCAATATCGGCGTAAAAATGATCGTATACGACTTTTAGTGGATAATGCAGAGCGATCAGAGACAGGCTGGTTGGATCGGTTGGATTTTCCACAGCAGCAGCTGTGCACAGCATGTTGGAGTCATGCTACAGTTTGAGTAATCACATTGGAGTTATTAAATAAATAAAAGATGTATATTTTATTTTCACACATTAAAGGACTCCTCTATTTAAAAAAAAAAATGCAGCAAACTATTTGTCTTGTATCCATATTCTTATTTATTCAGTGTTGTAAAGGGAGTTCTTTAAATTGAATAAAATGACTCATGTTGGATTTTGATCATCATAGTTTCAGGCTTTTAAAAGTTATGGTCATGGTCAAGAAGTTGCTGTTTGATGATTAATAATTAGGTTATTAATGCATCCCCACACCTGTCAGACCCTCTGCAGGTTACCAGCTGTTGGTGCGTAGAAAATCTTTATTTAAAACTAGGGCTGTGCTATATGACCAAAATCTCATATCCCGATATAAGTCATCTATCGTCCTGATAACAATATAAATCACAAAAATTTAACATTTTCTGTAAATTCTGTGAATTTACCGTTCTCTTTGTGAGTATTTATTACACGTCGTGTTGCGGGGAAAAGCTTGTTCTAACGTTTGACTCTAAGGTTTATTTTTTTAGCACCTGACGGCTCTTTTTTGCTTCTCATCTGTAAATACTCTGCATACTCTTTCGCGTGATTCAGTTTATTTTGAAAAGTCTCAACAGGATCTTGAGCTTTATTGTGAAAGGTATATGTAGAAAATAAACAAGCAGACACGTGATGGTTTTACCGTCGTTGTTGCTAACGACAACGCATAAAAACAGGCGCTTGTCTGTCCGTAGTGTTGTTATATTAAATATAAGAGAAAGAGAGAAGTTTAAGAAATTAATATAGCCACTACAGTGACCATCAAAACCATGAAAAAATATTGCCGTAAACAGTTTATTTTACGACACCACAAAACAAACGATAGACGTTTTTATATCGTCATCTGATATATATTGTTATATCGAACAGCCCTATTTAAAACCAGATCAAGCAATTTAAAAAAACAGAGGTACACTTGCAGTACCATGTGCACAACTAGTGTTTGTTCATGTTTTCGAGAACTGAAACATTTAAAATGCGATTGATGTCTAACTCCTTTGTTTTGATAATCTTTACAAAGGAAAATACATGCTGAAGAAGTCTCGCCGCACAGATGTGGAAGACCTGACTCCCAATCCACGCAAGCTGCTGCAGATCGGCACAGAGCTTCGTAAACTGAACAAGGTGATCAGCGACTTGACTCCTGTGAGCGAGCTACCACTGACTGCACGGCCACGCTCTCGCAAGGAGAAAAACAAGCTGGCCTCCAGGTAAACCACGTATTCATGTGTTCGCTGTGTACACATGACAGCTGGAGAACAGCCATAAGTCGTGATGACTGTAACAGTATTATTTTCAAAAAGTTTTACCCTCTCGAGCCTGATTGTAATAAAGATGCTGATTTGAGAATAACCTCTGTTTCTCAGTGAGATCCTCTTTCCTCCTATTGATTAGAAACTCTTCTTTCTGTCTGTGTGTTGCAGAGCTTGCCGTTTAAAAAAGAAAGCCCAATATGAAGCAAATAAAGTGAAGCTCTGGGGACTCAGCACAGAGTACGGTACGTTGGCTCTGACGCTACGTGATCTAAATCTTTACTAGAAACAACATCTGCATGTATTTTTTCTTGCACTGTTGGCAGCTCAACGGCAACTTAATAGACAATGATGACAGTGACTGTTATGACATTTTACTTTTTTCTTTTTTTCTTTTCTTTGTCAGATTAGAAATAAGATCGTGATTGATAAGAATAACTAAATAACTGCTCATACTTGTCACCAATTTTAAAAAGAATTGTTACAGTGTCTAACCAGAAGACAAAAGCACAGACTTTTTTGTGAATAATCTGTGGTCAAACTTGTGTTTTCCTGCAGACCGGCTGTTGTTTGTGATCAACGCCATCAAAGAGGAGATAGTGGAGCGAGTGGAGGACTCTTCTCCGCGTCCAACCAACATGTCTGACACTCTGGAGAGACTCATAAAGGAGACACTTGGTGAGAATCGAAAAGAAACACAAGTTAAGCCCGTATTATGCTTTCTGGGGTTTTATCACTTTATTTTAGTGTTGAAGCTTTTTCTTTATACATGCAGATGTTCTGCATATTCACAAAGCCCAAAATCCATGTCAACCGGAGTTTTTATCTTCAGTGTGCCTCAATTGCTCAATTGCTACCTCGCTCGCAGTCGTGAGGGAAAAGATCTCTGGCTCAAAGTAACATTTAGACAGCATCTGAACGCATACAGTGTCTCACAAAAGTGTGAGTACACCCCTCACATTTTTGTAAATATTTTATTGTTTCTTTTCATGGGACATTATTGAAGATATGACACTTTGATACAATGTAAAGTAGTCAGTGTACAGCTTGTGTAACAGTGTAAATTTGCTGTCACCTCTAAATAACTCAGCATACAGCAATTTATGTCCAAACTGCTGGCAACAAAAGTGAGTACACCCCTAAGTGAAAATGTCCAAACTGTTCCCAAAATGCCAATATTTTGTGTGGACATCATTATTTTCCAACACTGCCTTATTTTCCATCACTATAGAGCTTCACAGGGTGCCACTGGGATCTTCTTCCACTCCTCCATAATGACATCATGGAGCTGGTGGATGTTAGAGACCTTTTGCTCCTCCACCTTCCATTTGAGGAAGCTCAATAGGGTTTAAGTCTGATGACATGCTTGGCCAGTCAAGTACCTTTACCCTCAGTTTATTTATCAAGGCACTGATCTTTTTGGAGGTGTGTTTGGGGTTGTTATCTTGTTGGAATACTTTCCTGTGGCCCAGTTTCTGAAGGGAGGGGATCATGCTCTTCTTGAGTATGTCACAGTACATGCTGGAATTCATGGTTCCCTCAATTAACTGTAGTTTCCCTGTGCCAGAAGTACTCATGCAGCCCCAAATAGTGACGTACCACCACCATGCACCATCATGCAAGGCAAGACACACTTGTCTTTGTACTCCTCACCTGGTTTCTGCCACACACCACTGACATCATCTGAAACAAATACGTTTATCTTGGTCTCATCAGACCACAGGTAATCCCCCCCTTAGTCTGCTTGTCTTCAGCAAACTGTTTGGAGACTTTCTTGTGCATTATCTTTAGAAGAGGCTTCCTTCTGGAATGATAGCCATTTGATGCACCTCCAACCTCTGCAGCAATGCTGGCAACATTCACACATCTATTTTCAAATGACAGCCTCTGGATATGACACGAGCACGTGCACTCAAGTTCTTTGGTCAACCATGGCGAGGTTTGTTCTGAGTGGAACCTCTCCTGTGAAACTGCTGCATGGTCTTGGCCACCGTGCTGCAGCTCAGTTTCAGGGTGTTGGCAATATTCTTATAGCTAGGCCGTCTTTATGTAGAGTAACAATTCTTTTTTTTAGATCCTCAGAGAAGGAGGCCTGAAATATAACAGAAACCTTTCAAGTGAGAAAAGAGAAACAAGTGTTACTGCTAGTAAGCTCTCAAGGCGTAAAGAGTTAAAGATACATTTTTAACTTTTAGTACAGCTACAGCGATTTTCAAGGTTAGAAAAACAAATGTTTTTTGAACATTAAACCATGTAAAACCTAAAATGCCGGACCCCAAATGAAATCGTGGACCTCTAAGTTAGCATAATATGGGCCTTTTACAGTTGACTGGCCACCAATCAATGAGATACTGTAGTTTACGGTGACTGTGAACGATGACTAAGAATAACTTAAAAAAACATTTTAAAGACCATCAGAATTAAATTCATTGCAAAACTATCAAATATATTTGATAATGAAATTTTGATATAATCAATGATGGATCAAAGTGATATAATAACCACAATAAATAGGCAGATGCATTGATTATATTTATCACCATATTCAGTCAGTTATAACCTTCACAATAAGATAAGCGGAGTACAAGCATACAGCAAAATTGGAAGCACTGCTGAGCTTGGTGTATACAGACAAACATAAACAGTCCTCCAATTAAATAAAAGAGTAATAAAAATGCCTTAAAAAATAAAATCAATAAATGATAATAAATTAATAATCCTAATGATAGCAGCTTTAATGGCTCAGGTAGGCAGTGAAATTGATCGATACAGTAGACGTATTTTAGTTCAGTTGAAAGTAAAGTTAACTTTACTTTTAGTATAAACATGTTCTAATGTATCTTTGTATCTGTGTGTGCAGTGCCATCACCTGTTGCTGGGCAGACTTCAGACTTTGTCAACAAGATCTTGGAGAACACAGGACGCGGCGATCCCACCGGCGGACTGGTCGGCCTGCGAGTCCCCACCTCCAAAATCTAGACAGGCCGCCTTCCACTGAGAGCAGTGGACTCAGTATTACGATCGTGCTGTCCTGTTGTAACTATGCTCCCCTCTGCATGCCCCTACAACCCAGACTTTCATGCACATTGTTAGTCACACAAACACACATACCACTTCCTGTGTGTAGGTATGTGTGCTTGTTTTTGCCATGTCACCTGTATGGCATACACCCTAGCTTTCTGGCTCTGCGCACTGCGTGCAGAGTCAGCGCATCACAGTTCTCCCAACTCATTGTGAACGTCCGTTGGGGGGGGGAAAGCGCCTCTAAAAGCAAGTGATGGTTAGGTGTATAGCTAATAGCACGTCCTAAATCCACTGGCGATGATTAGATGTGTTTAACATAGCATTGTGTAGGGTTGTTTCTGATGGAGGCTGAGACAAACAGCCGCATGAGCGTAACCACTGGAATACTTTCACACGTTTGTTTGAGGTTGTAGTGACAAAGGACAAATTTACATGAAAAAAGTTCCAGTTATCATTTCTCAGAAGACTTTCACCTCACAGGGCAACAAAAGTGGACTTGAGGTTGTCAAATGAACCCAATCGAGTAAAGCACCTTGATGAAAATGGCCTTGTAAGCTGCAGTGGAAAAAAGCTGCTTGTTCCGAGGCGTTACGGGGTGGCAAGAAATATTTTGTATTGAAGGCCTAAATATGTTCATGCCATCCCTGCGAAACAATGAAGCTGAAAGTTATCATTAGAGCTTTTATTAAGCGAGAGGCATCCTGCTGGTTTGAAGCTCGTGTCAGGCAGGAGGAAGCTTAACGGCTCATAGTTGACCATGTGAAGAGGAAGCGCATGTAGCATGGTGCTTTTTGGCCTTGTGCTGGTTATAACTGGACTGCGTGGAACAGACCAGTGTGGGATCAGACAGAAAGTGAGGAAGATGATGATGGTGGTGCTGTTGGCGACGACAGAGATGACATAAACAGTGATCCATCTCCTCCAGGAAACTGTAAATAACTGTGTCTCCCAGCGAACGGCACCGGCTTCCCTTTTTTGTACAGTAGAGACGACCAGGCAGTTTGGTGTGTTCATACTAGTGTTTGATCAGAGTTCTATTCATTGTGCCTTGTGTATGTATGTGTGTGTGTGTGTGTGTGTGTGTGTGTGTGCGCGCGCGTCTCCGTAAGAGTGAGTGAGTGTGAGCGGGGGTGAACGAGGAGAGGTGATCGGCCAGAACTCCCAGCCTAGGAAAGGACTACTTATAGCGAGTGCGATGAGGGACACGCTGGTGGGGTTTGTTGTGTCTTTCAGCTGTTTCGAAGATATTCTGAATGTACATAAACAAATGGAAGCTCTTGTCGCGTGATGCCACAGAGTCTGTGTATATAGGAGGGCTCTGCAATAGATTACTTTTGGTTTTTGGTACTTACGTTTTTGGGGATTTTGGGGGGGGTTTAAGGATGACAGATATTTTTCTTTTAGAGTTACAAAAAAATATTTGCACACTATCTTTTGATTATGTTTTGTACCAAAGACACATGCAACGAAATGGCGACCAGCCAGTTAAAGTAAGGTTTTGCACAGCTTACCTGACGCCGTATTGAATGTAAGATTTGTGGGAGGGTCAGGGACTTCATAGAACTGTGAAATTAGCTTGGGTCCAATTCTGTACAGAAAAGGAACATTCATTTGCTTCTTCTTCTTCTTCTTATTATTATTATTATTATTTTGAATCTAAAATTGAACCCCTCTGTTGGCTTCTCCAGTAGATTTATTGCTTAAGGAAGCCCTTCATTCCTGAACTGATTCCTCCCTCCACCTGCTCATTGTGTTAATGGCGCTAGCTAGGATGAATACCAAGAGTGCTACTAGATAAGCTATGTTACAATTTTCTTTTCTTCTTCTTCTTCTTCTTCTTTTTTTTTGCTTGTTAAAATTTCTCAAACAGTAACCAAAATCTTGTGTTCCTGTATCACTTGTTTGATTTCTGTATGTAGATGAGGTCTATAGAAAAATATATTAACTGAATATTGTACATAGAAACATTAATGATATATCTATGAATGGTGAAACGCCACTTTTCATGACAATTGATTCATTTTTAAGCATGACACATTTCTAAAGCCTATCCTTGCTTTGAGAAAGTTAGAATACAACAAAAAACCCAACACAAAAACCAAAAAAACATGCTCTTGTTATATTTTTGTATTTTAGCTGCCTGCTAGATTTCCTGTTGGTTTGGGAGTGTTTGTTGGTCAGAGGTGGAGGTGTTTGGCTGATGGTTTGATCTATAAGCTCCACCCTTTCTGTTATTCTTAGCTGGCTGATTTGAAATACAGAGAATCAAGACAGGATTTATATAAAACACAATGCCGCAAAGTGCTGGTCTACTTTGAGTGGTCTGTGAGGGGGAACGTTGAAGTGCCGCTGTTGGTGGTTCTAGCGTGAGGGCAGATAAGGAGCGAGATACAGTGTTGTGTCAGATGGTGTAAGAAAGCCAGAGCCATCTGAGTGTGGCTGATCTGGATTCAGCGCTGTTGTTTAGATTTTCATGCATACAGCAGCGTGCAAAAGTCTCGGCGCAGATGATCTAACTGATCTAAACAAACAAAAAAAAGACGAGCAATGTAAAGAACTCTAAGCTTTAAAAATGAAACATTGCTACAATCATGCAAATTAATAATCTACATATAATACTCGGAATCAGTGTAACAACAATTTAAAAAAATCTGGTTGACACTCATTTTTACTCCAAGCGGCATCATTACTGCCACCCACTAAGCTGAAGTAGATTTATGTGGTCGCCTTTTTCGCTGAGGAAATTCAGCCCTAATAAGAAAGAAAATACACTTATCAGGCTACAATACTGGTCAGCTTCACCTTTTGGTGTCATTTTGATATAAGAGGAAAATAAAAAGATAATCATTCTGTCTTTAACTTTATGCCTTTTCATATTAGTCTGCTATACAGAGTAAAACTTGCCCAGACTTTTGCATGTTGTTGTATTCTGTCTTGAAGCATGAAGCTGCTTGAATTGTGTATTTTCCTGAGATGGTCCTCGCTGCCTCTGGCCTTGCTTTGCTGAATTGAATCTCCATTAGTCATATCCTTCCTGACTGGTCACAGACATAAAGAATAACTTTGGTTACCAGTTATGGTAAAGTCTTTTAAGGAGATGCTACCTATTCTGGGAATGTTTCACAATTCAAGCTGAATTGATTTATTTGGAGGTCATATTAAAACGAGAAAAATGTGAATTTGACAAAGCTGAATTCAGACTGGCGTGACGTGAGTCTGCTGATGATAAAGTTTGTGTTGTGTGACTGAATAACAGCTAGTGCTACACACACGTATATATTTTTTACCGTTTTCCGTTCCATCTAAAAAGGGAGAAATGGTGCTTTTTCTGAAACTAGAATGACGAGTATCCATGATTCATATTTGATTCTTAGACTAGTTGTAGCCTAATGACTTGCTCTCCCCTTACCGTCCATAGCTATTTTCTTAGTAGTGATTCAGTTTTGTAAATAAACTATAAGTTAATATGTATCTTCTAAATGTTAAATATATGTATAGAATACTCTATCTTATATGTTTAAAAAAACCGAAAGCACTTTGTCCAAAAAAGAAAAAAGAAAAAAAACAAAACAAAAAGAAAAGAAAAGCATTTTTTTCTCTTCCATTTGCTGCTAAATGGCCTGGCGTGAATGCTGCAAGTGTACTTGACGACTACTTGCTTGGATAGGTCTATTGCCTGACTCTGCTAGGTCTGTAAACTAGCGAGGGGCAGGTGTACGACCTGACGAGGGTTAGATCTACACATTTCTGGAGCCATGACATGATATGAGCGCACAAGAGCGTACCATTGCATGGCTTTGGGAAGCCCAGTGTCTTGACAGGATAGGTCTATTTCCTGGTCAGGGACCGAGTGAAAGTATGTTTGTGGTCTTAAAAGAAAACAAAAATTATTAAAAAAAAAAAACCTAAAAAAAAAAAAAGAGGGTTTTGATTCCAGGGCCCCTACATTGATCTTGATGCTGACCCCCTTGGCGTCACGATTCATTTGCCTTCAGTAGAGGTTTCCTATGGAAAAACTGATTCTGCTTTGGCTTCCTCTTCAGGGTGATGTACAGTGTAGACACATTTCTTCAGAGAGCTATATTGTTATCATTTGTAAACTGATTTCTACTTGTGACTTATTGAGGAGGAGGGTTTAGCCTGGGGCGGCCAGGGAGAGCTTGTTTGAAAGACGTTGTTCCCGGCCGCCTTGGGGGAAGTTACTATATCACTGTACTGTATGGCAAGCCAATTACAAATGGAGACTCAATCCGGACACTTATTGCCTTCTTTAATAACTTTTCACACACAAACAAAAATAACAACACGGCAGACAAGTCGGCTGCCCAGAGGGGCGTGCCTGACATTGTTCTGCCGATATGGTAAACAACAACAACAACAACAAATCAATTCAGCCTGACTGGCTCAAAACAACCTTGACTAAAGTAGCAGACGTGGTGAAATGTATCTGAAAGAAAATGACTCCAAAGGTTTGAACTGCTTTGGAAGTGATGCTTTCGGGTATAATTTCATCCAGGTCTGGCAAGGGGTCAACAGTGGTTGAAGGGCCGCTGGTTGACGGCCGGCTGACAAGAGGAGCGCGCGTGTGTTTTGCTGTCGATCATAAGGCTGGTTACAAGAAAGAGTCCTCACAGGTTTTTACATTTAACAGAATAGGCGCAAGCTGTGCAACTTTACATTCAAACCAGGAGACTCTGTGGCATTTTAACAGTCAAGGAAATGAGTGAAAATCCACGCCAGTAAAACTATTCCTTTTATTCTTTTCTGTTTTTTTTTTATTTTTTATTTCTGATTACATAAATCCTATACAGTCAAATATTAAGCTAATAGAGTGTGTAACTTTGTGCTACTCTTGTCCAATAAAAGCTACGTGGATCCATAAAGCTCTTCTTCAGCAAATCAGGGTAATATCGTTCTTCTATCTGACATATGTGATGACATATAAAAATCAAAAGAAAGTATATTTATGTATTCCAATTATTGTCGCCATTCTTTACTCTGTACAAAATATTGTGCGTACTGTATGTGTGTGAGAGAGAGAGTGTGTGTTATGAATCGTTAATGTCAATCACTATGGTGCAATGCTCTATAAAAGTTAAAAGCAAAGGCCAACAGACTTGTTACAAAAAAACTCACAAAATGTCACCGTTTTGTCCAAATTTGGTCTTCTTGCAAACACAATCTGCAGCATCTTCCTCTCTGAATGGTTTCCACTCTGATTTCCAGTCGTGATCCACCTGGGATTTGTCACATGGTGCTGATTACGCCTCGTTGTCCCGAGAAATGCTACGAAGATTTATAAAAAAACAAAAAAAAAGGCACCCGTATTCAGATGTGCTTACAGAAAACACTCTCCGTGTGACCATTTCATTCAGTGTAACTATGATCAGATCAGACTTCCGCCCAGATCACTTTCACTGACTCACTGTCGGACCAATCAGAGGAAGAGTTGTACTGTTTCTTGTTTAAAACAACAACACCGTTTCTGTGCTATCGACTTGTATGACCGTTATTGTTAAGCGTACCAATACTTCTTTTGTAAAAGCCAGTCTCACGGATTTGATACCACCGCTCAAAGCCACAGAGGTTCTGTTAAAGATCACGTGGATGTAGCTTCATTCAGGAAGAGCAGTTTTGAATGAGTGCAATTAAGTGCATAGAAGTGCTCTTGAGATGGTTTTTATAGGGTAATGCTTTGTTTTACAGTGTGTAATAATTTCCAAAAAAATGTCCAGTAAGTTTCCTCCAGTACAGCTTTGTGTAATTTGGTGCTAATTCAGGAGAAAGTATTGAAATCATAAACTTCCAGTTATATTAATTGGAGTCCAGCATGTCAGCTCAATGTGCCATTTATCTATAGCCAGAATTATAAACAGGGATTATTTACTTGGACTAATCAGTTTGTCTACATGTAAACCCTTTTTTTTTTAGGTTTTGCTTCGTGCTCATCGTCTCGGTTTATTGGCTGCAGTAGATGGCTGTCTGCTGCAGCCAACAACCGGTAGAGACCAAAACAGAGCTACAAGGACAGTCATGTGACCAGTTTTTCTTTGTTTTGTTTTTTTAAAAGATCTTACTGTTCCCCTTTATCGGTACCAAAGTACATATGGTAATTGTTTCCAGGAAGCTTCTTATCCTGTAAAATAGACATTACCATAAAAAAATCATCACAGGAATAAAAATGTTAAATGACCTAACCTTGGACTAGCTGTGCTGTCAGGTCTAAGAGTCTGGCTTTGAGGGTTTTTTGTGTTTTGTTTTTTGGCATTTCAAATGTATATCCTGTCTTGTTTGAACCCTTGTTGCTTGTACAAACAAAACAAAAACATGTACTACTACCCTCCACATTTTCCCCCCAAATGAGAACGCAGCTGTCTCTGCATGGCGATTCCCTGCATAGCGCTGAGAGAATCAAGTCTGTGAGTTCCTCGCAGATTGGGAAGAATTCGGGAAAGGGTGTTCATTGTCACAAAGTTGTTGCATGGCTTTTTGGGCTCTCTGTACGCTCTGTTGTATGATTTCATACTTGCTGCTATTGAATGAGCACAAAGAGACATCAGATTTTGGTTTAGGGTGTCCATACCACAGATACAGTATATTTATACCACACATACCTGTTGGGGTTTTTCTTTTGTTTGGTTGTTTTTTTTTGTCCCCCCCCAATCTTTCTTTTTTCCCTCCCTGTGGCAGTTAAAAGACCAACAGCATTACTCACCTTGCACTTGGTTTGTACACTTAGAAGGAAAAAAAAATATTTTGAATATGATGCCTGCTGAACCAGGTGCCTTAATCAGTTATATGAGAACACAAATCTGCACCTTCTGTCAGTCTGGAGGGGGTTTCCCTACAGAAACCAGGGACTGGGTTTCCCAAAACCTAAACTTGAAGTTCAATAATGAAATGAAAACCTCATCTGAACCCTAAATCAGTGCATTTTATAGAATAGTCAACCTAAGAGGCAGATGAGAGCCGTTAGTCGTGTCTCGATCGTAGAATAGCCTTGCTGAAGAAGAGCAGAAAAGACAACCTGTAAATTGAATTGTTTTGGGAAACCTGGTTCTGTTTTGAACTCTTTCTCTGCCCACTATGCCACGTTATCGTGTATTCTGCATTGGCTGCTGCTGCTATCACCGCTGGTGTGTCTGCGTAGAGAAGAGCAAACTTCCACTGTGTCTGAGACAGAGGGAGACTTGGGCCTGCTTTTTACCTAGACAATTAAAATGCATTCTTCTTCTTCTAAGGTTTCGACACGGAGCACTCTGTTGCTACCTTTTGAGACCTTGTCGAGACAGGAAAAAAAAAAGATCCCAAATAAACGCGAACTTTCCATTTCTTAACTTTGCTATTATGAAGTGCCAGACCCTCCTTGAAGTCAGTGTTGGCACTGAGTCGCAGGTTGCGAATGAAGCGACAAACTGAGCATGGAGGTACACTGTGGTGCTAATCTGTCAGTGGCTGGGTGCTAACATGGCTGTGTTAAATAGCTGTATTAGCCATATTATTCCTTCTGTTGATGACTCTGGTCAGTCTTGTGTTTCTGACTTCTGACCTGCTGTATGCTGATATAGCAAGGTATATAATTCTGCTGCTGCTGCTTTGCTGATGAATGTAGACTAGTCTTCCTCAGCAGGATCATACAGACAGACGAGTGTTTGGCAGAGCTTTTCCTGTTGTCTCAACAGAGGGAGACTCTTTGTCATCAGGATCCAGAAAGATCATGAATGTTGTATCTTTTAATGGCTGCTGTCCTGCTTGTGTGTTTCAATCTTTTTTTTATTATTAATATTATGGATTGATATTTATGCTCTGACTCTATCAAATGTTGCACTTTTTTCCCTAAATTATATTTTATTGTCATTTTCTCTGATCCCAGTGTTCTTGCCATTTCTTTATTTATTTGTTTGGTCCTTTAATTTAACAATGCAAGGAGACAGTGATTGGAGCAAGATTTTAAAGCTTTCCACTAAAGCAATCTTCACCACAAGTCAGAGACTTGTCATGAGATTCACAGATCTTAATCAAAGTCACAATGAAACTAGAAACTGTTCATACAAAAATGATATATATTTGTTTTTTGACAAAGATCGAATTAGTATAGAAGAGAATTAGGATCACTGGAAACAATCTTCAAGTTTTGACTGGAAAAAAAAAAGTCCCCCCCCCCCCCCCAAAAAAAAAAGGCTGAAATCTGAGATTAAAAATCAAAATCATGAGAAAAAAGTCTGAAAAAAAAACTGGGAAGTATATCTTAATTTTTTCCCTCAACCTATTCTGTAAACAGCTTTTTATGTACACACCTGTAATAGCATCTAGAGATGTAAATGTCACTAACTAATCCTCAGTTAGATTTAAATAAACTGAGCTCACCTATCACAAATTGGAAAATAGACACTTTAACATAACGATTACAAACTTTAAAAAAAAGTCAAATGTGAATCCAACTAAAATTAAGGAATTGTCCTATATTAGTTATTACTTACAAATATTTACTCTTTTTGTGCAAATAGAGTTATGATTGGTGTGACTGAGCTTCATGAGGTATTCTCTGCTGACAATGTACCCAGGCATCCTCTTGCATAATAGTCTAATAATGACTCCCTCCATTAAAGGAGCATTGCAACCATTTTTAAGTTGTAGATGATTTGTTTTCTTACTATAACTTGGCTGAGAAGTTTGATGTCACTGCAGCCAGGAGCCAGTTAGCACAAATACTGGAAACAGGAGACAAAGTAGGGCAGTTCTGCCAGTACTTTATAGTCACAAATGCACGTTTGTTTTTTTAGGTGATATATATGAGGACTCTCTTTTGGCCAGGCAACCAAAAGAGACTTCAGATGTTTGCTGTGATGAGAGATGGAGACTGAAAATGAAACTTTAAGCAGATTTAAGACTGAAGGTGGTCTAATGAGATAAAAATAATTCATTTATTTTCTAAGTAAACCGGTCCAAGTCAGACTACAGTTTCATTGTGAGTTTGAATTATCGCTGTCTGTGGGGCCCATGAAGCGGAAGTTTAATAAGTCCTGAGAAAAGCTCGGTGGGTCACCAGACTGAACCTTGCCTTCAGGTGACTCTTTGGTCATGACTCTGGGCTGAGGTTCAGGTGCTCCACCGCCACGGAGCTGAGGTCAGGAGTTGGCTTGCTTGCGGTCTCTAACTTTTGGTGGGGAAAATTTAGTTTTAAGGAAGTAAAACTTTACCACTGCGCCAGAGATGTTTTGCCCCTTCTAGGTGCTTTTTTAATTTTAATTTTTTTTTAAGAAGGGCTTTGGTTCGCAGTTGTCTTGTCAGGGAACCCCTGAGATTAGCCAGGGGCCACTAAAGGCTGGTGGGCAGAGACCCCTCACCTTCCCCTTTGCAATGAATGATGGGGAAGGGTTAATCTCCTCTTCCGGCAGACTGATTCAAGCAAACAACCACCCACACTTAATAATAATAAAAAAGAAAACCCCTCTTTCTATTTCTACACATGTCCAACTCATCATCCAAACACTGCAATGATTTACATCTCCTTCCAGACTTGCCAAAATGCATGGAGCAAGAGACATTTACCGAAAAAAGACGGCATCTGTTTGGTTACTATTCTCTCTTTATAAATTTTAATAACGATAGACCAACGGAGGATTATAATAGGAAATCCATACAAGTCCAAACATGTAGTGGATGTGGAAGGTATCGGCCATACTGAGCTCCACAGCTACATGCCATTGTTACGATGCTTCTGGTCTTGTATGGTATTTGACTCGATCAACAGCATGGGATCTTTCTGTAGTTAGTCCTGTGTGTGTTCCTCTCCCCAGTCTCAGTAGGAGGGCTGTACTTCATTGCTAAGTGCTCTATAATAGATCTCTTGGTGATTATAATTTCATAAAGAAGCAAAACCTGCAGAAAAAGTGTATCCTGCTGAAACTAACTTGATCCTCTCTTTAGCAATGACGTCTATATTTGTAGTTCACATATATGCCTGTTCAAATACAATATCTTGACAGTTGTTATATTTATGTTGTGTAATAAATGTTGTGCTGGGTTTATACTTTTGTTTTGACTAACTTTTTGTTTAACGTTGTATTTTTATTTTTATTTTTTATTTTTCTCTTCTTGGAGGCACAGTGGGTGGCTTTATGCACAGGCATGGAAAAGTAAAAGACCTTTATTTTATTATTATTATTTTTTGGTTTGTACTGTAACAGCCCGATTCTCTTTCAGAGCTTCTGACAGTTTTTGTCTCTGGCTGCTCGACATTCTGCAGACACCTGCCCTGAATCTCTGTTGTGTAATTGTGCCTCTCTCTTTATTTTCTGTTCTTCTTCTTCTTCTTCTTTTTTTTTAAAATCGTTTTTCTCTGTTGTATCAACCAGGAGTTGGTACCACAGCTCTGCTTGTAACCACGTTAGTCTGATTATGTTTATTGATTTCAATATCAAAACAATAAAACCATTAGCACCCCAGTCTGAATCTTGTTTATTTAACTGACTGAGTGTATGTGAGTTTTCCAACCTGATTTTTATAAATGATTTTTGAATTTTTCGTTGCTTTAAAAGGTATTTTAAGCAAATGAGTTCATAAAGAGTTCAACAAGATATGCAGAAGAGCATTCCTGAGTACACAACAGATCCAATATTACAGCAGCAGAAGACTACAATCAGCATGGGCTCACTAAAATTGCAGCGTAAGTATTTGGTGCAATCAGCATGAAAGCATGGATCTACCCTGTCTTATATCAACAGTGGCGGTGCTGTAATGTTGTAGGGGATACTTTCTTGGTACGCTATGGAATAGAATAGAATTGGAATAGAATTCAACTTTATTGTCATTGCACATGCACAGGTACAGGGCAACGAAATGCAGTTTGCATCCATCCAGAAGTGCTTTAGCCATGATATAGATATATTACAATATATATTAGCAATAATATAGATATGTAAGTATATTACAGAAATGGGTCTATTGTGATATGTTATAATGTACACGGTATGAAGTATGTTATGAATATTCTATAACTATAAGTATGTACAGGCTGTAGTGAGTACAAGCTATGTACAGACTATGAACAGGATATAAATATGAAATAAAAAACTATACAGAAATCTGAGATATACAGTTATACAGAAATGTGAACTATGCAAGTTATAAACAGTTGTAGGATTAAAAATTATTGCATGTACAGAATGATTATTTACACAGAAGTGAAAACTTAAGATCTTCACCAGTGTTTCTGGTTGATTTTTGAGTAATGCCATATTATCTCCTCCACTAGTAGTGCCTGTGAAATGGAGAGACCCCTTTATCCAGCCAAAGAGAACCACTGATAGGAACACTTCTGCTGATGGCTCTAAATGTATTTTTACCACCAACAAATGTCATTGGGAGACTACAACTGAAAGCAGACAGCTGCTTCTACTACATATATAATTTCCTTGATTCTTTTTTAAAAAATACTTTAATATAATTTGATGCCCTACATGTACACCACAGTGGTGTGTGGGATGGCGTTTCTCCCCCTCCCAACCTTTTCATCATGAAAGAAAATGTTTCCCAAAGCAACAATGTGGCTCACTGATGTGTTTATTAGGTTTGGACACATTCAGAAAAGGGCTGCATCTAAACAGGAAGTGCTTATGATTAAGTTCATGGTTTTATTGTCTTTTGTATATAACAGTATCGAAAAAGACCACATTAAAATAGCTCTTCCACTATTGTATTGTACATATTTTGCTGGTTTGCTGCTGTTTAGACAAAGCACAAAGTCTATCAGAAAAAGGGAGACATTTCTGTCTGTGTCTATTCTGTTATCTTGACAGGGTTACTGCTGGGAACACGGGGCAGACATGGGCCTCCTTTTTCCTTTACAGGATTTCCACAAAATTAGCTGGTGTAAAAATGACACAAGACCCCCCCTTTTCAGTACGTACTGTTAATACTAACACTTAGTAGAAAAAGTAATAGTACAGTCTCTATCCATGATGTTGATGATGTTAATAAAAAAAAAGAGTATTTATATTAGTAACAGTCGCGGCTGAATGAATTTTAGTAGCTTTTTTTTTAGTTAAAAATGCCACTTTTGAGTCTCTAAGTATCCTATTTCCTATTTAAGTATTTTTTTTTTTGTTCCATTTTAAGTAACATATTTATTTATTCCACGGATTATTAACATCCGACTACCGTTGGTCCTTCGTCTTTACCTCTTTTGGACCTCCAGCTTGCCATACAAAAACAACAATGGCGTCTTCTGCGGATGTTCACGTCCGAATTTGCGCACAAGAAATTATCAAATATGATCTGGAAATAAAAGCTCTCATTCAGGTAAGCAATGAAGAACGAGCGCCTTGTTTGTCCTTTCATCCTGAGCCATTTCTGAACCGTTGGTAACTCTGGAGAGCTGGCTGAACATGCGCACAACAGGTCTTCAAGTTGAGCTAAGAAGAAGCTAACGTTAACTTTCCGACAGTCAAAAGACACAAAACATTCTTGATTTTGTTTATTTTAATTAGGCAACAAATCATTCCTGAGACAGTTATAATACTTTTGAGTAATAAATCTCTAATTATTCAAATAACCGAGAGAAGAAAATGATCATTTATTATCAAATGTTATTTAAAATTTTTTTTACGACGCACTCTTTGTTTAGTTCTGCGTTCGTGATTACCTAATTAGTAAGGGAAATTAAAATAAGGTAAAACAAATTGTTTTAGAAAATGTAAATAATATGAATATAAAAAATATGTGAAGTTTTTTTTTTTAATGGAGAAAAATGTGCTAAAATGTATACTGTATATCCTGAGCCAGATGGTGGAACGTGAGCTGAGGTGCAGAGACACCTGCCCTATCAAAAAGTGACCGCCAATGTTTCTTTGTCTAATGTCTTTGTTATATTGCTAAATAGCTCTAGTCAACAGGATTTAAAAATGGATTTCATATATAAAGTAATAAAAAATGACATATTTTGCAAGTATTTTTATGGTTCTACATTACATTGCAATCAATCAAGTTCTTTTGGCCATTTAAAGTATCTTTATACAGCTGTTATATTTGTTTAGATTTCTGCTGCCCTCTTGGCCAGATCATCACTGACAGCTGATGTCCATTGGTGAGGGCCAGAATGTAGAACAACCACTAAATCTCTTTTCACCACAGCAGGCAATTACAGTGCCACATCCCCTACTTCCCCTTCCCCTCTCAAGACCCCGAGTTGCTTTGAACTCCACCACTTGGGGGCAGCAGCTCATGTGTAGTGGACACACCATTTCTCTGCCGCAAACTGCTCCACTGCAAGCTGGAGGTCATTGCTCGATTCAACCACCAGAACCACATCAGCAAAAAGAACAGAAACTGTCTTCCAAAAAAACTTGTGAACAGAATCAATGATAAAGGGGCAGAGCTGGTGGAGTCCAGGATTCACAGGGAATGAGTCTGACTTGCTGCCAAGCACTCAGTACACTGTGTACAATGACAAAACACTTTATAACAATGGACCAGATGTCTCATACTCCTAAAGCACAAGCTCCTTTGCTCACACAGAGATATGTGCATTTATGAATTCACATGATATATGTCTTACTCGATGTGATATAATTATAAAATATAACTAATACATTATATTTAACTCAATGTGTGTGTGTTGTCTGTAGGACATCAGGGATTGTCCAGGACCTCAGTCTGCTCTTGTGGAGCTCAATGCTCAGGTCAAAGAGAAATTCAACAAGCTGAGGCTCAGAATTCAGGTCAGGCCTGAGCTACACATCCACCCGGTGCTGCATCTGACAGTTTTGGGTTTTTTTTTGCTTAATATTGGATCTGTGTCATGTGATGCCATGATGTTGTTGTTTTTTTGTTTCTTCCAGGATCTGGAGCAGATGGCCAAAGAGCAGGACAAAGAGTCAGACAGACTGGCCATCCAAACAGAGACCGAGAGCCAATGGAAGCAGATGCTGAGGTGTTTAGACACAGACGCACACAGACACATCTAAAAAAAATAAGCCTGTGCAGCACCAGTCATTTTATTTTCCCATTGAATCACTTGCCTCGTGTCCCAGTGAACATGTTGTTGGTTTCTGTTTTGTTGCGATGATAATGTAAATGGGTAATGCAGACACAAGCGAGCACTTAAGATGGAAAAAAATCTAAAACAGAAACTTTCAGTCTCAAAATTGTTCGCTTTTTCTTGTCTGTTGATTTCAGCAACCAGACAGCGTGGAGAAAAGCTAACCTGGCTTGTAAACTTGCCATAGACAACATGGAGAAGGACGAACTGCTGCATGGTGGGGAAAACCACAACACCAGACAGAGGTAAATGTAGTCTCTGCCAAGGCTCTGCTACAGAGCACTGTACTACGAAGACAGTTCAGTGTACCCCGAGTTTGTTTGCGTTATGTAGATTCTCGTACTTCTACACCTGGTTAGAACTGCTGATATGCAGTCTGAACTTTGATCAGTGTTTTTTGAATACCTGCAGCCAAACAGGAGGAAATTAATGTCACCTGTATTAATTTACCTGGTTTCTGTTTAGCTGTAAAAGGCTGATGGGGTATTATCATTACCCTGCTGGGCAGAGGCATCATACACACCTTGAGAACAAGGCTGCTTAGGATTTTCAAACTGATACCATAGTTTCTGTCAGTAACTTCTATCCTCTACTTCCTGTAGTTATTACCATTACACTGTTTTCTTCCTGTTTTTAAGCCCAGGCCACCAATAATATTTCTGTTTTACACAGATGTGTGTTTATGTTTATGGAGTGTTATCAGATGAATCACAGTATGCCAACTATGTCAAAACAGCTAATCTGATGTACACTGAAATACAGATACACTTGTTAACATCTGTAAAACTATCTTTTGTCTAATGTCTGTGGTTTAAAATGCTTTCATGAACGATTATTAAATAAGATTTCTTTAATTGTTGCTTTTGGTAATTTGGGATTTTAAAAAATTTGATTAAAAACTGGCACAAATGAACCAAAAAAGATAAATGAATATAAAAATAGAGTAGCTAGTTGCACTGGTGGTAGAAACACAAGGTTCTAAACTACTTAATGAGAAAAAGATTCCTTCTAGTCTCCAATAAATCATTTTAATATAATCTAATAATAAATTAGGCATGTCAGGACCCATCTGCAGTACTTCACCTGCTCTGCTCTGTGTGTGTGTTTTTGTCTCAGGAAAGCAACCAAGGAAAATTTAGTGGAAACCAGCAGCAACATCACAGAGAGTCTGATGTCTATCAGCAGGATGATGTCTGAACAGGTGAAGCAGAGTGAGGACACCATTGGTACTCTAGGTAAAAATCTAATTTTATGTTTCAGTCTCCTGTCCACATTTCCTAACCGATCCTCCTAAACCCTTAATGTCTTTAATTCTTCGTCCTCCTTATTCAGCCACCTCATCCAGGACGGTGCAGGAAACCAACGAGGAGTTTAAAAGCATGACAGGAACCATTCACCTGGGCAGGAAGCTCATCCTGAAGTACAACCGGCGGGAGCTGACAGACAAGCTGCTCATCTTCCTTGCACTAGCCCTCTTCTTTGCCACCGTCCTCTACATCCTCAAGAAACGTCTCTTCCCCTTCATTTAGTCGGCCGCCTGGGTCTGTCACCCGCTGGATCTGTTTTTCCTCAAGGACGTGGGGACTGGCTTGGAAGGAGTTACCACAGTGAATTGTAGGAGGTATGAAGTAGAAGCATGAACCACATGGACTCTTAGAAGCAGCACTGAAACTGGACTGTAGCACACAGAGGCGGCGTGAAGTGGGAACGTGTTACTTCTTACATATAATATGCAATATGAAGGGTTGGAAAATATCTGAAGCTCAAGATCCACTTCAGCAGTGAAAGGAGCAAAGTGAGTAAAACTGACATCCAGAGTTTCATAGAAAACATTAAGAAGCCACAGCCTGCCTCGAGTAGATATGGTTATACAATGCATTGTCAAAAGTTTGAACGCATGTTGCAAATGGTCACAGTTGAAGAAGGGATCTGCTGCTTTTTAGCCTTTTCCTTGATGCCTCACACTGCCTCCCTGGTGTTACAGTAAGGACTCCGTTATCTTAATGTGACCATTTCTATCATTCTGGATGATGGGTCTTTTTCAGAAAGCCTGAACTTGAGGAAATTCACGTGTTTACATTGAAATTTACATTAAATTGAAGTAAATACAGAGAGCTTAAAGGTTCAGATGCTCATATTTTCCAAATTGTGTGCAATTTTTGAAATGTTGATACCTTAAAGCACACTGTAGGTTTAATAATGCAATAAGACAGATCAGATCAGAAGCCTGTATGCTCATGTAATATCTCTTTGTCCCCCTTCAGTCCAACGTAAAAGGAAGAAAACAGTCTGTGATTCTGCCCTCATGTCAGTCATGTTGAAAGGTTGGGAGTCAGTGACTAAAGCAAGGTACCACTGGAGGCTCGTTTTAAGCCTCTATTGCTGCAAATAAACAAAATCCATCCAAAGAGGTGATCTGCGTGACAAAATGTTTCAGCTTATGCAAAATATTCACTTCCAAGCGAAGGGCAACCTTATTTGAATTCAGCTGGAGCTTCACTTTTACACAGACTGGAAGAAAAAGGGGGACAGAAAAGTGAGCAACATTGTACGACTTCATCTACTCCTGTTGAGTCATGGTTGGTTTCTGTGCTGTAGTAGTGTCTTCTGACTTAAGCTGTAGAATTAAAGAAAGGCCGGTTGAGAGAAAAAAAAAAAAAAAAAAAAAAAAGTTGCCCTCCTAGAGTCCATTATTCTACATATTTCACCTTTAATTCAGAACTAGTCAGGGTCATGGTTGCAAAATGCACCAACCTTTGTTTTTGTTTACTTTTGTTATAAAGTGCGAATGTGCTCAGGGGAGTGTATCTTTTTATTTTATTTTTTTTAAATTGGTTTACTTCGTGCCTTCCTTCCAGACTACTGAACCAGTAATCCGATGAATGATTGTTGCCCTGAAAGGCGTCAGATTGTGTGACTGTTGAACAAAAGCCCTGTGGGTTTAGTTCATTTAAAAAAAAAAAAAAAAAAAAAATCTCAAGCACCAGCAGATGTCTTAAAACTCAAAATATCACAGTTTGAACTGCAGTGCTGTTAAAAGACTTGTTCAGCAGGATAGGACTGATTTAAACAGATTTGTTCATCAGTATCACTTTATTTTAATAAAATTCAAATAACTGTTCACAGAGTTTGATCATTTAGATACAAAATGTACAACATTCTTGACACCAGGGGTCTGTATGAAATGTGAACATTAAAAATACATTTCTAACACATTGACCAATGAGTGCTTTCCTTTCTGCACACTGCCCCATATCTGTTATCTCCATGGTACACAATATGACTTTCTCCATAAATACAAAAGCAGATTCATAACTCTGTTCCTAAAATGTTGCGATGCTGTGTAAAAGTTCAAATTGAGCAAATGTTTTTCATGAAACAGTAAAGTGTCCCAGTTTAAACACTTGGTATGTTTTCTATGTTCGATACTGAATAAAATATAATGCATTCTAATGTTATTTAGATTTTACACAGCATCACAACTTTTTGGAACTGGGCTTGTAAACAGGATACCGACTTGGAGCCACGAGCTACACTTGACCTACTGATTCCTGGTGTGTGTGTGTGTGTGTGTGTGTGTGTGTGTCTGCTGCTGAGCTGCTATGGTCTACTGTGACATTGAAGTGAGGTAGATAATTGTTCTTCCATCCTTAATGGAGCACAAATGCCCAGCAGATTGAATAAGTTATGATGCATTACTACACTGAATACTTTTAGCCACTACTGCTAGTATTATAGAATTGTGTACTCATTTTCCATCTGTCTATGGAGGAGTGACACTGGATTTCTCAGACACAACTGAACCAGATTCTGTTGTGTTGTCTATATGACTGAGCCTGGTCCTGTCCTCTGGTTTAGCCTCTCTGATTGGTTGCTGCAGGGGTCCCCCAGCAGTGATGGGCCATGGTGCACTGGTGGATAGGGAAGTGCTTTGGTGGAGGGTATCGGATTGGCAGAGGGGGCAGTTTCCGGCAAAGCTGCTGCAAAGCGACCCCCAGTACTGCTCGCATTGTTCACGCAAACGGCGTCCGACCCACGTCCTGACCTCATCTCCGCACTTCAGCAGGAATTTCGTCAGCTCCACGTATGGCCTGGCAGGATGCGAATACATCAGGGTCATCAATAAATACTTGGCTGTTTTGTCCAAATGTACATTTAGAAAAAAATGTCACTTGCAGGAAGTGCCAAAAAAACAACAATAGAATGTCCCAGTTTTATTCATTTTTCCATTTGAGCAATTAATGACACAATTGTGAATGCATTCATTTGTACATACGGCTATATCTATATATCGAAACAATAAAATTGTGGCTGTTAGTAGTTGATTTGTGTGCGTTTCTCACCCGGGGGGAAACAATAGGTGGAACTGCACCAGGTTTTCCACGGTGTGCATGTGATCCCGCAGTACCAGGCAGAGCTGGTGTTTGGTGTAGCACTCCCTCTGAAGCACGCACACCATCTCCTTTATCACTGAACACCGCCGGCTGATGCAGCTGAAACGCTGCCGCAGCCCCAACGCCATGCACCGCAACGTGTCCTTCACAAATGATTTGCCCTGCGAGAAAAAGTAGAACAGTGAGTGGACGATTACAGGGAAACCTATATGATTTTTTCCCCCCCCCCCACAATGTTTTATTGCAACCATGTTTTTATTTGCAATAGTCTTTTCTATCAGACTCAAACACTTCTATTTAGTTTTTCTATTCTATTATTGATTTATTATTTAAGTCAATGTTTGACTTATCATCTTTTCAGTCATCTATAAAGTACTTTGAGTTGGTCTAAGTTCTATGAAAGTGCTACGCAAACAAAAACAATTTATGACAGCCTTAAATCAAGCGGTTTACCTGAAGTACTGTTTAGGAAATACAACCATTTTTATACATAGTCCTTGATTTTTAGAGGCTGAAAAGTAACAATTTTAAAATAAGGATTTTTTTTTTTTTTTTAAATAGTTTGATTAAAATGGTTTGTAGTCACCGACTGTGACGTCTAGAACTGTCGGACATCACCAGATGCTGCATTTCCTCCCTTCAGATGGCATGTCAGTCCTATACTGAAGCCACCTTCAGTTTAAGCTCGTTTGTGGCTCTCTTTAACTTCAGTTTTATCTTCAGAGGCTGAAAACTTGCTTACTTGGCCATTGAACAACATCCCATTTCTTTGCATTGAAGAACTCTTGTGCTTAATTGCTAACGCGACAGCTAATGCAATACTTTTGTTAAATCCCTTGAATTAAAGCTAAAATCTGCATTTGAATGATTTGAAATCTGTGGTGGTGTCCAGAGACCAGAAAACCAAATGCTCTGAATGGGGTCACTGTGAAAAACATTAATTTTCGCTGTGTTGCTGTATGAGCTTTACCTCACAATATAAAGTGCCTCAAGGCAACTGTCTTTGTTATTTGGTGCTATGTAAATAGAACTGTATTGAAAAATAACTTATGACTTACAGAGAAGGGGTGAGGTTAAATAAATGTCCACTTCTTCACACTCCTTTTTAGTATGCAAACTAAATATCTTGCAATTCATTTCACTTCATTTTTGTATACTTTAAAAGGAATATTTTTCCTAAATTACATTCTGTACACTGTTGGCAGTTCTAACAGACGCTTGGGGTAGGCTCTAAAAGCCAGACTATCCTCATCCACTTTTACAGCAGGGAGCGAGAGAAAACAAAAACCAAACCCAAACCACAACATGTTGACAGCCTGGCACAAAAACCGTTTGACCTCTGTGGATGCTCTATATGGATCTTCATGATAGCTGGTGAACTTGCCCAATCGTCAGTGTATTTGTCCAACTGCTCAACTGGAGTAAGGTCATTTGGTGCTGCTAGCGCATAAGTACAGTATGTGAGGAAAAACAAAGTAAGATATAAGAGAGTGGCTGTGCATGTACAAAGACAAATTTGAATCTGCGAGTTAAGCAGTGACGAAAACAGAAAAAAAAAAAAAAACAACAAAACATGTGGCGCTGACCTAAACAAAATTTCAGATTGTCATCTATACCCTCAACAAGTGACCCAGCAATAAGTGGTGCACACTAAGAGAATGGTAAAGGCCTAAATGCTTGACCCCTACATTGAGGGGATCCAGTGGCTCTGTAATGCTGTGGGGGGCTTTTTGCTGGCACGTATTGGGTCTTAGGGATCTGCAAATCTCTACAAAATTCTTCTGGGTGATCATCTCTATCATGTTATGAAACATTTCTACCCCAAAGGGAAGAAGCACTGAAGATGTTTCCTGCAACACTTTATCCTTTAATCCACGACCATCTGTATCAGGTACATTCACTCAGAGATCCTCAAAGAACATCATCTTCTGTTTCTGCTCAAACTGGGGACACATTAGGCCTGCATCATTTTCTCATACATTTCTATTCTAGTAATGTGGACAGGATGTTCCTGTTCTCTCCTTTCACTTCCCCTCTCATGCTGTGCTGTAACTGTGCTGCCATGCATAACGATACACTGCTTCTTATACAACAAGCATTCCTCACAAACGAGCGCAATGATTGAAGGGATTAAATGAAATAAAAACACGTATCCAGATATGCCTTCTCCAACCCTGCCCAGGCAACTTCTGAACTTCCCCTCAGCCTGTCAGTTAGTGCCCCACAGGCGTAACGACACAACTGACTTAATGCGTTTATTTTGAGTGTGAATGAATGGGAGACATACAGGCTTATCCTCACCTGCAAGTTGTAGTGTCCAGCATTGTGCAGCAGAGTAAGACATATGTGGTGCAGCCCTTGGATTTCACAGGAGCTGTTGCTGAAACACTGAAACATCCCACAGCCAACATCACCTGAATTCAACAGGCAACTCTGGATCTCCTCTATGAGACACAGTGAGAGATCAGCATTAACTTTCCAGGTAAATGTGCCAAATAATATAATATTAAAAACAATACACATCCACTGTCAAGCCTCCGACCTTTGGCCCTCACTTTTCAGAAATTAGTATCGTGCCATACTGCAAGTTTTTCATATCAAGCCAACACAAAGGACATGCAGGGCCAGTAATAATAATACTTTTAACTTAAACAGGCAGCTTATGTAGGGGAGAGGAGTGTGTCATGATTTAGTAGATGAATCCTCCATTTGCAAATTCTGATCCCATTTTAATGACTGCTAAATTACTGTGTTTGTTTACTTCCCACAATAATTAATTAAACAAAGCACACCTTTCAGCTTTTCATATATTTTGACACTCATGTTTTTGGAGAGGTATACATTTTTCCATTTCCAAAACAAATAAAAATAATGTATTAAAAACAATTCACTGGGCTACATACTGAACTTAAGATAGAAAAAGTATCGATCCTGTCGAGCTAATATCGATCCAATAGCAACGTTGGTATCGACAGTATCATGTTTGGATCGATCCCCTCAACTCTATCAGAAACCCATCTGTAAGTGTATGGAATGTAAATAAGAGGATTTAGACATTTAAATGTTAAATAGTACTTTTTGATCAGCTTTCCTTACAGATTAGACACAAAAGCACAACCAGAATTCATACATAAGGCACACTGTCGATTTTTGAGAAAATGAAAGGATTTTAGTGAAAGGTTATAGTCCGGCAAATATGGTATACGAGTTATGCAAGGTAGTTTGTTTCGGGTCAGGAGGCTGGGAGACAGAACACAGTTTCACACACTCTTCATTTTGCACTTTATGGCGCTGTTGGTGAAAATACTAGAGCTAGTTGCACGGCGTCAACACGTTAACGAGGTAACCGCTAACGCTAACCGCAACGCTAACGCGTTGACGCCGTGCAGCCCCACGCACTGGGCGATCCGCGGTAACTCGTTAACGGAGATTTGTCGCGTTAATACAGCTATGGCGTTAACCTCGTTTTAACGAGTGTCACGCTGCAACACTAAAATAGTAATCTCCAAATGTTTTTTTTTTTTTTTTTACCGACCAGCGCCTCTTTGATAGCTGCCGCGTCCATCT
Organism: Neolamprologus multifasciatus; assembly: GCF_963576455.1. Classification (NCBI taxonomy): domain Eukaryota; kingdom Metazoa; phylum Chordata; class Actinopteri; order Cichliformes; family Cichlidae; genus Neolamprologus; species Neolamprologus multifasciatus. The sequence continues at coordinate 19,264,301 of NC_140448.1, forward strand.
TGTCGTTAACTGCAGGTGAAGCGATGGGGGAGGGGAGTTGAGATATATCGCCCAGTCCTAGCTAGAAGCATACTTTAACGGCTAAAAGCAAGTGGCAAATCATCCTACCGTTGGTAATAAGAGCTAGAAACATACTTTAACGGGTAAAATGAAGTGGCAAGCCGTCTTGGCTTTATGAATATGAGCTACAAGCATACTCTGATGGGCAAAGTTAAGCGGCAAACCGTGATACTAACTTAACTTTGTGCTGGAATTACTATGACAGCAGAAATGTGCATAAACTACTTACGGTAGGACGTGTTGCCAAAGTAGGATGGTTTGTCAGAACACCGGGAAAGGGATACAGAGGGAATGTGCATGGACAGGGTCGAACCACCGGAGTCGCGCATTGAATTAGTCACCAACAGCACAGGAGGTTAGAGAGGCGCGAGCGGCCAACAGGTTGTCTTACAATGAGATTAAATGTGCAATAAGGGGGAGCAAAAAGTAGCACCCCTCAAGCTCTTTTTTTTTTTTTTAATAAAGGGCCAACAAGGGCCTCAGGCATGCGCGTCATGTAAAGTTTTCTTCAAAACGCAGTTTCCGACGCTTACACGACCTGTGAAAACTTGCATGTGGCGGCTCACCTGTGCTTTGCGAAGAGAGGCGCCTTTTCGTCTGGCTCACTTCTCTCTCCTGAACATCATGCTGGTCGATGGTCAGCACATGACACACCAGCAGCAGAAAAAACACAGTGGAGACAGCGGACGCGTTCACCGGCATGACTGAGGTCGAGTCAGCGTATGTGCGGTGCTCTTTTCTTCTCTTGGTAGAAGTTCGCGCTGATAGAGCTCGAAGCCTTCGAATAACTTTACTCTGTGACGAGGAGATCGAGGCTATATATATATATAGAGCCGCAGGAGACCGGCGCGTTCACGAAGGCTGGAGCTTGGGTCTCCACCAATCACAGCCTAGCGCCGTGACCGCGCAGCACTTGCGCAGCTGAAGGTTTATCATTGATGAGAGTAAAAGAGGAACCTCCACCCCCTCACCCCAGCAGAAGATCCATGAATTTGAAAAGAAACAGATAAAAGTAGTGATTTCGGGGTTGTTGTTTTTTTGGTTTCTTGGTAAAAAAAAATAAATAAAAATAAAATAAAAAATAAAACCACGAAGAAGGACCCACGGAGGAGAGAAATGGGGTCAGGCAGAAATGTGAAGGATCACGTTGAGCGAACACAGAAAAGAAAGTGAATCCCATTCCCATCAGCTCTCTCCAGAAGTGAAAATGTTCTTATAGTGGCCCCTTGTTCCTCCAGAGTCTGCGGGGGTGTGTTTGACGGCTTGCAGCTGCTTTCTTGGCGAGGCGCAGAGACGTGCAATAAGGAATGTGTCAGACGCGCCCGGGCTGCAGCACATGAGAAGAGCACCGCGTTTTTTTCAACTGTGAGGATATCCTACAGTTTTCCTACATCATATTAGCGTGAAACAACTTCTGCGTAAACACGCAGCATTTTTATACTAAACATCCAGGGACACTTTCACACGCGAAATACTTAATCTTTTATAGATCTCACAAAAGCCACTAAGAAGCAGCGCAGGTAGTATGACCCGTTGTCCATGAGGACTGCTGCTGAGACTGCACAGCAGCCCACTCCGCTTTTTAAGACATTGTCCCACATTGTGATGTGCTGATCTATGGCTACATCTTTACTGACAACCAAAGAAAATGAGCAAACAGAAGTAGAAGTACCAGTGCACTGCAATAACTTCTAAAGTAACAGTTTTAGAAGTTCTTTTAATAGAAAGTGAAAATATAGATGTGCACAAAAGAGCTATTGCATAGTCTCCATTTACATTCCCAAGACTTCAAGTCACAACTGATCTAAAGTAAAATAGTAGCTATAGTTAATTCTCCTTCACATCTTTGATACTAAACCTATAACCTGCACAGTTTGTGCATGTTAGGAATATCAGACCACCTTCCAGTAATCGCTTCATATTATTTCACCCTAATGTCACCAAAGAGACTACTGGAGCTGGAGGCAATACTTAATGATTAATTTGAGAATACTTAGATACGTATCTGTGTGAGACTTAGTTACACATTCAAATTATGAACCTTATGCAGGGTTTGGCTGTGAATATAGGCACACATTTGCTGGCAGAATATACATGCCATTCTCTTTGAATTTTGCACCCAACAAGACTAATTAGTGTTTAACTGCAGAGGCTAGTCAGGTTGATAGACTGAATGTTGCCACCTATTATCAAGTTTTTTGTTTGCTTCCCATGAACAACTGGCCAATCAAAATTGGGTCAGCAGAGACTCAACTAATGTTTGATCAACTATTAAAGAACAACTTCAACTTTTTAACACCTTTAAGCCTAGAAGAAGCAACTTTTGAAACTTAGGGAACAAAATAACTGGGTTTGCATCAGAGGTTAGTGAGGGTGGTCTCTGCCTATGCAGTCACCCTTGGATAAACCCACCAAATATTCAACTTGAGGTCAAACCACAACTTTATTGAGATAAACTAAGGTGTCTAGACTTTACATTAAGAGAACAGGCAAGGTCGTCAAATGTCATTTTGACATTGGGGAAAGAGTTAAAGAGAAATAAATCCACCAGCACTATCTGATATCAGTTAGAAAATAGTGCCAGTGCTCATATCATGTAAAATCACTCAATATAGCCAGACCCCCTTTAACACTTTATACCAACAGTAACCATAACCTCGTGTTATTTGAGCAGGAAGGTGGAGGAGAAGTCAAAAAAACCCCAACGTGTAACAGAAAACCTGAAAAGCTGAATACATGCATGAATAGCCTGTCATTCACAGCAGTCATGCCCTTACTTTTAAGCCTTGATACAATTTAAAGAAGTGAGTTTTAGCTGCACATGAATCTGCAGAGTTAACAGACGTGAACCAGTCAGCGTAACTGCAGTGGCACCTTTGCATATGCATGTTTAAGAATGTGTACAGCTCTCTCCTTTTACATTTATTTTTGCAAAAACTTTCAGCTGTCAGGACAGATTTTTTTCCTACAAAATCATCGTGGCCAAATAGATTTGCAATAATTGTAGTAAAGATTAATACTACAATATAAAAATGGATATGGATGGATATGAGATAATCAAGGAGAACCTGTGCAGTCCTGTGTGGATGCAACTTGGTCTAAAATTTGTTGGACAAAGGAAATTATATTCGATTTTATTTACAGTGGCTTGCAAAAGTATTCGGCCCACATTTTGTCACATTACAGTCACAAACATGAATCAATTTTATTGGAATTCCACGTGAAAGACCAATACAAAGTGGTGTACACGTGAGAAGTGGAACGAAAATCATACATGATTCCAAACATTTTTTTTTTTTACAAATAAATAACTGCAAAGTGGGGTGTGCATAATTATTCAGCCCCCTTTGGTCTGAGTGCAGTCAGTTGTCCTTAGACATTGCCTGATGAGTGCTAATGACTAAATAGAGTGCACCTGTGTGTAATCTAATGTCAGTACAAATACAGCTGCTCTGTGGCGGCTTCAGAGGTTGTCTAAGAGAATATTGAAAGCAACAACACCATGAAATCCAAAGAACACACCAGACAGGTCAGGGATAAAGTTATTGAGAAATTCAAAGCAGGCTTAGGCTACAAAAAGATTTCCCAAGCCTTGAACCTCCCACGGAGCACTGTTCAAGCGATCATTCAGAAATGGAAGGAGTATGGCACAACTGTAAACCTACCAAGACAAGGCTGTCCACCTAAACTCACAGGCCGAACAAGGAGAGCGCTGATCAGAAATGCAGCCAAGAGGACCATGGTGACTCTGAACGAGCTGCAGAGATCTACAGCTCAGGTGGGGGAATCTGTCCATAGGACAACTATTAGTCGTGCACTACACAAAGTTGGCCTTTATGGAAGAGTGGCAAGAAGAAAGCAGTTAACAGAAAACCATAAGAAGTCCCGTTTGCAGTTTGCCACAAGCCATGTGGGGGACACAGCAAACGTGAAAAAGGTGCTCTGGTCAGATGAGACCAAAATGGAACTTTTTGGCCAAAATGCAAAACGCTATGTGTGGCAGAAAACTAACACTGCACATCACTGTGAACACACCATCCCCACTGTCAAATATGGTGGTGGCAACATCATGCTCTGGGGGTGCTTCTCTTCAGCAGGGACAGGGAAGCTGGTCAGAGTTGATGGGAAGATGGATGGAGCCAAATACAGGGCAATCTTGGAAGAAAACCTCTTGGAGTCTGCAAAAGACGTGAGACTGGGGAGGAGGTTCACCTTCCAGCAGAACAACGACCCTAAACATAAAGCCAGGGCAACAATGGGATGGTTTAAAACAAACATATCAATGTGTTAGAATGGCCCAGTCAAAGTCCAGATCTAAATCCAATCGAGAATCTGTGGCAAGATCTGAAAACTGCTGTTCACAAACGCTGTCCATCTGATCTGACTGAGCTGGAGCTGTTTTGCAAAGAAGAATGAGCAAGAATTTCAGTCTCTAGATGTGCAAAGCTGGTAGAGACATGCCCTAAAAGACTGGCAGCTGTAATTTCAGCAAAAGGTGGTTCTACAAACTATAGACTCAGGGGGCTGAATAATTACGCACACCCCACCTTTCAGTTATTTATTTGTAAAAAATGTTTGGAATCATGCATGATTTTCGTTCCACTTCTCACATGTACACCACTTTGTATTGGTCTTTCACGTGGAATTCCAATAAAATTCATTCATGTTTGTGGCTGTAATGTGACAAAATGTGAATAAGTTCAAGGGGGCCGAATACTTTTGCAAGCCACTGTATTTATTTTTAACACCACTAGTGGATTTTAAATCAAACAATGAAGATGCTGAATTGCAGACTTGCAACTTTAATTTAAGCAGTTTAACAAAAGTATTTCATTGACTGTTTAGGAACTATGAATATTTTATTACACAGTCAGCCATTCCAGAGGCTCAAAAGTAATCGTTCAGACATACAAACATAACTGAATTGTTTTAAAAGGTTGTTTGAAAATCCTTTGCAGTCATTCCCTGCCTGATGTCTAGATCCAACGGACCAATGTCTTTGTGAAACCAATTATGGACCTAACTGTACGCGCCCACTCATGTGTGTCTGTGCTATGAGCCATAATTTATATTTCTTGTTAAAATATTAAGCAATGAAATTAATTCCTAAAAAAAAAATCAGATGGTACATTTTGAATAAAGACCAGCCTCCGATGTCCTATTTTTCTTTCCTCATCTTGCACTCTATTGGTTGTGGTTAAATGTTTTGACTCGTGTCTTGGAGTTTCATCAGAGTCTCCATACGAGCTAAACAAATACCTCATCCCTCTTACTCTCACTCTACTGCTCAACTACTGGCAGCTTAGCTTCATCTTCACTGCATTCAAGTGGCCTTCAGCAAGACTGACTGAGAAACATTGTGTGTGCGTTGCAGCAGGAGGTCAAGGAAAAAAGCACAGAACATTATTTGTGTGTGTGTGTGTTCATGCAGGGGCCCAGTATAGGAAGACGTCCTCTCACACGGGGTAATATTTGGACATTTGAAGACTATTTTCATAACTTTTCAAGCTGATTCGGCCTCCCACAACTTGTGGTGACCACCCACACAATGACCCTTCACCGCCAACAACAAAAATGCACACTCGCATGTTCAAAACAACACCAGTGCACACACATCGCTGTGCAAATAGTATGTATGCAGGGCTTTCTTGTTCTTGCCCTCTCATGATAAACACGATACATGTCTGTCTCATTGCATACACAAATCAGACTCACTACTAGATGTACTAGACTTTAGGGGTGATATAACTGGTTTTAAATGTCCCAAACCACAATGACTGCATTTTTTAATTTATGTCACTAATGTAGCCATAATATAATTCAAAAAAGTCATATTTTCAGCCAAAGCTTTTATTTTTAATCATTATTGTTTCATCAAAACACCTTAAAGTGAGGTTAGATGTTCCAGTTGGCTCTACATCTCTGTCGCGTTTATCTTCTTTTGCTTTGATTTCTACTAGATATCAATAAGAAAACATGTTTTTTTATGTTCAGTTGAACATCTATAGATGATCACACGTATCACAAGTTCTGTATTGGTAGACAGGAGGATGGTGGAGGATGACCAATGGATCTTACACAGTGCAAACATACACACGGTGCAAGTGTGTGGATCACTCACCTGCCGAAAACAAGGAGTAAAATCAATAATATTAGCCGCAGTGACACACAAACACACTCACACACTAAGCCGGCTGACTGACTTTAGGATTAAAGCCAGAGTTCATCAAGGATTTCAGAGTGACGGGGCTTCTCTTCAATGAAAACTGTAAGCACAAGAATCCCAGAGGAAGGGACACTGCTGCATAAACTTGGATGCTGATGATGCACATGACAAAAAAACATGTTTGAGTTTTTTTTCAATTTATAGTTTTGATGGTGTTTTTCCAGTACAGAAAAACCATTCATGGTTTATGTATGTACCACACATACACTGCTGCATTTTTTGGCAATGATTTTCAATTAACACAACCGAGTAGCAGTTTAAATGTTGGGAATGGTGACAACCCGTGCACAGAAGACTATAGTGGACAAAAATATATTACATCCGTAGTGGTTTAACACTCCCATAGAGAAGGAATTGGAAACAGTTTTGGTAAATGGTAGGTGGATTAGTTCTTATATAGCACTTTTCTATTCTACCTGAGCACTCAAAGCGTTGTCCAGGGAGAGTTTTAAGCTACAGTTTAGAAAGGTTCAGTAACTGTCATGTGTTTGAATATTGTTTAATTCCTGAGTCTGTTCAAGGAAACCCTGAAACACTAAGGACCTTCCCAAGGATGTCACAGTCTGACCTTTAACATTAAGGTAATGCCTCCCCGTCGGGGAATATTTTTGGCCACTACGGTCTTCCGGCGCTGTTGCGAGTTTGAGATGCGGCGGCACTTTTACATTTCGGGAGAGAACAAGTAACTCACCGCTCGCAACACATCTCAACGATCCTCGTTCATTGATCAAAGGTAAGAAACGTCGTTTAAAATAAGAGTAAACCAACAGAATACATTTACAGGTGTATATTACAGGTAATAGGCGTGTTGCGATTGCTTTTACGAAGCATCCATCGCTTAGTTGAAGACGGTGGGAGTTTATCCGCTGTTGTAAAGTGGCACAGTAAATCATGAATGAACCTGCTCCTTAAATAAATTGCGTGTTCCATTGACGTGTTTTACTGTTAAATAAACTTTGTAGGTTTCTGACTGCTGTGACACTGACATTACTATAACGTGGTACAATTAAATAACCGATAAGTGGCTTGTTATGAGATGACATGCTAAATGACTGAACCTGCTTTAAAAAAATGTATTGCTTTCATGTTGTAATGGTCAGTCACCTTATCAATGCCAAAGTCTGTCTTGATATCTCACTAACATGAGCAATGCCCATTCGTTTATGAATAAACACGATAGCTTAAATAGATATGTTGTTAATCTACCAGCCATTCTTATGTGCCATGACTACTAAGCAGTTATCACAAATTTTGCAGATATGCCAATAATCATTCAACCACGAAAGGTTTTTATTTACAGACAGAACAGTTTGTTATACCTGGAGGAAAAAACATTTTTATTGCAAATGTTGTCAATGTTCTTTCAAATTGTGTCTCCTGCTGTTAAACCCAGCCACAATGTGCAGCAAGATTATAACCTGAAATGTCTTTGTTTGTGTTTGGAATTAATTTTGTTTAATATAATTGTTTATTTTTTCACTGCATGTCAAGATGCACAAGAAAGTTGCGCCATATCCAGGGAAAATCTCTGTGGCGTTCCGCAAGGGGCCATTTGGATACCTTTTCCAGGACCCGTCAAAAGAAGCTCGACAGATTAAAAATGACCTCAAGCTTCAGGACAAGTCTGCACCTGTTAGGGAGGACGATGCTCTGACTGTCATCTATCAGAGAGGAGGGGATGCCTCTGACATGAAGGAAGTGCAGGGAGAGTACATCCTGCAGTTTGAAAAATATAAAGGGAAATCTTTCCGGTGGCTTCTGGAGAATGATGTCGGGTACACCATGTACCTGATCAAAGATCTCCAGAAGCAAGAGGCTGCAGGGACCTCTGTGGAAGAAGGGCATGGCAAGGAGAGCTTGCATTCATTTGTACAGTATACCCTCAGTTTTACAGAGTTAAAGACTCTTCTGGACTAGGAGACCAGCAGAGTGAGTGTTGCAGCAGAAGCCTCTGAGGATGATCAGCTGGTTGGCTTTGGCTCACGAGCCAAGAGCACCTGGAAGGAGATTTGGGACGGCAGAGGTGACAGCTATGCAGACTTTATCATGAGGAAGAGCTGCAGTCAAGGAACATGGATGCATAAGCTGCAGCAGTACCTGTGGAAGAAGCAGCAGTCTGCGCCTTCTACTACAAATGCCCCAACTAAACAACCTCTTGGTAAGTTGTTTTAATAATATTTTAATAACATTGTTGACGTGAAATATAAATTCAGTACATATTTGTCTAATTATTGCCTCCATCACAGGGATGGATGAGGATAAAGACCTGGAGGATGCAATGCTGAGCATCTCACCTGTAAAACTACACATACAGAGCTGTAAGTACTGCGTTATTACTAAATGTCAGACGTGATAATGGCTAAGACTGTTTCTCATATGCCCCTGTCCTCTGTCTCTGCATAACTAGTCGCTGTGCCAGCAGCAGCAGAAGGGTCCACACCCAGAGGATCTTCAGGAGCAAACAAAGGTTTTCAAATGAAAGGTTTCAGAACTGGAGTAAAATAGTTTTACATAAATTGCTCTGCAAAGCTGAGCCTGAACGTAAACTTTTATATATTGTCTTGTTCTTGTGTGTTCTGGCCATGTTCCTCTAATAGTATAGTTGTATGCTGGCTGTATGGTGGAAGAAAACAGTTGATATTGTACATGAGACAGTTTTGTTCTAGTTGTGAATGTTTCTTTTGTTTATATAAATAAAAACTGATTGTAAATATAAAAGTGTAAATAAATAGTTTTCTGCAAAAATATCAACAGTTTTCTTCTTAAAGTTCACCTATATGTTTATATAGCTGTGTGTGCTCACCATCAGGTAATCAGTTTTAATAAGTTGTGAATGCTGGCCTTAAAGCTTACATATTATTTCTAAATCACTTCATGTAATGTTAACAAGCCATCCTTTCTCTAGAGGAGTCTCACAGCTTTTATCTTCATAATCTTTCTGTTTTCATTTATATTATTAGAAACATGACTGCTGTCTTTTATCTGTGTGACTGTACAGCCTGTTTCAGAATTGACAACCACACAATGTCTGAAGTTATCTTTAATGAATGCAGCACACAGCTGGAGCTGCAGACAGTTTCTCATTTCTGGTGATAATATTTTTGATTTAGGTATTGTTGCTTGCTAGCTTGAAGCTTATCTACAAAAGCAGTTCAATAAGGAGAGTGGAAAAACTGAACATGATTTATTGAGATACAGAAATAAATGGAACTGTTTGGCAGTTAAGACTTCAATGATCCATCATAGCAGAAAGAATCACAGCAGTGACAGGATTTTGCACAACCACCACCCAAGAGTCAACATGCTGATAGTAATGAAGATGAAGGTGGAGGCTGGGACAGGGTTCTGAGTGACCACAGTGAGGAGAAGAAAGGAGAGGAGGCGGGCTGCATGGCTGCGGATCTGAAACGCAGAAGCAGAAGAGCAACAGATTTAAAGCATGCTCGGTGAAGGCAGGCAAGAGCATGACTGGAATAAAGTAATGATGTCAGTACTGAGTTTGTGCTGGAAAATGAATAGATATAAACTAGCAGTTTATAGTTTTAGCTTTAGTCTTTGTATTAAAAGTTAGATGTGTGCATAATTGTAGACTATATGTCTGGTATGTATCATCTCAAAACTGTGATGATACAGTTTAGTCTGAGTTATGTACTTTGTAACAGTATAGGTATGCAATGCAGAAAAATTGCTCCACAGGCCATAACACTATATAATATAAATAAAATGATAATCAAATAATAAGAAAAAGCAAAGTGAAAAATAAATGTTATCCACAATAAGTAAATTGAAAATGGTGTTTAACTTTTGATAATGTAACACAACCTTTGTCCCAACCAGGACTCGAACCCGCGCTCAGACAGTTCAGTGTAAAAAAAAAAAAACCAGCCCATTTTTTCCAATGCCCGAAAAGCTGCCATTTAATTGGCTGTTTCTCCGTTACACCATACGCGATGCCCCCCCCCCCGCGTGACAGCCTTCGGACTCGTATGTTGCCGTACCGATCGTGACGCAACTATGTCCATAGTGGGATAGTATTGCCGTTTCCCCGTTTTGATACGTTAAGTTGTGCACGCCTGTAATGTATATCAAGTTTTATGGTAGATGGATTCGTTCTTATATAGCACTTTTCTATTCTACTTGAGCACTCAAAGCGCTGTCCAGGGAGAGTTTTGAAGCTACAGTTTAGAAAAGTTCAGTAACTGTCATGTGTTTGAATATTGTTTAATTCCTGAGTCTGTTTAAGGAAACCCTGAAACATTAAGAACGTTCCCAATGATGTCACAGTCTGACGTTTAACATGAAGAATAAAAAGGTAATGCCTCCCCGTCGGGGAATCGAACCCCGGTCTCCCGCGTGACAGGCGGGGATACTCACCACTATACTAACGAGGAAGGTGTTTTCGGACTCGTATGTTGCAGTACCGATCGTGACTCAACTATGTCCACGGTGGGATAGTATTGCCGTTTCCCCGTTTTGATACGTTAAGTTGTGCACGCCTGTAACGTATATCATGTCTTTGCGGACAGAGATTAGAATGACTAGAAGCCTCAACGCAAAGTTCTCTATCGTCAACGAAAGAGACAAAACCTCTTCCAAAACAACCATAATGAACGTATCACGTATAAACTACAACAGCGCCAGAAGACTATAGTGGACAAAAATATATTACATCCGTAGTGGTTTAGGACTGCCATAGAGAAGGAATTGGAAACGGTTTCGGTAAATGGTAGATAGATTCGTTCTTATATAGCACTTTTCTATTCTACCTGAGCACTCAAAGCGCTTTCCAGGGAGAGTTTTGAAACTACAGTTTAGAAAAGAGCAGTAACTGTCATGTGTTTGAATATTGTTTAATTCCTGAGTCTGTTCAAGGAAACCCTGAAACATTAAGCAGTTGAGGACGTTCCCAAGGATGTCACAATCTGACGTTTAACATTAAGAACAAAAACGTAATGCCTCCCCGTCGGGGAATCGAACCCCGGTCTCCCGCGTGACAGGCGGGGATACTCACCACTATACTAACGAGGAAGGTGTCTTCGGATTCGTATGTTGCAGTACAGATCGTGTACTACAGATCGTGCAGTACAGATCGTGACTCAACTATGTCCACAGTGTGATAGTATTGCCGTTTCGCGTTTTGATACGTTAAGTTGCGCACGCCTGTAATGTATATCAAGTTTTTGCGGACAGAGATTAGAATGACTAGAAGCCTCAACGCAAAGTTCTTTATCGTCAGCGAAAGAGGCAAAACCTCTTATAAACTACAACAGCGCCATAAAACTATAGTGGACAAAAATATATTACATCCGTAGTGGTTTAGGACTAGAGATGGCACGATACCACTTTTTTATGTCCGATACCGATATCATAAATTTGGATATCTGCCGATATCAATAAAACTGTTTTTTTTTAATATCTTGCTGCATTTTGTATAAGTTCATACTCAAATTTAAATAAACAACAACACTAAAGTTATTCTGTTATACCTGTATGTAAAAAATACACTGCACCCAAAATATTTCATAGTTCAGCAATACTGATCAATTTAATAAACTTAAACCTACTCCATCCTCCCTATTCTTGTATTTTAAAGAGTACTTAGCAGAAATATTAAGCAACCTAACTAATAGGGTTGCAAACTCCCAGGAAAAAAAAATAATAGGGAACCACCCTCATGATGCTTAATTGACATAATAAACTTTAATTTGATGCAGTGTGAAAAAAAATGCACAGAAATATAGCATTTTTCAAGAATAATTAAATAGATTCAACATCTTTCTTCAACAGATTTGCAGACTGCACAGATGGTATCTTCCCAAATGAAAAAGTAGTATAGCTTACTAGGGTATATTAGACTTAACATTTACTATATACAGTAATGGGCTTCTATACATTTTACATCAGATTAAAACTTTGAGTGTAAGATTCAGATAATTATTTATTAAAAGCTTGACATTTTAAATGAGAATAAGAAAGAAAAGTATGTCTTTGTGCCCCCTTTTCCCTGTTAATGCCCTATCGGCCCCCCTGGCTAAACTTTGCTAGATCCGCCCCTGCACAGTTACCAGCCGTCAGCTATGTAGAAAAAGATCAAGGTGTAGATAGTAATATTAAATAAATTCTAACAACAGCTTATCAAGCTTAAACGTGCTGCTGCTGTTTAGCCGCTCGTTTCTTCTTTCTGGTGCAAAGTGGGCCAAAAACAAAGAAGAGAGACAGACTTGCGACAGAAAAGCCGATCAGCTGATCATTGATCAGTTACACGATTGAAGTAGCAGCAGGAGAGGGAGAGAAGAGGCAGTCGCTCCATATATCGGTTGTTGAGCTTAACGTGGGAATGCTTTAAAAACATTCAGAGATGAACTTACACACTTGCTTTACTTCTCTCTGGAATCACTTCCTCGGAGATGAAATGCCGGTTTGGTAGCAAGGCTACAAATACACACAGCCGCTCTATCACGTGAGCACACTGCTCCACATGCGTAACTGCTCCACAGGCGTAACTCGGCCCATACGGTTATGGGCCGAGTTACGCCGTGTTGTAAGTTTTGTGAGGTGCTTTTTTGATATTTAATGGATCGATTACATTTTTTATTTCTCTATGATATCCGATCCAGTAATTTACGTCAGTATCAGACCGATACCGATACGTAATATCCGATCGGTCCATCTCTATTTAGGACTGCCATAGAGAAGGAATTGGAAACAGTTTTGGTAAATGGTAGGTGGATTAGTTCTTATATGGCACTTTTCTATTCTATCTGAGCACTCAAAGCGCTGTCCAGGGAGAGTTTTGAAGCTACAGTTTAGAAAGAGCAGTAACTGTCATGTGTTTGAATATTGTTTAATTCCTGAGTCTGTTCAAGGAAACCCTGAAACATTATAACGTTCCCAAGGATGTCACAATCTGACGTTTAACATTAAGAACAAAAACGTAAAGCCTCCCCGTCGGGGAATCGAACCCCGGTCTCCCGCGTGACAGGCGGGGATACTCACCACTATACTAACGAGGAAGGTGTTTTCGTACTCGTATGTTGCAGTACCGATCGTGACCCAAGTATGTCTTCAGTGTGATAGTATCGCTGTTTCCCTCGTTTTGATACTTCAACTTGTGCACGCCTGTAATGTGTATCAAGTTTTACGTGCAAACTATAGCGGACAGAGATTAGAATGACTAGAAGCCTCAACGCAGAGTTCTCTATCGTCAACGAAAGAGACAAAACCTCTTCCAAAACAACCATAATGAACGTATCATGTATAAAGTCGAAACAGCGCCAGAAGACAATAGTGGACAAAAATATATTACATCCGTAGTGGTTTAGGACTGCCATAGAGAAGGAATTGGAAAGTTCGGGACCGTTTAGGTACATGGTAGATGGAAGATGGACCCGTTCTTATTAGGGGTGTGTTTAAATAATCGATTTTCCCATTTAAATCAATCAATAAATCAATACGCGACAGTCAATGGTATAAACCATCGACTGTAGAAAACATGGACGACGCGACCCCGCCTCCTACCATTGTGCAAAAATGAAGCCAAAATACCCCGCTTGTGGAGGCTGCCATCTTGCAAATTTGGATCCAGAGTCTGCGCAGTAGTGACTTGAGGTGGAGCGACTGTGTAACGCTCCCGCCCACACACCCGCTGGACATGACCGCAAACACGCCCCCCTACACTTTTTACGTAGCCCGGCTGCTCGAGTTTTTTTCGCTCGTTTACCGCGACTGACGACTCGTTTAATTAAGGTAAATACAACCATGTCACTGGTATAAAAAAAGACACACAGCTTATCATCTTATAGTTCTAAAATCACTCTGTTGTTAATTCGTTAGTTAGAGCCGCTAGCATACGCACTGTGTTGGAGGCTTGTTGCTAGCTAGTTAGCGATGCTACACACCTGCTACTCTTAATTGACTATGTGCACGTTAGCATATGCTACTTCCGGTGCGGAAACTCCTGTGGGGAGCTTTGTTTCCGGTGTCCTATTCGCGCCTGGGTTACGGTCCAAAACAAGTTAAGCAAGTGAATGAATCAAGCGGCGATTTACATTTCTATAGATGTCTTGGGCATTTACCCAATATATCTGTAAATAATGTTCATCAACTTGCCGATATTTTTCCCCCGCACCTCAGGGCAAAAGAGAAAATGGATTCAAATGTTATATTTCTCAGCTGTCCCTCGTTTATCGTGGGTGTTATGTTCTAAAAATAACCAGTGATAGGTGAAATCAAGTAGCCAATTTTATTTTTTGACGGTGCAAAACGTGTCGTGGACATTGTGGACATACAGCACTGCACTTCAGAGTCACACTGCTAGCGATCGATGCAGAGATTCTGTATTGTACAGGAGAGACGTCACGGAGGAGATCGTCTGCAGCGATCAGGACGCAGGACAATGTGATGTAAAAAAATAAGCATGCAAACTTGCACGAAAAAATCTCACAGCCAGGTGAAAGGTGAACTGCGTTATTAGCGAGGGACCGCTGTAATTTTTAAGGTAAGTCACAACATACCCTTCGTAAATACTAATGTATAGAAAGCCTTACCAGCAATCATTCATTTTTTGTGTGGCTTTTTTTCCACGGTTTGTTAACATGCTGTGTAGGTGTGTACTTGACTAGCTGATATCGACATAATGGGGGAAACATCTGGTTTGACTATTCTTCACCTGTAGTGTGAATGCTGAACATTTGCCTGTTTAAATCATAAGACCAGTCACTATACAGAGATGTGCTTCTGAATGTGGACGATGTGTCTTCTGCATGCAGTAATGCAGTTCTGCTTGTGTTGAGTGATGTAAACAGCTGATTGATCTAAACTCTTTAAACGTCAAAATTGATCATTCGATTTTTTATGACACAACAGTGGTGAGTGTTCCCACCTTCTCCTCTTTGTAACTTAACGCGATCTTTCCGTTTTCGAGTTTTGGACATGATTTTGGAGTATATCTTTGCAGTAGCGATTGACCGCAAAGTAAAGCTACCGGAAATGTACAACCCCACATCCGGTCTCAAACCAGGAAGTTAGCATTTTCTCGTGCACAGGGTCAATAGTCTTCAACACTCATGGTTTTTTTTAAATCCATTTTTAGACAGCGATGAGATCAGCTGCACACTCTACAGAGGCCCAGAGTTAATATCAAAAATATAATGCTGTCCTTTGAGATTTTAACATAAGACTGCGAGTGTAATGGATCTAACACTGTTTAAATCTTCAGAGCCCTCTACAGCCTGGTAACATGGAGACTTTAAAAATATCAGCAGAACGTTTCAGTAGTGTAGTCTAATTTGTTCTTTTCATTTAATAATAGAGTCCATATTATATCAACAGCTACATTCACCCTGGAGAGAAACTAGTGAGGGAGACCATCAGGACCAAGCTGGGTTTCCTGGGTCCAGAGGTTTGGAGAAACTTCTTCCCTTTCTTTCATCACAGCTGTCCTGTGCCATAAGTTCTGTTGACCCACTGAGAGAGGCATCATTTAAGAAACACCAGGAAGACTGAAGCTCATGGCATTGATCAAGCAGGACTCATGATCTTCACCAGCAGCTCCCTCACAGGGAAATCTTCAGCACTCCTCCGTAGGCCCGCCCCAGGAGATGGATAAACCCAGCATTTCATCAACACTGTGATGAGACCTTTGGTTTGTGTAATGTTATAAATACTCGGATACTCACCAGAGGCTCCGGACTTTTACTTAAAGATATTATATTCAGTCCTGTAGAAAGTTATATATTTAAAAATATATGATCCTCTCTGGTTACTCTGGTATGAATAACTCTGAATCACTTTATGGTAAATAACACACTATCTGCAAAAAACTGTGAAAGAATTCCAGATGACAAGTTTGTAGTTCAACATACAAGTGACGACCTTTGACCTTCATCAGGTTTTATTTAATTGAGTTAGAGAAAATCTCATATGCTCTTCATGCAGCTGAGTACATCAAGTGTTTAAATCGGAAGCTGTGCAGGTCTGAGATCAGCAGCTTTGTGAAACACCAAACTGAGGTCCTGTTAATGCTAGTATATGAACTAGCATTAACAGTGACACAGTAACATGAGTGATTAATCCTTTTGTTTTTGTCTTTAACTTTATCAATAAAACAGCTGCAGCTTTCACTACAGCACGTGTGCTACTTTAACCTTTGTACTGTTTTCATCAGTTCATTTTGCAGTTAACATGTGAACATGTTGGATGATCTGTCTGCTGTCACTCGATGGGGCTGAGGTCTGAATCTGAGGGCAGCTCCTGTAATCGCAAAGACAACAGAACCATCAAACTCAGATATAAATGTTATCCCTCAATATTGAAATAAAGCTGATTCTTCTGTCCTCACACACTCAGGATCTGAAGTTCTTCTCTTACATTTTTTTCAGTATTACAGTACACTACAGTACTTTAATCAATAGTTCCTGATTAATGAGGAGTTACTGAAGTACAAGCTTTTTAAAAAAATTGTTACCGTCTTTACAGATGTGGCAAGAGACTGAAAACATGCTGTTGTTTGCACATATTTAATATTCAGCTCTGCACAGGAGCTGAAGCAGGGTGCAGCCTGTTGCTTTTACAGTATAATACTTGTAATAAAAGTACAGTAACAGTAATTAGTGACTGAGCAGCCCGGGGCGTTTCTCTTGATTTCTTTAGTAAATTCATTCCCCTGCATAGATTAGCTAAACGAACCCTGACAGCCGAGTGCTCATTTTAGCTAGCTAGGTCTCAGGAGCTAGCTAAGGACGGTAGTTACGGATTAGCTTACAAACACGTTTAACTTACCGAAAAAGTGCAGCGGGGCCTCGGGTCCTTATGTCGGGTAGTCCAGTTTTCTGAAGAACACCTCAGGCTGTCAGGTTAAAACACTTTCGTAGCGTAAACGCAGGGCGTCCTCTCAGAGCCTACGCTCTATCTGCTATTCGCGAACAGAGATACGCAAGTTTCTCCGTGACTGCAGCTGTCAGTCAAAGCTCTTATGATGACGTTTCACCCCAATTTAACATCACCGCGGTAGGAATTAGAATCAAACTTATGGGAAAGGAGACCCCTTGAACATCAATCAGCGTGATGACAACTATTGAAAACAAAAGAAAGAATCTTTGGAAAAAAATTATCTAAGGAGAATTAATTTATTTTAGTCTGACCCCAGTCCCATCCGCTAACATGGAGGAGGCGGGGTTTATGACCTATACTGCAGCCAGACACCAGGGGGCGATAGAGACGTTTTGGCTTCATTTTTGGGGAGCTGTCGCGTCGTCCATGTTTTCTACAGTTGATGGTATAAACTCGCAACAGCGCCAGAAGACTATAGTGGACAAAGAATATATTACATTCGTAGTGGTTTAGGACTCCCATAGAGAAGGAATTGGAAAGTTCGGGACCGTTTAGGTACATGGTAGATGGAAGATGGACCCGTTCTTATTAGGGGTGTGTTTAAATAATCGATTTTCCCATTTAAATCAATTTTAGCTTGAATAACGCCATATTGATTCATTGAATCCTGAATCGATTCATGCTGTGAGGCATTGGCACTAACTGCTGTGTATAAATTCTTGAAGTAATAGTATTCCCAGCTCAGAGTGCTTGTGATAATCATGAATCCACAAGATTAATTTACTCATTTTATTTGCACTAGAGCTGGGCGATATATCGAGTTTTTAAAAAATATCGATATATTTTTATACGAGATATAAGATGTGACAATATCCTTTATATCGATATAGTCTATGTTACGTTATAACTATACTTGTGGAGCCGCAAGTTTTCCTCTCTTTCATTCACTTTTGTCTTTACACTTGGCCTCTCCCCTCCTGCACTGAACACAACTCCCCCTCCTCAGTGTTGCCAACTTAGTGACTTTGTCGCTATATTTAGCGAGTTTTCAGACCCCCTAGACGTGAAAGACCCCCTAGACGTAAAAAAAGACGTGAAAGCGCATATCGCTTTTACTCTCAACAAGCTGCGCAGTCAGTTCTTCTTTTACTCTTTTACTCTTATGCTGTTTTGTGGATCACAAGGTTTAAAAGTACTTATAAACGCACACACACAAAGTAACTCCACCAGAGTGCCTATTTCGGGTCACTTTTGCCGGTCCAAGCCCGGATTAAGGAGCAGGGTTGGAATTGTGACATTAAAAAAAACAATAATTGCTAAAATAAATTTAATTTGTAGTTCTAAATAAACTCTAAATGCATTTAGGAGGTTTTTTACTCACTTTATGTCTCTTCCACGATGTTATTTCTCTCTCCAACAACGTAGGTTACAATTACATTAGCATGACCAATTATGCAAATTATGTGATGACATCATTTAGCGACTTCTAGCGACTTTTAGGACAGCCAATAGCGATTTTCCTTACTGAAGAGTTGGCAACACTGCCCCTCCTCCCCCATCGCTTCACCTGCAGGAAGCGACAAGATGGACACGGAAAATCTCCGTTAACGAGTTACTGCGCATCGCCCCGTGCGTGGGGCTGGACGCCACCACGCTAACGCCATGCAGCCCAGAGACGCTGCACAGCCTAAAATCCTTTCATTTTCTCAAAAGTTGACAGCGCGCCTTATGTATGAATTCTGGTTGTGCTTGATGGCCGCGAACCGATTTTATGTGGTACACAGCGCTCAGCAATCTGTCAAAAAATGTTTTAGTACGACTTTGGTAAGCTACGGAGCTGCACCGCTTGATGGATTGTCGGAGCATTACGGCTACCGAGGAGCCTCGCGGAGTGATAGTACTGTGCTTCAACGTAATATTACCCTACTGTGTATAAGGACCATAAATGGCACCTGTTAGGAGACGTGGTTACGAAGAGGATTTCAAACTCAATGCTGTCAGTCACGCAGTAGAAGTTGGGAACAGAGCAGCTGTGAAATCTGTCTTTGTTACTATGCTCAGCTCTTTTAGTTTACATTTTGACTGCCCAATTGTGAGCTTTTTGTTATGCACAAAAACAACATTGTTTCCTTTTATTTATGGAGCATTATTATTTAATAAATGCTCAATTTATTTTTGAGTAAATTTTATGTACATCTATGCTCTATGTTAATAAAAGTGCCTGTGTGACATCTGGGACACAGCTTTGACTAAGAACTCTCTTTTTGTTCTTACTTTATGGCTTTAAAAAAAAAAAATCGAGATATATATCTTATATTGCCGTCCAGGTAAAAAATATCGAGATATGAATTTTGGGTCATATCGCCCAGCCCTAATTTGCACTAACAGTTTGTTTGTTTCAGACAGTCCTTAGAAATCTCCATCAACCGCTCTTTTGATCATGTGTCTGACTGAAGTACAGGGTGGGCCATTTATATGGATACAACGTAATAACATGGGAATGGTTGGTGATATTAAAGTCCTGTTTGTGGCACATTAGTATATGTGAGGGGGCAAACCCCTCAGGATGGGTGGTGACCATGGTGGCCATTTAGAAGTCAGCCATCTTGGATAAAACTTTTGTTTTTTCAATAGGAAGAGGGCCATGTGACACATCAAACTTGGTGTGCTTGGTTTCAACGTAACTTTATTCTTTCATGAGTTATTTACAAGTTTCTCTTTGTTCACAGCCATTGACATGTTGAAGAGGTTAACACGTGAGGAGTGGATCGAAATTGTGTTGATATCTGGTGAATGCAGTAACCGGGTCATTGCAGCCAGGGCTGGACTGGGACAAAAATCGGCCCGGGCATTTTGACTAGAGACTGGCCCACCAGGTATTATAGGAAAAACCATAAATCCTTTGAATGAAAACAAACGCTGTTGTCACAGTGATGTACACTGTCTTGTTGGTATATATGTATCAGTCTAATAAACTTAAACCTACACCATCCTTCCTATTCTGGTATTCTAAACAGTACCCGAAAGTAGACTGCTTGGTCAAGTTAACCTCCTGAACTATCTACAACACATGGTGAAAACCTGAAATTAAGACAGAGAAGACTAGGGGTGAGACATGATCATTACTGATTACTGATGACAGATTTAGATATATTTTCATAAACCATTCATTTGCCACATCAATAAACAGCATGGCAGGGCAAAATATTTTTTCTAACATGGCAACCTTTAAAAAGTGAAAGGAGACAGAAAGACAGGTGAGAAAGAATAAAACTTAATTGACTTTTTGATGGCATTTTACACACAGTACTGGTACAGTATCTAGAAAATGTGGGAAAATACTGGCATCATATACAGTACTTAGCTACTTCTGAAGAAATTATGATGGTACCCTAAAAAAAATTACTATGTACAATAATGGATTTCTATAAATTTTACATCAGATGAAAACATTTGTTGTAAGATTCAAATAATTATTTGTTAAAAGTGAGACATTTTAAATGAGAATAAGAAAGTATTTCTTTGTGCCCTCCTTTCCCTGTTAATGCCCTACCTGGGCCCCTGGCAACACTTTGCTATACCCTCCCCTGCACAGTTACCAGCTGTCAGCTACATAAAAAAAGGATCCTGGTGTTATTTCTCAGAAACAGTTCATAACTTCCCTTCAACTCATTCATGTCACCTAAAAGGTAAACCTGTTTCTCCATCACCTGTTCAGCTCTGATGATTCAGTAAGGACATCTCCTGGTTTCATCTTCATGTTTCCCTCTCACCACATATCCAAACCGACATAATGACCAGCAGCTTTTACAGCTGTGGCTCCAGTAAACATCAGCTGATACTAGAAATTAATATTAAATAAATTCTAACAACATCCGCCGGTTTCCCCATTCTGGCGCAAAGAGAGAAAAGCCGATCAGCTGATCATTGATCAGTTTAATGATTGAAGTAGAAACAGGAGAGGAGGAGAATGAGAGAAGAAGAGGCAGCTGTGCAGCAAAGACAAAGAATAACTCCAGCTTTGTGTCTTTTTCATTGTAGCTGAAGTCCGGGACAAACTGTGTTCCTTTTCACCTCAATACGAAACGTATGTTATATATATATGCAATGTTTTCTCTGAATACGAGAGGGATATTAGCTACTCACAAATGGCACCCTTACAAACTCCAGCTACTGCAGCATCTCAACGAGGATGACCCAGATCGGCGCACAGAATTTGCAGAATGGGCAAAACAAAAATTGGAACAGGACCCTCAGTTCACGCAGAAGATTTTGTTCAGTGATGAGGCAAACTTTTATGTGAATGGAACAAAACTACCGCTATTGGTCTGACACTAACCCACATTGGATGGATCCCTCCAAGACTGTTGGAACAACAAAAGTGATAGTTTGGTGTGGTATATGGGGTACAACGATAGTGGGTCCATTCTTCATCAATGGTAACCTCAATGCCACTGGATATTTGAAATTGCTACATGATGAAAAAAAACTGTCACTAATGAAGAAACATCAGTGGCTGTCCTAGCTTCATTCAGCAAGAGCCCACAGCGTAGCACTCGCCGCATGTCACTGGAGAGTGGCATTCGGCTACATGATGATGTGTTTCCCTCTTTGTGCACTGAAGCTGGCACGTACCCTGAGTTTTTCCAGCAAGATGGTGCACCACCACATTATGGGTGCCAGGTCTGAGCATTCCTAGATGAAGTTTCCTGGAAAGTGGATTGGTCGTCATGGGCCAGTTGAATGGCCCCCAAGGTCTCCCGATCTGACCCCCTTAGACTTTTATCTTTGGGGTGATCTGAAGGCAATTGTCAATGGTGTGAAGATACGAGATGTGCAGCACCTGAAACTACGGATACTGGATGCCAGTGCTGGCATTTCTCCTGCGCTGTTGCTATCAGTGTGTGAAGAGTGGGAGAAGAGGGTTGCATTGACAATCCAACACAATGGGCAGCACATTGAACACATTTTATAAGTGGTCAGAAACTTGTAAATAACTCATGAAAGAATAAAGTTACGTTGAAACCAAGCACACCATTGTTTTTCTTGTGACATTACCAATAAGTTTGATGTGTCACATGGCCCTCTTCCTATTGAAAAAACAAAAGTTGTATCCAAGAGGGCCGACTTCTTTTTTTTTTGTTTTTTTTTTTGTTTTTTTTTTTGTTTTCTTTTTCTGCCTGTCCCGTTTGGCTCTTTTGCCATCAGAATTATTGTCTAAAGGCGAAGAAAGATGCCCAACGGATTTTCTTTACCAAATTGACCATCCCAGCTTTGCCGTAATGGTCCATTTGATTCACCTTTTATTCTTTATTTTATTTTCACTTGCTGAATACGGGACAGACTTGACTGGGGGAAAGAAAAGGGAGAAAGAAAGAGGGAAAGAAAAACAGTTGAGAAGAGGGACGGGGGAGAAGGGCAAAAAACAAAAACCAACAGAATAAGCAGAAAAAAAAAAAAAAAAAAAATACATATATCGATCACCTGGATCACCTGTTGAGAAAGAAAAAAGAAAACAAGCAGAAGAAAACGAGAGTAATACAATAAACCACATCACAATGATATATGGGAATATGACAGTAAATACTAAATATTAAACATTATTGTGCAGCACGTAAGATCGACAGCACAGTGTGCATTGAGGTAGGAGCCAAAAAGGGTGTAGTTTGTGTGTGTGATCACCCGTGTGTACACCTGTGAGCATGGACGCGCTTGTTTTCTTAAAAGGTTCCCTCATGTAATGATCTGCTAGAGGGTGTGGGGGGCCACTGCCCCGTCCTCCAGGGCATGAAGCAGGTATGGAGGAGATCAAAACTCCAGACATCCAGAGGCCCCCAGAACACAAGAGACCAAGGAAGACCAACAGAGGGGCAGCCGTGCCACCGTCCCAGAAAGAGCTGAGGAGAGTCCCAGATGAGGGGTCACCCAGCAGCCACGGAGCAGAAGCCAGGGGGGGCTGCAGTGACGTGCCCGTGAGCTCCGCCGGCAGCCAGCTGTGCCTGAGTGACCAAGCCCCAGGGCCGACTTCTAAATGGCCACCATGGTCACCACCCATCTTGAGGAGTTTGTCCCCTCACATATGCTAATGTGCCAAAAACAGGACTTTCATATCACCAACCACTCCCATGTTATTACAGTGTATCCATATAAATGGCCCACCCTGTAGATCGCACTCGACTGATCCATTTAGCAAAGAAGAGCGAAATGCTGCGTCAGACAGCATGTTAGACTTAACAAAGAAAACGAATAAACACCATACACCAGCTTTCTTTACACAGAAATTGCTGCAGAGGTTTCCATCATTAAAAAGCGTTACTGTCATTTCCTCTCTGTTAACTGTATTGCCATCTCCTTTAAAGACAAACTGATAAAAATATGGTGTATCAACTGATGAAAGCTTAGCAACTAAGAGGAGGTAGAAAAAGACAAAGAGGGACATGGTGGCAGTTGTTTTTAATGTAAGCACATGAGATGGACAAACTTCATATTAAGCACACACACCAAAGAAAAATCTGACATGATGAAATGAAAAATTATGGCCTGTAAACATGAAACAAATTCATTCATTGCATTGCTCTTCAGTAATTTAGTTTTTTCCCCCTCAGTCTATCAAAAATGAGTGCAGACAAGCATAAAAAATAAAAATAAAAAAAGTAACAGGAAACATAATTACTGGAAAATGTCTATATCATAGGCATAAACAGAGTGAGTGAACAATTGGCTCTGTATTAAAAAAATATAGAATTGCAAAAAAAAAAAAAAAGAAAAAAAAAAAAAAGTAATGCACATTGGAAAAAAACCCAAACAAACAAAAAAAGCCAGTACCGAAATTTTTTTTTTAACAATCCACACTCAAACGACAACAGCGCACCACTCAGCGTTGGAGCCCTTCTCCTGCAGCAGCCTCACGCAGGAGCAATGACACACTCCTGACTAATCCATTGAACTAGAGGCACAAAACAGCCTCCTCTTTCCTCCTCTTCATCGTCCACCCGTCCGATGCTGCACCTTTCCAAAGGTTAATGCAGCCATACAGAATGTGCAGACCACTAGAGACCAGCATGTGTGCCTGTATCGAGAGAGAGAGAGACTACTCATTTTTGAGCTGCTGTCGACCTTACGCTGTGCTTTGGGTTTTAAACACACACCTCAGGGGGTTTTGGGGCCAGAGGCAGACGGAGCCTCTTGTGGTTCTGTCTGTTCAGATGGAGCAGAGTTCAAACTTGAGGTGCTTTCCTCCTTCCTGTCCCCTGACAAAAAGTCGTGGATGGCTGTTTCTATGTGCGGTCGGAAAGTGTGGTTCATCTTGGGGTCCACGACCTGAGTTATGATCCTGTCCACACCAGACTCCAGCATGCCCGATCTTAAAATACATAAATAAATTATGGCTGAGTGCATGGTCGTGCAAAAGTCTTCAGTCACTTCCTCATTTCTTTATATTTTGCTAGGAAAATGGGAAATAGGTACACCAATTTATTGAAGCATGTGTAAACATAAACTGAAATACAATGTTTAACACAAAAACCCAAAAAGTGAGTACTTCAAAAACAGATCATTTCTTTATTTTATATATAACCTGTCCACTACAGTCTTTTTACTAATTTACGTAAAGAAATTAGATGTAAAAACCCCCAAAAACCAACATGTGAGTGTGCACTGCAGTAGTGCTGTCGTGGAAGGAAAGCTCTGGTTTGCACAGTCTGCATTTAACTTTATTTGTTTTATTCGTCCTGTTTTGTGGTTGGCGCTACGTTCTTCTTCATTAATATTGAGCGCAGTCTTGGGAGACGATATAGGCGATACGCCCTCATACCTCCCTGTAGTGTGTGGCAGTTACAAAAACACATTTATGTGGTTTTAGTGTATGACACGTCAACAATGAAATTCCATATCAACTAATTTTTATAGGTGACATCGTCAATTGTGTTAATTAACCCTATTATCAGGCAGACAACTGAAGATCAATGCTGTTCATGTGCTGTAGACAGTTTTTAAGGCTTGCAACTCATTCAGTGTCCTCATATTTATAAGGACACACTGCACACCATGCTGAGCTACACCAATTTTTCAGTTAATGACTGTTTGGCAGTTAGCTTGTTGTTGCAAAAATACCATTTTATGTCTGTCAAACTGCATTATCTTTGGCATTTTTCATAGGTTGAACTAAAGAAACAGGAACAGATAATATGCCAAAAGATACAGTTTTTGTCTGTTACGTGTCAACAAGAAAGATTCATTCCTTGAGTTAGGTGCCCATTTTTTCCTTGAAGGATTCATAAGCCAGTGTTACAAGGCTTAACAAACAAAACAATAGTCAGGTACAAAGGCTGGACTAAAAACGAGTGAAAAAGCAGCCAATGTTCAAAGAAAAATTTTGAAAGACCTTCTGAAAGCCTGCAGAACTACTGTTAAACGAAAAAAAGGATTATGTAAAATTTTGAGAAAGTCTGGCTCCTTGGAAGCTCACATGTGTAGTACATTCTGAACAGGAGCTGAAAGGTTGCAAAAAGCTCAAAGGAAACACTCACTGAACAACGCTTTGCCTCAGTCCGTTCCTCATCTGGTTCTTGTTGATGGACGGGTTCCAGTTCTGCGTGCTCAGGTGCGATGTGACGAAGTTGTCCACTTTCTGTCGCAGGTTCTGATAGGCCGGCTGACAACAACAGCAGCGCGGTAAACATGCAGCAATAGCGCACACTAAGTAACGGAGTACACTGTGCGTTGAAAGTATACTGTAGTATACTGTAGCCAGCTAAAAGACACTCGGATAGATTTAGGACAGTTAAAGTGGCACTGACACGGATAACTTTGTTTGTGTCAGGTTAGCTAAAGTTAAACACAAACAAAGCAGAGTTAGTAGATTACCTTTGTATCGACGTCGGCTAAACAGTCCCGACGGAACTCATCAAAAAGACCCCGGTTTTTCAGATGCTCCACAATCATCCCGATGAGCTGCGGGTCTCCCGGTGGGAGGTTGGCCGGATTGACGTTAACATTACCGCTTCCCTCGGCCATGCCAAACCCAGGAGACTATTTTATTACTTACCTGTTAGCTGCATTGAACTAGCCAACCACTTAACTATCCACACTAGTTATTCTACAAGACGTACGTTCGATTCATTACCCTCGAACAAACTGCGGGCAAAGTGATCGTTAGTCTTGCTGAACAGCAGACGCTCTCTTAAAAAAGGTAGAAGCAGAAGTACAAATCGAATGCCTCCTTTTCCCCCTTTTCTTCCACGCATGCGCACAAGTGGCATAACCTCGGATGTACTTCGTTTTAGTGCCGTTGTTACTAACTGAGGGTAAATCAAAACGTTAGCGGGCTGCGCTGAAACGTTCATTTAGAAATAAAATAGAATAATTTAAAACACATTCAAAGCACAAAGCTGGTTCTGTGGCGGGGGTCTGACTAAGATAATCTGCACCGTTAACTTTCGCACCAGCCAGAGCTCACTGTGCCTGGACTATCGCTGTGAAAGGTAACGCTAGCCATGCTGGCTAACATCAACACACTTAATCTAAGTGTTAATCACGGACATAAAAATATAGCAGAGGTGAATGACTGAATTAACCTGATATTAGCTCAGATACACCTCCTTTTGAAGACGGGCTGTAGCTTTAGCTCACATTGAGTCCAGCTGTCGGTTGTTATCCTTGACATTGTGAAGGATTAAAGCAGCTGGCTGACATTTTCGGCAGTTACAGTATAGTAACAATGATGGTACTCATATGTGATTAGTTGGCTAGTGGCAGTTAGATGGGTGAGTAATATCCAGATCATGACCCTGTGCAAGACTCCAGAGCAGGATATGAAATCCAGGCTATTTCGGTGTGATGGAGTTGTCATACAGTGTCTCTCTATATGTCTGAACATGGTAATCTAATGTGTCACTTTCTTGTCGTAGATGAGTGGCAAATCAGATCCCAACAAAGAGTTTATGGAGCAGCTGCGGCTGCAAGAGCTCTATGGTCAGAGAAATGAAGATGGCTCAGACCCATACACCTACACCGATCCAGAGGATGGGACTGTGTATGACTGGGATCATGAAAAGAAGGCCTGGTTTCCCAAAGTACGAGCTGTGTAGTTTTCTTTTTTATATAGCATAAAAGCGCAGACTAGTAAAATTAAAGTGAAAAAACAAAGCTATCATTTATTTTATGATTCAGAGAACTTATTAATGCCAGAGATGGGCAGTTTGTTTGTAGCTTACCGGCATACTGGCCTGAGAGCAACTTCCTGAATGTGGATATGACCAAACATGGTCATAATGAGTTTTTACCTCCTTTATCATCTGATTTCTTCTGAGTGAACACAAGTGTCTCTCCCTAACCCAATGACTTTGACTAACAATGCTGTTGAGGGAGTTTTTATCACTAGTAGATGCATCAATTAACCAGCAAATGTTAAAAGACCTTCGATAAATGAACAATAAAAATTACATAAGAATTCCTAAATGACATTAAGAGTTCAGCCTCCCTAATAAATGTATTTTCTGTTGACCCTGATTTATGATGGACTCCGTGTTCACATCAGTCTTGGGTTTGTGGTTAAAGACTGTGCTGAGATAAGTGTTCGACTGCACTATTATGTGTTATCATTTTGTTTGCATCCAGAGCAATAATGATGTAATATCTTTGAGTGACAGAGGATCTACTTAGGCTTATTTAGCTGTTACAATAACAGCTTTTATTAGATGTGTCAAAATTGGTCAGAGTTTATTTCTGTGTTAATATTAAGTAGGTTTGATTTGTTCCTCTAGATAACAGAGGACTTCATGGCAGCCTACCAGGCCAACTATGGCTTCACTGAGAAATCGGCTCCGGATGGAAAGAACACTTCCCTGACCAGCACCAACCCAGCAGCACCCGGGCCTGACAGCAAACCACCACAAAAACCAACAGAAAAGGAGAAACCAGAAGATCCCGCGCCAAACTCGGCCTCAGAGCAGCATGAGACGCCAGGCAAAGAAACCAAACAGAAAGGGGAGAAGAGGAAAGCTGAGCAAGGTAAATTGACATCCAAACACATATGTGCAATTTTTAAGTTGTAAGTGGAATGTGGCTTTTGATCAGTTTCCCTTTTTCTGCCCGTAGGATGGTTTGATATTGATGAAAGTAAAAACACGAATGTCTACGTGTCAGGTTAGTATCACCTACATATCCTTCTTCTGAATGCCAAGAAGCTGGCGTCCCATAAAGTACCTGACTCTGTTTATCACGTGGCGCTCTCTTGCTCTAATCTTTCTCTCCTCTCTTCTTATCAGGCCTGCCTCCTGACATCAGCTCTGAGGAGTTTGCCGAGCTGATGTCAAAGTGTGGGATTGTAATGAGGGACCCCATCACTGAAGAGTACAAAGTCAAACTTTACAAAGACAAAGAAGGAAATCTGAAGGGAGATGGTCTTTGCTGCTATCTAAAGGTTAGTCTGTCCTGCTTCACCATCTGCCCGGTCAATGCCCCAGACACGCACCATAACTGTGCAAATGTTGTCACTTGATATTGGCAATATTGGCCGTAGAGGGTGCCATAGAATACATGGAGCAACAACGTTATTTGTAGTCCTCTTGTTGAGTGGATAGACAAATCTCCTGCTCTTGCTTTCTTTACTCTGGTCAAATGACTGTGTGTATTTGTTTGTGGTTCTCTGCAGAAGGAGTCTGTGGATCTGGCTATACGCCTGATTGATGAGTCAGAGGTCCGAGGTTATAAACTGCATGTGGAAGCAGCACGATTTGAGCTGAAGGGGCAGTATGACGCCAGCAAAAAGAAGAAGAAAAACAAAGATTATAAGAAGAAGCTACAGCAGCAGCAGAAGTAAATTCTGTTTTTCTGTTCTTATCTGTTTATTTCTGTGTAGCAGGAATGAACTCCTCAGTAAAAGCACTACTGGCCCCTGTTTCTTTATTCTTCGTTTTGTTTTGTAGACAGTTGGATTGGAGGCCGGAGAAAAAAGGAGACGCGAGGAAGAGACATGAAAAAGTTGTCATCATCAGGAATATGTTCCATCCCAGTGACTTTGAGGTGTGAGAGAAACACGTATACACACACACACACACACACACACACACACACACACACACACACACACACACACACACACACACACACAGCATTGTGCATTAATGCATTAATCTCTTTGCTCTCTGTAGGAGGACCCACTGGTGCTGAATGAGTATCGTGAGGATCTGCGGAGTGAGTGTGAGAAGTTTGGGGAAGTTAAGAAGGTCATCCTCTTTGATGTGAGTTTGATTTCTGTATTTTGAAGGTTGTGGTAGGAAATTAGTTAATAAAAAGTGGAGATGAAGTGGATGCGTGGCTGTATTTGTGCTGCAGAGACACCCGGACGGCGTGGCATCAGTTGCTTTTAAGGAGCCTGAGGAAGCTGATGCATGTATTCTGTCGTTCAACGGGCGCTGGTTTGGAGGAAGGCAGCTATCTGCTCAGCTTTGGGATGGAACGACAGACTATCAGGTAAATAAAGACAACAGAAATATTGAGGTTTTGGGGGTCTTGATGATTCACAGTCAAAAGTAGTAATACCTAGCCTGTCATATAATTAGCTCCCTGACAAGTTGGAGTAAGTTACACAATTTCTAAGTGACGTTTTGGTTCCTGCATAAAATGAAATCTGCGAAAGTTTTAATTGTTCCAAGGGACAGATTTCAGAATCTGCTTCGTTTTCTGTGCTTCTGTTTGCAGTTAAAGCTTTACTTGGTTGTTCTTTCACTTTCATATATTAGTTAAAGGAGATCCCCTGAGCTTTTCTGACAGCTGTAATTGTCTTTAGC
Organism: Neolamprologus multifasciatus; assembly: GCF_963576455.1. NCBI lineage: Eukaryota > Metazoa > Chordata > Actinopteri > Cichliformes > Cichlidae > Neolamprologus > Neolamprologus multifasciatus. The sequence goes on from NC_140448.1 coordinate 19,294,208, forward strand.
ATTCTGTTGTACAGTTCAACATGTGCTTTGTGCCTGAAAGTTAGTCTTTTTTTCTTTTACTGTTGTTCATGTACATTATTGTCACTTTTTTGGGTGCTAGCAGCACTTTATTGTATGAGGTGCTGATTAAATTTTAGGGAAAATATTTATTTTATTTTAAATGTCCTGTTTCATGACCCAGTTTAAGGTCAGATTTAACTATCAGACAGATAGCCTGACATGTATCTCTAGAATAATTTGGTACACAGAGGAGTTCATGGTAGACTCAGTGATTGCACAGTTATATTTGAATTATTTTGATACGTTAGACTGCCTTAGACTCTCCACGTGGTAATATCTCTCACCTTTCATGTTCTGTACATGCAGGTAGAAGAGACGACACGCGAGCGAGAGGAGCGGCTGAAGGGTTGGTCACAGTTTTTAGAGGGTGGAGATGGAGAACAGCAGAAGGACTCCAAGCCTGCAGAGAGCAGCACAGCGACAGAACCTAGCGAGCCCTCCAGCACCACTGAGCCAGAGCAGCAACCCAAATCAGAACCGCAGTCCTCAGAGGAGCAACAGGAGGAGGAAGTGGACTCCACTGACAGCAGCCTAGCAGGAAGTGAGGATGAGGAAGCTTAGATACTCCCATCCTCCTTTTATGGCCCTGTGTCAACCAACTAGGATGTCCTGCTTAAAGTGAACTTTGGGAAAACTTCCTGTTGAGAAAGGGAGGAGGAATTTGGACAGTTTGAGCTGTTTTGTAATGTAGAAAATAAAACTAATTTTCTCTAACCTATTTTCATCATTGTGGTTCACCCTGTAATTAGACGCGCACTCAACCAGCTTGCTACACCTTACAGCACTCCCATAATTCAGTGCAGTTTGCTGACACTATGCATTATGCTGACAAAGCTAAATATTAATGACAAAAAACAAGAGAGACTGAAACTGTTGGATTTGAATGTGTTTGGCTTAATTATGTTTTTCATTTTATTTCACTTTGCTTTGTTTCGTTCTTTAATCACTGACGATTTTCCGAGCAGTATTGGAACATAAAATAATCACATGATGGAAATGTGAGATTGCAAAGGGAGAAACAATCAGCGTTTGCACACACTGCAAAAATCATTGAGCAAAAGTTGTAAAGAAAAAAGATAAAAATGGCATAAAAATTGAAAAAACGGGACTCCTTGTACATTTATTTTACTCAGCTGCTTGGTGCAAATTGTAAGGTGTATTTATATTCAGCATATTGCCAAATCTTCACTACAGCTGGCTACTAAAGACATATTTACACTATAAACAGCAAAAAGATGATTGCTGGTTCTAAAAAATACTTTTATTAAAGTGTTTTTCAAAGTTTCATCAACGGCCTTAATATGAGAGGAATTTTAAAACAAGAACCAGCTAGTGAAGACAACGATGGTGGGACATCTGCTCACCCGCCTCTGTTTAAGAGTCTGATCTGTACTGCTGTGTCTATTTAGTTTGAGACATCTTTGTGAAGACAGGGTGGAGAGTCACAGTTAAAACCAGATAAAGGTAGATGCACTGACAAGTGTTACAGGAGACATGTCAGAAAGATAGCAGCGATAGATGGGAAGGTTTACAAGATGGTAATGAAGACCTGCTGTGATCTATGGTTTGGAAACGGTGGCACTAATTAAAAGTGACCGGGATGGACATTATTATATCATCGGTGCATTTCAAGTTGAGTGTTTTGAAGGCAAGGCTGAGGTGGTTTGGACATGTGCAGAGGAGGCATGAGGATCGTTGATGTATTGGACAAAGGGTGTTGAAGATGGAGCTGCCAGGGAGGAGGAAAAGAGGGAGAGCTCAGAGGAGGTTCATGGATGTGGGAGGACATGGAGAAGGTTAGTGTGACAGAGGAGGATGCTAGGGATAGAGTGGGATGGAGGCCACTGTGGCAACTTCTCAAGGGACAGAAGACAGAGATCAAACCAGAGACATGCTACATGGAAAAATGGCTCTGGAGGATTCCCCGACATGTGAGAAGCGAAGGAAGAGCTGCAGAAACATTACGAAAACACAGAAGAAATGTGGCTCACCAAGTAGAAAGAGTGGATAAAAAAGGAGTCCAAGTTGAAGGATGAAACCAAACTCCTGTTACAAAATGCTAAACTATGTCACATCAGCTGATTTCAGAAGCTGGCCTTAAAAAGTGACAGAGAAAAAGGGCAAAATGAAAGAGGAGAGAGGTTCTTCTGCTCTTTTGCTTTCTCCTCAGCCCCATCAATCATTTTAACGCTCCAACTTTTTCTTTTTCGCCACTCTGCCACTTTCCACATGCCCCACTTCCTGTCCATCCTTCCTCCTCTCGTACTCTACCAACCTACGCTCCAGTCCTCTCCTCAGCCCTCTTACCCCATCTTCTCTCCTCCCATCATGTAGTAAATTGTTAATATTACAAGTCAATATGTAAAAGGCATTAATCAGTTAGGACCCAAAGGGTTCACCTTGTACAGGCTATCACAGGGTGTGTGTCTAGTCTATTTATTTACTGCAGCTACTTTTCCTGCAGTAAAAAAATAAAATAAAAAGATACTCCCTCCAGTGATAAAAGTACAGCATCAGTCTAATAATACAAGGCTTGTGGTAGTTTCCGTCTTCAATCACAGACTACATAACAAACACGTATTTGACGTAGATCATCTCTGGCAAACTGTGGCCACTTTAAATCTTTAAGAATGCAAACTATATTTGTTTAAAGGCACCATCAGCAGTTTGGGAACACACAGGATTATTTAGAGGGAATCATGCCGCTGGGAGTACACAGGCTATGTGTTTGCTAAGTATTTGATTGCACTTACATGTTGTGCACAATATGTTAAACCAAATGTTTCCATTTTCCCCTGTTTTTTAAATTCTTTTTGAGCCCTGAATCACTGTGAAGGTTTTACATATGCCTCGTGTGAAAACCAAACTTTATGGATGGATTTATTAACAGCAACGAGGACAGCATCATACAAACATATTCTTTGTTCTCATCATATAATCATGGTTAGTGTAGAGCGTCTGCGTGCTACTTTGCCTCACCACTAGATGGCACTGTAACCCTGTCGTCGCCTCTGTTAGCGGACTAACCTCATTTATCGTTGCACTCTCTCAGTTATGTCACGGTGAAACAAAACAGCGCTGCTTCTTTAAAGAAGAGATTTAAAGTTTTGTAAACAGAAACTATTTCCACTGTTTCAAATCTGACATGTAAAATTTTATGTCGGGACTGTAAATCCACTGTGAGACTTACTAAATATGGCTTTCAGACAGTGGTAGTAAATACTGTACACGAGTAAAGCTTTGAGGTAGTTTGTTGTAATTATGCACTCACATACAGCTACTTCATTAGGTACAACTGTTCACTTGCTCATAAATATCTAACAAGCCAACTACACTGCAATGCATTTAGGCAAGTAGACTACTGAAGTTCAAATGGGAAAGAAAGGTGATTTAAGTGACTTTGAACATAGCATGCCTGATCTGAGTATTTCAGAATCAGTTAATCTACTGGGATTTTCCTGCACAACCCTGTCTAGGGTTTACAGAGAATGGTATGAAAAAGAGAAAATGTGTATTGTTGATTCAACAGTAGGCATCAGCAACTCAAATAACCACTCGTTACAACTAAGGCATGAAGAAGACCATCTCACCTCCTTAGACCTTGGAGCACATAGGCTGTAGTTCCACTCATGTCAGCCAAGAACAGGAAACTGAGGCCACAGTTCACACAGGTTCACCAAAACAGGACAAAAGAAGATTGGAAAAATCAAAGCTGATGAGTCACAATTTGGCATAAAAACATGAAAGCATGCATATATCCTGCCTTTTATCAGCGTCTCAAGCTGGTGCTAGTGTAACAGTGCACTTGGTACACTTCACACCCCTTTGTAACAACTGAACATTGTTTAAACACTGAAGCTTACTTGAATATTGGTGCTGACCATCCCCATCGTACTTCACAGTGGGCCCATCGTCTGATGGCTGATTCTAGCAGGATAACTTGTGATGTCACAAAGCTAAAATGATCTCAAACCGGTTTCTTGAACAGGACAATGAGTTCTCTGTGCTCAAAGGGCCTCCACAGTCACCAGATCTTAATCCAGTGGAGCACCTCTGGGGTGTGATGGGATGGAAAATGTGGCTCATGGATATGTAGCTGACTAATCTGCCATAACTGTGTGGTGCTATCATTTCAATATGAACCAAAATCTCTGAGGAATGTTTCCAGCACCTTGTTGAATCTGTGCTATGAAGAATTAAGGCAACTCTGAAGGGAAAAGGGTTATCCGACATGGTACCAGTAAGTGTCTGGTGAGTGTATCTTCAATTATATACACTACATTTATTTGTTAACTTTACGTACAAGTTATAAAGTTTATGCATTACTGTGAACTGTAGATTAATTAGACAGCACTAGAAAGGTAGCTAATAATTACCATTAGTTGTTGTTGGTACTGAATAATGAGCGCTTGTGGTTCTTTTGGTTCTTTTGGTGCCTTATTACTATCACTTCTTCATCCTTGTGCATTTGTTTGCATGTGCAGTTGATCTATTTGTGAGAAAATGTGCTGCCTCAGTTGGAGCCAGGTCTCCCTTGTAAATGAGATGCCTGACTCCAGAGGGACTAACCTGGATAAATGAAGTCCTAGAACAGGCCACAAAGCTTGTAATGTACCAGCGAGTGCAGAAAGTTCACCAGGCCAAAAACACAATACTTGATTTTGAACACTGTGTTCTCTTTGTCTCAATAAAGCATGACTGCAACACGTTTTTTTTTTTAAAGTAATAAAACGATGAATGAACAAAGAGGTGCAGACAGGAGATGGCTGTGGATCGCAGCAGAGACAGAGGAGGAAATGGACAAGAGCATGTGAGGGCAGGGCCCGTGTTTGCGAGTGTGTGTGTTTTCTGTTCCCTCGAGTCCACCCTGGAGATCGCTTGGGAAAAAGACCTCTAGGTCTGACTGAGGTCTGACTAGCAGCCAAGAAAAGCAAGACTAAAATAGAGAGAGAGAGAGAGAGAGAGCGAGCGAGAGAGAGAGAGAGAGAGAGGGAGAGAGAGAGAGAGAGAGAGAGAGAGAGAGTTTAAACCTGAGAATCAAAGAGAGAGCTGGAGGATGGCAAGGGCGTGAGAGGAAGGAGGAGCAAGAGAGATGGAGAAAGAGTGTGAACAAAGAGTTTTGTATCTGAGGAGTAATGTATGGAAAATAAAAACATTCACATGGTGTCACGCACACACGCACACACTGTTGATTGGAACCATATGCTGACAGAGAGAATAATGGGAAACTGTGAATTGTTTGATTTGTTTTTCCTCTTTGTTGCATTGGGACGGGGAGAGGGCAAGATGGAGGAGTTGGAAGGCACCCATGACCGTAGATGATGATCAGCCATGGGAAATTCTGACCACTGCCTTGCATAGACAGGTCCGGTCCATTAACAGCGCGAACAGGAGGGCACTTCCATTGAGTAAAGGAGGAATTTTAGCAGCCGAGTGCCCAAGAAGACATGCAGTCAATTTAAAATCATGATTACAGGGAAATCTTATGCCAAGGCTGAGTCATTTAGAAGTCATTTAGGCTGGCATCAACGACAGAAATACAGAATACTTGTTTTTACTGAAGGAAAGCAGTACATGTGATTACACGCAGCCACATTTCGATGGTGAATTAAGCTCTGTAGAGAGCCTGGGAAGTAAGGAAATTAATGCTCTAATATTTTTTTCCTATTTCACCTCAGCTCTTCTTTCCTTTCTCTTTTTTGGGGGTTTTGGTCAAGAAAGTGTGATTGATGAGGCAGGTCGAGCTGAAGACAAGCACCTGTTCATGACAGCAAACATGGATCAGAAGCCTGTGTGTGTTTTAGAAAAATAGAAAGGAAGTTCTGGCCAGTTAAACTTGTTCCTAATCACAGAAAAATGCAAAGAGGGGAAAAATAGAGGAAGAGGGGGGAAGTAAATGAGTGGGAGACAGAGAGAAAAGTGGGAGTGATTGAAAAGCCACACTGATTTGCTGCAGATGCTCCAGTTTACTGGGAAACTGACACAGGGTTGATCTTTTATAGAAGCGGGTGTGTTTATTATTGGTGCGTGGGTTTGTGAAAAAGACATTGTCTCCCAAATCTAAACCAAAGTTGGACCAGCGGAAAGACTAACAGCAGCTTAGCATTCACAGAGCGGAGGCTGCGGACTTTGAGCAAGGCAAAGAAGGTAAAGACGGGGAGAACTGAAGATGCATCAGTTTGAAAACTTTTGCAAATGCTTTTTTTCTTCTCATCGTAGTGCTGAAAAACATGAAAGCCCTTGATTACATATTGATTTGAACTCAAAACACTATGAACAGACCAGCTTTTTATTATTTGCAAGTACTCTGATCACAAAATGCTTCACAAATCTTAAACTTGATATGAAATAATGCCCCAAAAAAGTCCCGTCTTCTGACTAATGTAAGTCTAATATTCGCTCTGTTTTTGGTCTCCACCAGCCTATTTAGCCTGATCATAATCACTAACAAACCTCCAACTTCATGTTATGTTGCTGAATATGAAGTACGCATCAAAAGCTGCCAGTCACAGCTGAAAAAGGAGAACCACATGATAAAGTTTTGAAGTGCAAACAGTTAGACCGTGTAATTGCAAAGTTAGAACTGCCTGTGTTTGCTTACAAATAACATTAATATGAAAATACAATCAGAGTCGGTTAAAGGTTCATAAACAGTTTATAGAGGACTTCTGATGCTATTGGATGTGATAAATGGTGGTCTTCAGTGATTAGATGTCTCTTTCCAGGACTTTTTTTTTTGCTAAATGAATGAGATCATGGTGTATGCAGAACTGAATAAAAATACGTTAATGAACAGGAGGTACAGGGGTTTGGACTCAGCATGCAGTAAAGAAGGAATTTCGTGTTTATAAATGTGCGTGGTGTGAACTATTTGACAACAGCCATGTGAACGTTCAGTCATGACTAAGTCTCTCTTGCCATATTCTGTTTTCTCCCATGGGAAATGTGGTGCTGCATCCTGTGTGATGATGCATCCACTTTTTACATGGAAACTATGTCTGTAACACACGCAGACTTGTTTTTGTCACTTTGAAGGACACTGCATTACATCAGTCTTTAGCCAGCAACAAAGACTCAACCCCGATGTTTCACGGTTTACCGTGCGAGCAGCAGATCTTTCGTGTCCAGTTGGGGAGGAGAAGCACAAACTCTCACTTGGGCAGGTTACAGAGTATATAACTGTTATACAGTTATATAAAGCAAAAATAGTCATAGTTTATAATCTTCTCCTGGGTCTATCCATTTGTTTGCCTTCCCCGTGGTCTTAAAACAAGGCCAGCAGCATTTATTTATAAAATGCCTATGCAACAACTTTAATGGGCTGTATTTTTTAATTAATATTCCTCATCAAGTCAGCATTAAATACAACCAGAGATCTAATCCAAGTGCTAGTAACCATTTTGGCATTGAATATTCAGACACTACAACAGCGTCTCTGTTTCTCCTGTGAGCTGGAATCATAACTCTGACCCTTATTATGTCTCCTCTGCTTTAACACTGTGCCTCGGGCCCTCGGTTGTTATTTTAAATCTTTGCTAATTGTTGGACTTTGGCTTGGTTCCTTTCCATCACCTTATGAAATCCAGTTCATGTAATGAATGTGTATTGTGTTCTCTCCCTTTCTTTCTGTGTGTGCGCACACGTGGTGAGTTTTACTGGCTGGCGATATCAATGTATTCGGGGCATGCTTGTGTAAATAGAGTGAGGTCACAAGTGGGGATCATTTCCACTTTCCCTTACATGAATAATATTATTGTAAACTATCTGTGACCTGACCTTTCTGCTATAACTTTCCTGCTGAATAAAAACACATGTGGCCGATCTGGGGAAGGTTGGCCGCCATTCGAACGCTGTGTTGCTGATTGATGACATCACAGCTTCCCAGCGTGAAAGTGGCAGATTAGGGTAACTCTGGACGCTCGTAAAGCGGGAGTTTTGTGCTGTATTTTAGCTTCTAGTCATGAAAACAATAGGTGGTTTTTCTCAACAGATAATTGCATGTTTGAGGCATTTATGTATTTATATTCCACTGGTGATTGTCTCTGCCAAGTTTCTCTTTAATTTTGGACACTTTCTAGCGCTTAACGTATGTTGGGTTTGTCAGTGGATGAGCATGTGGATGTGTGTATGAGGAAAAAAAAGTATGTCCTGTCTTGAAAACACACAGAGTGTGTAGGGAAATGGGGGATGAGGATGTATTTATGTGAAGTGACGGTGGTGGCTGGGGGCATGATTTCAAGGTCGGACAGGAAATGCCTGTGCAGATGGAACAGTAATGCAGACACACTGAGAATGGTATACAGGAAACAGCCTACTCTGCAGCTGTGTGTGTGTGTGCTCGACATTACCAGCAGCAGCTTGCTATTATAGAAAGAAGAAGCAATATATATGTATGTAGTAAGAGTGCACAGATCTGTGGCATTACACCATGTCACAACTGGAAATGTGAGGCACTCTCTATCTTTCTCTCTTTTCATCCTAAACTGTAGAACAGTTTGACCTTTTTGAGTTTAACTGAACTTCTTGATATTTATCTTATAGTAAGGTCCATATGTTTTTTGGACACACATTTGGGTTTTATTTTGGTAAATTTGCTTCTATACACTACTGCAGTGGATTGGAAATAAATTAAATGAGCTTAAGTTCAAACTTCAGTTTTAATTTGAGGGGTTAGCAAGAATTTTTTCATTAACTGTTAAGGAATCACAAGAATGTTTATACACTGTCCCCCTTTTTCAGGAACTTAAAATGAATCGGACCATTGACCGACACAGCAGTTTCACGGGCGGGTGAGGCCTGTTCTCTCGTTATTTCGTGATATATTAAACAGATTAAAGATCTAGATTTGATTCAAAGTATTTAACGTCTGTTCAGTGTCTTTTCACTGGAACTCTCAATATGACATCCAAGGAAATGTTGATGCAAGTAAAGGAGGCCATCTTTAGTCTGAAAAAACAAAATAAAACTGTCAGAGAGACAGCAACAACTGAAGGAGCAACATCTAAATGCAGCGACACAATTCGGGAAAAATTCTTCTATCAGACTCATGTGAGGAGAAAAGTATGGCGCTCGTGATCATCATCATTCATCATCATTATCATCTGTCAAACATGGTGGATACAGTGTTATGGCATGGGTATGTATGGCTGCCGGTCACTAGTGTTTATTGAAGATGTGACTGTTGGCAAAGGTGGCAGGATGAATTGTGAGGTGTACATGACCATACTGTCTGCTCAGATTCAGTCAAATGCTGGAAAACTGATCAGAGTTTCACATTACAAACCTAAGAGTTCAGTATATTCTTCAGTGGCAAAGTCAGTCACCTGATCTCAACACTTGAAAGAGCGACGGTGAGTTTAACAGACTGACAGTGGCAGAGTGTCCACACTGCAGATTATATATATAACTTTACAAATTTAACATGTCAGTTATAATAAAATCTATCTCCTTATAAAGGGGCTGTGAACGGGGAAATTTGCTACAGAGGCAAGAAATCTTATTTGTACCACACTGTAGACAGGTTTATTTCTGATGTAACAGTGGCTATTTTAATATGGGAGACTTTCCTTTAGATTGGCCATTGGAGGACATTCGAGGATGCTTTTTCTCCTACTGTTCTGTAGTTCTCACTGTGTACATCTAACATGTTTAGTTTTATGTCTAATGCTTGAATTAAGCTTTCAAGAAATGTAACTACAGGACACAGCCTGCAACTATTGTGATTGGCCTGTTCAGTACTCTCGATTCCTCCTGTGTGTTTGCGACTACTTTATCGCCACAGATTTTATATTTATCAGTGAGAGAATAACAATCGTCATCTCATATAAGGAATAATAATAATAGCATCAATATAAGGACTCACAAATGTCAGCAAACTCCTGGAGGGAGATGACTGAAACTGTCGCACCGGATGTGAGGCATTGTGCAAAGGACAAATATGTTGGTCCCCCCCACAAACTGACCACAACAAAGAGTGGGGACCTAGGAGGGACCCCCCCCCACAAGCCTTTTATTTATTTTTTCTGCCGACTGGCCACATATAAAACACTGGGACATGACCGCAAGGTAATTAACACATAATGCACCACACACAAGCATAAGAAGGCGATGACGTAGGTTAGGTCGTAGGCGCTACGAAGACTTCCCTCAGAAGTCCAAATCAGACCTTAGTCTGCAAACAGTGTGGACTCAGCATCAGTTCAGCAAGTAATGTTTGGTGTGATTAAACATCATGTCTTTTCCACCATCTTCTAATAACTATCACAGTGTGGATGCAAATTTGGGCACATGTTAAGCCAGTTGTTTTTCGTCTTCCTTTTTCTATCTATGTAATGGACTGAAATACGGGTCACTCATGCAGGAAACCATACATCTCCCCCTGGGGCAAAGGGGACTTCCCCTGTTAAGTTAGAGAAGCATAGTGTAGTGGCTGAACACTTGAGTGGGGTTCACAGTTGACAGATTTTCATGTATTTATACAGTGAGTGTTTGCCAACTTTAAGACTGGGGCCATGGGACATTTAAACAAAGGTGCTTTCCATTATAACACCCATGACTCAAAGGGAAAATATGCTAAGTTTTCTGCACTAAAAGGACAGTGTAAAATGTGAATTTTACCACTAATATCAGCTGGTAATGTACAAATTAAACACGTGATATATTTGATTAAATTATTTCAGGAGGTACTTAGTAATTTAAAGGGCATGCACGCAGACACACAAACATTCCCTCACTAGGTCACTGTTTTGATTGACAGACAGACAGGTAAACCACAGGGCATTCCAAGGCTGCTCAGGTGTGTGCCTGAGTGTGTGTGTGTGTGTACATGCTGCAGGCTCATCACTATTCATCAGGCTGCGCTGTATTTGCGTCTCATCTACATACTGGTCCAACAGGGAACAGATTAGCATTAGAGAGAGAGGAAGATGGAGGAAAGTAGAATCACTTTAATTTTTAACAAGATGATATGAAGGAGACACAAAGACCCAAGTACTGCTGGTGCTGCTGCTGACAAAGCCAGGAGAGAGAGAGAGAGAGAGAGAGAGAAGGCCGGGTGATGCGTGTGAGAGTGTGGGAGATGGGGGAGGTTGGGTGTGAGACGGCTGAGGTAAGGAGCACCGCTGGCACCGATCACGAGAGAATGAGGGCTGTGGAAGTGGAAATAAACAGCGGATCTGTGTCTTCCAAATGAAAATAACTTTAAAGACAATCCCGTGTTAATGTTGCACATTGATCTCTCCGTCAGTGTGCCTCATTCGTTCGCCACTTGCGTTTGTAGGAACTAGGCAGAACTCACATATTAAACGTTCATAAATAAATAAGTGGGATAAACAATGTAGCACAGTCGCAATGGAGTCAATATCTCATTAGTGGACTGCACACAGGCAAACATGCATACATAATTCCCGAAACACGTTATTTACCATAAAATTTGAGAGCCTCGTTGGCTGCATTGTTTTTGTGTAACCTTCTTTCTTTTTTTTTTTTATACGTGTTTCATTAGATTCTTGTCAAAAGAAGCCAGAAGTAGTGACAGTGACAGTGTGTGCATATTTTTTTCTCCTTTTACAAAATTGCAACTACACACTGAAATTTATATATATATATATATATATATATATATATATATATATATATATATATATATATATATATATATATATATAAAAAAAACAAAAAACAAAAAAACACCCAGCACGCCCCTGCGGGCGGTTTATCCTTCAAGCTCGGGTCCTCTACCAGAGGCCTGGGAGCTTGAGGGTCCTGCGCAGTATCTTAGCTGTTCCCAGGACTGCGCTCTTCTGGACAGAGATCTCCGATGTTAGTCCCGGGATCTGCTGGAGCCACTCGCCTAGCTTGGGAGTCACCGCACCTAGTGCTCCGATTACCACGGGGACCACCGTTACCTTCACCCTCCACATCCTCTCGAGCTCTTCTCTGAGCCCTTGGTATTTCTCCAGCTTCTCGTGTTCCTTCTTCCTGATATTGCTGTCATTCGGAACCGCTACATCGATCACTACGGCCGTCTTCTTCTGTTTGTCTACCACCACTATGTCCGGTTGGTTAGCCACCACCATTTTGTCCGTCTGTATCTGGAAGTCCCACAGGATCTTAGCTCGGTCATTCTCCACCACCCTTGGGGGCATTTCCCATTTTGACCTCGGGACTTCCAGGTTATACTCGGCACAGATGTTCCTGTACACTATGCCGGCCACTTGGTTATGGCGTTCCATGTATGCCTTGCCTGCTAGCATCTTGCACCCTGCTGTTATGTGCTGGATTGTCTCTGGGGCATCTTTACACAGCCTGCACCTGGGGTCTTGCCTGGTGTGATAGACCCCAGCCTCTATGGATCTTGTACTCAGAGCTTGTTCTTGTGCTGCCATGATTAGTGCCTCTGTGCTATCTTTCAGTCCAGCTTTGTCCAGCCACTGGTAGGATTTCTGGATATCAGCCACCTCCTCTATCTGCCGGTGGTACATACCGTGCAGGGGCCTGTCCTTCCATGATGGTTCCTCGTCTCCCTCCTCTTTCTTGGGTTTCTGCTGCCTGAGGTATTCACTGAGCACGCTGTCAGTTGGGGCCATCTTCGTGATGTATTCTTGGATGTTCGTTGTTTCATCCTGGACTGTGGTGCTGACACTCACCAGTCCCCGGCCCCCTTCCTTCCGCTTAGCGTACAGCCTCAGGGTGCTAGACTTGGGGTGAAACCCTCCATGCATGGTAAGGAGCTTTCTTGTCTTTATGTCAGTGGCTTCTATCTCCTCCTTTGGCCAGCCTATTACCCCAGCAGGGTACCTGATCACGGGCAGGGCGTACGTGTTGATGGCCCGGATCTTGTTCTTACCGTTCAACTGACTCCTCAGGACTTGCCTGACCCTCTGCAGGTACTTGGTGGTTGCAGCTTTCCTAGCGGCCTCTTCATGGTTCCCATTCGCCTGCGGGATCCCCAGGTACTTGTAACTGTCCTCTATGTCTGCAATGTTGCCTTCTGGTAGTTCAATCCCCTCAGTTCTGACTACCTTCCCTCTCTTTGTTACCATCCGACTACACTTCTCCAGCCCGAACGACATTCCAATGTCATTGCTGTATAGCCTGGTAGTGTGGATCAGTGAATCGATGTCTCGTTCACTCTTGGCATACAGCTTGATGTCATCCATGTACAGGAGGTGGCTGACAACTGCTCCGTTCCGTAGTCGGTATCCGTAGCCAGTCTTGTTAATGATCTCACTGAGGTGGTTCAGGCCTATGCAGAACAGCAGTGGGGACAGAGCATCTCCTTGGTAGATCCCGCACTTGATGGTGACTTGTGCTATGGGCTTGGAGTTGGCCTCTAGTGTTGTACGCCACATCCCCATTGAGTTCCTGATGAAGGCTCTTAGGGTCCCATTGATCTTGTACAATTCTAGGCATTCCAGTATCCAGCTGTGGGGCATTGAGTCATAGGCCTTCTTGTAATCAATCCAGGCAGTGCACAGGTTGGTCAGTCTGGTCTTGCAGTCTCGGCTGACTGTTCTGTCTACCAGTAGCTGGTGTCTTGTATTTAGGTAGTTAGCTTTAGCTTACCAGCTAAATATATATATTTATATATATATACATAATAGATTTCTTTGATAACTTGAGCTATAAAATATGTAGCATAAAAATGTAGCAAGTGCACACTAGATGTGTACAAACATATGCATCATGAATGCAGTCATAAGGTTGCTATTCGGTGTTTTATTGAACTGTGATGTTCATAAAGCCTCATCCACAAAAGTGAAATGATTTGCTCATTCACATTGCTTTGTTTCTGATAGGTAATGCATTTCCTGCCCAGTCATGTGCCAGTCAATGGTACTCTGCACACTGAATGAGAAGCATGTTTATTGTTCTCCTTGAAGTTGGGAAGAATTTAACTGTCGACCTCACTGTTTCACTTGCCAGTGGTTATTCTGTCCATCATCACTTGACTTTGCTGCATCCCATTCACTTTCCATAGTCTCTGGTCTCCATGACACTGCTCATCACTACCCGTGGCTAACGGGCCTTTAGACTCAGCATAATTTACTTGATTGAATTCAAATTATTTATTGTTTTTGGGATGACAGTAAAAATTGAGAAAACACAAAAAATATTTTACTCAAGTAAATATGAAGAGTCCAGTTCAAAAAGTGCATGTATGTATTCACAGTATTTTCATCAGTGATGAAAATAGAGCTCAGATTCTTGTATGCATTGCGCATAGATGAGAAATTTCAGTCGAGAGTATAAAAATAAATGAAATCCCAGTTTGCTCCTGTCACTTCTGAACGTGCAGTAATAAAAACTCAAACTTCTGACCTGTCAAACTGTTGTAGTCTTGGACAAAGTAAGCCTCTTGGGTTTGTGCGACGTTAGAAGCATGCTCATATTTCCATCATGAGTGCATGAGGCCCTGGTGTGTTCACATCACTGCCCTGGAAATTATTAGTATCCGCCTCTCCCCTTCTCATCTCTCTTTGACTCGCACTCCCTCCATCTTTGCCACACCATCGCTACAGGCCCTTATGATAGACCTTGATCTCCTTTCTCCCTCCCTGCTACCTTTGTGCCACATTCAAACCTTTTATCAATATACAGCACGTCTCGTCTTCCTCTCTTTCTCTCTTTTCATGTAGTTTAATTCCCCTATCTATTTGTGTTTCTTTCATCCCTTTTTGCTCTCAGCTCAGTTGCACACTCTTACCATAACAAAGTGAATAGTTTCTCCAGTTAAACCCAAAATTACCATGCAGGCTTGTTGACCGGCAAACTGTCAGAAAGAACATTATTTCAAGAACATACCCGTAAAAACAATTAAAAGTGTCGGAGTAAGGTGTGGGAAGTGACATTGCAGTTCTTCCCTTGTTACTTGTGTCCAAAGGAACATGAAAACAGGCTCTCCAGTGATTTCTAGCCCTGTTTTGTTACTATTATATATTATGAAGAAATAAAGTATGTGTAGTAGTACTTATATAGTTAATGTTTCTTTAAAGTTCTGTGTAACTTGTTATATTGTTTTTACTGTGTAGCCAAAACAAAACATTCATGTTACTGCTGCGGCAAAACAGCAGTTCTCTTATCCTCAAAGAAATATTAGTTTTATCAATATCTGTGAATACATGTGAGCAAGATTTTAAGGAAACTAGAAGATGAGTAACATCCTTGTTAAGTCCTGTGTCATTCTGACAAAAATGTCTAAGCATCTTGTTTGCTTATGTCAAAGGAACTTTGACATAAGCAAACAAAGTTTGTCAAAGGAACTTTGACATAACATTTTGGTGGCAGCGACTTGTTCACTGACAAAAATGTAATGGATTTGAACTGCATACAGACTTTTTGGATGTTATATATAAAGTGTTGATTCAAGAACTGCATTAGCTCAAAATGAATCTTCAGAATCTTCAAAACATTGTGACCCGAGCCACTGAGGAAAAAGCAAGTAACTAAAATGTATTTATTTAACAAGAAGCTGAGATATATAGCCTGGAGCTTTTCCATTTAGTGCTCTGGATGTACATGTGAGAATGCTTATAACAAATTCTAATGTGAGCTCACTTACTAGAGTGTGTTAGGAGTCAGCATTTTGTTTGTTTGTTTTGTTTTCCTTTCAGTTTTGTCCATTTAAACTGGATCATATTTGTGAGAGACTACAGACCTGCTGAACCCATAGCCGTGTCCAGACCAGGTGTTCACAAGTAACTACATTTCCCTCCGTTTCTATTGACATGCTTAAAGTATGATCTAACTTCTATATAACTATATATAGCTATGACCACTTACATGAATTCATTGCATACATGTGTCCTGATGTGTATCTTTAGCTCCACCCCTTAAGGAAGCTGTGCAGTAAAGTGCAAATATGATGCATATTCACATCATTCATAGGGATTTGCATGGATTAGACTGTCATGCAGAAAATTTACAAAACATTTTTATGCTCTATCCTAATTTCTCTCCACATTTATCACTACTTCAACTGCAGCTAACAAAGCACAGATTAGAATTAATCAGTCTATTTGTAGCTTTTCTATCATTAAGAATATTAAACCAGGAAAAATGGTTTCACTTTGATCTTTGAGTGTTTTCCACATCTCTGTCATCACCTTTGCAGTTTTCCAGCTCTAATGTGCAGCTGTCATGTTAGAAATAGACATCGCCACAGAGAGCGTGCTGAGTGGGAATTAATTACATAACTTATGGATTAATCATTTTCTGCAGTATTGCTCTTTTATTTGCAGCTGTTCATGTCTTATTCTTCATAGACATGTTTCCCCTTCCTCTGAGAGTCAGATGACTTGCCCAACTTTTACGGTTAGTGCACAGATGCTGCAGAAGAAAGCCTGAGGTAACAGAGACAGTTGAGAATAACTGACCAGGGTTTTTGATTTGTTGAGTCAGCTAAACTGTGCTTCAGCAGTGGTATTGCGCCAGCAGTCCATCTGCCGTCCGTCGGCGTGCTCGTCTACCTGCAGAGAGCTACTGCTGTCAGATGGAGACAGTGTCAAAGATATGTAGTGCAGTCTGTCTTCGGGCTACTCTCGCTTTTGCAGTGGAGAAGATTAAAGTTTTAACTTACAAGCTGAAGTAGAGTGTTACAGTGAAAAGTATCCACTGCAGCCGATTTCTGTGCTTTCCATTTGGCCTTTTTTAAAGCTTCTCACATACCTGGTGAATTCCAGTGTCACTCTATTTCCTGTTGTCAACCAATCAGCAACACCCACTTTGAACAACATGTTGGGATTTTGGAGGATGGCATGGGACCATGTTTACATCGGTTGGAAACATGACTCCATGGACTTTCCGTCTATATAAATGGAAACAATTTTGGTACAATAAATTAAACACAATGCAAAGAAAGTCTGGCTATACTGAACTCGATTTGTAGTACATCACTTTGCAAAGTACTTCTCTTAATCTCTGGTGATACGAGACTTTGGGTATCACCAGCACCAGACAGAGTTATAAGAAAACTATATTGCCAAAAGTATTTACCCGCCTGTCTTCACATATAAACAAACTTGAGTGACATCCCATTCTTAATCCATAGGGTTTTTTTTTTATGTCGGCTCGACCTCTGCAGCCATAACCTCAGCTTCAACTCTTCTGGGAAGGCTTTCCATAAGGTTTAGGAGTGTTTAAGGGCGTTTCTGAGCATTTTTCCAGAAGTGCATTTGTGACTTGCTCAGTGCACAGTCATGTTGAAACAGGAAGGGGTAACCCTCGTCCCCAAACTGTTCTCATAAAGTTGGGTGCATGAAATGTTTCAAAATGTCTTGATATGCTGAAGCATTAGGAGTTCCTCTCACTGGTTCTGAGGGGCTCAGCCCAACTGAAAAACAACCCCAGACCTTAATCCCTCCTTCACCAAATTTTACAATTGGCACAATGCAGTCAGACAAGTACGGTTGTCCTGGCAACCGCCAAACCCAGACTAGTCCATGAGATTGCCAGACAGAGAAGTGTGATTCATCACTCCAAAGAGGACGTCTCCACTGCTCTAGAGTCCAGTAGTGGCATGTTTACAGCACTGCATCCAGTTCTTTGCATTGTGCTTGATGATGTGAGGTGTGGATGAAGCTGCTCAGCTGTGGAAACCCTTTCCATGAAACTCTGTGCACTGTTCTTGAGATAATCTGAAAGGCACATAAAGTTTGGAGGTTTGTAGGGATTGAAATTTCCACCTCAGCCCTGCTTTGGGATTTAATGTGGCTTACCACTTCTTAGCTGAGTTGCTGTTGTTCCCAATTGCTTCCACTCTGTTATAATCCCACTAACAGTTGACTGTGGAATATTTAGTTCTCTTAAACTCAGTGGGGTGAGTCACATGCTGTCCCTGTCTAAACACACAGCATTTAATATGTAAAACACCTCTGCAATCACCAGCAGACAAACCTTACCATGAAGGAGTGTCTTGGAATTGTGAAAGTCAGTCCTCCTGTGTCCTCTGTGGAAGTATTGGATTTGGGAGTTTACAAACAATATCCTGCAGCAATGATGAAAAGTTCCATTATTTTGTGTGTTTGGCAAATACATTTTCATAATACGGGAATGATGGCAAAATGAGGAGTTAATGGGTGGCTCATATTTATGAACCAATAGAAAACCCTCACCTGATTCTCTGAAGCTCCTCTCAGCTTTTGTTAGTCCACCGTTAACAGCCACAGAAAGCAAACATCTTTAATGAAAAACTCTGAAACAAGCAAAAACAAAAACCTGCCTAGCAGCAAACAACAGCCAGACGCACTGAGTGGTCCTGAACTTGCTGAATGAAAATTTCCTCTCAATTTTGCTGAATCACTATTGCAGCTTCTAGCATGGTTGTAAACACAT
Source organism: Neolamprologus multifasciatus (assembly GCF_963576455.1). Taxonomy (NCBI): domain Eukaryota; kingdom Metazoa; phylum Chordata; class Actinopteri; order Cichliformes; family Cichlidae; genus Neolamprologus; species Neolamprologus multifasciatus. The sequence goes on from NC_140448.1 coordinate 19,312,601, forward strand.
AAATGGCCAGTGGTGAGTCTACAGAGTCAGTATCCAAAATACATAAGTTTTGGAGGAAAATGTAACAGTGTGGGGACAGATTTGTTATGAGTTTTAATGCAATGCCTGATCTACTGCTGAAGTCAAAACAAAATCAAACCTTTCCTGTTTTTTGTTTACTTTCACTACATTTAAACCTATTAGTCTGCTTTTTGACTTAAATTTATTATCAAATTTGATTAATTTGCAAAGGCATAGCTAGCACCTAATGTGGCCTGAAGTAAATAACTAGCAAACAGTTTCAGGTATTGTAGTTCTGTGATTCTATACGTTCAATAAAAAACATTGTATTATTGTGAAATGGAAAGTTAAAGCATGAAATAATCATAAATGGCCCACTGTGGATTAGTCACACATGGTAAAAGATATAAACTTTACGCTGACAGGCTCATTTATACTTAACAGGCTGAATCCTCTTCATTAAGACACAACAAACATACAACAAGTGGCTTAAATAAGTAAGCTATGATATATATGACTCAGATATGTTCTGTGGCTCCTTACAGATTTCTTGGATTTAAATAGCTTAAAAGTGTCTCTTATGATATGAAAGCATATCAAGCCTGGCCTATAGCAGCTAAACAAAACACTACAAAAGAACAGTATTATTATTGCATGATTCAAATGAATCACGAGGATGATAAAATAATAAAATTGTAAGTTTCACTGAACCCACTTTTATTTTGCTTTTCACTCGCTTGTAATGTTTTCTCAGGTTTTGTTTGTTTTTTTCATGCTTCCATTACGAGTAAATCTAATATTATTGACGGTATAAGTGACGCGTTTGACTGCAGCTAAATTTGTCTTTGATATTGTGATACTTTGGCAGCTTCACATTCACTCATTCTCCATTACATTTATAATCTTTTTCCACGTCCCACATATCAGTCCGTCTTCCCTTTGGGCCCCTTGATGATGATCTAGACCTCATCCTCTCCACACACACACACACCCACTCACACACCAATCATCCCTGTGGGCCCCTTGGATGTGGTGCTACCCCGCTGTAGTGCCACTCCTAAAGCGTCGAGGCTCCCTGAGGACATGAACTGGATGGTTGTCCTTCAGGGGCTGGCACCAGCATGTTCTCATCTCGCACACACGCACACACACACACACACTCACACACACATGAACACTTTTACCATCCTCTTCAGACAGCAGTGGTCTCAGCGGGGCTGCCCCAGAGCATGCTGGGTACCTGAGAAGCCAGCGATACCAGGGCAGGGCCAGAATGTTAAGTGGTGCGAGTATGCATGTGTGTTGCCTGAGTGGGGTCAAAATGCTAAGTGGTAGATTAATCAGTAGTAATTGTGTGTATGGTCCATTAAGGCAAGGGCTGGCTGACAGACAAGGGTGCGACAAAGAAGGGTGAAAAAAAGGGAAAAAAATAGCGATGGGTGTGTTTCTATATGAATGTGTGCGCGTGTCAGCTAATAGAGAAGTGAAACTAGTAGAAATAGCATTTTAACTGTACAATCCTTTCTATGGTGCTCCATGTCTTTTTATAAATAACCGTTCTTGTTTGCTTTTCGTGCACCCCCATCATCAATCTTCCTCTCTTTTTTAGAAATTCATCCAGCTGTGCCCAGAGCTGTTGCGAAGTTGCTCTCCTACTTTTAGAAGCAGGAGTTACTGAACAACGGTCACCACTGGAAAAACAAGGCTGCTTTCCGCTATCTGTCTCACTCCTTCAGAAACACACACACACACACACACACACACACACACACACATGCACACACAGACTCTCTCCCACACACACACACACACTCTACACCTTTCCCCCAGTGATCTCTGCTGGCTGATTTGGTATTCAAGTGCTGTTGCAGGCCCAGCAGGCCTAAAGCTCTCTTTGTATTGTTTTATTACCCAGGGGCTTGGTCTTGCCACACACACATACACAAACACATGCACACACACTTTCTTTCGAGCACAGATAGCATACAAGTGCAAAGCAGGATTAGCATATTAGTGTATTAGCATCCTGTCTGTCAGTTGGCTCTGTCTGGTTTTCTTTCCTTCACACGCTGTAAGAATGGAGAGGAAGAGTTTCATCATGAGGAGGCAAAGAAGGAGAAAATTTAGGGAGATAAGGAGGCTAGTCAGGAGGAGGAGGAGGAGGAGAAGAAGGTGGAAGGGTGTTCACTCCTTTCCAATAGACAGATGGTCGTCTGACTCCTACTGAGTTGTCAACAGGCCAAAAGAGAAAGACAGAGAGGAAGGGATTGAGAGGACGAGAGGGAGAAAGATGAACCTTTCCTCTACTTTTTCATCTCCTCTTTCAACCTCTCACTCACTTTGGCTGCCAGCTTCAACTGTTTTTATCCATCTCTCCCCTTCTACCCTCCATCTTTTTTGCAGCCAGCCATCAATCTCTCCATTCAGGCCTCTGTTTTTGTCGCTCATCTGTCAGAGTTTACTATTTTTCTTCTACACTTCGTCTTCTTCTTTTCTGCGTTCATCCATCTCTTGCTCCCTCCCTCCTCCCCTCTCTGTTGATGAAGCTCTCTGCCCCAGTAGTGAGTCATCTGGCCAAGTTTGGATAAATTTACCAGACAAACAGAGAGCAAAAGAAAGAAAGAAAGAGAAAATTGAGAAATGTAGGGTCAAACAGTACAATCTTGTGGGAGAGTAACTTCAAATCTAAAATGAAAATGTTACAAGCCACAGTTGCATTTTTATGTTAGTGATAAAACACTATTTATACAGATCACCAGTTTGTGGAAAGCAATTATAGTTCCTCAAATACTGTCCTTAAGTGAAATACGGAGGCATTTGTTGCTGAGTTAAGGACTTCAGTTCCACTTGACCTTTCGCTTCTCTATGAATTCACAGTTTGAGTTTACATTGATATTAAAAACATACACTAACAAATATAAATACATGACAGGCTAATAAATAACACAACGTTTTAAAGATTATAACAGTGGCTCCTGATTGAATTTCAGATATATTTTAGTTTCATAGCCAAAGTAATCCATTATTTTAAACATAAAAAATGTAAACTGTAGAATTCTTTGCCCTCTTCTCTGTACAGAGCTAACGTCTTCATAGCCCTACATGTGTGGACCCTTAGCAGAGGACCCAGCTCTCACGTTTCAAGTCTTTTTTGTCATATACAGATAACAGCATAACATCATTAGTTGTAATGAAACTCGTTGACTTCTCAAATTTAGCTCAATAAAAATACACGTCATACTTTTAATATATTGTTTTTGCAACAAAGAGCAGAAATCAACACTGCTCAGTGCAGGCAACAGTTTTCCAGTCTTCTATTACCTCATTTTGGTGATCCTGTGTGAACTGTAGCCTCGGTTTCCTGTTTCTTAACTGACAGGAGTCTAGATAGATGTCTACATAAACAAGCAGGTGCACAGGTGAACCTAAACACAGGTTCACTTGTCAGCATCAGTCCAGCATCAGGTTGGAGCAGTACCCTAAACTAGCCCAAATACCATACTTAATAATATATGAGTCATTTTTGTACAAAAAGAGTACTTTTACTTTGAATTGAATTTATTTACTTGTTCAGATTCATTTTCGTGTATGTGTGCTTTAAAAAAAAATCTTTAAAATTTTTATTACATTAACCTATTAGAAGCTTACTGGAGGATTCAAATATTGCCATTGCTGCAGAGAAATATGAACACACTGACACATTAAAAGCTCCTCTTGCTGAGCATTTGTTACCTTCATGAGGAAAGGCCGTGAGCCTCTTTACTTTAGATTATATACAGTATATGACTCTGTTTGACAACAATAACAACAGGGGGCAGTGTGGCTCTGTCCATCACACCCTTCAGTCTGCCAAAGCACTCTTTCAATGTACAAGACAGTGCTTTACACTGTAATAGAATACAAAATGATTTATGCATATTTTAAAGCAGCTTGATGTGATCTTTCCAGCAGCTGGAAATCTCAATAGAGGCAGCGCTAAAGAGTGACATAGGTCTCGGTTTGACCTATTTTCTACCCTTGTTGTCATAATGAAAAATGCAACAATGTAGTTTGGTAGTTTGCACAAACAAAGGCGAAAATAACACAGTTTTCCTTTGGCGCCCCCCTTGAGCTAAAAAGGGTAGAATTACTTAAGAGAAAATTTGAGCCAAAAAAGAGCCGACCTCTTTGTGATTCAGTGTCTTTCCATTTCGGGGGGGAGAAATGGATTTTACATGTTGCAACCGAGGGGTCAGAAGTCATAAAAGAAATCTGAAAAGCATTGTTTTAGAGCCAGTTCTGTAGCAACAGGCGCTTCGGGGAAGTTTGTGATGGTTTTAATCAAAAGATAATCACTCTTGTTTATACTGTGACTGCTCCAAACACATTTTGAGGTGATTTACTGCTAATTCACCAGCGATATTAGCTCAAGCAAAATAAGTTAAAGCAGTAATTAGTCTTGAGATATTGATTGGCCTTTGATTTATTTATTCTTTATTCTGTTACAGACCGTAGTCGTCTCTGCCCACAACCACATTTTGTTCATGCATTTAAACGTTTGTGACATATGAGGGGTGTTGGATGCTATATGATATTTACACTAAAAACCCATCATATTTATACGTGTGGTGTTCCTTTCCCTCGAGAGAACAGAACTGACAGTTTCTGATGCTAATATTACCCCATATGAACATACATCCTTTTATCCACCATATGTGTGTTTGTATTCATTAGCACTTGCTGTTAGAGCTTCATCACAGCTAAAAAGGCAGTTTGTTTTGTAGCAGTGCAAGAGGTTTTGTAACTCCCAGGTTGTGCACGCACACTGTTTGTGTTAAAGTGATTTTGTCAGCTTAGTATGGTAGCAGTGTGTGTGCGTGTGTGTGCTTGCACATGTATGTGTGAGCACTTTTTTTTTGTCTGTGTGATGTACTGATGAGAAACAATAAAATGACAGCCATAAGCAGTGTAATGACAGTGTGAGACTTCTGTCACTTTTCAAACAAATTTGTGTGGTGCGTGTGTGTGTGCCCGTGTGAGATTGTTACACGTGCGTATACATGGGCGTAGGTGTGTATCGATGCGTGTGCGTGCCATCATTTATTTGTCATCTGCCAAGTAAGACAGAGATATCTTTTATCCTTTTCCTCTCATCTCATCCCTGATAGAGAACGTAGTTGTGTTTGCACAGATTTACACACATGTGCACACACACACACACACACACACACACATACACACACACACAATACGATGGGTGTTTGTCTCGAAATGAGCCCATAATTATACTGCTTGTTTATACTTTGTCTGCAAACAGAATGCTACAAAGTGTTGAATCCTGTTTTGTTTTTGCTGAACAAAAATAGTTTGCTTTGTCTCTGTGTAATGATGCTCCACATCATTGTCACACATCACAGTGTAGCAGCAGCATAGAGTGAATATGTCTGTGTGTGTAATATGCACGTCATTTAAAGTGAGGTTTTTGTCTGTATCTCTGTGTGGTGCACATCTGTTTCCAGCAGTGCGATACTGTGCTGAGGTTAAATGTTGTGACGCTAATAAGGAAAAACTGTGGATACTCACCTCAACCCCCCGATTGTCTTAACGTGTCAGAGGTGTTTGCAACTTTTTCTCACTCAGCTTGTGTCCTGTGCGCTCTTGTTTCACAATAGGTGTTTATAGCTGCTGCACAGCTCTGCAGTCTTACCTAAAAGGCTAAGATACAGAGCTAATTGGAAACACAAGCATTGCCTCAATGTAATGATGTAATGATTTGATTCTGAAGTCTGCAATCATCTGCAAAAACCCCGACCAAAAAACCAAAACAAACAACAATGTGCAGAATGTTTGGACATTAAGTGTAATCGAGGACATTGCACAGAGAGAGGCAATAAAATTATACCGGTGTCTGCAGACAGCAAAGTCTGTGACTCTTACAACTGACCAGAAACTCTAATAGCATTCATGCCACTTCATCTGGTCAAATAGTTACTTCATGTAAGGAGGTAACCTGCCTCCAAACAAACTTAGGCTGACTTGTCATTCTCAGAAAAACTGGTGACTGTTAGCATCTAATTTCTAAAGGCAGAAAAATGTTAACATGTTGCAATCAGTCTGAGTCAGTCTGCACCGATGAGCACAACCCATCTCTGATGCATCTCTTTGCAATAGTGGACTCCTCTCAGCTGGTTGCCAACTGGTTGTGTTCTTGTTGTATGTTTATATAAAAGATTACCGAGCACCTATGTCATTTGGCAAAATCAAGTTCAAGTTCAAGTTTTATTTGTCATATGCAAGTTAGCACAGGGTCAACATTGCAATTAAATGTGTTTGACGAGCAGCAGTCACTCAGCAGCATGATACAGTACAGAAAATATAGTAAAATATAATAAAATAAAATATAAAAATATAAAAATAGTAAGGAGCTAAATATTAGAGAGACATGGTAAAAGAGAAAAGATGACTAAATATATATGTATCTATAAATATAAATATATGTACACTAGTGATTAAATAAGAAAATCTTGAAAAGAAATATGACGGGAGGGCAGATGGGATATTGCACAGGAATGAGCAGCAGAAAATTACAGTATTGCACTTTAAATATAAATATCAATGACAATAAAGTGAAATGACCAGTGCAGATTAAACAGAGTACTTGTGAAGCTGCAGGGTAGCTTCTGAGTGCTGTGTTGTGTGTGTTTAAGTGTTGTGGTTGAGGTGTCGTACGGCTTGGTGGTAAAAACTGTTTTTAAGTCTTGTAGTCCGAGCAGACAGACTCCTGTAACGTCTGCCAGATGGTAACAGGGAGAACAGCTGATGTGCTGGGTGGCTGTGGTCCTTGATGATGCTGTGTGCTTTACGGAGGCATCGCTGGAGGTAAATGTCCTGAATGGCAGGAAGCCTCGTGCCAGTGATGTGCTCTGCTGCCTTCACCACCCTCTGTAGTGCTTTACGGCTGCTGGCAGAGCAGCTTCCGTACCAAACTGTGATGCAGCTCGTCAGCAAGCTCTCAATTGCACACCTGTAAAAATTTGAGGTGATGTTGGCGTTCATGCTAAACTTCCTCAGCCTCCTCAGGAAGTAAAGCCGCTGGCGAGCTTTCCTGATAGCAGTGTCTGTGTGAAGGGTCCAGGAGAAGTCCTCGGTGATGTTGACTCCAAGGAACTTGAAGCTGCTGACCCTTTCGACCTTGACACCGTTGATGTGGATGGGCTGGTGTTCTCTGACTGGTCGTTTCCGGTAGTCCACTATCATCTCTCTAGTTTTGCTGATGTTGAGAGTCAGGTTATTTTCCAGGCACCACTCGTACAGTGCCATCACCTCCTCTCTATAGGCCGTCTCATCATTGCCTGTGATGAGGCCTATGATGGTTGTGTCATCAGCAAACTTGATGATGGTGTTGGACTCGTGTTTAGCAACACAGTCGTGTGTGAACAGGGAATATAGGAGGGGGCTAAGCACACAACCCTGTGGCGTACCTGTGTTTAAGATGAGTGATGAGGAGGTGTGCTTACCAACTCTCACCATCTGGGGCCTGTTTGTGAGGAAGTTTAGAATCCATCTGCAGATTGGTGTTCCCAGCCCAAGGTCGACGAGCTTCGTGGCAAGTTTCGAGGGGATGATGGTGTTAAATGCAGAGCTGTAGTCGATGAAGAGCATCCTTGCATATGTATTCCCTTTTTCCAGGTGAGTGAGGGTGGTGTGCGTTGCCAGGGCGATGGCATCCTCTGTGGCTCTGCTTGTCCGATAGGCAAACTGAAGAGGGTCCAGTGTGTCAGGGAGGGAGGAGCAGATGTGACCTTTGACCAGCCGCTCCAGGCACTTCATGATGACGGATGTCAGTGCAACAGGACGGTAGTCATTCAGACAGGAGACCACTGATTTTTTGGGAACGGGAATGATGGTGGATGCTTTGAGGGCCGTGGGGACCACTGACTGCCTCAGGGAGAGGTTGAAGATGTTGGTGAACACCTCTGCCAGCTCGTCTGCACACACTCTGAGTAGCCGGCCTGGGATGCCGTCTGGTCCTGGAGCTTTGTGAGGATTTACCTTTTTAAATGTCCATCTCACAGCTTCTGTTCTCAGAGTTAAAGTTGCAGCCTCACTGTCCTCCTGAGGGTAGAGGATCTGCTCTCTGTTGTCTGCATCAAAACGAGCATAGAAGTTGTTGAGCTCGTCTGCGAGAGATGCAGTGGGCTGAACACTGACTGTGTTGACCTTCTTGTAGTCAGTGATGCAGCGCAGTCCATTCCACAGTCGCCTGGTGTCAAAGCTGTGGTAGCTGGACTCCATTTTGTAATCAATGTTCTTCAGTAGTCTTGTGACGTAAATGTTTCTGTATGTAGACACAACAGATTTGCAGCTTTTGCTGATTTATCACAGTTAATTGTTATATTGTCACAAACACATTGTGTGTAATTGCCAACTTTACCCCATTCAGTTGCAAACTAACTTTAACAGACTTTAACAACTTTAGCAGACTTTAACAGCTGTTTTATAGCCATGCATCAAAGTTGACTGTTGACTGCAAGTGGTTGCACACCTGCTCTCTGTGTTAAATACAACCAGATTGTAAGTTCATTGTACACTGTTTCAATCATCAGAGTTGTGCTGTGATCATCATTACCATTGTCCTTAGTGTGAATGTAGCATTATTAAAAAGTCCACTGATTTTCTTTCTTAGCCAGAGAGAAGTTTAGCTACTGTAAAGCTAGTATACTATTTCCTATACTAGCTTTAAACAAAACAAGTAAAATAACCATAAGTGGATCGCTTAACCTCTTACCATTCACCAGTTCAACCCATCTAGGGTCAGGGTTAAGGGTTCCCACTACTTTCAAAGAACTTTAAACTCAGCAGCTAGCTGCATTGTCTAGTTTCTCAAAAATCTGCATCTTTAGCATGTAGCTAAAACAAGACCCAGCCCTGACCTGGTAGATGTTTAGGGGATACAACATAAATATTCCCACATTCTAAGAAGGAGAACATGCACAAGATCCTTCTTCAGTAGTGAATGTTACAATAAGGCTAACAACAAAGTTCACAAAAAAATGTGTGTGATGAATCTGCGACAGAAAGAGGTACTGGTAGAAATGTATGATGCTACAAGCCTCTGTGCGTTCAAGTGTTTTTTACTGCTCGTTCAGTGTTAGCATGTTGCTGTTGGAAGAGCTTGGAGAGATTTGATAGTGTGTTTTCAGCAGTGGAGAGTTGTTTCTGGCCTGTGCACAGTTTTCACAGTTTTCCATCACATTCTTGTTCTTTTCCCACAGTAAATTCAAACTTTTGAAGCTGTAGACAGTTATTTTTGTACTTCTACGTTAACAGTGGTAAAGGCAATTGTTGTGAAAGCTGCATGAAAAGACTGACACTATTTACCTTTTAGTTAGGACAAAACACAGCCATCTTCATCATTTCACTTATATTCCAGGACTCTAGCTACATGTTGGTTATAGTCAGTATAGCAACAAAGGTATACTATCTGGTAAATTTATGTGTTTCTGTGGAAGTTACACAATTAACTTTGACCAACCTGGTGGTACTTTATTTATTAATCAAGCAGACAATGATCATTGCTTTAACCTTTCCTTATATATCTTATATATAACATATTTAAGTATATTTGAGTTTTTAGCTACTGATGTGGGTTATATACATCAATCAGCTCTACTTGGTATTCAGGTGTGTGTGTGTGTGTGTGTGTGTGTGTGTTAGAGGCCTTCTGTGGTCTGTTTATGGTAGATTCCAGCGCCTTACATACATATTCATAACAGGAAATGGGAATGATGCCCAAATATGGAAGAATGCAGCTTACACGAACAAGACGATGTCTGTCAGAGTTAAGTCAAGAAATGCTGGCATGCACAAATACTCCCACGTACACAGAGTCTCTTTAATGCTAATAATTGTAGGTACAAAACTTCAAATCAATTTTAATCAAAGAGGGAAGCTAGCTGCACCACGAGGTATGTGACCTTAGATGTTTGCACTTTTCTTTCTTCCCTCCACCTCATTCTCGCTCTATTTTCTACCCTCCGGCTACCTTCTGGCTGTCCCTTGAGGCGTCTTGGTTAAATGTGCTTCTGCTGGGCCAGTTGTGGTTTGTTTGTGTCTATATGTGTGTATGTGTGTGCATTTTGTTCAGTAAGTTTGGCTAATAACTGTATTAACAGTTATGGACTTATAGCCCATTTGGAGGACAAGAAAACAGGGTGTGGGAAGATGAACTTAGAACCAGGTACGATAGACAGACAGATAGATAGATATATAGAGTACAGAGAAGCCACTCCCCTGTCAGCATTTACAGGCAAATTTCCCTTGAGGACCATCAAATGTAGCTTGGGACGACAGATGGAGCAGACAAGGGAGTATTTCTTTTCCAAATTTGGTGGTGTGTCTGTTGGACTTGTTTGGGGTAAAACACAAGAGAGACAACACAAGTGAACTTTGTTATTGATGTTTTTGCATTTCACAATCTCATGGCATTGTCATGAAAAATAAAATTAACTGCGGTGTAAAGGGCTGATGCAAAACAAAAAAGGACTTGGTCCTCTGTATTTGGTTCACTGTGTAATCCAGGATTTAAAAAATCTGTCACTTATGTTTGTGAGATACCTTGTCGTGTCGGTGCCGATGTAATATTAAATGCCAGGTCTTCTTTTAAAGAGCAAAATGCTCGTGTGCCACTCTCATCAAAACCTCTGTGCCTCTCAGTATGAACTCCTGTGGACGCCTTGTGCATATCCGCGTGATGCGAGCAGCTTTGATAGAAAAAAAAAACATCCATCGCAGCTTTGCCCTGTTCACAGGTGTGTTACATCCTCCCTGCAGATGATGTGATAGTTGCAAAAGCTGTAAAAGAACAGTGATGGTAGAACTGACAGAAATAAGTCAAGATGATGGAGGGATGGTAGGTTTTCAGAGCACGGAGGAGACATCAGTCTTAGTGCACTATGAATAGACCTCTGCAGCTGTCCTGCCTTCTCACTCAATAACACACACACAGACACACAGGCACACAGACAGACACAAACATACACACATACACTTACATGCAAAGGCTTGTCCTGGGTGGCCACAAATGAATGGCTGCAGCTGCCCTTAAGATTTGCCCAGGACCTGATCTTAGCATCAAGGCACTCTGCAAGTTCAAGAGTAAGGCTTACCCATTCTTCCCTTCAGGCCACTGAATGCTGAACACATTATGGAAACCATTAGACTGCTGTGTTTAAACCCCTGTTTGTCTGTGTTGTTTTGGTATGTTTACACAGCATACTGGGAGGAAAAAAAGGGCTTAAGACTGGTAGTCTGACACCAGTTTGTTTGACAAACTATAGCCAAACAGAATGATCAAGTGTGGTGCTGAGCTAAACCATAGACAGTATAAAAGATGGACGTACTCTTGTGAAGTGGTCTTTTCGCTGTTGTCTACTTGGAGTTTTGAACCTGAAAAATTTCACGTTTCAGGCTCAGGAGCTACATCCATCTTTATATCATATATATTTTATAAACCAAATGAAATCCCCTCTCTTTTGTGCTCTGTCTTCATCAAATTAAAGCTCATATAGAGATGAAAACAAAAAAAAAAAAACATGAATAAAAGCATTTTGCCTGGAATAGAGAGTAGAAGAACAATATACAGCAAACGTCTGGTCAGCCACTTGGGAAAGCAAACTCTGGGTCTGTGAACATTTTTGCCCATGCGGTCTATGCTAAACCACCCAAATACTAGGTTATCTGATATTCTGTAATCCCCATGTTTCCTAATCTCAACAAAGCCCGTTGAAATGTCAAGCACAGCACTTTTAGTTCAGTTCAATTCATTTTTATTTATATAGCACCAAACTTTATATTGTAAGCTAAAGACCCTACAATAACACAGAGAAAGACAACCACCTATGAGCAATGACTTGGTGACAGTGGGAAAGAAAAACTCCCTTTTAGCAGGAAGGGAGGGGCAGCCATCTGCTGTGATGGATGGAAAGAAGATGGGGCAAGAGAAGAAGAAGAAGCCAGAGATTAATAATGATTAAATGCAGTTTTGTACTGAAAAGAGATGAGTGAAGAAGAAACAGTGATGCATGATGGGAATGTCTCAGCAGCCTAGGCTTACTGCAACATAACTGAGGGATGATCAGGTGATCCAGTCCTAGCTATATGCTTAAGAAAGGTTTTAAGCCTAATCTTAAAAGTAGAGAGGGTGTGTCTCTCCCAAATCAAAACTGGGAGCTGGCTCCACAGAAGAGGGGCCTGAAAGCTGAAGGCTCTGCCTCCCATTCTACTTTTAAATACCCTAGGACACAAGACATAACATCTGTCTGACATAATGCTTTGCTATCGGTCAACAACACAAATCTATAACTTTTTAAAAGTTCATTTAAGGTAAACTAAGTACAAAAGCCTTCACTGGTCACAGAGTTTAATTAATCTTAAAGTCCATGTTCAGTGAAGCGTTCTTGTATACACATTTTACCAAAATAGCTGCTTAAGGCTGGTCTGCTTCTGCCACTAATCCAACTTTATAAATAAATTGAGAGGCTCTCAGACTTGAGCGACGATAAATAACAGACATTCAGTACTCTGGGAATGAACCAGAAAAAGCAACCCCCCCCCTCTCTGCTGCTCTATTAAGTTGTTTTGTCACTCATTACAGGCTTCATAATGCATTGCAGGAGGGGCTCTCGACACAAGACCACGTCCTGCAACCCCGAGACCAAACCTGGCAACCCAGATCGTTATCATACCTGACCTTACCACCCTGATAAACATCACAGCCGTTACACACAACGGCTGCTCAATTAGAACAGCGCACATACATGGACATGCAGTGCAATGTGACACATGGTCAAACAGACACACACACGCATACAAACATTTAGTTCATGTTATGTTATAAACAGTACATGCTGTAGTAATTTACAGTGTTGTGTTAACCTCAGGTACATTAACCACAGCGACAACAATTGGTGCTGCCACCCAAGTGAGCCTGTCTGGGGTGGTGGTGGTGCGGGAGACACAGTGAATTTAACTAATTCTGCTGATTATACCATCATTTTTTAGGAACTCTCCCTAATGAAGAGTTAGGGTCTCCTTGCAGCTGAATGCTCACGGCAGTATTTGTGTGCGGCTCTGTGTGTGTGTTTTTATGTGTAACCACTGCCAATATATACAGTATATTGAATGGACTTAATTAGATGTGCAGTCCTTAAGAAACCTTTATACAGAGAATTTCCATGGTCATTGATTTTTTTAGTTAGTTAGGTACAACCATTTTTAACTCACAGGAAGCAGAAAAAATGAAATATTTCAAATGTTTAATGTTTTGTTTTTTGTGCATAAGAGTCGCAGAGAGTCGCTAAATTCTTCTTCGCTCCCACTCTCCAAATACACAGAGAACGACAAAAAGGATCACTACTTATGTCAGTTTGTGTAATAAAGTAATGTTCTCACATTTATATAGTACTTTTCTAGGTTTACTGAACATTCAAAGTCTTAACCATACTTACAGCACTTTCTTCTATAAGCACTTTATCTACCTTTTCTTTGGACTGTAGGGGGCATTGGCAGAGAAAACGCATGCAGGCACAGAGAAAAAGACGTCATCTATGGTTTGAACCAGGAAGCTTCTTGTTGTGGAAGATTTTCATAGCTTACATCTGTTTGAATCAAGACACATTCCCCTTTAGTTAAATGTGATAAACTTTTGGTCCAGGCTTTCAGGTGTTAAAAGGCATAAGAATATAAACAAACATGATCATGTATTGCAATATAAGAGAGCCACCTCCTTTCTTTTGTTTTGCACTTTAGAGTTCAGTTGATCTGATATATTTAATTTCTTAACCATCTAGCTTTGCTGCTGAAGATGTCCGTTAACCCCTTAATGTCGAGTTTATCATATTTGATACATTAAGGGTTTTTTTTGTTTTAAGTTTTTGAGACTTATCGATGTAATTTCCCCCCCTAAAAAACCTAAATGAACTGCACAGGAAATTTTAAGCATTTTTTAAAATGCTGGCGTAGCAAATATTCATAATAATGTATGGAAATTCAAATTTGAAATAATTTTTAGACAAATTTGTCCGATGGTCCATTTCCCCCCCAAAAATTGAGTTTTATGCCAATAATTTCATGGTTCAGGCTTTAAAGGGATATTCACACTTCTTTGCTACTGTATATAATTTCTGTTTCTGCTAACAAAATGTGTTTCAGAGTTGTACACTTTATTTTTGTTAACATGAGATCTAAAAGTCTCTACAGCTACAGCTTCTCTTCATCTCTATTTATTTATTTATTTTCCTACATCACCCTCTCTCCTATGCCACATGAAACATGTGAAAGCACCTCCTTATTCTTAAACATGAAAATGAGGCCCATGGGCTTTCTGGCAAAAATGCATCCTGACAATCTCTACAGCTTCAAACATTCAGTGTGAGATCTCACGAGGGAGTGTGTGTGTGAGTGTGAGTGTTTGCACATTTATTCGTGTATGTTAAGTGTATGTTACAGTGGGGGATGGCAGGTATGGGGGTGGCTGGAGATGCAAAAATCAATCTTTTTAAAATCTTAATTGCTTTTCAAAAAAAGAAAAGAAAACTCAGACAAAGAATGAATCACATGCTGTTTGATTTCAATTATTTAAAAGCGGTAATGTTGAGATGTCAACAGCTGTAAATGTTTATAATCACCTCCCTTAGTCTGTGATTGCATCTTTCAAGATAAATTTCCTTTAACAGTTGTCAGCAGAGAACAACATAGATCTGCAAAGCCATTCTTGATATCACTCATAAAAGTACATTCATTTAATTATCTGGTTTAAAAAATCCTTAAAAAAAAATCACTGTTTTCTGTTCTGGGTAAAAACATCTTAATGCTGCTCTGTCTGTTCCTTTCCAGAGCTTAAATAACAATACATGTGCTTGAATAGACAAGAAACATGCTAATTTAATGTGTGTCTTTATGTGTACCTTTACTAAAAACTTCATGCCTGTCCAGAAATATGAGAAATACGTGTTCCCATGCATGCTTGTAAGTGTTTTAATAAAACAATACATCTATTTCCCATTTTCCCTAAATATAAAGAAATGAAGGGTGGCTCAAGACTTTTGCACAGAACTGTATAGCTTGTCTTTAAGCAGATTTTGTCAGCTCAGTAGTAAGATGCAGCCAGTACATTTTTTGAGTGTGCAGCTGGGATCAGACTGAAAGCTGAGTTAAATGATGGTAGTGATCCAACCTGCGAGTACTACGAACTCACACATCAATGTATTCATGAGTCATGTGAAACAAGTAGGTCCTTTACTGAGTAGAAGTAGCTGGATTGCAGTGATAAAACACTGTTACAAGTACAGTATGAGTTCTGCACTATAAATATAAACAATCAGTATGTAGAACAGTATACATCAGTCTGAAATTGACCAAATTATGTATATCAGTTTAATGACGCTACTGGAACTATTTTTAAAGAAAAAGCATGCTATAGACTTAAAATAAACAGATGTGCTAAAACACAGTCGAGGCTGTTGTCGAACTGTTGTTTGGGTTACTTTTGTTGGGAACAAGTGTTTGAACTTCCACAGCAGCTCAGAGTCAAAACAGGAAGCTCTCAAGAGCTTCATTACTGGGTCCTGTTACAAGTAATACTCCAGAAAGAACACACACACACACGCACACACACACACACACACACACACACACACACACACACACACACACACACACACACACACACACACACACACACCTCTAGTTATTTGGTCTGAGTGGTCCTGTGCCTGTGATTGTTTGGTATCTAATTAAGTTGTGCTTTCATCACAACAGTTGCTGTGACCACTGCATAACCTGACAGAGTTGACCATTTACATTGCAACATTAGGCGCACACACACACACACACACACACACACACACACACACACCTACACACACACACACACACACGCCTTAACGTATCATCAACCCCACCCTCCTCTACACGCCCCCCTTCAGGATGACCTCTGAAGTCAGCAGGGTGTGTGTGTTTCAGTGCGCCACATGTGTCTGCTGCTACTGACAAACTAGAGACAAGTGATGACTGAGATTATGCAGGGCTGTGACTGGAGGACAGACCACCACCATCCCCCCACACCCGAACCCCAGTCAGCCTATTAATTTTTATTTATTGTCACATGTGTCAAACTCCAGCCATCTGCCGCCACAGAAGGCTGTAACATTCTATAAAACATTTTTACAAATACTTCCAAACCCCAGAGAAACCATATATTTCTTTTGTCCTGCTGCTCTCGCACTCTTTGCCAACCTGTTTGACTTCCCCCGTGTTTTATGTTCTCCTCTTTCCTCAGGCTTTGCTCTGTTCCCCTGTGCTGACTGAAGGAGAGCGGACAGAGCTAACCAAGCTTTTACTGCCTCTTTCCTTCTCACCCACCTTCCTGCTTTTCCTTGGTCCCCCCCCCCCCCAAAGTCTTCCAGAGAAAACACAGCTTAATGGAGTTTACGACCTGATTATTGCATGGACACACTGCTGGCTACTCCCCTACAGCGCCACAAACACACAGACTCTCAGTAGCGGTCGCTGCGATGCGGGAGAGAGTCACAAGTTTACCTGTCATCTCACATTAGTAACAGTCCAAACGACTGCTCAAGCCGCAGAGGAAATCTACTTAATGTCGTTCCAAACAGGAAAGTATATGGGGTTGCATGCTTTTAATAAATGTCAGTCCATTAAGCACAGATAGTTCTCAGTGCTGTTTAAGTAAACTTAGACATGACAGTATTTCTTTTAGCCCACACAACACCATTGCCAGCTATTAAAATAAACTCTGAGTAAGTAGTTGAGAAAATAGTGGCCAATGAGCTGACAAACAATTAGGGCCAGTTTTCTGAATTCCGAGCAAGCCAAGCAGCGTTTGACAAGATGTCAACCATCCTACCACGTGATCTAACACCTGCCTCTCCAAACAGCTAACTGCCACCCTGGGAAACAAGAGTAACACACCCAGTGAGATACTTTGTAGCGGGCCAACTGATTCTAATTTTGAATCATATACTAGTCTGAGGGAAACCCATCCTGGAAGGAAACATCAAGAAATTCTCCATGCATTAAGAAATATCCCCAAAACATAAATGCCCTCATCGTTTTATTTCCAACCTTACAATACCTTCAATGTAACTCTTAATCTTTGCTTTATTTTTAAGAGACAGGCATATGCAAACTAGTCACTGTACTAACCCTCCCCACTCTTCCACTATAAAGCTCATGCTCTCAAGCCATCTTGCTACTGTCATAGTAAAAAGAAAGTGCACCCTCTCTCATTTCAAGCCATAATGAAAATAATCATTTAAAATGAGGTAAATACAACCAAATATAACACACCAAACTGCGCCATTATTTATTAATACAAACATTAAGCCAAAAAGCCAAAATGCAGAAGTAGTGTGTGTGAAAATCTAAGTACATCCTTACTGCTAATCAGCCACGTGCTGCTAATCAAATGCACTTCATTAACTCATCATCAGCAAGTGTTAACGCCTCTGTAAAAGCAGGAGTTTTTGCAGTTTGCAGGTCTGGAGCAATCAGGTTTGTGTTAACACAATGAAGAGGAGGAAAGACATCAGGGACGATTTCAGAGAAGCAGCTGTTGATGCTCATCAATATCCGGAAGGGTTACATGGCCATTTCAAATAATTTAAGCTCCATCATTCTATAGTGGGGAAGATTATTTACAATGGAAAAGCATTCAAGGCATCTTTAAGGCTTGCCAGGAGTGCATGTCCCAGGAAATTCACCCCAAGGTCTGACCAAAAAGAAAAAAGAATCAAATAAAATAACAAGAGCTACGTCTTAGACTCTACAGGCATCAATTAGCAAATTAAATGTTAAAGTTCATTAAAGTACAAAAAAACAGGGTGAACAAGTATGGCTTATTTGGAAGTATCGTCATACAGAGTCATACAGAAAACAATTGGTCTAGTTATTGCTTCTTAAGGTGGCTCTACAAGGAGCCAGTAGAAGGAGAATACATTGGCAGGGCTGGCAATCACATATATTTTCCAGTAGGATTAAAATAGAAACATTTGTTCTTATTTTTCCTCTAAAAATTAATAAAACTACACAAAGAAAAAAACATTCTTCAGCTGAAACATTCACTAAAAGCAGACCTTCATTTATTTTGAGGGGTCACGTGCCAGAAAAAGGAAATTAGAAATCATGACTTTGAGTTTTATCTAACCAAAATATTAAAAATCCAGCATTTTCTGTCTTGGCTTAAAGATATATTAAATAACACTTCATCAGATTTAACTCTTCCTGTTACCAGGCAATATTATTTTCTTGGATATGACGGAGTTCGAGTTATAAATGGGAAATTCCCAGCTTGTATGTAGGTCTCACAACCTCTGTGGGGTTCAGCAATTCCGGTCAGAAAGAAATGAGGCAGCTGCAACACATTAGTTTAGCTAATGTTTTGATGATATTTGGAGACATGAGTACAGGGAATCATAAGATACTGCGCCAAAGTCATGAACCACCCATCATTTCTTTATATTTTGCTGGGGAAAATGGGAAATGGGTGCAGCTATTTATTGAAACACGTGCAAACATAAATGGAAATACAGTATAAAAAGGCAAAAACAGGGTTTGTACAATTCTAAACATCTTCAAATACTCTTCATCACATCTAAACACTCTTCTTCAAGCTTTCTTATAATTTCTTGAAGTAGTCTTCATTAATAGTATTTCAGGCTTCTCGGTGGACATTCAAAGCTCATTGGATGCTGGTTGCCTTTTTTTCTATTCTCTGTCATGTTGATGTCTGAAATCTGGGGAGGCCGATCCATAACTGATAGTGTTCAATTGACTTTTCCTATCCAGGTACAGTTAGAGCCATAAATATTTAGAAAGTTTTGGTTCTGTACATTACAACAGTGAATTGAAATTTTAATGTTCTGCCAGGTCTTTACTGCAGCTGCTTTCACTTACTGTTTGTTCTTGGGCCTTTCTGTCCGAAGTTAAGTCTTGAACAAGTGAAATGCATTCTTAACTGGGTCAGGATACCAGTTACACCTCATAACCAGGTTATTCGGCTGTTTCTGTCCTGTGTCACATCATTAATAAACACTAGCAGCCATGCACATCCAAGCCATCACACTGCCTCTGCCACGTTTTACAGATGATGTGATATTGTTTGAATCATGAGCTTTTTCTGTTTTTACAACTTCAGGATGGCTTGTTTCACCTGCATGAAGAGAGCCTTTGACCACATGTTGTCTGTTCATGGTAAAAACTTCCAAATGCAAGCACAATACCTTAAATCAACTTCAGGCCTTTTATCTGTTTAATTGATAATGACATAACAAAAGAACTGCCCACACCTGCCCACAAAATAGAGTCCAATTACTTTTTGTCCCTTCGACAAGAGGATGGCACATGGCAAGGAGTTGAAACTCCTGTCTCAGTAAACAGGTAATAAAACCTGTGTCGGTGTCCAAATATATATGGATCTAACTGTATGCACTTCTTTCAACCTCCATTTTTCCAGCTCCCTCAAATCTTTCAATGACACACTACACAACATGGAAATGTTATAGTAGGATTTTAACAAACAGCTCTTTAGGAATCACCTTGTTGATGCAAAAAAAACCAAAAACAATTTCATGCTTGTCAAACTGTGTTATCTTTGACATTTATTTAGATATAACGGGAACAGATGATGTGTTTCTGTGACAGAAAAAAGCAAAAAATGCATTCTTTGCTAAGTTGTAATATATAATCCCTTTAGTCGGGTGCCTTTTTTATTCTTGAATGATTCAAAGGTCAATGTAAAGTACCTCAAGAAACATAAGAACATTCCTCTGAAAATAGTAAGGTACAAGGACTGGATGGAAAATGAGTGAAAAGCAGCTAATGGCCAAAAAAAAACTTTGAAAGACTTTTTCCACAGGACTCTATTTCTGTGCTAATTCTATGAATATTAGTGATGTACAGAATTATTTAAAGTGTGCATTTAAGTGTCATAAATGTAGGATGTGAGCGTTCACAACCATTACAAACATCTGGTGCATGTTTCTAAGTAGTTGATTCAGCTGACATTACAGAGGCAGTTCATTGTATTTTCACTGCACTGGAAGGCAGCTCACTGAGCTCTGGTGAGGTCTTCAAGGGGAAAACCTTTTCAGCCGAAATGATTGACCAGCTGTCAGGAAAGGTTTGTCCAAGCTTCTCTATCTGCGCCGCAATTCTCATGGGTACGTTATGCGGTCATCATCAGGTCTTACATGGCACCTGTGACCTGTTGATGATTTCCACATTAAAAGGAAAGACCAATCACACACAGCTGTCTCCTAATAGACATATCTTTGCACTGCAGACAGTTACAGAAGGCGGAAAAGTTGTGGATAAAGCAATATTATCAAAGTGATAGAGAATATTTTGTAGCTTTTTAATACATGAGAGACTTAAATGGAGCAAAGATGCAAACACACCTAAATGACATACACACACGTAGCTGGTGGTGTATTAGTGTGCATCCTGATGCTGTTCTACAGTCAAGTCTCTGTGCCTCACTGTAATGTAATAAAACTACCGTCTCACTCCCACACAGACCTGCCTGTGAAGCAAAGCACTCTGGGTAGATTCACTACAGGGTCCCCTGAGACACAATGTGAAACCGCTGAAAACGGTCCTCTGTACGCGTGCACACACACACACACACACACGCACACGCACACGCACACACACACACACACACACACACACACACACACACACACACACACACACACACTGCACTTGCTCACAGAGAAAAAGGGAGAGGAAACATTTATGAATAAACAGATGAGGGTCCATTAGTTGTAATGTTATTATCCAGCTGCCTGAATTGTGACCTCGCTCAGGGTGTGTGTTTATCTGCGCACCAGAGACCGAGAGTGATAGAAAGGTTGTGAGACTATTTTGGTAGGCAAGGATATTTTTTAAGGGATCCTTTTTCAAAAGCAACACATTAGCCCTTAGCCTTTTGCTGGGATGACCACGTCGATCATCACTCACTGCCTAGTTACCATCTCAGACAAGTTTTCATGGCTGTGTAGTGTGTAGGCGATTTCTTCACCCCCAAGTCCACCGGAGGGTTTTTGGTTTTGTTTGCCTTTTTAACTTTAACTTGTTTTTTTCTTGGTCTACTTGTCTTTGGTAGGTCGTTTTCCACGGAAGATCATGTGACTTGTTGAGCTAGGAAAAACACAGGTGTTATTAACAATGACTGTTAACAATTATTGTGTAACTACAAGCTTCACTGCAGCAGAGCCCTGAAACTCAGTTGTTTTGAATTTAGTTTTTACACCCATAGCACATGTTCTGTGAAAAGGCATGCTATAGTAACTGAAAAAAAAATTGCTTTGCCTTTATCTTTGTACAAAAAGCAAGAACATAAAGCAAACTAAAATGCTTCTCTGAGTCATTATCCATACTGAATAGTGCGTGAAAACTTTATCATAAATGTTAATGTGAAATTACTGAATATTAAAAGCAACCTAAAAACGCTTCAATCTCAACAGTACAAATGTAAAACGCAAACATACCAAAGGAAAGCCAAAGACAGCAACAGGAGGATAAAGTGAACTCTTTACTCTTTACTGACATTTAAAAGTGTTGCATGTGTCCTGCGCTCTGATACTGGAGCTGTGCAGCCTTTACAGATAATGCAGGCTGACCTTCTGCAAGGGACTAAAGCAATACATAAATAAAAGAGACATGACAGTCAGACATCCACAGTTTATATATGAGGTATATTTTTAATTTCCAAAAAATAATTGATTTAACACAGTTCAGTGCTGAAGTATTGATCCTATCGCACTAGCGTTGATCCGCTATCAACACTGGTATTGATATCGATACTACTGATATTTGGATTGATCCACCGACCTCTACTCTGTGGCATCCTTTAAAAACAGCTGAGAACTCTAAAATCTATTCAGAGAGGTATTTGAATAATGTCATTGTGTTTTGTGGTGTTTTCTCTGTAAAAGACTTTGTGACTGGTTCCTGTCTTAAAAACACATTAATTTCTTACTAAATGCTGCTTTTATCAGCTATATTGCTGATTTTGCAATACATCCATCATGACATCTGCAGCTTCTTTTCTAACTTTTGGGTGTGATGGAGTAGGATCTTTAAGACTACTTTATTTAAAAGTTTTGTCAGTTCCACTAAATTCATGTACACGCTGGAAATAAAAACTAGCAGATGTTAATGTGCTTGGGACTTTTTAAAAGCACCATAAATACATAATAGATTTTTTGGGGGGATGCTCACATATTTGCAAGGGGCCACCACAGCAGATGGAAACGCATATTTGATTTGGCACAGACTTTTATGCCGGATGCCCATCCTGACATAAGCCTTCAAGGGATTGGTATCTCCTCCCCCTTTAAAAAAAGATCTCTTGAAGATCTTTAGGTGGACGTGTTAACCAGGCTATGGAGCCTCTAAATACAATATAACGACGACTTTTAAAACGATGACTTAAAAGAAAAAGCATTTTAACATAGCTAATAATAACTGTGCCCCTGCGAGAGCGATTTTACTGTTTCTTATGTAACAGTAAATACTTAATCCGAATAACATTTTCAGTTTTCCTGTTTAAAGGTACCTGATGTTCACATGCTGCATAGGAACCTTGATTATCCTTGTTTTTAGTCTTACTCCCCTCGAGTGGAGAAGCCGCGGCGTGTTCGAGATGATGACGATAATTAACCGATTAACATAAAAATCCTTTACAGTAACTCATAATATTGCTGACTGTGCATGTGTGTGAGGAAAGGTAAGAGAAGGTGTGTGTTAATACTGAGAGGAGGACTAAAGGGCCATTTATAGCTGTCATACGCTGACAACCATTACCCCTGCATTTACAATGCTCTCAGCACACACTGTCAGGAAGACTATGCGCACACACACACACACACGCTCTTCCCGCTCTACCTTACAGAGCCTAATTATCGACACCTCTCTCTGTCGGATGAAACAAAAAAAAACTGCTCTATTTTCAGACTGATGGAGTCTGAAGTCTCTCTGTCGTTTCTCTTCTTCTTCTCCCCCTCTCAGCGTCTGTTGTCGTCTCTGCGCGATGCCTCACCCGCCGCCCACCCCCTTATCTGGCGTTTGATTCTCGACTTGTTAAATAAGACTCAAATTAAAACAGACAATGAGGAAAGTTTCCCCCTCACAGCCACTTTCATTTGTTTTGATTGTTATTCAGAGTCATGGATGGCGGTGTATGTGCGTAGCGTGAAAATGGCAGCAAGTGCCATCTTGTCTTTGAGGCCTGCTTCATTAGTTGTCAAACAGAACAGGCGTGCTCACCCCTGGCCCTGGTGTGTGCATGTGTGTGTGTGTGTGCATGCTGGGTGTTTGGGATCAAGTGGTATCTCTGCAGCTCTGCAGAATTTGTTTTATGGGAGGTCAGTTCAACTTATCCAAGCCCTGATTCGTTATTTGTTCCTCTGCTCTGATGTAGCAGTAATGTTATATCGCATGTGTGTGTGCATGTATTTGCGTATGCATGTGTGTTAAAAATATTAATTTATTTCTACGTGGCATTTCTGTCTTGTGTGTTCAGTTTTAGTTGGACAAGGAGTCCACACAAAAATTGGATCTAACCGTTTAACCAGCATTTACGTGCGTGCATGTGTAGCCGTGCGAGCACGTCTACTTATGTGATTGTTGGCACTCTCTAGTGAGCAGATCACCTTTCAGAACATTCCAGAACAATATAAACATTAATATAAAACTGAACATGCACGTTCTTTCAAACACTCGGTGCTTTGTGAATAAACCAGCGAGAGAAAAGAGTCGATAGATTTAATTTAGTCAGAGCCAAAGCTGTATGGACGAAGCAAGGAGAAGAACTGAGATTAATTATAACCTCAAAAATATCCTCAAGTAGCAAAGTTGTCCTGGTAAATTCCTCAAAATCTAAGTTATTCAATTTCATATCAGTTGGTTTTATTATTCTCTGTGGTAGGGATTACGTTAGGCTAAAGGCCAAATGTGTGGTTCATTCACTGACAGATACATCGGTAGGAGTTTATTTTGCCAGAAAATGCTTTCAATATAAGTTCGTGTAAATAGTGTGAGAGTACACTATTTACACGAAATCATTGTATTCGCAGTCCGTTCACACTGACTGCGTATTTTCACAGGACAAATTTGTGTCACTTATTTTTTCAAATCAAGCTCGATGGTTCTGATTTCTCACATGTGAATAAACAGATTTGACCAGTCAGATCACTTTATTTGGAAACAAGTATGCTCCTAGCTCCAAATGTGCACTGGTACTGATTATACAACGCTATAGAAATAGTAAAATAATACTATTTTACCTCACACGCACAGCTAAATGCTGCTCCATGTCAGTAAGCTCTGAAATTATTTCTATACCTGCTCAGGTGAGGCAATTCTCCCAATTCTGCCAACAACAGCTCAAACTGCCCCACTGACGACCGAAACCGGTGATTCAGCTTCAACTGCTGGATCAAACCATGAAATTCTCCCTGCTGCTGCCTTGTTGATAGAATTTTGTGAACCCAGCACCTCCATTTCTTGTTTAGAAACGTCAGGATCAGGATATATGCTACATGACAACATTGCAATATATCAAAATTCAGATTTTAGTGTCATTTGTTGCAATGCACTCAGTATTTAAAAGACTTAAGGGCTCCTTTGCATATAGATGCACAAATTCAGTTATTCATCCGAGTATTAGCATCGCACTTATACTAGCTACATGGCAGTACAGTAATTGGCATGACTTTTTTAAAATAAAAAATTAATAGTTATAGCCCCCAAATCACAAATTTATCTTTACTGTTTATCCTTTGGACACCAACAAGAGGTAACCCTTATGTCTCTCTTCTGAAGTGAGTGGTTTCTGTCATATTTCAGGCCTGAAAATGGCTGGGTGATTTCTTCCTATACAGCTTACTCGGGCTATCCTTGGAAAAGCCCAGAACCTGTTCTTATGGTTGTCTCACCATGCCTTTGTTAATGTATACTGAGGTATCAAAATTTGTCATAAAGGGTACCGGGGAGGTCGTCAGATGTTGTCTTTACGGGGGAAATGAGTTTAAAGCATGGCTGTAATGATCTCACATGAGATGATTTCTTTTCTCTCTCTAATAAACTAACATATAAGGTTTATTTTTACACCCTGTAGAAAAGAAATTTGGAGTATTTTATACCTGAAAGGAATAACTGATGATAAGCTTCCTTTTTTTTTTTTTTGGATAGTACAGTTTTATAAGTGTGGCATGTAGATGAGTTTAATAAAGCTATACTTTGCATTAGGTAGATTAACAAAACCTAAATTCCCAAGCAAAGATAATGGGTATCAGGACATCGGCTGAGTAACAGCTAATAGAAAGTTATGATGAACATGAAACATATTTACAAGAGCAACATTGGAACTGCAAATGAGGCATGTGGGCATCATTAATCTTGTGAGGTTAGGAGTTAACATAGCTCTATTTATTTTAGCACTCAGTGCACATGACACCTGCTCATCAGAGTGCTGACAACTTTAAACTTGATTCACTTAAAAATGACACCCAGGAGGAGCATTTAAGTTTCATTATGTTCAGTAATGAAGATATGGAGAAATAATTATAGTTTCTGGCCAAAACAAATGTAGATACCGAATATCAAATATTCTTTGAGATAAAATATCCACAAACAGAACTCCATTTGCTAATCTACACACAGGCTCTTTAATACAGACATTTTACCGCACATTTGACATTGCAAACCATTTTATCTATAAAGCAATACAGGATAAATCTCCATCTTACCTCTGGATTTCCTTGCCTGTCTGAGTGCCAACTGTTAACACCTATCTAAACTTGCTTTTTATTGTGCTGCAGGTTTTGACTGATCTGGAGAAAACAGCCTTTTTCTATCCCTCAAAATAATACTTTCAACATATACTTTCAAAATCTCAATGTATACATGTTATTTTTTAATTTAAAGGCAGTATAAAAAAATGTGGTGAAAGAGAGATGTTGTTGTTTTTCGTGAGAGGCTCCCAGTACTTGTTGTTGCCTTGTTATATCATGTCCTTGCTTATCTAATATGTTGTGCATTTGTATTGTCGCCAATCTTGATCTTAATGGTACTTAGTAGTGAAATGAAGGTAAATTTAAAAGTACACTAAAATAATAATTAGTGCTGTAAAACAAACTTATCTACAAATTAGGAACAAGCAGTGCAGCAGCTGCCATTATTATCAGTGGGATGAACCACAGTGTAGATGACAATCCACCAGCAGATATGCGAACACCACCGTGTGCACAAACACTACATACAGTCAATAGTGGAGGCTTCACAAGCTTGTTCAGGACATTTAAAGCATCCACAACAAGTTTAAGTCTCTTCCCAGAATAGCTCACTTAATTTGTATTCATGTAGCACTTTTCAAATGAAAGTTGAAAAGTGCTTAAAAATAATAATGATTATATGATGATTATAAAAAGCCAAATGATGAGATGTAAACTGGGATCCTCATGTAAGGAATTTGATAGTTTGTGGGGACTGAAAAGACTCGAACACCTTTAAAGACTAGATGAGCTTTTGGGACCAACAAAGTCATTCTGATGATCGTTGATGATAGTTTCTTCTTCACTCACGTTTTTCGCTCGCTATGTGTTCATACACCTCTCTGCATTTAATTATTAGTTATTATTCATCTGCTCTTCCAGTGTTTTTTGTTGTGACTCTCTCCCATCACCCCCAACCGCACACATCAGATGGTTTTCCCTATAACTGCCTGATTCTGATGGGGGTTTTTTTCTTGTTAAAAGGGAGTTTTTATTTCCCACTGTCACCAGTTGCCTGCTTATAGGTGTTAGTTTGATTGTTGGGATTTTCTCTGTATTATTGTAGGATCTTTACCTTACAACATAAATCACCTTAATGTGATTGTTGTTGTGATTTGACTCTCTCTCTATATATATATATTACTGAATTGAATTGAGTGATACCTCATTGTCATTGCAGACTAACAGCACTGAATACAACACAGTATTCTTTTTCAGTCGTGCAAATCTCCAAAAAGTTTGCAATTATCAAAATTATTTAAACCTGGATAATATGAAGTAAATCTCAGGCCCAGTGCCGTATTTATACTGGAAATTACAGGAGTGTGACATCAATCATGGTGTCAACATACACATACTGACATGGCAGATAAAAAGCGATGAATTTTGAACACATTAACATAACTCTGAGTAACAAAATTTAAAAAATTTAAAACGCTTTTAAAAAGAAACTGGGGCAGATCTGGAGAACTGGCCTCTTCCATCATCCACATCACTTCTTTACTCTTACTCATTTCATCAAACATAGAGTTATTTGAACAGCTCAATCCCTTAATTTGCTAATATTGCTAATATTTACTAACATTATTTCAGGCTCCCTAATGTGATGTTCACATTAGTAAAGAGGCAGTTATACTTTGTCCAACTGGAAACAAGTTTTCTGACACATTTCAACACCGCCTGGATTATGTTTCTGTATAATCATTCAGCTTTATGTCTTGAACAACACTGATCTCGATTTATTTCCTCAGCACTGTTTTGAAAAGTACTGAGTAAATACACCAGAAAGACCACAAGCTGTTTTAAACACTGCATTTGAGAGAAAAGTTGGGGTCTTTCCCAATGAGGTCAGCACAGGGAAATTCTTCTGTGAGCCACTCGAGGAGCTGAATGATATTTGATGCACTTTTACAACCACTTTAACAATAATGAATATGTGTGAGCATATGAAACATTTGATTTTTGGGAAAACAGTATAAAAACAACATATCAAATAATGAGAAATTTGTTTTCTAAATGTGTTTTTGCTTTATTTAATTGAAATTGTTTTAAATATGCACACAATTTGACTTTAATACACAGCAAACCAGACCATATTTACCAGTGTACTGCATTACCTCTAATTAGCTTTTAGCTTTTTTCCTATACAGTCATGCTGCTGCTTACATGGCCAAATTATGGAGTTACAGACCCACAACTGTTTGATGGTGCCTAGACAACTTGTTTTGAGAGTGAGACCTTTTATTTTCTTTCTTCTTCTTTCTATTCATTTTTTTGTTTGAGAGGTGCAGCTGGTCCTGTACTGATGACTCCTTTATTTAGATCCACTCAGTTTGAGGTCATGAATCCACTGTGATTGTGAGCTGCTAACCTCTGGATGTCATTGCACTCAGCATTTTATCCTGAAGGGTTGAATTAAAAATGGCAGTTTTATTAAAATTTTTGTTTTCCTCTCATGACTGTTTCAGTCACTTTGGAACCCGATAGACACGCCGGTCCACCGTGTCCATTTCACGCTTTGCCTCTCCCTCTTTGAGCTCTCTGGCTTTTAGTTAAATATAGGACTTAAATGATTTGCAAATCATTGTATTCTATTTTTTTTAAGTGTTGCATCTTTTTGGAAAAACAGGGTCATACACTGGCTTCAACATTTGGCTTCTTGTTGTTTGTACTTGCTCCAATCTCATGATCAAACTTAAAATAACCATCAAATAGAGACTGACCAAAGTTACATACCTTTGTGAAGATGTTCTTACTTGAAAAGCAAGAAACTGGTTCTCAGTAGGACACACACACACACACACACACACACACACACACACACACACACACACACACACACACACACACATACACACACACACACACACACACACACACACACACACACACACACACTGAGTCCAAATGCCAACTTTCCATTCCATTCATCACCTTTCCTCTCTGGTCCCACGCTGCTCTGCTGGAGTAAATAAATAAACAGAGGGAGTGAAGATGTGTGTAGAAGAGGAAGGTGATGGGAAGGCTATTGGAGGAGGTATTAACTCAATCATTCATCAGCTCATGTATCAGACCGCCCTTCCTATTTATCTCTCTTTGCAGGGTGCTGAGAGACTGGATGTTTTCCTGAGTACCTTCTTTTCTCTGGCTTCGATTCTGTCTTGACGTTTACATCTCCATCTTTCCCTCTTCTGTCTCTACTGTCTGCTCTTTCCAGAGGATAGATCATGGTGAGTATGCAGCCAGTAACTCAGCATATCAATCACTGTGCTGCACTGAGATGGCTGACTGGAGAGCAGTTCAGTGAGTGATGCCACTAGGAGGCTCCACTCCATATTCACCCAGGAGTTCTCCTTTCAGAGCAGTGAGTTTCTGCCTGTTTTAATCTGCACCACAGACATTGGACCTGACTTCTAATTACTGCACCACTTTGTTCCACAAATAATAAGAAACATATTTTGTGTTATTTTTGCTTTGCAATGTAATGGCCATGAAAAGGAGCTTTAAACTTACGAGATGAAGTTCTGTTTAAACAGGAGAAATTAACCCTCAACTTGATGATCTTTCTAGTACCCATTCTTTCACAGAGCTTTGTTTGAATGTTTGTTCATATTAGAGTATTTTATTTGCTATAATATATGAAATTCTATTTATTTGGACTCTTTTTAATGTTTGTGTACTGATAAGTTGGACAATTTGATGTATTTGGGTTTTTTGTTTTCAAATCTGGCTTCTTATCACCATTTCTTTTTAAACTTTACAAGGGACACATGGATAGCTGTCAAGGAGATATTTGCCACATCACTGTAAGGGAATATTTATTGCACTTGGTGATAAATACAGTTACCGTGATAGCTTTGCGCTGGTGGTTGATGCTGGGGTTTTGTCATCATTTTCAATTTTAAGTCACAGTTTTTCCTAGGTTTAGGAAAATGTTCCGATTTGTCTCAAAACACACCTTTCCATGAATGTTACTGAGTTTTAACAAAGCCCATTCTTGCAGAAAGATCTGAAGAGAGACATCTTTGTACAACAACTACCTGGAGTTTGTGTTTATTTTATCCATGGTAAAGTCCTTTTAACAGCTTTGAAGAGAGTCTTTCACATATAGAAACCATCAGGAGGTGAACTTTGTACAATGTACAAACAAAAGAAATCATTAATTTCATAAGAGAAAAGATGCATTGTACCAAATGTAGCTACTAGCTAATTTCCATCTACAGAACTGTTACATTGCTGGCTGTAAAGCTCTTTTCACATGCTTGCTGTCTTCATGCTAAACTACTATAACTGTAGCATGCTAAATATTTAGCTTAGTATTTGTGATGCAATGTGAATGCCTGAATGTCTTGGCAACCAGTCTACGTGTGTTTTTGTGAACAGAAACAAGTTGGACTCAATCCCAGTAAGAGTTGAACTCCGCCTGGGCTGCCCTTTGTCACAGATTTTGTTCATAACTCTTACAGTTATAATTTTTAGGCACAGACAGTGGGTGGAAGGTGTTGGGTTTGGTGTGTTTTGGATCTCCTTTTCTTGGCTTCATTAAACAACGACCTCCAGTTTGCATTGGAGTGCTTTGCAGTCAGGCATAGGTTAGGATTAAGTCTGATTGATGACATTGGTTGGTGTAGTGTTTGCAGTGATGTAGATGCTGTATAAGTCTGTTGTGTTATAGAGATAACTGAGTGTGAAAGAGAAGCTATTGATTTACCAGTCAATCCTATGGGTATGAGCTCTGGGTAGTGACCAAAAGATTGAAATCACAATGTCACAGTGTCCGAAATGAGCTTCCTCCATAGGGTGACTGGGCTCTCCCTTAGAGGTAAGGTGATGAGCTTGGTCATTCAGGAAGCTCTCAGAATAGCACCACTACTTCTCCACATTGAAAGAAGACAATTGACATGGTTTGCCTCCTGAGTGCTTCTGGAGTAAGGTGTTTCTTGCATGTCCAACTCTTGAGGAGGCCCTGGGGTAGACACAGGACACGTGGAGAGATTACATCTCTAGACTGGCTTGGGAACGCTTCGATGTGCCCGGCCAGAAGAACTCGGGGGAGTTGGCTTACTAAGAGGGAGGTCAGGCCTTCTTTGCATAAACTGCTTCCCCCACAACCTGAACCTGGATAACTGACAGAAAATGGACGTATCACAAGTCTAGTCAGTTTCTCATTAAGCTTTCAGCAAGAAAACAGATATGCATATTTCCCTTAATGTTAATCACGATGGAGGTTATTGCAAGCTATATCTAACTGATTGACACATCCTGCCCTGTGACCACAGACATGTTGTAAGCTGCATATTTGTAGAACTGGCTCACTAGACTCACAATGTACCACTTTTCTTTGGGAATATCAGTTCAGCCAAATTACATGGCTTATTTCAGATTATTTACAGGTAAACTACACAGAGTCAGGTCTACGTGCACGCTAGACTTACGTTGCGAGTGCTAGCAGCCCTCATTCCATTATGCATAATTATGCAGTCTATATGTGTAATGGTGTATGGGTTTGTGTGTGCATGCGAGTGTGTCCTGACTTGACGTTTTAGTTTTAAACAAATGTTTTGTTAGAATGCAATGAAATGGCCAAATATGAATAGAATTTCATAATGCACAACAATATATTTTTTAAATTAATCTTCTCTTTCTGTTTATCTTTCCTTTACTTGTGTCTTCCAACAACACACACACACACACACACACACACACACACACACGCACAAACATGCACACGCACACAAACTGGTAATGAAGTAGGTAATGCAGTCCAGCTCTCTCTAAAATACAACACAATTACGACAGATTACTGTGCAATAGCTTCCACATGGTTCACAGAAAGTGGGACTACCACCCTCACAGCGAGTGTGGTAGGTACTTTCCTCTGTACCGCCATCAGTACAGCTACCAGTGTATTCAGTGCACTCTACTACAACATATTCTGAAGTGGACAAATCTCATGCACAAATAGGGGGGAAGGCATGTTGCAGGTCTGCTTGTGATTTGTGTGTTTTTACGATAGAATTAAAGTCTGTTGGTATTAAATCTAAAACATAAGCTGAGCTTAGCTTTTTCTCAGTTTTTGTAAACATGGCAGCAATGCATTAAAAATTTGTTCATGTTACAATCAAACACAGTGCTGCCAGTCAGAGAGGAATTACATGGCCAACTATCCAGATGGGAAAAAATCCACCTCTGGAACACGCACTTCCATTTCAGCACGAACATCAACCGTAACAGAGGTGCCAGACAATCACAGTTCACTGCAGGTGCTGATCAGAAATGCTGGAATCCAAGGGAGGCCAAAGAAACACCTTGAAAAGCTGATCGAGCACAGCAACGTGTGCGATAGTGAGCGCTGACATGCAGCTGCTGCACGAACTGTGTGTGTTGAAACTTTCCCTGCACAGAATGGCATAAGAAGGCAATTATTTTATATGATCTGCCAGAGAGCATCATGTAGAAATACTGCCCGAAACACTTTTGCAGTACCGTGAGTATTTTTAGTGTGGCTGTCTGCCGGCAGCCATACTACCACACTCAACTTACATGGCCACAAAATATGTATAGCATGTGCACAGTTCAGTTTTATTTGCATAACATATTTCATTACAGAAACAGCTCAATGTATTTTCGTGGAAGGGAGACCGATAATATTTGACATACCTGGTTTAAAGCACAGGTTAATATTAATTTGAAAACAAATGAATGGCATGCTTGTGGTTGTGCAGAAAACACACAATTACTGGAGTAATATGTGATTCAAACAAGCAATCTTGAGAGAGAATAGCTATGATTCTTGCATTATATGAGTCAGCAAGCAGAACCCCATATCACCTCCAAAATAAATACAATTACAGTATATTTTGATGGGCTCCAGGAATGTGTATAAACCTGAAAAGTCTGCTGGTGTGAGGCCACTTAGAGGTTGCAAAGTGTCAGTATTTCTTCCTGCTAGACCTGAAGACAGATTAATATAGTGTTCTGACTGCCTGATTTAAATCGGATAAGACAGCCTGAAGGGTTTGAGACTTAAGAAAGGGAAGGATAAAAGTGCATTAAGTTGTGAGATGAGCGTAAATGTCTGCAGTGCACCTGGACAGGTGAATGATGAATTAACCCTTCAACCAACCGCAGGAGAGCAGACCTCATCAATCCATCAGCAGAGACAGCCGACCACCAATCACACTGCAGGGTGGAGCAAAGATCTGCCCTCTTTCTAGCTGGATACTCAGACACAAACTCTGTACGAGCGAGGCTCACAGATGTAAATCAACTCGAAGAGAGAAAATGCGGACTCAAAGTAAATGAAACACACAACTTTCTCCTAAGATGAACTCACAGTTTCGCGCTCCTTTTTCTTCCCCCGCAACAAACAAACAGACATTTCTCAGCTCATTTTTCCTGTGCTTTCCCCGCCGCATTCTCAGGCTGTCCCACTGCAATGCCAATGTTTTCGGTAGAGTAACATATCAGACCTAACCCAAACCAGAACCTGATGCTGAGGCTGCAACCACAGGAGAAAAACAATGTAAGACTTCAGGGACCCCCACAAGTCCAGGAGGCATATGACCCTTCTGTCTTCGCCAGATTTGATTTTATTTAGTCTCTGTGTTACTCCGCTCTCGTAGTTTGTCTTTCTGTACCTCGTGCTCCGCAGTGGTGGTGATGTGTGGTAGACCTCAGACTATTGTGTTGCAAAAATGAAAGTTTTTCTAAATAGACCCCAGTCTATTCTATTTATGGAAGACGAGCAGGCCGCAGCATGTTTTTCCTAACATGCAGATTACATTCACATCTGCCTTTTATTCTGTGACCAGGGTTTTGCTCGTTTCTCTATTTTTGTTGACCAGCAACTGTAGCAAAGTAAAATAATGTGTATTCTTTTTGAACTTTTAAACTAGTAATTTAACGGATTATTTAGCATATTGTAACTTTCTTGTTTTCTCAGTTTGAGCCAGAGTTGTTCTCATCAATGCAATTTAATTTACAAGTTACAGTAACTGCTGAGATGTGGAGAATTGGCGTCATTAGAATGGAAAGGAAATGAAAATAAATAGAAAAGAATAAAGTGCTTTTCTAATCTTACCGACCACCTAAAGCACTTTTGACTACAAGTCTTTATTCCATGCACTTTATCTGCCTCACATCCACGGCCAATTTAGAATCACAGATTTACCAAACATGCATATCTTTGCAGTGTGGGGTGGACCCAAAGTACTGGGTGTAAAGTCATGCAAAGTCTGTGCAGAAGGGCCCCATCTACCCAGCAGAATTAACCCCAAAACCTATTTGCCAGGAGGCCAGTTGTAATGAATTTTGTCTTTTGGTTGACATTCTGATACAATCAATTTTGCTTTACCCCCAGAAAAAGTCAGATGGATCATTTTGATATTTGCTAACCACGTGTCCTGCAGTTAAGATGCTTGTTTGTTGTTGTTTTTTTCTTCCATTTAATCATTTCTCAGATGTCACTATTTTTTTTTTGATAAAGTTGTAACATATGCCAAGTAGTAAAATGTTTTTTTTACATAGTAAAAAAAAATATTGATCGCAAGATTGATTAAACCTACAATAGATAACTTTTGTTTCTCTACAGATTCTAAACGGTGCTGTAGCAAAGATGTTATGCAACCTATAAAGCATTATCAACACACCACATAGAGTGATGAGCACATAAAAATAACTTGTCTTTATTGCGCCTGCTGCTTGCGGCACAGTGAGGAGAGGGCGGGGGATTCTCTGGCTGGATGGAGCAGCATCTAATAACCAACTCGCAAAATAAAACAAAATAAAAACAAACTAACAAACACGAAAACACCAGACATTATGATACAGACTTATAATTTGCACCGATGTTTTTTCAAAATTCTATACGCGAAAAGTGAGCGCGAGAGCCCTCGGTGCGCCTGCTCGCTGCTGAAGTCAAAGTAAACTTTATTGTAATCTCCGCTACATACAGTCCAGTATATTGAGAGACAAGACGACGAGGCTCCAGTTACAGCAGTGCAAGTAAACAAACAATATATATAAGAAGAGTAAGAAAATAAATATACACTTTAAGACTCGGGGTAAAGGGATCAATAACAATTTAACATTTATAATTTACAGTTTGATGATTTAAAGTCTCACAGACAACCCGTCGAAAGGGGAGGGGCCGGCTGCTTCCAAATAGAGCACATTTCATTCATAATGATGTAAATCCAAGCCCATTATGTATTCATGATTTGAATCCTGGGTTGTGTGAAATCCCAGAAATAAACCCTAGACAAAGTGAATCTGTGAACTAAGGTGTAGGTCTATTAGGTTATGTTGTGGTGATCCTCGAGTTGGGGGATTTGTGTTCATACTGGAGTGCGAAATTAAAACCAATGTAAGATGGACAAGAAAAGTTCAAAGCCATCAGGTGCTCAGTTTAGAAAAAATAGAAAAGAAGAGGAGGAGAAACGAGCAAAAGATACAGGTAAGCAGATGTGTGATTGGATAATGGCAAGTCATCCTGAAACAATCAGAATCAGAATACTTTATTAATCCCTAAGGAAATAATGTGGATTACAGTTGCTCCAAAAAGAAATGGTAAAAATAGTAACAGTAACAGACTAAACTCCAGAGGGAGTGTTCGCCTGGGGCGCCAAACAGGCTAGGACCGCCACTGTCTATAGATGCTACTTTTTAGGCTTACTTAATGCTAACAGGCAGATTTTTATTTTTATTTTTACTTTGGAAATAGAATCCACAGCTCTGTTTTGTCTGTGGTTGTTTCTTGATAATTTTCAGACATTAGCTAATTTTTGACTTGCTACAGGTAGCTTAGCAACACGGCTAATACTGTGCAAAATCCTAAAAAGGCACATTTAAAATCTAATAACAAATTTCAATAGTACACTACAGTCATAGGAAAGTGCTCAGTTAATAGCCATGTTTTGTTACTGATCAGGAGGAATAATGGCTGTCTGTCTGTTTTGAAGCTCCTTAACTCCCTAAGCTCTCTCCATTGTGTGAATGCTTGTCTCAAGCTAACCCTCACTTTGTCTTCTGCTACTTTCTATCTTCTTCTTTGCTGCTTCTTCTTATAAAGCAGCTCCTGTTCTTTGAAATGGCTGTGTTTTGTTAAGGTGTTCATTTATCTGCAGGTATCCCCCAGTATCTCTGAACTACAGTTACTGTAGTAAGCTAAAATGAAAAACTAAACAAAGCTAATTAAAAACTAAAACTAGATGTCAAAATCATTTTATTTAACTGAAATAAAAATAAAAAATAGACTTAAAAAAATAAAACTAAATTAATTTGTGAGGTTGTGAAAACAATGTGTTAATATCCCTAGTTTCAGTCATAATAAATCTGATAAAAAAAAAATGTTATCACAGTTTACCTGATGAGGCTGCTGATGTAGGGGTGTTTGATAAGACTCTGAACGTCTACAAGACTGTCAGTTGCTTTCAAAAAAATTCTGTTTTTATTTTAATACCTTTGCTGATTCTCTTGAATCTTACCTCTGGCATATGCCCGCCATATCATAATACTTAAAAAGATTAAAACGAACACTGAAAATAAACACTAAAACTGAATCTCTAGTGTTAGCCAAATACCAAGCGGTGCTTGGTAGTGACGTACTTCCTTTTTGCTGTAAATCAGACGTGATTAATCATGGGAAAATTCCAGTCTGGTGGCAGCAATGACAAAAAGATTTATAGGCAACCAACCTAAATGGTGATAGTGTCATAAAAAGATTTGCAGGGATGAGCAGTGCTTGATTGCATGGTAGTTTCCACCACTGGTAGAAACAGTGACCAGAAGCATGAAAACAAAACAGACTTTGTAAACCAGAAATATGAAATAATAAGAAAAGAACTGCTGAAATGATTGGTTACAGTCTGTTATAGGTGTTGTTGTTAGGCTGTGGTTTGTGTCGTGCATTAATAAAGTAAAAAATTGGTTTAAAATGAGTTTCTAGCTCATTGAGTGGAGATTCCTCAGTGTGTGGAGCAGTTTAGGTCAGTGACAGACTTTCTCTGGCCTCTCAGGTTTCTGTTGTCATATTTCTGGGAAATTGATGCAATGTTTGGAAATCAGGCTGCAGTCAGGCAGGGTGGATCTCACTTTCAGTTTGTGCGTGTGTGCATGTGTGGTGTGTAACAGTATGTGTGTGCAGTGTCTATGTCTTCTGTCTTCACCAGCTCTGTTCAGCCAGAAATGATTATGTCATTACGGCATTCAGAGGATGCGAGGTAAAAGTGCACGCGCACACACATACGCTCAGTTTCCTCTTGTCCTGGTCTCTGTCAGTCATGCACTCCGCTTTCACTTCTCAGTCTTCTGATGTCATTTGGGAGTGGATTGATGGGCAGAGGAGGACAGATACACACACACACACACCCATACACACACACACACACACACACACACAGATACACACACACACACACACACACACACACACACACACATGCACACACACATACTCTCTCTCTCACACACAGATCTGGTGGGGTGTTAATAACAAATTATGAGTTTTTAATGCCTAACACTGTGGCTGATCCAGAAAGAAAAGTCAGGCCAGCTAGCTGTTAATCAAACCAAACTATAAATGTTCCCTTATGTGTGTGTGTGTGTGTTTTGCTCACCTCATTTGTGATTCCTGTGTCTACACAAACACAGTTCACAGCGGGCGTCAGATACACACGCATGCTGCTTGTGCAAGCAAACACTCAAACACAAACAGCATGGAAGAAACTTAGAAGAGAAATTAAAATACTGGAAAACATGGAGGAGAAAGTCAGAATGAGAGAGGGGAGGGTTAGAGGAAGAGGTGAAGATAAATACAGAAAGAAAGTGATGCAGATAATAGCTTCCATATGAGAATGTCAAAGCTTTTTCCTCCTTGCTTCTTGCTGCAATCATATCAGCAGTCAGGCTTCATAAATTTGAAGTATGCAGCGAGTTTCAGGATCCAACTTCCTTTACATAAACACCCCTTAGAAAAACAACCGAGTTGGACGTTACTGTGTGAGTCTGTGTGTATGTGTCCGCTAGAGTGAGAGTGCACATCGTATGCTATTCAGATATGTGTGTATGCGGTTTTGCAGACAGAATGGATTAGGTATATGTGTGTGTAAAGTTGTCGCTGTATAAACAAGATTTTTAATATTCCTAATGATGCCGATGATGAGCTTTATTTGTTTTGAACTTTTTTCCCCACAATTTTATGCAACGATATGAGCAAAGCAACAGGATATTGGACACTACATTGAAAAATAATCTTGCCCCCTCGAACCAGAACCGACGCGCCCTTTTGAGGATGAAGCTTCACATCACTTCCACATGGAAAACAAAAACATATTTCATTATATCTCTGCATTAAAAGCATTGCACATTGAATGACTTGTGCTTCTTTTGACTTTTGACCAGGATTTCTACATCTGTTGCCTGTTAAACATTGCAAACTAATCCGAGCAGTTGAGTCTTGCAGGAAAAAACTTGTTTAAATATTTAACTAGCGCCACTGAGAAAAAGAAAAAAACAGATAATGATAATAACAAATTAGATTACATTAAGAAGGGGGTGCATGTCTATAAGAGTGTAGCTCTGCACTGACGGGTTAAAGTCTAAGACAGCAGATGAACCGTTCAGTCCCTGGTGATATATTTTTCTGTGTTTGCTGTAGCAGGAGAGCAGCAGGAGATTTAACCTTGCACAGCGCTTGGTGTAACACACTTGAGCCATGGTGCTCTGAAAGAGGCTCCCAGAGGCCGCTGTGGGGGTCAGCGGAGGCTGCAGACCTCCTGCATGAGCACTCAGCTGGCAGCAGCGAGCTTTTCAGAAGGCTACACTGGGGATGTGTTGGGAAACTAAAAACACTAGGAATGTGTGTGTGTGTGCTCTGAGCTCCCTATGCTCAAACATTCACACATTAGCTAATATCAGGAGTTAGGTTACACACGTACCACACACACACACACACACATACACCCACACATCCCATGTTGACTGGGCAGAGGCATTATTCAGTTGGCTCCGGTTCAACACCAACACTCGGAGAGATAGAGAGGATTATGGAGGAGTGAGCTCTGCCCTGAGAGGTTAGAGTGATGAACGCAGCTTGTAAATAAATGTTTGTTTTGCTACTTTTTTAAAAATGTGGGTTGAATAATATACTGTAATCGTAATTCAAAGTAGGCTCAGGTCAAAAATCCTTATTTAGTGTGAATGTTGAGATAAAACTATACAGAGGCACCATAACTGATGTGGTTGAAGGTATCCTGTAACAGGAAAAGCACTTTCTTTGAAATAAATTTGTAAATTTCCAGTCAAGCGGTAGAGCAGGTCATCGAATAATGTCAAAGTGTGTTTGTTACAGGCAAATTGTATGTAAACTGTTTTGCACTGCTTCGCTGTTCCCATACAACAAATGTGAAAGAACACAGCGCGTCCTGAATGAATGGCTGGCGCTTGCACAAGCTTGCATCAACTTTGGACGTGTCAGGATGATGATTCAGGGACTTTTCACCACATTGACTGAAATTTGTGCCATGGACCACAAAACTACTGGTCCTGTTGGTCTGAATGTAAAAGTTTGGCTATGTCGTGCCATCTTTCAGCCCATGCAGTCATTCCTTACTCAAGTAATGCAGCTACATCACTTGTTGTTGTAGGAAGGCTAAGAACACTGAACATTGTCTTCATTTTAAAGCACTTAAAATCCAGAAATAGTGACAGGTGATTTTTGTAAGTCTAGTATGGACCTGTGATGCAAAAGTGGATTTTATAATCTGTTTCATTCCTTTTCATTTGCACAATTGCACACTGATATATGCAATAGATCCAATGTGGCTCTAGATTGCAGCCAATCCTGTTGTGCTGCTGACATACAGCCAGTGATGACTAGGCTCAAATCACCAACTGCTGCTACTGTAATGCTGGTCCATTGTTTTCTTTTAAGTCCAAACACTAAGGCAAACTTTTCCAACAGAAAAAAACGTCATTGGAATGAAGACAGTCTTTAGAAATATGTTACATCAACATTACATCATTAAAAGTTTCTTCAGCTGCTGGTTGAATCTGTTCCGGCACACTTGGTGTGAGTGGATGTACAGATGTGAGTTTATCCTACAGCCTTCATTCGTCTTGGTTTTTCTGTAAGGTGAACATTAACTCATGACTGTAGCATTTTACTTTTACATCCAGCCTTTAGCACATTTACTGGACAAACAGTACGCTGTGGGTGGTCCAAGCATGTGTCTATGTGTTACCCCCAAGGGGTTGAGATGATGTCACTGTAGACTGACCAACACACACACACACACACACACACACACACACACACACACACACACACACACACACACACACACACACACACACACGCAGACAGAGTCATCACCATGAAAAGCTAAAAGAATTTCCTTGGTTTTATGATGATTATTACAGTGAACTCATCCTTACTCATCCTCATCCATTTCCACACAGTTTTAGGCATCAGCTCATCTCAACTTCCTGAAAGTGGGTGATGATATCACTTCACACTGAGTGATGATGCGGCAGATCTAAAAAATTCAAAAGCAGCCGAAAAAATATTTTGCCCATAGATTGAATTTAAAAAGTAGATGTTTTTAAAACTTGATACTTTTATCTGCAAGCACGCCAAGTTTTCAAATCTATAAACTATAAACTGATAATTCATATTTGTAAAGTTGTACTGTAAATAAAGTACTGTGCCAGAGTCATATGTTTCACTTAAAAAACAGACTGACTTTCTTGTCATTTATAAAGAGGTCTTGAACCAAAGTTTCTATTTGGACATTGGCTGATTTTTGACTGATTTTTAATCCAGTCTTTGTATCTGATCATTATCTTTTTGTTAAGTCAATCAGGCACACTGACGCAGCACAATAAAGAGCACCTCGTTCAAGGAATGAACCTGTGCTGTGTCTACATGTAACAGACATGCTGTTTTCCAAAGAACTTAAAGGAAACTGGAGGACAAAAGCAGAAGTGGCTGGCCTAAAAACTACCTACAGGAGATGAACAGTACCTTAAAGTCAGATGCTTAGGAAACAGGAAGAAATCCAATAAAGACCTGACCATGACACAAAACTTGAGAGATCCATTTGGCCCTTCAATTGATCCATTTCTGATGAGATTTCACTGAAGCTTCATCAGA
This sequence comes from Neolamprologus multifasciatus, assembly GCF_963576455.1. NCBI lineage: Eukaryota > Metazoa > Chordata > Actinopteri > Cichliformes > Cichlidae > Neolamprologus > Neolamprologus multifasciatus. The sequence continues at coordinate 19,353,593 of NC_140448.1, forward strand.
AATGGTTTCAGTGGAAGGGTGGCTGATAAGAAGCCATTTCTAAGGAAAGGAAACAGGGAGAAAAGGCTGAGGTTTGCCAAATTACACAAGAACAAAATCCAAATAAGAAACTTCTGACAAAACAAAAGGCACCTGACATCCAAGAAAGAGCTTTGAAAGTCCTTCAAGTAGCCTCCAGAACTCTCTGAAGAGAAAGGTTGCCCAAGATAGTTCAAGGTGTGTTCAAGAATAAAAGTGATCATACCAAATATTGACTTTCAAGCTGTTTATAATTGTACAAAATCAGTTTTTTCCTTATATACTGTATTTCCATTTCAATAAATCACCGCCTCTATTTCCAGTTTGCCCAGCAAAATATTTATGTTGGCTCAAGAACTTGTATAGTAGCGTACTGCACATGTAAACATATATACATATAAAGTGTATGCATGAAGCCTATAAGAATGGGAGCTGGTCAGAGAGAGTGAGCCGATCTAACAATCAGAATCAGAATACTTTATAAATCCGAGAGGAAATTATGTTGGATGATGCACAATGGCCTGCTCAGAAATGGCTTGAAATGCGTAATAAATATCTCACAGGCACTGACCTCGCTTCCACCTTCACCTGACTTATTGAACACCTGTGACATGTGCTGGAAAAACAAGTCTGACCTGCTAAAGATACACCTCACAGTTTCGAGGACTGCTGCCTCTTCAGAGGTTTGGAGTCCATGGTGAGAACTGAATGAAGGAATAAGGATCAAGAAAATTGTTTCCTCTTCTTTACAATTACAATTATAAAATATAGTCATTCACATTTTGCCGACAGTAACCACAGTCTGGACATCATATCTGAGACATCTGAAGCCATAAATCAGTCATCGCAAGTTATGGTCGCTGTACTGTCACATTTTGTCCAAAGCTCATGGGAGAGATACCACTGCCTGTGAGGGAGGAGAGGAGAGGGAGGTGAAAATGTGTCAGTGATGAGAAGGAGGCAAGAGCGGGAATAGATAAAAGAGGCAAATGTGAATATATTCACAGGAAATGGAGTACTAGGCGCAGAAGAGAAAGATAATTGTTTTGAGTATTCGTTTCAGGTCCCAGCTCAATTTCAAACCCTCCACTTAAGTGAGTGGGTATAAGTGTGTGTGTATGTGTGTGTTTCATTAAGTGTGAAACTGTGTGTTACAAGTGGTTTTGGAGTGGCATCAGTGAAGAGTGCCATCACCTGTACTTAGCTTTAGCATCCATCATTCAAATGCACACGACAAACCATTAACACACACTGATGTTTTATTGTTCTTCTGGTCTGCATTGCTAAAACATACAACAACATCGCCTTTCTATCTGCATCGAATCGATTGCTAATCACCCTTCCTTTCAGTACCTCCTCTTCTCTTCTTCATCTGCTATTCATCCTCTGCTCCATACCTCTCCTCTTTTTTTATCTGTATGTTATTGAAATAAAGATTAGATTACTTTTACTGCAGTTTAAAAAAAGAAGTTAAAAACAATAAATATACTACTAAACATGTACATGTACTACTAGAAGGTTCATACTTCCAGAGGAACCTTGGCTATCATGAGAAAATACCTCTCACAATTCTATTTTCTTTAACAAACTTTTATTTTTTAGGGAAGATCATGATGAAAACTTCTAAACGAACTAGCTTCGTTGTGTGCTGATCATGGGCAGAGCCTATGGACAGCTGTGACTTGATGTAGCTATTTTTTGTAACCTGGACCCCCGCAAACCTATGAGCACCCCGTCTGTGCGTTCTGCTTGCTTGTCTCTTTTTGGTCCCCCAACCTGTGGGCAAGACCAGAATCATAACACACAATGACCTGAAACAGAGCGTTAACAAGAGCACTCAGAGAGCATAATTCCCCCCAAAGGGCAAACTTTGATGTTTTATGCTAATGTCAGCATTGGTAATACGGAAAATCTAGTGCAGTATATTTATCTTTTTGTGTTGTTGTGAAGTCATATTATGTTTTATTGATAAATAATGTTTTAAAGAGCTCAAACAAAGAAAATGCCTAATAGTGACTAATATGTTGCTTTAAAGTTTGGAGATGATCCAATTCATATGACCCTGACCATTGACCTATGTCCTTGAAGCACTATATATGGTACTGTTCCACAGCTCTGTCCATGCCCTTTCATATGAGATATTATTTGATATGGTTTCTTCAATGTTTTTTTTCAAGGTAAACTTTGACCTTGGACCATAACTATGAAGGTCAAGGTTAAATGCTTGTTGTGGGTAATATAGTTTTTACTCAGTTTTTACTAATTTTTACATTTGGTGTGACCTTGACCTGATTTTGTTCAAAATGAAATCAGCTCAAACTGTTATTAATATCAAAAATCACACAAAATCTGAAAATGATATCGGCTAACAAACAGACATACAAACAAAGAAAGGAGAAAAACAATGAAAAGTGTCCTCCAAAGCCACTGTCTGTGTTTCTTTTGCTTCTTTTTAAAAAATCTTTGCTGGATTCATTTTCACTTTTCACCCCTTCATGGAGAACTCCATTCCTTTCCTCTTCAGGCTAGTTTTTCAGCCAGTCAGCGTACGTGCATTCAGTCTTTTGAAGGATTGGACACAAGCTTGTCTGCATGTTTTTAAGGGTGATTCACAAACGTTGTGGTGTTTTCTAAACACAGGCATAGCCAGCTAATTTCAAAATCAAGTGCAAACCCCGCCCCCAAAAAGTTATTGTTAAATATCAGAGCTATTAACAGTAAATTGCTTGTTTCAAACATTAGTAATTCAGTTTGTAAGCTTGACTTAAATTTTTCTTCTCCCTTTAATTTTTACCTTGACAATGGGCCTACCACAAAGACATATGTAATAGGGTCACTCACAGAAAAACGTCTGACTTCGCACCTCATACACACGCTCGTTTTCCAAATCCCAACAGTGCCTTTATCTGTCTGTCCACAAACTTTATGATCAGGAGTTGAGCAACCCAGTCAGCACAAGGTACATCTTAGGCCCATGAAGGTTCTTATCTATATCAAATATTATGATCATGTTACCAAGCAACTACCTGTCAATCAGCTAAAATGTATGCACGTATAACACCATAGCATCATATAATTTGAATTTAATGATGAGAACATCTAATTTATATCGACCACTGGACGATATCTCATGATGCCAAGATGTTGCCTGGCAACCACGTAATAATGACACTAAAATAATTTTTTAACAGTAGAGCAGAACCTGAGCGTTTTTTGGGAGCCCAGTCAGTATTCATGTATCAATATTTACTTAAACAGCATCTAGCATCTTTCCAACAATATTGTATTAGTCATTATTAAAGTACTGCACTAGCCATGTACAAAGACTTAAGCACTGATGATTTCTTGTGGACTATCAGTTTCCATCATCCAAAGATGCTGGATGCGAGAGAACACCGTGGTCTTCAAACAGGAATTTCAAATAGGTTCCAGTAATGCAAATGCAATTGTAAATAATTTATTAACTTTTGTACTGCAATACAATAAAATTAACCACCCATTAGGTTAGAGAGAGTTATTGTAAATAAGCCCTCTTAATATTTAATTACTTTTCTTCATCTTTATCATGCCCTCCAGGTATTTGCTGCAAGTCTCACCTTTTAGTCACCGAGTTGCTCCCTTGACCATTTGCAGTTCAAACAAAGACATATGACTTTGTTGTTCAAGATATAGCCGAGGATTTAGATAAGGCTGGGCTGGTGTTATGAACTAGGTTCTCCTCAGTCTATTAAGTTTGGTCTGGTCTGGCATGTGTAGGATGAAGCTGGCTGCCTTTCTCAGTTTTTTACCTATGTGAGTCAGCAACAGTCTGTGTATTCACGGTGCTGCAACTGTCAACTATCACCTGTCCAAAAGTGAAGATTTGTACCTCAAAGATACATTAAAATATGCATTTCAGTGAATGGGTGTCAATAAGACATCTGTGGCTTTTCACTAAACTTGAATCAGTACTTATGAATGAGTAAATATGACTAATTCACAGTTCACATTCTTTAGTCGAGATTCAGAAAAAAGTAAAGCATACATGAATTTTTTATTTCTACACATACGGGCACTTTTCACCATCATCATTTGTGGGCAATAACGTTTCTCTGTGTGCTGCTAACAGTCCTGCTTTTGGTGTAAAACTGATTTTTTTAAACAATTCTTTTTGACAAAAAATAAACCTCAAAGGACGGCTTACTGCCGTCCTTTACATGCTGTGTAAATAAAGGTTTCAAATCAGCTGAGGAAAGAAGCAGGGAAACAGAGTGAGAGAGCAGGAGTGCTTAGGTTTTAGGGAGTGTGTGTCTGTGTGTTTCTTCATGATGGGGTTAAGTGCACCCGGAGTGTGATGTAGTGATGGAGGGAGGATGAGAGGGATAAAAGAAAGAGAAAAAAAAATGAGAGGAGAAATCCATTAGCTAATGGATGTCTTCAGTTCTGTCTTGTCAGACTTGGTATTATCACACAGACACACGCACACAAAGACACACACACACACCATCAAACCGGTATGTTTTTGTGCATTGCGAGTGCAGTTAGCGCTCAGACAAATCAACTGCACTCCTCATGTTATGAAAGCGAGACCACAAATAATCTTAAATTCAACTCACATCCAATCTATGAGATAAAAAAACACATATTTTAAAGTATGTGTCCACACTTTAAATATCTATCATTGTGTGTGCCTGTGTCTGTGTGTGTGGGCGTGTGCATACATGTATGTGTGCCATGAGACAGAAACTAATTGGTGTCAATAAGACATCTGTGGCTCCTCTTTGATTAAGCCTACAGGCAAGGAATAGGAGAAAACACCTCACACTCTTTTTCCCCTTTTCCCACACTCACAGCCTGCGGTCATGCTGATAGCTAACTCCAGGCAGGGCCCATCTGTCTCATTACAGAAACGGGTCTCACTAGAGAATTTGTATTGTTTATGAACACACACACACACACACACACACACACACACGCACACACACACACACACACACACACACACACACAATGTCTATGACCACATTATTGGCAGTGCTGGGGAGCCTTGCTCAACATCAGAGCTGCTGGAGACAGAAAAACCTTGAAGTTACAGAGAAATGGTGAAGAAATAAAAGAAAAAAATAAATAATGAAATGAATATACCCACTAAGTGAATTCCTTCTTCTGTCTGTGAGTTTTACAACATGTTGTGTAATAATTTAACCCAGGAGGACCTCACTGGCTGTATGATTTTACTGGCACGGAGCAGGACATTTAAAAAAGAATCTTGTGTAAATCACATTTCAGCTATATTATTTCACTCTTCTCCTTTGGTTTTGCTTTATGAGTGTTTTGATCCATGTCATTGTTTTTTAAACCTTTCAGTCTTCAGCACTATGAAACATGAATGTTACAGATAAATGTTGGTTGAAACCATAGTCTATTATTGGCTGCTGAAAGTGTTGTGAATTTGACACTTGAGGACAGACAGCAAGACACTTTTTGAGTGCTTTGAACTACATGTTCTCAAAAGGGTGTTCATAATTTTTATTTTTATTTTTAAATTGATACATAGTACAAAAAACATGGATGCTTCTGCGACAAGAAAAAATAAATGAAATGTCTTACACCTCCATCCTATCTGAAACTATCACCATGTGATGGCCGTAGTTATGGTTACAGAAAAGCTTCTGTAGGTCAATGAAAAAACAACTTTCTGACTTGACCTCTGTGAACACTTTCCCGATGAGTTTATGGTCTAACGTCATTCATTTTGAATGATATTGAATGAAAAAGGTCTGTACCATAATTTTTGGTCACACTGTTCCAAGAAGGAGCAAAATCCACAGTATGCTCATTGTCAGTAGTAACGCGACCGCACCGCATTTTCTTGTTAGTAACGGTAACGGCGTTGTAACGATAGAAATAGTAATTAGTTAGATTACTCGTTGCTGAAAAAAGTAACGCCGTTATTCCCATCACTGGTGGTTGGAGGATGTGTTTGTGCTTGGGGGGAGGGCGGGCAAAGATTTTATTGTAAAACAAAGGGGGGCCTATCAATAAAAGACTAAGTCACTGGCGAATGCGTGAGCACTTTCACAGTCACGCCAGTTCAACTATAATGGAAATGCTCATCACAAGTGCATGATTTTTTTAATCAAACATTGAAATCAAATGTGTCTCAGCATTGCGTTTATCTGTGCTAAATGTTTTTTACGTTACAAAAATTCTGTATTAGGACACATTCACACAGGCCTAGACACTCTTTTCACTAGCTTGGGAAAAATGTGTACTCCTTGATCGTCTTGATTAGAGATGGCTGGCAATCACTTGGGGAACTCTCCCATTGTTTGCTCGTGGAAGACACAGACCTGTCTGCTAACACTTTTAGCAAATTATTTGCAGACCAGTAGAGAAGCTGTGAGAAATGGGACGCTAACTGGAAAAGGAAATCAAAGTACAAGATGAACCTTTCGAAACATGTTGATTAAAACATCTTAGTTGGAGTGTAGTAGCTGGGTGACCACAGCACTCTGCTAGTGACCAAACCAATCACAAGGAGGTTTAGGATGCAGCAACTTTTTTGCAAATAATTTTACTTAGCACTCTCTGCAACCTCAAGCAACCGTTCCCAAACTGATGGCTGTTGCTAGGTGGCCTTCACTGCTTAGCCAGAGGCTCGATGAATTGTAATTTGCAAAATGTGGGAAAGAACAGGACAATCACCATTTCTGATCAACAAAACCTGATTAGCGAGAACTGTGTGGTCAAAATTTTTATCATATTATTTGTTTTGAATTCTCTGTTGTAATCATATCAAAACACATACCAAAAATTAAGTTGATACATTTTTAGTTTGGTAACAGTTCATGCACTGAAATCAGCAAGAAGCGTGCGGTTAGATTGATTTTCTGCAAAAACGTCTGCAAACTTTTGTACAGTCTGCTGTGTAGTATGGTGTAGTTGAGAGAGAACCAAAATTATTATATCTTAAGTGTGTTTTTTTGAGTGGAAAGTTCCAAAATGCACCAGCTGAGCTGATATTTTGATATTTTCTTCATGGTAAGATACATAAGACTATGACATGCCTGAAAATCATGAGAAACTACACATCGGACCCTTCATCAATAATACTCACTGACTGCACCAGGACACTTCGTCTGTCAGTATCAGAGACAAATATTTTGGCATGGAACTGTTTATTATGACTCAGCAGTGAAATTGTGCTTTGTTCTTCTCTTCACAGTCAGTAGGAAAAGGATTACTGTGTAGAAGGTGACATTCAACTTTCAGTATAGTTGTAGCATTCAAATATTTCACATTTCATATATAATGAAATACAGTAAAGATTATTTTTATTTTTGAGGCTGCACAGTGGTGCACTGGTTAGCTGGTGGTTGTATTGTTTCTAGTGAGAAGGTTCTGCATTGGGGCTGTTTTGTGTGGATTTTCCACGATTTTGCGATCGCTGTGTAGTTTACTCCAGCTTTCTTCCACAGTCCAAAACAATTATTGATGGTTCAAAATTGGCTGTGTGTAAAACTTGAGTGTGAATGATAATATGTGCCCATGTATGTGATATTATGTTAACTACTCCCTGGACAAAGCAGTTAGTTACACTACTTGCTACATTTCATGCATTAACACATAATTAAAGTTATAAATGTAAATCTTACAGCCCTGACAAATATTCCTATCCTAATGATGGCACACATACAAGCTTTCTTTCAGTGTTTGAGTCTGAACTCAAAGCCAACAACACAAAACTAAAACCCAGCCCAGAGAGACTTCAAAGTGATTGCGATTGTGATTCTGCTGTAGAAATAGATACAGGGAGAAGTTGAGGCTACAGTGCTCCAAGTCTGACTGCTCACTCACTGTCTTTGTTACCCGCTGAATATCAGGTTCTGGCTGCTGGGCCTATTTCAGCACACACTCAGCTTTAATGTCACTCAGTTTTTGGATAGCTTTGTGTCCCTGCAAAGAGCAGATGTTATGTTAGCACCAATGGAGATGTTTCTGTCCTGGATGTAGTTTGCAATTCATCATTACCCTGTTATCTAGTCATGCAATAAAAACAGAAGTCATGTCCATATCTCCACTCTTCAAAAATTGCAGATCACTCCATCATTTTTCTCCCTGGTGAACACAAGCTGAAACCAGTTGATTGTAGTGCAGGAAGAAGAACCACTGTAACTAACTATAATGTGATTACTGAATTTAGCACAGTAGTATATTACATGATTACATAACTGTGTTATGTGATGAGATTATAGCAATGTAAAGTTACAAAAGAACATATTACATCTAACACTAGAGAGTTAATATGAATACTAGAATACTCCCAGGCTACTAATTTTCCTTCATTTTATTGAAAATATATAGAGGAAGCAACATAAAGTCAAAACACAAGTGGCTGCTAGGGATGGGAATCAAGAACTGTTTTTTTCAGACAACTGATTCCCAGTATTCCAATTCCTTGGAATTGGAATGCCAGAGAAAGACTACACACTACAGTGTGGATATGGACATGACTTTCATTTTCATTGTACCAAAGGAAGGGAGCACAATAGTAAAGTTTAAACTGCATCTGGAATGGAAACAACCTCATTATGCTGCTAACACAACTTCATCTGCACAGACTGCATGCTAACGCTAAGCTAGCCAAGATTGAGAGTGATTGAGGGAGAGCCTGAACTTCAACAGGTAACAAAGGCAGTGATGAGCAGTCAGGCTACAGCTTCCATTTCTGCCTCTTCATAATCTTAAAGTAGAATCACTGTGGGGATCGCGTTAAAGTCTCTTTGTGCTGGTTTTCATATTTGCTTTCTGCTGCTGGTTTTGTGTTCATACCTAAACACTAAGAGGATGATCATATGTTTTTCCCTAATCAGAACAGTGATTTGACCATATAAAAGAAAACTGATGGCATACAAATCTCATTATGCACACAATCTCTCCTTTTATGGTTATGTCCAAAGCAACACTGAGATTTTTTGGTTGATTTTTGTGTAGCAGACTGAAATACTGCTTTTAGCCAAAGGCCAAGGACATAAAATTTAAAATGCAGCCGTGGGGCATGATAAACAAGTCTAGGTATATATTTCTGGAGCTTCCATCGCTCTGCTTTAAATAAATAAACAATGAGGGAGCAAAGCCTGGACTTTCTGGATCTATGCATGCTTCCTTTGTAAGACATCCTCTATTGCCAATTGGTCAAGTTTGTGTTCAGTGATATTGTAAAAGGTCATATCAGAGACAGAGTAATAACAATGTCCAGCATTCATCAGTTGCATTAATACTGAGTGTTTTCAGATAACCGGTGGAGACCTGTGTGTGTGGTGGTTTACTGTCACATGACAGCCTGTTATGAAGTGTGGATTTAGGACCCAAATGTAGGATGCAGAATCAGGCAAAAGTTAATTCACAGAGCACCTTTAATGTAGTTGGATCCATAAGTAAAAACACACAGAATCTAATGGTATCACTTTATAATATGGCCCATGACAAAATGTTTAATTCCCCTAGACTCAATTAGAATTTAAACGTATTTTATTTGAAATTATGATTTTGTTCATGATTGTGATTAAATTGGCCTACAAAGACTTATGGGTAAATATACGGTACTAGAATAAATGGTTAATTATCATTATTATAGTTAAGTTTTACACAAAAGAATAAATAATTATACCGTAAGTAATAGTAAGTACTGTGGAACTTTTGAATTTTTTTTCAGGAAATAATTATACTGCATAATTTCCTTGCATGTGTGTGTTGCATTCTATTGGCACTTTAGAGACAGTAACCGACACCTTTTCACAGAGAAGAAAGAACTTTAATTAAATATAGTGAGAGTCAAAAAGTTATTTTACACTTCAAAGTTCAAAATAATGAGAAAAAAAATCATCATTATCATCTTTACAGTAGTTTCCTCTGTACTCTTCCCCTCCATACTGATACTGCTGATAACGTGTGTGTAGAAGATGCCCACCACTCTAAGCCCGAACGCAGACAAGCCATGATAAATGGTGTTACTTTTGTTAGACAAGTGCTTTGGATCTTACTTCCTTTAACAAAACGCTCTATTTAGACCTTCCTGTACAGGTATTTATATATGTACTATTAAAAAAAGCAACAAAAAAAACATTCCTCGGCTTTTGAACGTCACTTTTCTTTCAGAGGAAAAAGATGACAGACAGTCACACGCACTCACAGGCACTCCACAAACAGAATAGTGGTCACCAGACCCATATTTGAGATAAAATAAATAGGTGGCTCATTTGATTTAAAGGGTAAGTGAAGGGAAAGAAGAAAAAGAGGGCAAACATACAGATTTAATATTGCGGGGGGAGGGTGAATGAACAGAGGAAGGAAGCAAAGAGAGGACATAAAACCCGCTAAAGCAGGAGAATTTTCCTTTATCCCTTTCAGCCTTCATTGAGCAACTTTGTTCAATCCTAAAATCCATCAAATGGAAGACAAACACAAATAATCATAAGGACATATTCATAAACTCTACATCTACATAATGCAACAAAAAATGGTGCTAACTGTAACAAGAATGGTACAAACGACATCATGACAAAAAGAAAAACATCCGCCTCCTAACGCAATATAAAAGTACACCATGGCTTATTTTAGTTTGATTGAAATTAGCAGTGGAAGTATGGCTTTTAACAACAGACACTATAATACAAAAACAAATAAGATTCATTTATAACATTTTAATCGTGACACGAGACAAATAATATAAGGAACATTTCTGCGGCTCTACAGAGGCGAGTTTTCAGGATTTTCCTTCATTTTTTCAGGGATTTTTCTTTTGCTTCCTGACATCTCAAAGGTTAAATTTTAAGACATTCTACTGGATTTTTTTTTTTAAGTGTTTTTAATCCCAGTTGTCGGGTTTTGCTTTACTGACTTACTGGTCCACATCACCTCAGGCTATAATTAGAGATGACATCTGTATATTGAATAAGTGATTTTCTGTTCAGTTCAGAATCAAATTCATTTTCAGCTTTCTGTTTGAGGCAAGTGCCAAAAGTGATGTCACAACTGCCGGAGCACTCTTTTAGTGTCATTTCAGCTTGTTGTACACCTGTCGATTTTTGTACCCAGGGGAGGGAGTGGGAGCAGGTTGAAGATATGAGTGAGAGATTCCCAGACGAAGAGAAGAATGAGCTTGAAAAGATGAGACTTTCCAGAGAAAACCTATCCGGTCGTTAAGTGATGAGGTGACGAATCCTACTTCCGGGCCTAAAGTAGTCTGCGTTTAATATGGCTTTTGTGTTGTTAACATGTGTAATGTTATGTATTTTCTTCTATTTAATCTCAAAAAGTTCCTAAAACAGTCAGTGATCACTGTTGACCTTCCTCGGCTTTTATTACCGCTAATCATTTATTTAAGCTCAGTTTTTAAAACCTTAGGACGTAACTACAGCCCAGCCCATGCAGCAGTATATGAATGACTAACCTCGTATTGTGGATGGATTATCTCAATTGTTCTCCTGGCTGAAGTTTGGTCCTTTTACAGCCGACTGCCATGCGATTACATTTTTTCCTGACCACCGAGAACACTCATGTTAACTTTTATCGAGTGGAAAGAAAAGTTAGCTTGTTTATATTATGCTAACATAGCTGTGTCGCTAGCGGTCACGTAGCGCATCATTATATACCAGCTAGCCAAACTTCAGTAACCCTACAAATGTCACTGCTGTTTAGTTTTCTGTCTTCATTTATGTTGGAAGTGATAACAGAGCTGTACGTTTTAATTTGTTTCCAAAACCCCACAGTCAGGACATGCTATATTGTATTTAGATAGAAGCTAGCGAGCTAACTTCCTGCTAACTTCTAACTCCGTTAAATGTCATAAATTCCGTTTTCATGGATGCCTGGGTGTTAAACTCAATTGTTACACCTGGTAGAGCAGAACACGGATCATTTTATCAAAGATAAAAGTCTTTAGACAGTTTTTCAACTCTCAGTAATGCCATAGTGATCGTTTGATATATGGACCTGCAGCGGAGTTTAGGCCCAGACACGGCTAGTGACGTCAGACTTAACGACCGGATACCTACGCTGATGTCATGGCTTTTTGCGAATGGCGGGACCTATCATTCAGGACGAGCACCAATATAAACAGTGACTGGGCTGTTGTGACATCCCATTTGACATGTTACACAACAAGTGAAGGGACCATAAACCATAAACCTGGCTTAAAGATGTGCTTGTGTGTTAAGCACAGACAGATAACTTAAAATGACATTTTCATTTTTTATGACGTGTGACAAGAAACATCATATTAATAATTGTGGCGTAAGACTGTTTAAGCATAAATGTCTCAAAAAGGGCTTTGGCAAAAATAACATATTTTAAGACTTCAAGACTGTAAAAAACACACACACTGCAGCTAGTTTTTACACAGCGGGCATTTAAGACATGTTGCTGGCTATTTGTTCTGCGCTGCAAAAAATGCCATTTTTTTAATACCTCAGGTCACAAATATTGCAAAATACTGAACCGACGAGTCATCTGAATAAAACATAAACATCAGAATTACAATATGACGTCCCTATCAGGATTACACAATATATTAGTTTTTTTTTAAATGATGTAACAAAACTATGAATTACAGGTTAGTGATGTCGGCGATCAATTCATTCTCTATATGTGCATGCACAACTTTTTAATCATTAGTTATTATTAATTTCTTGCTCTCCTGTGTGTTTTGTCCTCTCCTCCTTCCCTCACCACTAACAAGTCGCAGCAGTCGGCTGCCACTCCTTAAGCATGGTTCGGCTGGAGGTTTCTTCCTGTTAAAGGGAGTTTTTCCTTCCCACTCTCGCCAAGTGCTTATTCATAGGGGGCTGTCTTATTGTTGAGGTTTCTTTCTAATATTGTCTTTACAATCTAAAGCCCCTTGAAGCGAATACTGCTGTGATTTGATGCTATGTAAATAAAAATAAAAAACTGAATTAAAGTAACGATTAAGCACAAATACAACTTGGTTCAGGTGGAATGAAGAGCATTTCTTTGTTAGTATCGCATGTTTTCTTGACCTATCCTAGAATCACACTTGTATTATTGCGGTCACTACAAAAACGTAAGCTTTCTTCATTTGAGCGCAGCTGCTGAAAGGTCTAATGTTGCTGTTCTTCTTGCTAGGACTCGTCGGCATTTGTTTTCACAAACACTTTTTGAAAAAACTATTGTTCTTAATCCTCAGTTGCAATGTTTTGAACTTGACATTTGTTGCAGCGCAGCACTTTTCCCACTCAAGTTTCAAATCAAACTAGATGAGAAAGCAGGCAGGAAAAAAAGAAGCACAATCTGATTGGCCGGCTGATAAAAAAACAAAAAACAAAAAACAAAAAAACAAACACAGCAAACCAAAAAAAACAAAAAAAATTTTTTTTTCAATTATGACAAAACTCAAGAAAACAAATCTCACACATCAAAATAAAAGTCTAAATTGCAGCAGTCTTTTAAGACATGTCCTCCCTCTCATAGAGGTCTCTGCGGCTGTATGCGTCTCAACCAGTTGCTGTAACAGGGATAATTGAGGGTAGGGGTCAAATCCTGAGCAGTGAAGCTGCTATTGGCACACAAAAATAATGTACTACTGTGTGGGAAAGGATCTGTGATCATTTGTTTCCTTTTTACATGCATCTACTGTCAAATCTATCTTCTACTACAAGTGAAGCAAGTCTGTTGGCTGAAAGACTGAAGATGCAGGACAGATGTCTGTAGAGGAGGCTCAAAGTAAACTTCTTAAATGGCTAAAACTGGAGCATCAGATGCAGACAAGAAGTTTCCTCTTTTTTCCTCTTGGTGTGGCAAGGATTTGGCAAAGAGAAGTAAAAGCGTGTGTGAGTGTGTGTCTGGTTTGGCTTGTCTGTGTTGGCTGGATTTGACCCTGTGACTTCATCATCATTTTGACTCATCATCACTTCATCATTATCAGGTATGCTTCACATTATACTCCTTCATTAAAGACAGAACTTCTTAAATAGAAACCACCTCGTGTAGGTTACAGTTAGAAGATGATTATCACACATAAACTCCTGCGTGAAAAGAAAAAAAAAGTCAACAAACACTCATGGGAGGAAGTGGATTCTCTCTAAAATAAATACACTTCCCGTGTCCTTGGAGAGTTGTAAGAGGCGTGGCCGTTCTCCTATAAAAAGCATCAAGGTGTACAAAGTCTAAACAACTTATTTTCTTGCAAACAGTTTGTTTTTTGTTGTTCTTCTTTTTCTCTCAAAGTTGTTTTGTTGTGTTAGAAAGGGCCTGAGTTGGGTTTGTTCCTTCAAATCAGGACAGCTCCTTCCATCGCCGACCGGAGTCAGACTCACACTGAAGCCTCCACCACGATCAGTGAGAGTGTGCTTGGTTCAACTCTCTCTCTCTCTCTCTCACTCACACACACACACACACACACACAAAATCATGCACACACACCTTTACATGGGTGGGACGATCATTCCCGGGATTGCTGCTGGGTGGGAGAAAGAGAAAAAAAAAGAGAAAAGAAGGAGAGGAAGGAGGGGAAGAGAAGGAAAAATTAACTGTTAAAAACACAGCCAAATATTTCATCATCATAAAAAATCCCCCCTTTAAATACATCAATATGTTTTCCCATCTGCGCAGCTGTGTGACCGAAGCGACATTTAAAACATCAATAGACAAATAAATCAGTAAAGTGGTGCGGGGACGCATCTTTTAAGCTCACACACATTTAATTATGCGCAGCAACAGTTGGCATATTTTAACTGTACGTTTGTACGTGTGCCTGACAGATTGCATCATGGCAAGTGCTGCCTTTAAACCCGAGGGATGGGTGTCAACATGTGAGAAGCAGAGCTCAGCCCAAAAGTGACACACACATACGAGTCGCACACAAAGAGCGGCATTTATATCACTTCAGAGGACATTACTTTGGACATTATGTTCACTTCCTGGAGAATTACCCCAACCGTAACCACAACTACTGCTTGCCTGACCCCTACCTTTGCCCTGAACATTATCCTTGGTGGGCCCCTGTAATGTTGCTTTGAATACAGAGGTATGTTCCCATGAAATGTGCAGAGCAAACTGGAGAAATTATTAAGTGAACAGTTTTTTATTTCACAGTGAGTGAAAACTATCAAGAAAAAAAGGATTGATTTTTTTAGTACCAGCATGACAAAATTGTTTCAGTAAAACCTCCAGTTTTTTCCTTTCAGTCACACACACACACACACACACACACACACACACACACACACACACACGCCATGGGGCAGGTAGACTGACTGTAAAAACTGTCAAGAGAGTCGAACAGCTGTCATTGTTGATCGCTCCCTAGTAAGCTGCCAGTGTGTGATCACCCAGTGTCTGTGACAGAGGAAAGTGTGTGTGTGTGTGTGTGGAGCTGTAAGTGGGATGTGTTTATTTCAGCTGTGCTTTGAGGCTACGCTTTGAGTTCCCACACCCCCGCACATGCTCACTCTACACACACGCTCACATACAGCTACACAAAGCCAGTGATGTTGAGCAATAAATTTTCCACTCCAAATGTCTTTTTTGGGTGGGGGTCTTTGTAAATATCTAACTTCCCTTCTTTCTTCCCAGCCAATAGGAAGACAGGGAGGAGTTACCCAGCAAAACAAATTGCTTGATCTGTACAGGAGAAGAATGAAGAGTTGGCGATGAGGCGGGAGAGAGGGAAAGAAAAGCCGTACAAGGGTGAAAAAGCAGGGAAGTGTTTGAGCAATCGTTCAGTGGAAGATGTGAAACACGGCAATGGTTGCTTCAGTGAAATTAGTTGAGTAAATGTTCCAATGTAATGAGTTAACAGGGCTGAAGGAAGAATCAGTAGAGGAACATACTTCAGGTGAAGGCCAGGCCTTGTAGAGAGCTGGCTGTTGAGTACTTGCTAGAGTCCACAAATGTTTGATCTGGTAGAGAGAGGAAGGGAGAAATGATAAGGGAAGGGTGACAGGTCAGAGGAATAATAAAGAGGGGAGGTTAGAAGTAAAAAGAAAAGACAGGAAAAAGAACTGAAAATGTTTTAATCCAAACTATTAAGCAAAACAAAAAGAAAACTTAGATACAATAGTTTAAAGTTTTTTTTTGTTTTTTGTTTTAAAAAGCTATTTAAATAGTTTAAACGTGGCGTTCTCAAAGTTTTGGTCACTGCTTGCCAATTTACTCTTAGTTACACAGGCCTAGAGACCTGTTGGCAACCATGGCGCTGCTCCCAAAGAGGTATTGAGGTTTCCAGATGTGACAAATGCGCACTTTGTCTGCCATATTGGACATGATACATTCTTCAAATGGCTAGCAGTGGTTGCTGGAGGTTGGTGACTCTCACAAATCACCAAAGGTATTGTTGCCGTCTGTAGTTTTTCATGTTTGTCTGCAAATAATTGCTAACTACTTGCCGAGTGGGAGTACAACTTGGAAAAAGTGCAACACAAAATGGTAAAAGAAGGTTTGGTAAAGGTTATACCTGTAACCAATATGGTTCAAAACACGTGACATTTACTTTAAAGTCAAACAATCTCCATTTCCAGTTTGCGTTACAGTTTTCACAGTTTTACTACAGTTTGGAAAGTAGCTGGACGGTGTTTGTAGACAAGACCGTCTACAGCATGGGTGAGTATTGCAAGCCTCAAGGGCCGGTGTCCTGCAGGTTTCAGATATCACCCTGGGTCAACACACCTGAATCAAATAATTAGTTCATTACCAGGCCTCTGGAGAACTTCAAGACATGTTGAGGAGGTGATTTAGCCATTTAAGTCAGCTGTGTTGAATCAAGGACACGTCTAGTCCATGAAATCAGTCTATGTAACTGATTTCAACTAGGAACAGAAACGTTAAACCAGCTGGTTAGGTAGCACATACCTTTCCATAGCAATGGCAGGCTGGCATCAGTTTGCCAACTAGTCTCTAGGCTGAGGCCTTGGGGAACCAAAAATATTCTGAGGGCTGCAAATATTAACATCCAACACAGTTATTTAGCTATTCTAAGTGGCAAGACACGAGAATTTTCCAGATTCAACTTAAACATTTGGAAGGGATATTTTTATTATTCAAAAGTGGCAAAGTTAAGAGAGGAGAATTAGTTTAGCATTTTTTAAGTTGGATAAGCCTCATTACACCACAGATATTGTTGCCTGTAGTGTTTCAGGCCTGTAGTGCAGCAAAGAGAAAATTAATACTAATGAGTGAAAGTCATTTTAGCCCAGAATCACCTTATTACCATAAGCATGCAGACTCTCGAGACTCTGACTTTGAATTGAGTCTATTTAGAATAGCATTGTACCCGTTTTCATTACAATCCAGTCAATAGCTCTTTCGTTATTTCACTAATAAACAGGAACGCCACAGGGGATGTCGGGACCAGTTTGGACCAAAGAAACTCATTAATTTAAAATATTTAACTCTAAAACAGTGTGTGTATGTGCTCACAATCCAGTAAGGATCTGAGAGGAGTTAGAGGATGATGTGACAGACTAGTTGAAAAAACAGGAACGAAATCATCCTAAACTCATGTGCTGGGGAAAATCCTACCTCGAAGCACCATATGATAGACTAACATGCTAAATTACCTTGAAGCCCGTTGCCGTTGGCACTGGTGCAGGAGGGCGGAGGGGACGACGAGGGCCTGACTACTGGAGCAAAGGCGGACTTCTGTTTAACTGCTGCTGACACCATGTTGGCTGGAGAGAAGGAGAAGACACCAGAAGAGGAGGAGCAGTTGGAGGGAAGAGAGGTGGAGGAGGCCATAGTAGGACTGGATGGAACAACTGGAGAGGCAGGAGAGAGCAGACAGAAATTTAAAGAAAAATGATTAAAAATTCAGAAACTAATAGTTTATTCTCTTTTGAATTAAATGGGAGCACCTTCTTCCCTGTTTGAGATATAAAGTGTGCTCATGGTGTGCAAATACAGGCAAAATGAGCTTTTCATTGTAAACAAATCAGGTTCCAGAGTTGTCAGATGTCCATCTATTGCATGTGGCTTAAAATGAACTTCATGGGAAGTGTCACCAGATGGTTCCAGTCTTCCAGTTTACTCTTCTCAAACAAAAAAATCTTGCTTCTCTCTACGTGGCTCCACTCTTCCCTCCCTCTCTGTTTTTTTTTGGTCTCCCTTTCTGCTAAATGGAAATGCGATGCAATTAACCAACAGAGGGAGAAGAGGTGTGGCTGTCAGATAAAAGGCACTCTGGGAAGGAGGGAGGAGATGGACGGAGGACAAAATGGAGCGATGAGCCGTGAGTTGGTGATTGTTTTTGAAGACGCTGTGACAGAAAGCCCCATGGGGGAATCTCCACACAGCACATCTGAGACTTTCACTTTCTGTCCACAGGCATTTTGCGTGTGCGCGGTTCAGTATGCGTTTGTATGTGAGTGCATGGTGCTGCTTTCATCTGTGAGTCTGAAGGTACTGATGGTGTATGTGGGCAGTGTGGAGGACATGAAATTAAATGGCAGTGGTGCAAGCACATTGTAAAGGTGCACAGATCCACTCACTAGCATAAGGCGAGTTGGCTGCAGAGCCATTGAGGAAAGTGGGCGAGCCTCCCAGGTTGGTCATGCCGGTGTTGTTGGCGTAGCCATTCATGGTGCTGGTGACTGAGGTGTAACTGGTCTGCTGAGGTGTGGAGCTGGGCACGTAACCGTGGGGTGACACACTACTACTGCTGCGCACAAAACCTGCGGAATACGGAAAAAGGACTGAAGTGATGCTAATTAAAAGCATTTATGATACACACACGGGAAGTTTCAATTTAGCATTTTCCTGGTTGCAGAACAGAACTCCACAGAAAGTGGAAGCATGGAGTGTGTTGACATTAAAGAATTCCAGGGCTTCCAGTGTACCCAAAGAACAGACTTCCTGTTCCATGTATTGTTCTTTCTCTATAAATTAAAATGTAAAATAGTGAATAAACAAAACTAAATTGGCAATGGGCCTGAGGTAGAATTTCAGAAAATGAAACCCCTCTTTTGCTTTGCACAGTGATTTTTTTTTTCCTTGCCAAGAGGAAGATTGACATGGTTTGGACATGTGCAGAGGAGGGAAAGTGGATATAATGGACATAGGATGTTGAATATGGAGTTGCCAGACAGGAAGAAAAGAGGAAGACCTCAGAGGAGGTTTGTGGATGTAGTGACATGCAGAGGTTTGGTGTGACAGAGGAGGATGCTTGGGATGATCCACTGTGGTGACCTCTAAATGGAGCAGCCTAAAGAGGAAGAAGATGTAGCTGAAGCCTGTTTAAACATGATTGGTCAGTAGGTCAGGTAGCTCCAAACAGAGACCAGAGATTTTGAGTCTTGCCGTCAGATTCTGTATATAAATATATCTAATAAATATATATGTTTATAGAGATTAAATACTATGGGATGGCTGAAAAAGGAACAAATATCCTGCCTTTGACTTAAAACCAAAAATTACAAAGTTCCCTGTAAACCGATTTTAAACATGTCCCTGCAAATATGTAATAAAATGAGCTCATATGGTGTTTTTAGGCTGCGCTGTAGCGATGTTAAGTATTTAATGGCAATTGCTAAACAGCATGATGACAAATTCTTACCCTGATTGGCTTGTGTGGGTTCGGATACGTTGACGGACAGCTGCCCTGTGAAAGAGTTGACTCCCATCATGCCACTGTGAGTTGAACTGGAAAGCTGGGTGTGTCCTCGAGGAACGCTGTAAAGAGCTTCTGCGATGTCTGCTGCACGTTTGAGGATGATCTCCTGCAGGAAGAAGAAAGCGCTTTAGAATAAACACAGCGGGAAAGTACTGATTTCCCTCTTTCCATGCGGTGTGTGTATGTGTACCTGGTTATTATGAGGCAAACCATAGAGGGCTTCCACCAGGTCTGCTGCTCTCTTCAGAATGACCTCCTGACACAAAGAGAGAGAAAAGTTGAAGACAGCAGCACGTATTACAGTTAATCACCTGTAACTGTCTCCTTCTTTCTACTTACATTTCCTTAAGAGACAGGAAGTATGAAAAACCTTGAATCCATAAAGTAAAATTGAGCTTCACACACATGAAGGCACACCCACAATTTCCACTTATAATAGTTGCTAAATGATACACATGTGCATTCCCTTTCCCCTTACTTCACATCCATTTTACCATCTACTCACGATAAACAAATTGCTCCTCAGTCCTTTTAAAGGCAGATTACCTGCTGTCAAGTCAAGTGCTTTTATGTGCCTGTGCATCTTAATGACATCTTAAGGTGACAGGTATTTAAAATATACTCTGAAGTCAATCTAAAGTGCTGCAGGCTCTTCTGCTGTGCATCTCTGTTCAAAATAGACCACAGTGTGAGTAGTTTTGGTCTCGTGCTGCTCTGTTTGTTTAACAGGCCAGGTGACCAATAAAGCCAAATTAAGCTCATTTTCATTCACATTTTCTGATGGAAAGTGCAATCAGTTATTTGAGGATTTGATGCCTTCCCCTCCCCCACTTGTTCATGTCAGTCTTCCCCACACCCTCCCCTTCTTCTGCTTTCCTGGTCCAGCTTCAAGTGTTTCTCCTCCACTTCCTTTTTGCCATTTTGCACACACGCTGGGAATCGTCTCCTGTCTTCCACTCTATTTTGCTCTTTTGCCAAACCTCTTTATTGTTTCTCCTTGCTTCCTCACCCGCCCGCCCTCTTGGTTTCTTCCTCTTTCTCTCTGCGCCCACCCCGGGGTCTAAGGTGTCTTGTTTAACAGTTAATGTGTTGTCGTTTCCACAGCGTGAGGCTGCCCGGTGACAGAGAGAAAATTACTCTGTGCTTCACAGTATTAACCTGCACCGTGTGACACGCTCACACACGTACTTACAGTTGGCTGCATGTGTGCTCTCCTGCGAGTTTGTGCCTGGTGGAACATATTGCCTCTCCATCAGTGTGTGTCTGTGTGTGCGTGTGTGAGGTCACAGAGCCAGTCAGCAGTTTTAGTGTGCCTGTCCACGGTGCTAAATTCAATCTCTTACACATTATTATGGTCTGGCTGCCTCTCCGTTAACCTCTCATTATTAGACTGGTGAGCTGAGACACACACACACACACACACACACACACACACACACACACACACACACACACACACACACACACACACACACACACACACAGAAATCTGATCCTGACTGTTCGAGTGGTTCCAGTAAGGCCAGTAGCTGATAAACGGGAAGGAAAGATGATCCTCTGGTAACATCATCATTATCAGGTCTGCAGGCTTTGGCTGCTACATGATTCAAGTGTCTGGAATCGATGCACTCTGAATACTTTGTTCATATTTAGACGCACACATACATCACCTAATTAATCTCTCAGGTTGTGCTTGTCCGTAAATAGGAAAGTATGTTCGTCAGATTACCTCCTGGCTAATACAGATAAGTAACACTTCCAGCTACGATTAGCTGATGTGAATGAGACTTAACGGGTTGTCAAAAAGCTCAACGATCCAGTTTTGACGTCCTAAGGGCCTCGACAGCCTGCAGCCGCATCAGAAACTAGGTAAAAAGTTCAAATTTGCTTAAAAAGTTGCACGTGTCTAAATATTTCAGGTTTCCGTTTATAAACTGCTCATCTGAGTTAGTGGCATACAGCTGATTGGGTGATTTACATGTAAAAGCTTAGGTACAGAGAGTGGACTTTATTACTTATTTGCATAATTCTGTCCAAGTTTAGATGTTTGCATGGATGTTTTTGACATGCAAATCACCAAATCAAAACTCACTGGGGTGTTTTTGGATCAACCACCTCCTTCGTGTTTCTGCCCATCAACTGCTGTCTCGGCTTACTGCGGATAATGATGAATTATGACAAGTGATGGAAACCATCTCTGAAATGTTTACTTTTTAACCATGAATCCTTTTGTTTACTTTAATTGCTGCAATAAAGTCCAATTTTACAGCTTTTTATCTCTGCTTGATTTTTTCTTGATCATGCCACATTTCATCTATTGTCAGGTATTTATGGAATATATACCTGACAAGCACTCATTTGTCATTTCATTTTTTTGTGTGTGTGTTTTGTCACTTTTCCAACTCGACATTGGATCAAATAAAGGATGCAAGTCCTTGATTGAGTTTATATAACTGCTTCTCCAGACTTTTGTAACCTTTAGCATAATCTATTCCTGTCTGTTTCGGGTAAAAATGCAGACAAACAGGTCGTCTGCCAGACTCACAGAAAGAGAGAGAGAGGCGAGAGGTGAGCTAAAGGGAAGGCAGATCTGCTGGCAAAGAGAAAGAATAACAGGAGGTGTCTAGGTGCTTTTACTGTCTGAGTTATGACCAGCACTAATGCGATAACCATACATTACACACACACGCAGACACACACATGTTGTATGCATTAGGACCAGGAAATGCTGAGCCGAGTCTCTGCGGGGTCAGATGTGTGTGTAACGTGCGTGTGCCAGGCCGGCACAGACACGGCACACACATGACTTATTCCTCCCTAATGCTGGCACATTAGCTGCCCGATCCGCTTCTAATGCGCCATTAGGGATGCCGTACATGCAGGGTCACACCTCGCAGTGAGATGATGTCATACTTTACATGTGGGCTCACGGGGGATATCAGGTCCGATCACACACAGATCGGGGTACTGACGTGTTCATTCATACACACGTCCTTTAGGGAGCGTTTCTTCTCTTGCTAAAAACGCGGCGAGATAGTGTTAGGACTTGAGGCTGCAGATTTCATTTCTTCTCATGGGTGGTGAGGTGGTGTCAACAAAGATATGTGTGACACACACACACAGATTTAGAGTAGTTTCAAATATGTGTGTTCATGCGTCACCACAATTACTCATAATGGTGATGCCGATGACATGACCTCAGTTATGTACGACATCATCAAAAGGAGTTGCATAGCAATGTCAGCTGAGTGAGTCACCAGAGGAAGTCACCAGTCTTACAAGGGTGACACATACTGGTCAACCTTTAAAACCATGAACACCCAAAACCTGAACTTAAGGAAAAGAGAGAGACGTGCCTGTGTCGAATGATCCAAGAAAAGGAAAATATGCTTCCCAAATAACCGTTTACCAAGAAAAGAAATGTGTGAACTGCACCAATTCACTTCCATTACGACACTCAAGCATCACCTGTTCATGTCTTTACCTTATAACATATACCACCATCACTGAGGTGACTGTTGTTGTGATTTGGCTCTATCTAAGTAAGACTTTTGACAATTGAAGTGAATTTGTGGACTTCACTTTTGAAGCTTCGAGTTGAGCGTCGCATCACACCATAAGGGAGGAAGAGGCAGAGACACTGCATTCTCGGGTCCACCCTAAAGCAAACCCGGACTTATCATCTTTTTTACTTTAGCAGGGAGGATAATTTTCAAAATGAACTTAATGAAACTTAATAGAAAAGTTTTTACTGAGGTAAAGCATCGGGTGAGGGCTGAGCAATCACCCACACGGATGACGAGCAGCGGGTGGGTGATGTGCACATGCAAAATTTGGCCCTTGATTTTACAAAATGTATCTTTACCCCAGATAGAAGCAAGATTATTATCTGAACAAATATAACCTTAAAATGACGATCTGATGGGGAATTCTCATAACTATTCTTCAGATTTTATGAATTAAAACCAGGTTAATGTTAAAAACGATGGAAACCACTATAGAAAAGTCGCTGTCTTTTCAAAATAAAATGACACTCGTGATGTTGAAAACACAGACTACTGTATGTGTCTTCAGGCGTAACGGTCCATATGTGCGTCGCTGTGTACAGAAAGTGTACGTGCACGTACATATGGCTGGATGCTGAAGAGATCACAGTGACACAAACTGGCAGCTGAATATCGCTGTGTGTTTGTGTGTGTGTGTGTGTGTGTGTAGCCAACAAAATCCCCTGAATGTTCACTGAACAATTATCGAATCGGCTGTCCACTGGTAATCCTCTCACACACTCCACTGCCCCGTCTGTTTGTCTGTCCGTCTGTCTTCTTTTTAGGCCTGGAAACAAACTCCTGTAAATTCGATAAATGGGCTGATCGATTCTCAGGATGAGCAGCCAAGACTGTGGTGTGTGTACACGTGTGTGTGTATGTGTCTGCATGGGTGTTGCTCTGGCACCAACCGAAACACCCCCACTATATTCCATCACCCAAACTTATCTCGCTCACACGCACATACTCGCAATCATTGTAACCATTTTCACATTGTTCTCTTATGTATCCAGCATCGCACTAACAGATAAGACAAATCCACATGCAGTCCCTCTCTCTCTCTCCCTCTCTCTTTGGTGAGCAGCAATAATGAAGTCTCAGTTTGATCGACCACACGGCTACAAAATGATGAATTACCCAGCGACGGCCACACACGTGCATCACACACAGAAAGACACACTCACACACAGAAGCAGATACAAGCATGTGCGATGAACCTTGATCTAAAGTGGGAGCACTGACGGTATAACACAGTTTATGACAAAGAAAGTACAGACTGTATTCAAAATAAAGTCTGGCTTTAAAAGCTTTCTGTCATCAGAATGATCTTTTTCTTTTTCCTTTTTGCAAATTGGCTCCACAGTGCTGTAAGCCTCAGAGAAATGCATGAACAGAGGTGAGGGGGAGATGGGATTGTACACTTGTTTTTCTCAGACTTTTGTCAATCATTGTCTAATTTCAAAAGTGATCTGAACTCATTTGCCATGTTTTTCATCCTTTACCCTGTGCCTGAAGAAACTGTGACATGTCCCTTGGTGAACAGACGCTTATTATCTTAAACCTCACTTCTCATGCTCCCGAAGAACTTCATCTTGATCTCACCACGACTGAAAATCTTCATGTTTGGCTTTGATTAATCCTTATATCATCTGTTGCTTCAGTGTGACACCTGATCAATGCATGGCATTACTTTGGTTGCTCTGACTGTAGCTTTATATAAAAATATTCTCCATGACTTCATGTTGCTTATAATGAGCCTGACCAGTTTTGATGGGAGTGAAAAAAATTAAATAAAATAAAACAAGGACACGATCAAATAAAACGGGCCAAGAAAAAAATACTTTATGGTGCTTTGGGGTCAGATGTGATAATATTTGGTTCTAAAGGTATTTATGGATACATTTATTTGCTCGGCATGCTCATTTGTTTTATTTTAACTGACAAACTTAAGCCAAAAAAAGAAAATATATAACTAAGGCCAAGATAAGGCAAGATTGTTCAACTCCCCCTTTAAATATTTCACTTTTCACCACTTTTCTCATGAAGAGTTTTTTGGATTAAGGAATGCACACCTGCTATGTTCAAGAAGAAGAAACAGAAGAAAAAACTTAATTAGCATCCAGTGTTGCCAGTTAGTTAAGTGGCAATTTTGTCACATTACCAGCATATTTTGCAGAAAAGCTTCAACTCAAACACAGCACATTTTTCAGTGTGGTCTAAGTTTATTATTCCCCCCCTTTTCGATTTCATGTGAAACACAACAAAACAAGCTGGAAGCATTATGTATTACATGTTAGCAGGGCGTGTCTGCTGCTCACAAATTAAGCAGAAAGTCCGATTATGCTTGAAAAAGTGAGTCAGTCACTTCTCTGACTCAGGCTTTACCAGAAGCTCCTACTAACATCACTTATGGTATTGCACGCTTCAGGTTGCGAACCTCATTTCCTGCACAGATTTTTCTGCAGCACTTATTGCATTTATAGTAAGCTGAAACAAGACAGGCCTGCTCAGAAAAGCTTTTAAAAGAGTTAAATCTTCTCTGATGGGCTGGCTTCATTCCTCGTCTCCATCCCTGACTGCGATAACTTTTTGCACAATGTATGCTGTATTTATGTTAAGCCTTAAAAATGCAAAACACATTTTCAATCTGCCCAGTGCAACACAACAAACAACAAATGGACCATAGGTAATGAGTTACACTGAACTATCTTAACACAGATGTTAAAACTGCCTGCATACACAGACCATTAAAGAGGTGCCTGTTTAACCAGTGCAAAAATATACTGAAATTAACTGTTTCTATTCTTGAGAAGTACTGAACCATTGGCATCATGGACCAGGAGAGTGACTCACAACTCACAACAGTGAGCTGCATAATATCCCATTGTTTGGGTTGTAAATGGATTTAAAGCAGTGACTTGAAAAACCTGTCCAAATAACAATCATACTACTATATCACCCACGATTAAATGGTTAAGACAAAATGTTGATGGTCATACCCCTACAGCTGCGATCCATCCTCAGACAAGACTATGAATATTTGTGCACAGTGAATATAGTATAGGTTTGAGTAGGGAAATAGCATGGTTATGGGATAAAGTGAAGATAGAGTTAGGCGGCAATGTTAAGAACAGATTGTTGCTACCGAAGATTACATGGACAAAAGTACTTGGCTGCACCTCTTAGATCCTACATTTTTGAATTTTAGCTGTTTTCAGTCCCATTGTCACTGCTGTATAAAATCAAGCACGTTCTAAAGAGCTCACCGAGTTTCAGAGTGGTACTGTAATAGGATGCCACCAATGCAACAAGTCAGTTTGGGAAGTTTCCACAGAAACTCAGACACAAAGTGACAGACCGGGTAAAGTTACAGAGTGGGGCTGCTGAGTGCTAAGCTCCAGTGCATAAAAACTGCTAACGCTCTGCTGATTCAAAAGCTGATAAGCTACAAACCTCCTCCAGCATTAACATCAGCACAAAAACTGTGGTCTGGGAGCTTCATGACATGGGTTTCCATGTTTGAGCAGCTCCTGGGGGTGTTATCTCCAAATTAAAGCAGAACTTTTAGGAGAAAGTCTTTCCACTTGGCAGTCATCTTAAAAAGCCCCTGGGGAGTTATCAGTAACAAGGACAAACTTTTATCTCATTGAAAAAAGAGAAAGCTACAACTTTAATCTTAATCATCAGTTATATCAAAATGCGTGTATGGAACTACTGCTGATATCTGAGAAAAGTTACTGACTTTGCCACAAATAAGGTTTTAAAAAGTTTTCCTGACTTAAAGGTCACATTTTGCACTGTACATGTGACCATTTTTTTTTCTTTCTATTTTACACCTTAATTTATGGCGCAGATATTATCTGTGTCCCTGGCTCATCTCAGCAGAGCATTGTAAGCCTTAAGAATAAGAAAAAATGATAATTACACTCAGCTACATGTTCACTATGACATCCAGGACCCCATCCAGGGTGGCTGTAGAGCAGGCTGTAGGTAGTAGAGCAGGTCACCTACTGAACAGAAGGTTGATGTTTTGATCCTCATCATCTCATTTCTAAACTTGACCGTACTGTAGGTTTATACCAGCTTTTAAGCAACAGTGAGCTCATTACTGTTTACCATAAGTGAAAGCATCAAATCCACCAGAGTTATGTTTATTGTGTAATGTATTGAACACGTTCCCACGGTGATGGTGGACATTACATGTGATTGATAACACATGTGGTTGATCCAGGGTGTCACCATGACCGTGATGACACAGCTGTATCACCACATCCATCACATTGTGACCAGCGCCCACTCTTTGATGATGTCACAGCAAAGACAGCCAATCCTGGACTAGCTCCAGCAGGAATGGCGAACCAATCAACAGCAGCTGTTTACAAGGGCATGACCTCTGCCTTCACAGATACACAATTTCAGACTTGAAACAGGTCGACTTGTGAGCTCACACACACACACACACACACACACACACACACACACACACACACACACACACACACACACACACACTTTGAGAGAAGTCATCCTGCATGTACAGAGCAAGATGACAGAGTTTGGTATCAAAGCGGAGCTCATCGTTTGGTGCTAATTGTTTACATCTGCTGAACCTTTAAACAAGTTGCTTGAGCTCCAGCTGATAAACAAATAATCAGATATGACTCTCTGATCTGGAAGAGATTCAAGCACTCACCCTGTAAATGTGGAGCTAAGAAACTGACACACAAAGGGTTCACAAAGAGGTAAAAGAACAGCTCACAGGAGATTTAAAAACACATATTCTTGTCAGAAATATAAAAAACAAGCATATACAAAGCAAATAAAATATAAGCCCAAAGTTCTTTCATTCACATCTACAAAGCTACAGTTTCTGTCCTTTTTGAAATATACCTAAACAAAAGACAAGTTCTTGTTTTATTCTATACAAGCTGTTGTACATATGGGCAAGTTGTGAATGTGAACTGTTTCGGTACCTTTGGTAGCCTCTCAGGGTCACCAGGGTGCCGAGGAATGACCTTCTGTAGCCTCTGGAAGCCGTAGTCGATGGTAGGTTCGTTTAACGCTGGAGAGGACAGAGAGAAACAGAAACAGAGGGAATAAGTAATATGGAAATTTCCTGAGAACAACTGGAAACACTCCATCTCCAGTGTTGACATCATGCTGCACTTGTGGGTGTAGCTGGAAAGTTTTCTGACATAAACCCATAACTCAATAACTGGGAGTTTAAATCTTTCAACTTTGCACCTGCATTGAGTGTTTATTCAGCCAATCAGTGGCTACAGAAACAAGCTGTGGACACAACTCTAAATCACTACCTGTTAAATTCATGCTGCAAGCTTGTCAGTACAAAGTGCCATTTTACACATTATATTTGTGTCCATCTAAATCCATCTTTCAGGCTAGACCTCCACCAACTCCTGCTGGATATTACAGGCTCACTCTAATATGTCCATCACTTAGCTGCTAACAAGAGGGGAAAACACTTAATGGCTTTTTATTACCTTCAAATTTCATGACTGGATCCTACCACTACTGTACGGAGGAGGAGGATGCTTTTTTTCAGATTTCAGGCTTTTTTTGGTGCAGGAGTCTCTTTGGAACTGATTTGACCAAGCGACAGCCAACGACCTCCATCAACCCTCACCAACAAGTTAGGAAAAACAGATTTTCATTGCTAGCAACTGGAGGCTAAAAGGGGTGCCCCAACTAGTCTTTAGGCCTTAGACTTTAAAGTTTAAAGGTAAATTTGGTAAATTTTAGCCCTCAGATAGATATTGTGGGTCTCTGTAGCTACTTGCTTCTGTATATGTTCCTGAAGGGAGTCTCAGAGACAGGTAGTATTTATCTATTTTACTCTAAATTACGTGATAGACATGCAAGTCATGTAACTCATATCTTAATATAAAAATACAGATTGCATCCTTTAAAAAGCACTTTACCACAATCCCAAAGGCTTCCTGTCACAACAACAATATTGTAGCTTCTTTACCACATTTTTTTTTTATAGGCTACACATGTATGATAAGATTTTCCATCAGCCTTTCACTTCTTGTTCCACCATCTGCTGTTTCTAGAAATGTCAGCTTTGCTTTTTTCCATGTGCTTTTAACCACTTTTACGGTCTGAAGCAATTTTGCTGATTTGCAGCAAAATCCCACTGGTGTCATATATTGTAAAATGTACAACTAGGGACTGGCCATGAACCTTGAGAGGTAAAAACAGAGCTCACTCTCACCTCTTGCTTTAAGTCATCAGGAAGATGACTTTCCTACAAGATTTACATTTAGCAGAATATGTCTGTGTGTTTCTTGGGGGCAAAGTCAGACAATAAACTCATATTTGTGTAAATTAATGGTGATTTACGATAAACCAAGACCCTCCCATTCATCGCCTCAACCTCCTAGTAGTTCAGCGGATAAACGATAAGTCAAACGATGCTATCCTTTTCTCAAAAACAACAAGTTAGAGTAGCACCTTTAATGCTCTTGTTGCCGGTGTTCAGCCTGAGCGTGCATAAACAGACAGAATCACAACATCTATGGCAATCAGCAGGGGGAGATCTCACTAGAGAGGAGAGAGGATGACATCTCATTTTGTGACATTTTGTTCCCAAGGAACACACTGGTATCAAGAAGCGTTTTTTTGTTTTTTGTTTTTTTTGGCAAAACTGGGTTGGAAAATAATGAACCTGCTCAGCATGAGCCAACCGAAGCCTGGAAGTTAGAGATGAGGGCTTGTGACTGAAAGGTCGGCAGTTCAAAATCAGGCTGGGAAACTGTAACTGAGAAAAATACATCTCTCAGCAACTACTGTGGATATTCTCCCGAAGCAGAACGCTGTTGAATGCAGAATGCTTGACTTCAGATTTTAAATTTATAAAACTTGAAGAAAGCCTAGCTGCTAAGAAAACGTGCTGAATTAAAGTTGAATTATGTTTCTTCAGATGCATGTAAGAGAACAAAAACAGGCCAAACAGGCCTGCTTCTTTTATGCCTTTATTCTACACTCTGGGCATCACATGGGACTATAACGTCACTGAGTGACGAGTTGATGGGGCAACCGTGGCTCAGGGGGTTGGGAAGCGCATCTGTAACCGGAAGGTCGCACGTTCGATCCCCGTACTCTCTGTCCTGGTCGTTGTGTCCTTGGGCAAGACACTTCACCTACCACCTACTGGTGTTGGCCAGAGGGGCCGATGGCGCGATATGGCAGCCTCGCTTCTGTCAGTCTGCCCCAGGGCAGCTGTGGCTACAACTGGAGCTTGCCTCCACCAGTGTGTGAATGCGAGAGTGAGTGAATAGTGGCATTGTAAAGTGCTTTGGGTGCCTTGAAAAACGCTATATAAATCCAATCCATTGTGTAGCAACACAAATTCAAGAAAGAGAGAAGTTTAAGATCACCAGTCACTTTATCCCTTGACTATGACTCCCTTGTGTCTTCCGAACTGCTTTAAGTCTTCACGGCACAGATTTAACAAGGTGCTGGAAACATTTCTGAGAGATTTTGGTCCATATTGACATGACAGCATCAAACAGTTGCTGCAGTTTCATCCATGATTTCAATCTCCCTGTTCCATCACATCCAAAAGGTGTTTTACTGGATTGAAATCTGTTGAGTCAACTTATTATTATATTCAAGAAACTAGTTTGAGATGTTTTGAACTTTGCAACATGGCATGCTATTGTGCAAAGAAAAAGCCATCTGAAGATGGGTACACTGTGGTCATAAAGGGATGGACATGAGGCTGTGTCCCCTAAGCCTTTACATTACCACAGCTGCCATGAACAGCTAAACTTCAGCAGGTCGTCTTGACCACATCTACAATCCTTAAGGCATTAAGGTGCTTCCATGTGTTTGGCTGGTCAGATATTTACTTTAATGAGCAATTGAATATATGTCCCTGATAAAATGGGCAGTGAGTATATTTCTGCACCACTATTTGAGACATCTACAGTTGCCTTGCATTGTTTTAGCTTTATTTATTAAAGTTTTACCTCTGCAAAGCACTGCAGAGCTACATAAATATAATCTACAATAAATACATACATACCTTAAAACATAAGCATTAACTCTGGGGAGGCGGCCCAGTCTAACTGATATTACACTGTCATTATTAATGGTAGCAGACCTGATAGAGTGCAGGCGGTTAATGCAAATATGTGCAGAGATGGATAAACCTGGTGCAGTCGCTAATGGTGTCAAAAGCACTTGTATGATAATAACACTGCAGGTTTATAATCTAAAGGGTTTTAAAGAGCGTTTAGTGTTCACTTTAATGTCCCAATTACAGCCCTCTGCAGTCTTTACACAATCAATATGTCAGTCAAGTAGAGACATGAAAGCTCTGTCAGTCAGGATGACAGCTTTAAAGGATTTTCTGTGTTTATTTATATGTGCTGAACATGTGTCTTCACCCCATTTTTCGACCCATTAGAGAATAAGTGAAGAAAAAAAGACAAAGACAAATGGACATATGAATGGATGCACAGTAGGTGTGGGCTGCAGAGGGAGTGTCTGCACGTGTGTGATGTCCAAGTGTGCAGCTGCAGTGATATCGGGTACTTTCCACATCCAGCACTATTAAATTAGTTGCAGCTGAATATCTTGTGTTGTTTTCTAGTTTCTCTCTCTCTCTCTCTCTCTCTCTCTCTCTGTGTGTGTGTGTGTGTGTGTGTGTTTTAGATATATGTCTGTTTTATTATCACATCACACCCAAGTTTCTGGTTTCTGTTATGCCCTGAACCGCAATTTGTTAGCAAGATAACTTCATAAATTGCAGAGCTATAAAAACACCAGATGTTAAACTGTCGTGGACAGTACTTCTCCCTGCTCCAAGGAAAGTTTTTGGACAAATTATGATTTTTAAGATCCACATATGATAATTATGTGAACATGATGGAGTGGTCTGGAAGGAAGTAGGTCAAGGAGGAGCAGAGGAGCGAGAAGAAATGAAAGCAGAAAAGAATAAAATCAGGTGAGAGGTGGTGAAAGGAGTGAAGAGAGCTTGTGTTCAAGCAATAAAAACAGACAAAGCCGAAAACTAAACTTAGTCATAGTTGAGAAAAACAAAAATTAGAAAAACAGCTGCCTAACAGTCAGCGGGATATCAACTGCCAAAATTAACTGCCAGTGTCAGATCCACGCTCCCTGTACATCTCTAGAGACGATGCCAACTGTAATATCACACACACACACACGGACACACACACGCACACACACACATTCATGTACAAATATACAAAAGCATGACTTTGAGCGGTTTCAGTAGCTTAGACCTCAAGTATCTCCAACTGACTCTTTATTAATAGAACTAAATGTTTTTTTAAAGCGGGAATGTTTGCGTATTTATGGATTCATGTATCTCTGTAGTTACATGTACAGTGTGTGTGAATTTTGAAGCAAAAAGTTCAGCTGTCCCAAAAGATTTAGCAGTTTCTTAATGCACAGAAGCAACAACATCACCCAACAGAACTCACTCCAGTGGTTACACATCAGCTATAAAAGGCATTAGTAGTATCAGATTAGGTTCACTTACCATAGAAATGCAGACAACTACAATCAGTTGTGCCAACCTTAGCAGCAAGAACTG
Organism: Neolamprologus multifasciatus; assembly: GCF_963576455.1. Classification (NCBI taxonomy): domain Eukaryota; kingdom Metazoa; phylum Chordata; class Actinopteri; order Cichliformes; family Cichlidae; genus Neolamprologus; species Neolamprologus multifasciatus. Next base: position 19,386,348 of record NC_140448.1, read on the forward strand.
CAATCAAGTGTTTGCAAAAACTGGCAATGAGTGTTTCAAGTTGCTGTGGAGGGGGTTTGGCCCGCTCTCCTTAACAGAATTGTTTTAATTCATCCACACTCAAAGATATCTGAGTAGGAATGACCTGTTTAAGGTCAGACCACAGCACTGGATTTAAGTCCAGGCTTTGACTAGGCCACTCCAGAACCTTTATTTTGTTTTTTGAGGTGTTCAGAGGCGGACTTGCTGGTGGGTATCAGATTATTGTCCTGCTGTATAATGTAAGTGTGTTTCAGTTTAAGGGCAAGAACCAGGCATTCACCTTCAGGATTTTTTGGTAGAGCAGAATTCATGGTTCCATCTTTTATGGCAAATCTTCTACGCCCTGAAGCAGCAAAGCAGCCCTAGACCACAGCACTACCACCACCATGTTTGGTGGTTGCTATGATGTTCTTTTTATGAAATGATGTGTTAGTTTTATGCAGATCTAACAGGACTTAAACAGGAGTTTAACCTTTGTCTCGTCAGTCCACAGAATATTCTCCCCAAAGTCATCATCCAGATGTCTCCAGATGTCTTTGACAAAATGAGACAAGCTGTTTTCTCCTCAGAACTCTCCAATGGATGCCATTATTGTTCAGTCTCTTTCTTATTGTTGAATCATGAACTCTGAGCTAAACTTAAGCAAGTGAGACCTGCAGGTCTTTAGATGTGTTTTTAGGTTCTTTTGTGACCTCCTGGATAAGTTGTTGATGCGCTCTTGGAGTAACTTCGGCAGGCCGGCCACTCCTGGGAAGTTTCATCGCTGTTCCAAGTTTTCTCCATTTGTGGATAATGGCTCTGACTGGAGTCCCAAAGACTTAGAACTCGCTTGTAACCCTTTCCAGACTAATACATGCCACTGACTTTGTTTCTCAGTTGTTTCTTTACATTGTTGCATGATGTGTTGGTTTTTGAGAGGAGATCTCCTTTCGGAGCTTTTCCCTTTCTGCTTGGTTTATTATTTGTTTAATGTTCAAATTTGTCATAAATATCTGAAAATGTGATGAATATGCAAAAAGGAATCAGGAAGGGGGCAAATACATTTCATAGCACCATGTTAATCCAATGATATGAGTTGTGTCAATGATGAGTCTAAAGAAAGATAAACAGCTTTAAGACAGTGGACGATTTGGTGATACTGAAGCTTGAACCTGTTTCATCTCGACAAATCCTGCCACCCTTCTGCCTGTGAAATCATCACTGCATGACTCCCTCCTCTCCCCTCCTCCTACTCTCTTCCGCTTCATCTCCTTCCTTTTTTCTTAACTACACCTTCTGCCACTTTTATCCGTCTATCCATTCTTCCACCGCTCCTCCATCCTCCAGCCTAGTTCTTCCTCCAGAGTCCAGAGCTGCCATCAGATCAATACTCATTGAAGTTTCATGAGGACAGGCCATCCACTCCTGTTTCACAATAAAATGTGAACAGAGGAGGGAGACAGAAGAGAAGACGTGGGGGTGGTGGGAAAGAGTGCAGCAAGCTGTATGTCTAGGATTTCTCATGTGCATTTATTGTAAAATGGCGATGTTTTTCTAGTTATCTTTGGGTGGTGTTGAAACAAAAGAATGCGCAGAAAGAGGAAAAACAATGGGGTAAAAGAGCAGGAGGGGAGGGAAGCGAGTGAAATTGGGTGGGTGAAAGGACAGAGAGGACTGATGTAAAAGGAGAAAAAGAAGAAGAAAAGGAGGAGGAGAAGAGGAGGTGTGGTGATATTGATTCTCTGGCCGGCCAGCAGTTCAATACCACTGAATTATTGCTTCATTCTTCTCCTTATGAGATGAGATCTCTTTCTCCCGAGCTCGTCTTCTCTCTGTGACTTTCCGTGTGTTTGTATATGTGTCTATGTACGATGAGTGTATCTGCATGTGTGTATCAGTATATGTGATCCACTTATGAGAGGATCGATACTTTACAATCTGGTTTTAAAAATCCACCTTTCTTCCTATGCACCCCCCCCCTCCTTTTTATGCATCTCCAGCTTTCTGTTTTTAATCTCTCTATTTCTCACTTCTCCAAAATAAAAGTGAGGTTGTTTGGAAAAGTGAAGAAAAAAAGTGTAAAATTGTCACCATTTTTCAAATTTCTCTAAAAGTTTCTGAGCTTTCTGAGTTTTTTTTCAGCTGTTGATAATAAATCAGCTCTTTATACGAGTGTGTGTCCACACATGCGTTCATAATGCCAGCATTTATTGATTGTCACTTTGTACCTTTGTGTGTTTATAGTTTATGGTGTGTGATGTCGAGAATGTTAATTTTTCCCATCGGGCAGATGAGGCAGCCATACGGCACCATGTGTGCATGTGTATGTGTGTTTGTATGTGTGTGTATACATATGTGGTAGACCATCTGTTTACCAGACTAGTCACCATCTTTCCCTCATATCACTCTGATTTACAATTACTTTAAACTCCTGCCCCTGTTTGAAAGTGTGTGTGGTAAGTTGTGTAAGACATGACCCCATGTAAGTGTGGCTTTGCGTGCGTTTTTACGTGTGGTGTGTGCGTGCGCGAGTTTTTTTGCACATGTGTGCTCGTGAGTGTGTTTAATTGCGCAGCCCTTACACCCAGAGGCAACCACAGCTTAAGCGCTGAAAAACCACCACAGCCAATCAGCTTTCACCACCCTGACCTTTCACCAGTGACTTCTAGCAAGGAGTCAACCTCGAGGCGGGATCAGGCAACCGCACTAACGGATCGCGTTTCCTGGGTCACATGTTGAAGCCATTAGCCAATCGCAAGGTCACGAGTGGGTCATCTCCGCCCAATAGGAGCAGCAGTTAGATGCCAGACGGACCAATTACCAGCCGGCTAGCCTCAGGGTCACAAAGATGTTGCGTCTGAAGAACACTGAAGTAAGCTGGAGATCTTTTACAAAGAAACAACATTTAAAAGAAACTCACATCACCTGACATTTTACTCCTCAAAATTTTGTACAGCCATCATCTAACAAAATCCTGATTGTGGGTCTGCCATTTAAGCTTATAATTGCTGCTTTTTTTGTGGTGATAGCTGCGATTTCTGGAAAACGTCTAACACAGAAGCCCATTTTTCTTAAATTGTACAATCCTGACTGGTCTAAAGCAGTGAAGTGCTTGCATTCATCCTTCCTTTTTCAGTTACTTCCCTAATACTGTTCTTCCTCTATGACTTTTTGTTGGGCATTATCATGGAATACACATCGAGCTTAATTTAATTAAATAAAGCACACGAAGCCAAAATGCAGACTTCATCACTTTCTTCTCACCTTTTGAGCAGGAAATATTAGAGATTTTATGTACTTGTCCCCAAGAGTAAAACTCACATTTATTCATTGTAAGTTTTTTTTCCATCTTCATTGATCATGTTTAAATCCTCTTGTAATGTTGGCGTCATTAAATGTCTCAAGACTCCAAGAATTTCTATGGCAGCTACAATTCCCCCCCCCCCCCCCGTCTGTGAATCTGTGAATGACGTCATCATTATGGTGTGATGGAGCCATGTTGAGCGGATCAATACCAGACATCACATCACCTCCATCCATTTCCACATGTATGAGCAAAATAACACACACACGCATGCTTTCTCTCCTTTTCCTGCACTACTCCGTTTAGCAGGAAAATGCTCACTCAAAGTCAACAATCCGGTCAGAAACGTGTGTGTTTGTGTGTGTGCGTTTAATGTGTGTTAGTAAACTGGGTGTTCTGGATGATTTCACTAATAGTTTCAGTATGGAGGGCTATAAAGAGCAGACTGTTTAATTGTAGCTGGTTTTAACGAGCCTCTGATTATGGCAACATTCTAACGAGTGTGGGTCGTTAATGTTGACTAATCTACAGTCATTAGTTCAACACTGTCTGGCCTGAGAGTGAACTACAACTCATAGATGTTATTCACACACACACACACACGCGCACATTCAGACACAGTCTCTCTCACTCTCTCTCCAACATGTAGAAACACACATGCACATACAAAAGCTTATATATGCAAACACACCTTTTCACTAACCTACAATGACAAATTAGACAGTTTTCATATTAGGAGAAGAAAAAAATATTTTAATTAAGACAATACAGAAAATTGTATGTGTGTGTAACTGTGTTCTTTGAACTTACCTGTGTATATGAACCTCCCTGGTGTGCCTTTGCAGAACTGTTTAGACTTGTAAGACAGAGTGACCTCTACAACCCCAGGGATGTGTCTGGGAGGCGTCTGCACCCGGATGGCATGTGGTGTAATCAGCTAGAAAAGCAAGGAACAGAGTACCAAGAGTCAAATCACCCGAAGAATCAAGAAGAATGAAGTATTAAACATCGGGACAACACAGCACCTTTAGTTCTTAATGTTGTGCAGCTAGGTTTTCTCTATTCATGAAAAATATCTCCACTGATAAAAAAAAAATGTTTCCTTTAAATCTAGTAATTCAGTCGCAGATTTATATAAACCTGCATACTGAAGCTTTGCTCTAAACTTTTAGTTGTTGGGTTGGAGATTGATCGCTTGTTAATGATGTGAAATTCATCTCTAGCTGACCTGGTTTTATATTTGAATTTAATGCATTTTTGCATTAGTCTGAATTTGAAGGTGGCATTTGGAGCAAAACCACTGATTCCTTTTTTCATTATTAGCTAAGATTTAAAATGAGTCATAGAGTCGTCATCAGCAAGTGTGAGCACCTCTATAAAAGCTGAGGTTTTGGCAGGTTTCCTGGTCCGGAGCGTTCAGGTGTGTGTTAACACAATGCCACAATCTTGCCAGGAGTGGTCTCAGCAAAGTCACCCCAAGGTCAGACCATGCAATGCTTGGGAAATTGTGAAAGTGCACCCAAGACTCTACAGCCCTCAGTTAGCATGTTAAATGTTGAAGTTCACAACAACACGATCAGAAAAACACACAGAAAAAGAAATAAAAAGTGTGGCTTGTTTGCCTCTTTCTAAAAGCCTCTGTCTAAAAAGAACATGGCAACATGGCTTAGGTTTATAAAGTTGTATCTGAACAAACCACAAGACTTCTGGAACAATGTCCCTTAGACCGACAAGACCATAATGGAGATGTTTGGCCATAATGCAGAAATACCTCATACCAACTGTCAATCACAGTAGTGCAGGGGTGATGACTTGGGCTTTTCTTGCAGCCACAACCTGGACACCTTACAATCATTGAGTCAACCATGAACTCCTCTGTATACCAAACGCTCTAGAGTAAGATGGGGACATTCGTCCAACAGCTATGTTTTGGCCCAGTTGGGTCATACAACAGAACAATGATGGGGGTGGCAAAATGGTGTATTAGTTAGCACCGTCACTTCACAGCAAGAAAGGCTTGGATTTGAATGCACGTGATGTGGCCTTTCCGTGTGGAGTTTGCATGCTCGGGGTTTTCCCACAGTCCAAAGACATGCATGTTACATAAATGGGTGATTCTAAACCAGGGGTGGGCAATTCCATGCCTCGAGGGCCGGTGTCCTGCAGGTTTTAGATCTCACCTTGGGTCAACACACCTGAATCACATGATTAGTTCGTTACCAGGCCTTTGGAGCACTTCAGGACATGTCAAGGAGCTAATTTAGCCATTTAAATCAGCTGTGTTGGTTCAAGGACACATCTAAAACCTGCAGGGACACCGGCCCTCGAGGCCTGGAGTTGCCCACCCCTGTTCTGAACCACCCGTAGCTGTGAATGTGAGTGTGATTTATTGCCTGTCTGTTTGTGTTTAGCTTGTAGTAGACTGGCGACCTGTCCAAGGTGTAACCCACCTATCGCCCACTGACAGCTGGGATCTGTTCCAGTAGAAGACGATGGACAGAACAACGGTGCTGAAATGGCCCTAGTCAAAGTGCAGACCTCAACTCGGTTCAAATGCTGTGGCAGGACCTTAAGGGAGCTGTGACATGAACTAATTGTGGTAAACCTCAATAAATGACGATGACAGAATTGCTCCACAATGATGACAATATGTTACTTGACTTAGTTTGAAATGGACCACAAGTTTTGGGTAAATAAAAAGAAAATAGAAATGAACTAAATCCTGACCTCCCAGCATTTCTGTTTATACCAGGAGGAAGATAAATCATTGTTTTTGAGCCATATTCGAGACACACTCGAACCAGTTATAACATATTTATGGATGATTTTCAAAATATCTGTTAAGGGTTTTGAAATAAAAGTAGACAGGATGGAGAGATACAGACAAACCCCACTTGGCAAACATGTAATGACTTTCCACCGACGGACCTTTTTCAAACTGTGTTTTCTTGCTTTGAAATCAATAATCAGGTTGAGTGCAAATGAAGCATTTGGTTGGCTAAAATCCATTCGAAGGATGGGATGAGGAACGCCAAGAGAGCTGAGTCAGTTTGAACTGAACTGAGACTCTGTACACATGTTAGTGTGTGTAAGTGTGGCTCTCAACACTGTAAACAAACCCCTCAGCTCTTAACACAGACACACAAACACCCATCCATATTTGCCAGTGTGTGTGTACACATACACACACACACACACACACACAGAAACACTGTCGCTGTTGTTGTTGGAAAAGAGCCACGGTCGCTCGGCACACACGGTGAGTGGAGTCAGAAGACAAATAAACATTCAGTCGAGGAGTGGAACTGGGGAAAAGTATGATAGTGAGCTGTATGTGTGTGTGTGAGAGAGGGAGTGTTTTTGTGAACATTAAGCTGATGGCTATCAAAATCTGCTGATTTGATCAGTATTCCGGAGAGAAAGAGACAGAGGGAGTGTGGGTGAGGAAGGTAGTGAGGGGCGGTGGTCGCTCGTTGGTGGGGACTCATTAGAGAGCCAAACCTCATTTAGACAAACATTAACACACATACACACACACATACACACAAACATGCACTTGATCACACACAGTTAAGAGCCTGACCATGACGAAAAGTGTGTTTTCATATTGAATTACTTCCAAAGCTCCGAAGGCAAAAACACACAGTTGAGGGGTTGAAACAACACTGGGGCAGGATGATGACGGCTGGTAAACTGACCTCGCTCCAAACCAGCATGGTACCGAAGATTACTTGGAGACCGTCGAAGAAATTGTCTCCTATGATGATGACAGTAGCACCTCCCGTAGTCCAGCCCTCACTGGGACTGATGGCTTTAATGCAGGGCGCTGCTCCTGGAGCATATAGATGAGA